>NC_137803.1:42371395-42986395 GCF_963383645.1 Muscardinus avellanarius | reverse complement strand
ATTTTATAAATAGAGACACGGGCTATACTTTACCAGATGTAAGAAATTCCTGTGAAAACAAAGTGAGTTAATTCCACCTTAAGTACATGGTACAATAAATGTTGCTATTTATTTCTTGGTGACATAAATTCTACTCTTATTAATAAAAAAATGGCACTTAACATTTTTCTTTAGGGGATAGGAACATAGCCAAAAAAAAGTGCTATCAAAGAAGAAATAGTAATGAAACATTGAAAAGCCATATGAATGAAGCCATTAAATATAACCCTACTCTTAAAACACTTCACAATTGTATTCAAGTCATGTTGTAGGAGAAAAAGTCCCATGAGAATAGTCAAAGGAGGTAGAAGTATGTGATTCAGAGATGAGTATATCATCTATATATGCAATGGGCTAGGAATTGTTATTTGTCTAATTATTGTGAAAGTTTACAACGATATTTTAGTCTCTATAAGAATTTAAATACGGAAGCCGGGAGTGGTGGCACACGCTTATAATCCCAGTTGTTTGGGAGGCTGAGACAGGAGATAGTGGTTTGCCGACAGCCTCAGCTACTTAGTGAGGCTCTTTGCACCTCAGTGAGACCCTGTTTCAAAATAAAGAAGAAAAAATAGGGCTGGGGAAGCCAGGTGTGGTGGCACACGCTTGTAATCCCCGTGCTTGGGGAGGCAGAGACAGGAGGATCACACAGGTTCCAATCCAGCCGCGCTGGCTTAAGAGACCCTGTTTCTAAATTAAAAAAATATAAAAAAAATAGGTGTCTGGAGTATAGCCTGGAGGTAGAAGGGTTTCCAGGAAACCCAGTACCACAAAAAAAAAAAAAAAACAACCATATATATATATATATATATATATATATATATATATATATGGCTGGGGGTGCAGCTCAGAGGAATGCCCCTGGGTTCCATCCCTAGTACCACAAACAAACAAACAAACAAACAAACAAACAAACAAACAATGTAGAACAGTGATGGTGACTGAGCTTTGATCTTTGAACTAAAGTGCAATATATAAGAGAAACTCACATGTAAATTCATTTTGTTATCTGCACTAATAGCCGGCATGAGTCAGCATATAGAGAGGGGCCATCAGTAGTTCTTGCTTATCAGAAATTTGTTGGTCTATTCATAGAAACACACTCTATTTTAAATGCACACATATACATAAAATGTAGTCATGGAGAAACAATGAACCTATATCTTAACTTTGTAAAACAAATTTAACTAGACTAAGTCTTGCTTTATAAATAGCTAATTAAAAGGATGCTATTTGCATAACAAATGCCAGACTGCATTCTGCTAATCTTACATTAGCATTACAATTCCATTCTGGATATGTATAAAATGTTTTTAAGGTGCTCAAATATAGTTCCTTTGCTTAAATTGGTAGCTATTTCTTTCATATTCCTAAACTAGGATACTAGCTCTATATTAGTAAGTCATTATTATGAGTTAGTTTAAATAATCCATTAAAATGTTTATAGGACTGTTAAAAAATTTCAGATAGTTCTCCATGCAAACATTGATTAGAGAAATTAAAACCAGAATCAACCTGTCTATATCCTTTGGATATGCTGTATGTGGAGAATGGTTTTCTGGAATGTACTTAGGAAGATTACTTGGGTGCTGTGAGGAAAAGTGAGAGGTATTGCTCCTTAGCTCCTGTTGTACTGAAATGTATTAGATAATAATAAGGATCTGAGAAGCAGAAAGAGGCATTTTGTTGTTCCTGTTGTTATGGTACTGGATGTGTTCTTTGGGCATGCAGAGGATCAAAGACAGCCTTGTGTATGTCAAGAAAATAATATTTGGAGGAACAGTGGGGCATAGATTTTCTAGGCCAAATATAACTCCCGAAGTTTAATGATTTTTTTTCCAATTCTGAAAGACACTTACAAAGTTGCTTTAGCCCTCATCCTCCCAAGGGCAGGACAGAACTTAACTCCGCAGATCCGTAATGTGACATGCAATTAATGCTCTATGAGCCGTTTGCCAGAAAAGAGTTCAGTGGTCATCAGTTAAAACACTGTGATGATAATTTCAATTACTAGCTAATTTCTAGATTTGAGAATATATGTTCTTTTTAAAGTATGATTACATTCCTTTCTGAGTCCTGTGAGCTGGGAGTGAATGTCTTTGATACTTGGCTATTCAACAGGAGCATTTTGCTACAGGAAAATGATAAAAGCAGGGAGAACAGAACAGGAAAACATGGCTTTTAAGTAGTGTTGTCTGGAAAAGGGAAAACATTTTTTTTTTATTTTATTTTATTTTGCTGTACTGGGAATGGAACCCTGGGGCATTCTACCTCCAAGCTACACCCTCAGCCCTATTTATTTTATTCTTTATTTTTGAAACAGGGTCTTATTGAGTTGCGAAGAGCCTCACTAAGTAGCTGAGGCTGTCCGCCAAGTTAGCAAATCAATATTCTAATACTTTATTAGAGGTTTTATTTATGTTGCATCAAGAAGAAATCATTAAGGTACTTTTAAACTAAAATCTTCAAATTACAAAGAAAAACCTTATCAAATAAATTCAGCCATAATTTCTTTGATCCTGTAGGCCGAGTGGCCCCTGCCTATAGAACTGCAGTGGAACGAGATTGGCAGGGCAGAAGTCAGTCAGGAAAAAGAAACCAGTTAGGTTAAGCTCCTGCGCTCAGCTCAGAGTTCAGCACATTCCAAAACTTTTCAGAGTGAAAAGATGCAAGAACCCATTATATTTTGTCTACTTTGTTTCTTAATTTTACATTTGTGTGTTGTTTTTGCGTGATCACAGTAACCAACGAATTTGCCTTAGGAAAAAGACAAACTTGAGCAGGGCATGGTGGTGCACATTTGTAATACCAGTGCTTGGGAGTCTGAGACAGGAGGATCACAGGTTCAGGGCCAGCCTCAGCTACTTAGTGAGGCCTTCCGCAACTTTGTGAGACCCTGTTTCAAAAAACAGTGCTGAGAAATTAGCTCAGAGGTAGAATGTACCTGGGTTCCATTCCCAGTGCCACACACACACACACACACACACACACACACACACACACACATTCCATGTAGCTGAGGATTGACTAACCTCTCTCCAAGAAACTAGAAGAGTGCCCTGCATAAATATTGGTTGGTCCTTAAGAAATTCCTGATGACATTCAGAAGAATTTGTTCCGACAGAGATTTCTATTCCAATTACCATCCCATCTGGTTGGCCACAGAGAAAGCATAGTTAGGGGTGAGTTCAGTAGCTATGGCAATCTTTTCTTGCATAGAAAATGGGTTTAAGTTTCACAGTTGTTTGAAAATGACTGTAGACTTATAGAAGATAAAGTAAACAGGTTTATTCTTTTAAGAGCACAGAGAACAGGGGGATCCAGCAGACTCTCCTCCCACATCCACTTTTCCCCAGTACCACCACGTGAGCCTGGATTCACTTGCAACCCAGCTACCATGAGGAGCACACCAGCGGTTGACAAACAGACTACTTCCAGATCAATCTTCACCGCTCTCTAAAGTGAGGTGTTATCACTGTAAATCTTTTTCTGCAGTTGATTTATATTGTAATTAAGGCAGAGAAGAAGCACATACAAGGCCAAAAGCGGAAAAGTAGCACACATTTTTCATGGGAAGTTTTTCTCCTCATAAGTCAGAGCACCGGGGAGTATTAGCAAAAAAAAAAAAAAAAAAAAAAAAAAAAAAAAAAAAAAAAATGAGGAACTAGTCATGCTCACTGACGTGCGATGCAAGAAAGCTAAGTCATCTGTGTTTTCTGGTTAAATGTATATATTTCAGTTGATTAAAAAAGCACATGGTGAATTGATCTTGCAGCTTATAAAAGCAATATTTCAGCTTCGGTGTTTTTTATTCTTTTTTTTAAATCAAATTATCTCCCAAAGCATTTTGATGGAAGTTTATTAACAAGCAGTGCAGCTATTCATTTTTGCAGCGCACCCTTGCAAAGGTGAGCAGCAGGCCTGACTCCTCTGCATGCGGATCGTACCTTCTGAAGGTCTAAAAGAACTCAAGATTGCATAGCTGAATGCTTCTGAAAAAAGAAAATTGTTACTTTGTCTTTTTTATGCAGTGTTATTAAGTTTTTGGCAGGGGAGCATTCATAAGAAACATGATATTGCTAGATTTTAAGCAGTATTTCAAATCTTAACATATTTCCCCAAAAAAGTAGGTAAAAAATTCAGAGACGAATCCCTTTTTTTTTTTTTTTTTTTTTTTTTTTTGCTGGGGATGGGGAAGATTGGAAGAAGAATGAAGAGCCTGGATAAGGGGGCTGTCACATCCTTGACAACATGCCAAATGGTGAAAAGAAGTGGTGCTTTAATTTTACATAAAAGGAGGATTATTTATCCTATACCATTAAAATCTAAGGGAGAAAGAAAGTATCCTGGATGTTCTATTCTAGGCAAGTTAGGAGAAAAAAATTTCCGTGTGAGTCTCTCAATAAATGAATGAAGATGCCCTCTGATCTTGCCAGTGAGATTGGTAGTGAAACTTTCCTGTATGGGCATAACATTATTTGAACTATTTCCTTTCTCAACCCTCATTTTTCCCATCCCTACCTCTTTTTCCCAGTCAGCTTTCACTATTCTACTCTTGTCTCTTCTTATTTGATTGAAGTTCCTTTTGATTCCTATTTGTATTCTACTATCCCCATATGTATTAGCAGGAATGATTCCTATTTGTGTTTTGTTTCTAAGAGGACACTCAGCAGAATAGCCCTGCATATTTGTTCGAAAAAAAATTAAACATTCTGTGGTCAAAATTTTGTAAACACTAAATATTCTATTATAAATTTATAAAATAATATATTAAGTGATCTCAGATAATCTAAAGTTGTGTAAAAAATCTTGCTTATTGTGTGTGTGTGTTGTGTGTGTGTGTGTGTGTGTGTGTGTGTGTGTGTGTGTGTGTGGTACTGGGGATTGAACCCAGGGCCATTCTATCTTCCAGCTACACTCCCAGCCCTAATTTTTATTCTTTATTTTGAGACAGAGTCTCACTGAGTTGCAAGGGACCTCACTAAGTAGTGGAGGCTGTCCTCGAACTGGGATCCTCCAGTCTCAGCCTCCCGAATGCTGGGATTACAAGCGTGCACCACAATGCCCAGCTTGCTTAATGTCTTAAAATTCTGCATTTCTAAAATTTATTGTTTACTTAATCTCTGACTGGGTAACACACCTATTAAGATCCCGCCAGATCTATCATGGAAAGATCTTTACCTGTGTGAAGAAAAATAATTAAGATAAGCTGTGATTTTGTGGTTAGATTTCAATCTTTGTATGAAATTGGAAGTATCCTTTCTGTTTCACTTACATGCTCATTTGCATCTGCTGTGTCTACGGCATTGCTCCTGGTACGATGGGAGATGTGCTAAAGACGGAAAAGTAGCGTGTGTCTCTCAGGAAAGAAACCCTTCTCGAATTAGAACACAAAATAGATTTGGCCCCAAGCAAGCTGGAAATCACTACTCTGACAACACAGAATGTAGACTGTGATATGATCAGAGAAGGGCGATTCAGAGGAGGGCAATGCCACTTGTAGAGGTGAGCTCATGGGAGATGTGTTAGCTGACCATCAAAGAGAAAAGCCTAGAACTACGTAGGGAACACTAAATATACAAGCATTGCTGGGGGTACCAGGGTGAGTAAACTGGATCCACATTACCTAGGGTCTTGAAGGGTACACTGAAGGCTTTATACTTTATTCAACAATATATGATAAATAAGACCCATGAACAAGGAAATAGTGCCATCAATGCTAAATTCATGAGCGAGTATAAGCTCCTCGTGGGCAGAATGTGTGCTTTTAGTTGTGTGTTACCTCATCCGACACAGTAAAGGATATGTGGCCTGTGGTTTTGTTTAGGGATGAAATTTCACAGGTGAAATTTAACACTCAATCACCAAGAAGCACAAACAAGTACTGAAGTTTCAGGAAATGATTATCATCTACTGTATTCACAGTATTTCCAAACAGTTATGGGCTGTAGAAATGAAGGCTTTGTTTTTCAGATGCTATTTACTATACACAATTTAAACCACAACAGATCTATCTAGGATAAAAATGTACAATCAACCAGTGATTTGCTGGCATTTTTCAAACCCAGGACAGCCAACTGTGTTTTTTCCCCTTCTATTCCTCCCTCTCTTCTACTATATTCTTTCATTTGTTTATTCTTTATTAAATATTTGTTATACTTAAGATATAGAAGTCCTGAATAGCTTTACTTGTAATAATTCTGTCCTGCTGTTGTATTTGTATAAGAAGAAAGGCCCTTTGAAGCTCATGAGGACACAAACCAGTAAACAAACCTATGCTAGAAACTGCTTTAGCTGCTGGGGTGGAGGTATAGAGAAGGACATAAGCTTTCTGCTGAAAATGACTCTGCTGTGTAATAGGGGCTCATTTTAAAGGATCATCAAGTCAGTGGTATATATTTTTTTTACCAAATATTTGAGGTATATTTATTTTCTATACTATAAAGCAACCACCAACTTGGCACTTGAAAATAACATACATTTATTATCTATTTGATTTTTGATGCTGGGGATTCGGAATTATACACCCAGCCCTATTTTTTATTTTTTATTTGGAATCAGGGTCTCATTAGGTTGCTGAGAGCCTCCCTAAGTTGCTGAGGCTGGCTTCGAGCCTACAATCCTCCTGTGTCAGCCCCCAAGTACTGGGATTACAGGGATCACCACCACGCCTCGGCTAGTAGTGCATATTTAATTGTGATGTGGCGATAAGATTTCACTTCAGCAAGCTACAATAGTACTTATATTTGTTACTCAAAGTTTATGTTTTTTCCCAAATGCATTTTTAAACACTTTCCTGGGAACCACCTTTCTTAACAACTTTGTAGCTATACTGGGAAGTTTCTTGCTCCACAAATGAAACAAAAATGATGTAAACTTAATCATTTTACTCATTCATAGTTCTGAATTTGTCTTGATTCTTCCAAAAATATGATTTATACAATGAAAGAGACTTGTGGCTGTATGTGATCAAAAGTGTTTTCTGTTGTTTCTAAAAGCAGTTCTAAAGTTATTATTAGCAATGTGGGCATAATTAGATTTCACAGTGACTAGCAAGTAATTTGTTTATGTAAGTTTATAATGGTTAATAGTCATGTTACTTAATAATCTCATGTGAATTTTCTGATGCATATAATTTGTGACTATGAACATACTTCTAAAGTTTTAAAGTTTGGAAGTTTAAAATAATATCAATTATTCTAATTAATTTGAGATTGCTGGCTACATAAAGTTGGGCTTGGAAAATAGGCTTATATAAACTAAATGAGCACTGAATTTTTATTTTATGTCATATAGAAGATTTATATTTTCTTACACATTACCAATGAATTTCAATAACTTTCATTTTAGTAAAAGCATGATTTGAAGAGGGTCACATGGCATGGCATGTCAAAGCTCTTTAGAGGCCTAACCAAATGCCTTTGCTGGGAAATGATCTCAACCTAAAGGACCATGCATTCTAGATATCTTACAAATTTGGGTTTTTGTGTAGCAGACTCTGTATTTTTTATGTTTATATATTCTTTCTGTCATGTTGGCACAGAGACAACTATAACCTTTTATTCTATGTTTTTGCTTTTGAAAGTTGATAGTGATAATGCTTAGATATCCCAGATTTTAGTTTAGTTGGGCTAAGTTTTAACTGGGCTTTACATACATTCTCTTAAATTTTCACTTTTCTATACAGTCTAAGATTGAATTACCTTTCTATTTAAAAATCTTTAGGAAAATGGTCTCTTGCACATAAATGTAGCTTTGTCCTGTATCACATATGGACTGCCCTGCCTCGTTATTACATTTGGTGAATGGAATAAGCATAAAAAAAATCTTGTGTTTTGTTCCTCACACTACTGGAACTTCTAGATAATTTCCAATGATGCTCTGTGATCTGAAAGACCTTCCAAGAAGAGCCCTTAGTCATGAGAATAAAGGCAATATTGTTGATGTACTAACCTTGTAGGTAGATAGGTTTGGGCTTCAATTGAATATAACCTCTTGAATTTGCCTTAGAAGTAAAACAGAATCACTGTGCCTGTGAATTTGGATTTTACTATTATTTTAGTATGCTTAAAATAAATGCCTCTTTTATTCATCACTTTCCTTCAAATGTTCTATACCCTGGTTGCTTTCAACTGAGTCTTAGGAGGAAGAAATAATCTGGGCACAGTGGCACATTCCTGTAATTCCACTCTTTGGGAGGCTGAGACAGGAGGGTTGCGGGTTTGAGGTCATCCTCACCAATTTAGCAAGACTGCTTCAAAATAATAAACAAATATTTTAAAAATGGCTGAGGGGATAGCCTGGAGGTAGACTGCTCCTGGGTTCAAGTCTTAGTACCAAAAAAGAGGAACAAATATTTTAAAAAGTGCATAGAGGGGGAATAAAACTATTATAGAAAACACAATAGGTAAACAACTTGTTCTTTTTCACAAAGGTTTCTATATGCTGATCCTCAAACTAGTCATGATTTGCCTGATCATCAAAGGTAGACATTATATCTGCTTACCTTCATTCTTAGACCACTGCTAACTGGTACCCTTCCTTCCTTTCTTCCTTCTTGTACTAAGGATTGAACCCAGGGGCAACCGGTCTCTGAGATACACCCCAACCCCATTTTTATTTTTGTTTGTAATAGGGTTTTGATAAGTTGGAAAGGCTGGTCTTGAACCTGTAAAACTCGTGTTTCAGCCTCCCAGGTATTGGGATTACAGGCATGTGCCACCATCCCTGACAACTCTTTCCCTTTTAAAATTATTTTTCACTGGCTTTCATCTTGAATATTATTTATTTTCTGTAGCTTCAAATTCACTAATATATTTGCAAAATATTGAATCCACCATGAATCCTATTCTATATATTCTTTATCTTAAGCATTTTAATTTTCATCTCTAGAAGTTCAGTTTGGGTCTTTTTATATCTTCAATGTCTTTAATTAATTTATTAACATATGGACTACCATTATAATAATTTATACACTTGTTTGTCAATACTAACTTCTCTATCAGTTCTGTGCCAATTCAGTTGATTGACTTTTCTTCTCATTTCTGGTTGCGTTTTTCTGCCTGGTGATATTTCATCTAATGTCATGTTTTGAATTTTATCTTCTTCTGTGCTAGATATTATATTCCTACAAATAGTCTAGAGATTTGCTTTGAGATAAAGTTAGGTTTCTTGGGAATAGTTTGATATTTTTGAGTCTGGTGTTTAAGATTTGTTAGGTGGAAGTAGAGCTGGGTTGCCCAGGGTTAATTAATCCCACTACTGACAAGACTTTCCTGAGTACCCTATCTCACTCTCCATGAGTTATGAGGTTTTAAGTTCTTTCTGCTATCAATAGATCTCATGTAACAACCAGGTATTATTATCACTTGCATTTCGAGTGACTTTTTTCTTGGCCACGGATGTTTTTTTCATACTCATATGCCACTGAGAGGGTTATCCAAGGGGAGCTTCTGCAAATATATAGAGTTCTCTGTGCATGTCTCTCCTGTTTGACGCTCTGCCCTATGAACTTAAGCTGCTTTTTATTCCTTGAATTTTCAGCTCCATCTGCTAATTCTCAGAGTCTACTATGTTTCGCTTCTGTTCACCCCACCTATACCATGGCTTGTAAATTCAAGGAAAATGAAGGGTGCATCTTATTTGTGTCTCATCTTTGTGAGATCACTGTTGTTTATTGAAGTATGAGAACTTGAAAATGGTTTCTACCTATATTTTTTCTTGGTGTTTGGTTGTTTAAGGCAAGAGGGTATATATAACCCCTGTTCCTTCATCTTGGCCACAAGTGTAAATCTCACCGAATATCACATACTTTTGATAGTTTCTTCTGGTTTCCAACAGTTACAATTACCCCCATAAATGTATATGGCTGTGGAGCCCCCTGTGGCAGCCCCTTACAACCTCAGCTGATAAGAGTTTAGAAATGGGAACAACTTAACAAGAGGAGTTAAACCTTAGAAACATTTTCCATAAGTAATTCTGGGAAAATATTGCATACATACTATTTCAAAGAAGGGACATTAAAGAATAAAACTGTAATATAATACTTAGGTGTAATTGTGGTCAATATAGTGTTTTAAACTTCTATAGCTCACCTTTTTTCTTGGAATAGCTGAATATCTTCCACATAACTTCAATTACCAGCAAAATGCTGATGAATCCTAAAATGTTCTTTCTAGCCCAGGGGTATTTCCGGAGCAGAAGACCTGTCACCTAATATTTTTATGTCTCCAGAATTCTTTTTATTTTCTTTTTTTGTTTTTTGGGGGACTGGGGATTAACCCAAATGCATCATACCTCTGAGTTACACCCCTGTTATACCTCTGAGTTACACCCCTGGCCCTTTACTATAGGCTTCAAGACCTGGGAGGCTGAGCTTGATGGCATTTGTCTGTAATCTAAGTACTTGAGAGGTTGAGTGAGATAGGAGCTGCAGGTTCAAGGCCAGCCTCTGCAATTTAGCAAGACCCTGAGCAACTTAATGAGACCCTTTTTCAAATATAAAAAATATAAAATACAGATGGGGTATAGTTCAGAGGTTAAGTGTCCCTGTGCTCAGTATCCACTAACACACACACACACACACACACACACACACATACACACAGAGAGAAAGAGAGAGAGAGAGAGAGAGAGAGAGAGAGAATGAATTTGGGGAGGTTGTAGAGAATTATACCACCACATTAGAGAGTATACATTTGCTATCTTTGTTCTCAATCTATCCCTTAGCTCTTTGTGCCAACAGGGGCTCTCGCCTTGCACTCTACTATCCCACTACCTCACTCTATTCCTGAAGGATTCTCTACTAGTCTCCACTCTCCCCCAAGCAATGCAGCGATTAACAATGAGAGTTTTGTATATTGTTCTCTCTTCTTTTGTATTCTGTTTGTCAAGATGTTTTTCTAATCAAAACAGTTTTTACTTAGAGGTATTTAGTGCTGTATATCTCATTATTTCTTTATTAATTTCAAAAATCTATAAACAGGAAATAATTGCAGGTTTTAGGTTTTTGATATAATTCTGAAAATAAATGACAAATATTGGCATCCAAATGAAACTGAGAGAAATCAAATGTATTTGAATGTACCTAAAATTCATAGCTGAAAAGAACTACCTATTTAAGATTTAAGTCATAGAAGACTATATTCTCTAAAAAAACAAGGTAAGTTAATGCTCTTTTCTACATACAGAAAAAAATTAGAGTTAATGAAAAAATCAGGGAAATTAAAAAACATGAATGTATAATTTGGTTTAATGTTTTTATGACTTAATTCCTTCACAAGTAAAATAGGTTTGTAATCTCAGCCTGTAATCCTAGAGAGAGGCTGAGAAGGAAAAAGGATCCCAGGTTCAAGGTCAGTGAATAGTAACATAGTGGAACCTTGTTTCAAGATAAAAATAGAAGGGGTCTGAAAATGTAGCTCAGTGGTAAAAATGTTCCTGAGTTCAATTCTAGTACTATTCACATGCACAAAATAATTCAAATGAAAATTCAACTAAAATTATATTGTTGGATGTGGTAAATGAAGCCATTAGTTTATTAAAAATATGAGACTACTACACTTTAATAATGTAGATCAGTTATTAAATTTAAAAAGATAGCTAAAGAAAACCTGAAGTTTTTTTTAAAAATAATATTTAATGGGTATCATATGTTAGAAAGAAAACTGATACTACTTTTTACAAGATTAAAAAGTTATTTCCAGCAATTTAGGGTTGATTTTGATAAAGTAAATATATTACGTGTTTCACAGCATAAGCAAATATATAAGAATTTCTCCAAAATTTATAGAAAAAGAGCTAAAAGCCTTTAGGCACAACTTTGGCTGAGTGGTATTTAAGTTGTTGTGGCCATAAAAGAACTTGAAAAATGTATTTAGTGTGTCAAATCCTTGAACAAAATTTCGAAGTTGAATAAAGAGTCTCATGCAAATTGAAAGTCAACATGAAGTTTCATGATTGGCATATTACAAATAATTGAATTGAGAGATATCTTAGTAAATATTAGTAATTTTTTATATATTCTCCAGAGACATTTCTAAAAGTGTTAATTCATAGGCTTCTTTTTACATATGTTGTGACTTTTTTATTTTGTGTAATTTCTTCATTTTTCCCTAGTCTTTAAGGCAGAGACTAGGGAAAAATTATTACACAAGAGATTTTTCAAATATGATATAAAATAATAAACTGTCTTCTGTTTGCCTTAAAAACCCACTGCTTCCAGGCATATTTTGTAAAAAAAAAAAAGTATTTTCTTCAAGTGTGGATAAATACTATGGTATTATTTCTAAGACTAGCCTGGTTTGTCTGTTAATCCAATATCACCATATGTTGCAGCTGCTGTCTCAAATATTCTTTTGACAAAGCTGCCCATTTTATTCATCAAGTATTTATAGAGAACTTACTAAGAAAGGTTTTTATTTTAACTGGGAAAATAAAACTTCCTTAAAACACTCTGTAGGGTATAATACTAAATAAACCGTGAGTCCAAGCCAAAAGGATTTTAGAGACTTCTGAAGAAGATATGCACAGTCACGAGTAACTTACCAAGTTCTGAGAGATGCATTTTTGGGAGAGTTTGTCAGAGTAAACATCCTAGAATGTGCTAAGACAAACTAAGATGGCTACAATATCACTAGATGGTATAAGGTTGTGGGATCACTGTGTGTGAAACTAATAACCTGACTGTATATTATATACACATGTTGTAGGTATACATCATATAAGTTTCTTATGTACATATTGCCATGTCTATTAAGCATTATGCATCTTACATTGTATCATATCTTGCTTTATTGGGAATATAAAACGAAATATGACATTATTCAGAATTCTTATCTATAGAGGACAAGAAAATGAAAGTGTTAGGCTTTGTGGCAACAATTACTGTAATAGATATATTGAAAAAATATTTCAGCATACAAAGGCAAGGAGGGTGTTGTCAGTGTTTAAAAGCTTGAGGATAGTCAGATAGAGGTGGATGGAGAAGGCGCAGGAATGTCTGAACCTGTGCAGGGCCCAGAGGGAAAGGGGCAGAGCTGGCTCATTTCCCATGCACTTTGCCTTGACTCAGTTGTTATTCAATGAATACTGATTTAATAGAAAAAGAAGAGAGGAAGGAAAGAAAGATGTAGGGCAGCGTGTTCTGTTGAATTTCCAAACCAGGATTCAGAGGGAAGGCGTAAAAGAAATACCTAAGTTAGAAAGTGAGTTTCACATCTAGTGACAGTCTCATCAGTTGCGCACCTTTCATATCTCTCAAGTCCCTTTATCTCTAATGATAGTACATCCACTATCATTAGGCCACTGGCTGTCCCAACTGAACGCCTGCAAGAGGGCCCTGATCAGTTTCTGCGTCTCCAGGCCTGACACCTCAACTCCACCTTCACACCCTCCATTCTCTGCCAACCTGCTTTCTACATGTCAGCATAAGAAAGCTTTTTATTATCGCCCACTTTTTCTTTATGCGCATCAATCCTCATTCACTTTTTTCCACCCCAATATCCCTGGGAAAAAAACCTCCAAGTTTCTTTTCATGCCACACAACTACCTGCAAGATTTGGCTCCCATTATCTCTCTGTTCCCATCTGTACTTATAGCCCAGTTACATTCTATGGGAGTGTATGTTAATATTGGAATTCCAGTGTTGTACAAGGTCCTTTAAGGTCTAAGTCTTAGCACTCTGTCTTTGAGAAAATCGCCACACCTCTCTCTTTTTACCCTAATATTGCACTTACCACAGAATGTTAACACTGCCTTTTGTCTTTTTTATTTTTTTAAATCATATTTTAAAAATTTTTTCTAAGCCGGGCGTGGTGGCGCACGCTTGTAATCCCCGCGCTTGGGAGGCGGAGACAGGAGGATCGCGCAGGTTCGAAGTCAGCCGCGCTGGCGTAAGAGACCCTGTTTCAAAAATATAAAATAGGTCTGGGAGTGTAGCCCGGAGGTAGAAGGGCTTCCAGGAACCCCAGTACCACCAAAAAAAAAAAAAAAAAAAAAAAAAAAAAATTTCTAAGAGAATATAATGATTCTGGTTTCTGGGTTTTTTTTTTTTTTTATTCTGGATATTGAACCCAGGGTCATTCTAGCTCCAAGCTACATCACCAACCTTATATATATATTTTATTTCAAACAGGATATCACTAAGTTGCTGAGGCTGACCTTGAACCTATGAGATCCTCCAGTTTCAGTCTTCCAAGGCAAGCACCATCATGTTTGGCTTCTGATTTGTATTTATGTCTACAATGCCTACATAGATATTTTATAACCATTTATTAAATTCATGATAAATTTCCTCTCTCTCTCTCTCTCTCTCTCTCTGTCTCTCTCTCTCTCTCTCTCACACACACACACACACTCACACACACACTCCACACACACTCCACACACACACTCACACACACACTCCACACACACTCCACACACACATCCCTACCCTAAGTCTATGTCCACATTTGAGTCTTTTAAGAAATAATCTGTCTGTGACTTGGTTGACGCCTTATCTATTTCACTCAGTTCTTACAATTTGTGTTATATGAATTTGCTGACTGGCTTCTGTTCACATATTCTTGGTGTTCTATAATTTCTTTTGGTTAACTGGAATTTGCATAAGTTTTTATTATCACAAGGTATTTGGTAATAGGTGCTACTTAACTATAAATATAGTCTTTATTTTCTTTTCTTATAAAGAGGTTATATTACCATTTTCCCTGGGAGGATTTCTTTTATTAATTTTCTAGCCACCAGATGTATGTTTAAAAGGTCTTTTTTATTTGCCTATATCTAGAAATATTTTACACATTTAAAAGTTTTTGGTTGTGTGTGTGGTGGCACATGCCTGTAAGCCCAGTACTTAGGAGGCTGAGAGAGGAGGATTGCAGGTACAAGGCCAAAACACCTTTGCAGACCCTCAGCAACCTACCAAGATCTGTTTCAAAACAAAAAATATTAAAAAAAAAAAAAGGTTTGGGCATATAGCTCAAAGGTAAAATGCCCCTGGTATCAATTACTAGTACCAAAAAAAGTTTTACCTGAAAAGTGAGTTAAGTATATTCTCATCCTATTTGTATTTTTAATCTATACAACTATTTTTGAAATGAGAACAATTAAGAGGTATTCATGAACATTTCTATTTAATAATACCAGATGTGTGGGAGAAAACATTGAAGGTTCAGATACTGGCCACCTGTGTATTTCTTCTCATGCTTGATGTTTATATGTGCATATGGGAAACAACATTTTGGTGGATATTTTTAGAAATTTTAAACTATTCCAGTTATATGCATAACTACAACATGCAGCATAAGCTATCTATGTCATAATGATTTAAGTCCGGATAATATGCCGTATCATATAATATAGTTATACATCCACTTAGTTTGATAGGTCCTCTGACTGTGGCAAGCATTTCCCAATAGTTTAAGAAGAAATAAAATACATTCAAAATTTGGGTTGAATATAGAAAAATAATTTTCCCTTTATTCTCTCTTAATAATAAAATAACTAAAACCATTGCTCTAAATAAGTTGTCATGGGAAGTCTTAAGGAAAAATAATCATACAATTTGAAGTAAGACAAACTCATTATCTATGTTAGAATAGTTAAAGTGAAATACAGCTATTCTATATAGCCTGGAATTAATAGGACAAATTTATAAATTAAAACTATAATCTAATTTTGCAAATGCCTAAATAAAGAGTATACATTAATTTCAGACAACTGTGTGCTTTATAGTAGAACATATCTCAAAGTCAAATACTATGATCTGAATGTGCTCACTGAAGTTCCTAGATTGATGTCCTAATCCCCGATGTGATGGTAGTAAGAGGCAGGGCCTTTGGCAGGTGAATGCTATTTTCTGGCCTAATAAAAGAGTTTTAATAAATCTCTAGGCCCCTTCCATTAGGTCAGGACTCAGTGAAAAGATTTCCTGAGCAAACTCTATTATATTGAACTTTCCAGCATCCAGAACTCTGAGAAATAATATTTACTGTTGATAAGAACCCAGTCAATGGCATTTTGTTATAGCAGCCAGAAGGGAATAAAACAATACTTAAATTCTCAGCGGCAGTTGCAGACACTGATAACTACCACTGCAAAACCTTTTTCTCATCATTTTTCTTTTGTTTGTTTAAGTTTTCATCTAGTTCTTTGCCTCCCCTACTCTCTCCCCCAGTAGAAATTAGTTTGCTTCATAATCTGACCACAGAGCTTGCTGCTAAAGCCTTTCTTGGTCATCCACACCAATCAGGGGGTACCTCTGTGTATGATTCCACTCCCTTAAGTTTGCACACTCTAAATAGAACCTTCCGTGTCCTTTGAAATTAAGACTCTACCAATTATTTTCATTATGTTGGTTATCCTTAGCTACAAAGACTTGGGTCATTTCGTTTTAAGTTACTGTTTTGTGTTTCACCTAACAAATCCATGATTTTAATGGGTCAGTACAATTATGCCTTCAAAATGACCATTATTTTACTTTCTTTGCTATCCTTCTAATAGACAATCTTATTATGTGTGGGGGGGGTACTGGGGGTTAAACCCAGGGGCTTTTTCTACCTCTGGGCTATACTCCCAGACTTGTTTTATATTTTATTTGGAAACAGGGTCTCACTAAGTTGCTGAGCGCCTCACTAAGTAGCTGAGGCTGGCTTCGAACCAGTGCAATTCTCCTGTCTCAGCCTCCCAAGTGCTGGGATTACAAGTGTGCACCACCAGGCCCAGCAACAATCTTATTATTTTTGGACCATGTCTTTTATAGTTATTCTTAGCACAATTTAAAAATTATGTTCACTGAGAATTTAGCTTAGATGTGCTTCTCTTTAGGATGTCACTTTAATAATATAACTATTTTTTTTTCTGGAAAACATTATGTATTTTTTTTATTGGTGCATTGTATTTATACATCACAATGGGGTAAACATCTTGTGTAGACATACATGCACACACCACCCAGCCAGCCCCTACCTAGTCCCTACCCCACTCCCTCCCCATTCCTCCCTCCCATGCTTGGTTTAGTGGTTGACTTCGATATTAATAAGTAAAAAATTACCGTCAACTAGCCAGGCATGGTAGTGCATGCTTGTAATCCCAGTACTTGGGAGGCTAAGACAAGAGAATCATGGTTCATGGACAGCCTCAGCTACTACTTAGTGAGGTCCTTTACAACTCAGTGAGACCCTGTTTCCAAATAAAGAATTAAAAATAGAGTTTGGGGTGTGGCTCAGAGGTACAATTCCCCTGGGTTCCATCTCAAGTACTGCAAAAAAAAAAAAAAAATACCATCGAATGTTAGCTGAGTTATGGTTAGATATAGAGTATCCCATAAAAAGCTCACATATTTTAATGTTCAGAATTCAAGTCATGAGGGTTCTAATCTCATTAAAATAAGTCTATTGTAATAGGTTTACTGGGTGGTTGTGTAGGCAGATGGGGCTTGACTAGAAAAGGTGGGTCCCTGGGGGACTGTGCTTTTGTGTTTGAATGAATTTGCTTGTTGGTTCTCTTGCTTCCACCTTTCTTGATGTGAGAGCAGAGGCTTGCTCCTCCTTCTCTCTGCATCCTGCCCTATGCCCAGATTCATAGACCCTGACATCACATGGACTGAACTTGGACTCTCCAAAAACTGTGAGCAAATACATCTTTTTTCCTCTAAGTTGTATTTTGGATTATAGCAGAGAGAATGCTGTCTCAGACATGCTGCATCCAGTATTTTCTCCTTTGTCTATTTTCCATGGTAAGTCCAACTCCAACCACCAGGTTTAACGGCCTGCATCAGGATGCTTCTCTGGCACAGTATAAACAGGGAATCAGAAAATATGGGATTGAATCTTACTCAATCACATCTGAGCTATGTCATAGGGGAGGGTTCACTTACCCCCTCTCTGGGAGTCATTTATCTATAAAATGGGTTCAACAAAAAATTTCCCTAGGTTTTTTCTTTGTATGGGTGACCCCCAAATTAAAATGGAACTATAAAATGATGTAAAAACTGAGCAAACATAATGACTCTGGAGGGCACTACTTACCCCAAATGCCGTGTGTTGATAACATGCAACCCCTTCTATTTCTGAGAAAACTTTGTAGAATATATTAACAAGATACGTAAAATAACTAACTCCTTATTCAAAATATTTGGAAGATTTTTCTCCTTAACTGAACTTTTATAAGAAAAAAGAAAGATAACAGGGGCCTGAGAAAACTTTCATGTAAGATCATTCTTATTTAGAAATTTTCAGAATAAGTATATTTCTAAAGAGGAAAGGAGAGTTAAAAGGAGAGAGAGGAGATAAGAAAAAAGAAGCAGTCTTGATACAGTAAAGATAACATTTTATAATCCAACCTCAGCCCTGGATTTTGACTTTTCAATGAATCAGTTGGCTGAGAACTTTTTGATCCAAAACAGGGAAAGATGCCAGCTGGCAACTTTAGAGGCTAAATGCTGAGATCCTCCTTGTTGTACAAAAAAAGGTTTTAATAAGAAACATGCCCTTAATTTATTACCAAAAAGAGCAGGGAAGGATCGGATCATGCAGTCTTGCAGTATTTGCTAGGAATCATGTTTAAAGGCCTAGGAGATGAAAATTCTGACATATACACGGCATTTTGTTTTCATGCTTTGCTTACTGCACTGCAGATGTTTTTATTTGTTTGTCTGTTTGTTTGCTTTTTGCATCCAAAATGGTGTGATATTAACATAGCAGCAGGGTGTAGGGAGGGTTCTAAAAAGGAAACAGTCTTGTTCAAATCAAAGTAATATCTATAGTCTTTTGAATCTGCAAAAGCATAGGTCAGGGACAAGCAGCAAGGAATTTGAATGGACAGTCAGTCCACAGCTTCCACATTCATGGATTCAATCAACCATGAGTCAGAAATATCCGAGGGGGAAAAAAAAAAAAAGAAACGGCATCTCTCCTGAGCATGTACAGCCTTTTTTTCTGGTCATTATTCCCTGAAAAATGCAGTATAACAACCATTTACTTAGCATTACCTTGCATTAAATATTATAAGAGATCTACAAATGATTTAAAGTATGTGGGAATGTCCATAGGTTATATGCACATACTATGCTACTTTATACAAAGAACTTGAGCATCATACATCTTGATTCTTTCATGGAAATGGGGAGGTCTCTGTACCAAAGTAAAATTTATAAATATTGGGATGCTCTGCACTCATCATTAGCATTTTAGCCTTAAAACCTTAGATCAATTTTAACAACATTAGAATATTTGCATGTTAGATATTATATTGTAGGTTTTGTAAGAAACAGGCCTGACAGAAATAAATTGAGATAGAGCAGAATGTTGCATGCTTGCTAGTTTTACACTAAGCCTTCAAGTTTTTATTGGGGTCAGCCATTTGATTCTCTGCAGGTAGCTCTGCCTACCTCCAAAGAGAGAGCACCGAGTCACATGTTAGACAAATGAAATGTGGTTATCTTTGTGGGTAGCATCATATGATTTGGAACAAGTCTTTAGGTCTAATATAAAGATCCTTCAAATAAATCATCCAGCTAAGCTTCTGTGGCCCCAAACTCCTAATTTAAAAATGTTGATAAATGAAGTACCTCTTTAGTTAATAAATGAAGTATCTCTTTAGTTATCCTTTGTCAGCAACATTCATTTTAATGGAAAGTGAGTTTACAGGGTTACATGATTGAACTACTCAGCCAAGTCAGTGTTGGCAAATGATGGGCTAAATTATTGATGTTACACACTAATGAATTCTGATGAGAAATAAAACACAGACATTACGTTTCAAGTGGTTCATAATTATTTTTGTACTTTAAAAGCAATTTTATTCTTTCCTAAATCATACTGGTTCTGTAAAACAAAAACATAGTTAGTGATTATACTAAAATTATTGAGTTTGTGGCAAAAATGCTCTTGCAAGTTTTTACTTCTGGGAAGATAATGTTATTCACACTAGGTTTCTGATTTCCTTATATACTTCTGGAGAAAAGATAATTAAATTAAATGTCTAAAATTTAAAACCAGTGTCTTTAAATAAGATAATCTGCTTTGCAGCCATGGCGAGCATTCTATTAGATGCATTTCTAGACTATGTCTATATACACATTTACTGGAGCTGTGTTGAAATCTCATAATTCAGGTAACAAACACAGAGGGACATCTCTGGAGTACTTCTGGGAAAGAAGTAATCTTCAAACATGTGATATGGAATGTGGGTACTATGAAATGATAGGTGTTTGATAAAGTCGGGGCCTAGAGGCAGCATTTGAAGCAGGTTCATGTTCAGTTAAGGAACAGCAAAGGTCTATGACTTCTGTAATGTAGGAACTGTGTTCTTTACTATTTCATGACTTAACTGTCCCAACTTGAGACCTAAATTGTGTGGGCCCATGATCATCTTCTTTCTAGAATTGATTTAAGATAGAGTGATTCAAACCAGGACTCAATCTGAAGAGAAAATAGGCTGTTTTTTAATTAAGAGGGATCAGAAGAGGAAATCATAGTTGACAAGGTGTTCAAGGATCCATCATTTGTTGATCACGAGTCTTTGGACAAGTGGCTTTTCTCTCTCCAGCTAAGTTATCAAAGCTCCCAAATAGGCAAGACACTATCTTCTCTAATCAGAGAATGCCGTTACCATTAGCAAAGCAGATATTCACAAAACTGAAGTATGATATGAATGTAAATGTGAAATTCATAATGTGTTATAAATGTAAGCACACGCAAGGCAAATTTGTTTTATATTATATTTTCTGGACTCAGGCTCATTTTAGGGAGATCATAAGAATTAGTTTGAAAAATATTCCCTTTACCAGCTGAGGAATATGCAGGGAGAAAGAATTAGATGTTTTAAGTCAACGTTTTGTCATGTAGGTAATTATCCTCTGATAATATTATGTGCAAATTCTTAAGAATAGTGAAAACCCAAAGGTGAATCTTCTTCCATCCTGTAGACTGAGGTAAGGTATGTAGTACATCATACTTAGTTCTTACATGATCCACATTTCACATGAAACAAAAAATTATTTAGACCTTTGTAACATACCATTTCCACATTATTTTACTGAGCCTTTTTTTCTTTTTCCATTTTTCTCTTTGCCTGTGATTTGATAGAGTTGGCACCATTTGTAAATAAAGCTACTTCAAATTTCTTGTTTTTAATTTTTGTTTTAAATTTTATCCTATTATTTTCCTCTTGCTTTAATGATGCTGTTCATTGTTTTATAATCTTGGTACTTTTGAATGAAAAATCATGTGTCTGGATTAATCTCACATCAAAGCTGCATCATTATATAGTGATGATGCTAAGTTGTGTGAAAAATACCTACTGGACATGCTCCATTAGTCACTAATTTTCAAACTTAAAGTTCCATCTTTGAAAAACTCATCTCCTCAACACCATTGACATAGTTCCTCCACTTGAAAAATGTACTGCTAGAATAAAGTGAACTAAAAAAAAAATTGAAATGCTGTTTTCTTTTGTTAAGCTTAAGAAAAGTGTCCACAAATTTAAGCCAGAAAAATTAAACACAGAACATATAAAATTAATAACTTCTAAGAAAAACAATTA
Organism: Muscardinus avellanarius; assembly: GCF_963383645.1. NCBI lineage: Eukaryota > Metazoa > Chordata > Mammalia > Rodentia > Gliridae > Muscardinus > Muscardinus avellanarius. Next base: position 42,964,813 of record NC_137803.1, on the reverse strand, counting down.
GAAATAAAATTCTTTTTTAAAAGAAAACAAGAAGGCAGGCACTGTGGCATACTCCTGTAATCCCAGTACTTCCGAGAATGAAACAGGGAGATTTCAGGTTGAAGGCCAGACTCGGCAACTTAGCAAGGCCCTTGGCAACTTAGCAAGAGCCTGTTTCAAAGTTAAAAGGGATGGAGATGTAGTTCAGTAGTATGTCCCAGAAGTTAACCCCCAGTACCCCTCAATAAGTAAATAAAATAAAATAAGGAATACATTTTTATTTTACATGTTATTTAGCAGAGAATTTAATTAAATTACTACTGATACATGCTTTATTAACCTTCTGAAGCAACATCATATTGATATATCTGTGACTTGAATGTATTTTCATTTTAGAATTAAGGTTCTTTTTTTGTTTGTTTTCAAATGAAAGGAAAATAGGTAACAAAGTGCCCCAATTGTTGTATACAGGGATTCATGGATATTGTCAAACAGAATATTTCAGATACATACATATATGATGTTACTGGGGATTGAACCCAAGGGTATTCTATGTATCCTCAGCCCTATTTCATTTTATTTTATTTTTATTTTGAAACAGGGTCTCACTAAGTTGATGAGGGCCTCACCAAGTTGCTGAGGCTGGACTCCCATGGTCTTCCTGTGGCACCCTCCCTCATACTGGGATTATAAAACTGCACCACCATACCTGGCTCTAGATTTTTTTTTTTTTTTTTTTTGGTGGTACTGGGGTTCCTGGAAGCCCTTCTACCTTAGGGCTACACTCCCAGACCTATTTTATATTTTTATTTGGAAACAGGATCTCTTAAGCCAGTGCGACTAGCTTCGAACCTGTGTGATCCTCCTGTCTCTGCCTCCCAAGCATGGGGATTACAAACCTGCACCACCACGCCCGGCTCTAGATATTTTGAGAGAGGACAGAGTCCATACCGTATCAATTAGCACCCACAAGTGTGAACAAAACTCAAAAATTGGACAATGAAGTGTTAAGAAGAGATTGAAGTTACTTTGAAAATGAAATAGAAAATATGAGCAGCAATAAGGTCAACATATGAAAAGAATGAAGGACACTTGGTTATATTAACTGTCCAGGACAATTCCATTTATTCATTTATTCAACTTCTTCATCAGGATATTCCTAGGTGCTCTCCCGGGTTCTTGACGCCAACTGCGCAAGTAGGTGGTAATGTGGTGGAGTACTTTCCCTAAGTCAGGCTTAGTGGACATGTACTGCTGATCCTCTGAACCAATTTGTTCTCTTCACCCCAGCTCTATGCTCTGCCCAAGCATGCCTGCCTTCAGGGTCTATTCTCAGGAAAATACTCTGCTGCATGCCCCTGAATAGTAAGTTTTATCATATGGGGTTAATCCTTCATGAACTTTTAAAATTCTGTTCAAACTGCTTTCTAATTTCCCTTATAATTGATTTTTAATAAAATTAACTTAATTTCACAATCGTCAGGGGCTTGTAATTATTTATAATCATTCTATTGTGGTCAGAAAAATATATTCTTTTGCAATTTCAAAAATAGCATACTTATGAAGACTCGTTTTGTGGTCCAGGACTGTTCTATATGGAAGTATTCTCTATGTACTTTATTATAATGCATATTGAGCATCTTTGGATGGAATGTTCTCAAATGTCAATTAGGTCAACATGGTTGATGGTGTCATTCAAATTTCCCACGTTCAGCCAAATGTAGTGGCACATGCTTGTAATCCCAGTATTTGGGAGGCTGAAACAGGAGGATCCGGGTTCACAGCCAGCCTCAGCTATTTAGTGAGGCCCTCTGCAACTTAGTGATACCCTTTTTCAAAATACATAATAAAAAATAATTGGGCTGGGGGTGTAGCTTGGAGGTAGAATGCTCCTGGGTTCGATCCACAGCACCAAAACAAAACAAAACAAAACTCCCTTGTTCTTACTGAATTTTTGTCTTTGGTTTTATCTACTCCTGAGAGTGGAATATTAAATTCTCAAACTCTCATTTTGTTCTTTTATTTAGACTTCTTAAGTATTTCTTCTTAAGTTTTCTCACTGTTTATATGTTTTGAAACTTTTTTAGGTGTGCATACAGGATTATTACAAGTGCTTGATAAATTAATTTTCTCTTTATGGAATGACCCCTCCTATTCTTGGTGAAATTTCTAGTTGTAGATTTATTTGGTAGTAATATACTCTGGCCTACTGCATTATGCTCAGTATTTCACGGTACTTTTGTCTATCATTTTGCTTTCAACCTGCCAGTCACTTTACTTTTAATGTCACTTCTAGGCAATAAAAATTTGTGTCTTGAATGCTATCTAGTGTAACTATATCTGCCTTTTAAATTGGAATTCTTAATCTATTTATATTTGATATAATTCTTGATATGGTTGTATTTCAGGCTATTGAGTTTTTAATCCCCAATTTTCTTCACTTTTGGTTTATTTCTGTTTTTCCTTTCTGCCTTCTTCTAGGTTAATCAAATATTTTTTAGTACTCCAAGTTAATTCTTTTTTTTTTTTTTTTTGGTGTTACTGGGTGTGGAACCCGGGAGCTTTTCTACTTCCAGGCTATACTCCCAGATCTATTTTATACTTTATTTGGAAACAGGGTCTCACTAAGTTGCTGAGAGCCTCACTAAGTAGCTGAGGCTGGCTTTGAACCTCTGGATCCTCCTGTCTCAGTCTCTCAAGTGCTAGGATTACAAGTGTGCGCCACCACGCCCAGCTCCAAATTAATTCTTATATTGGCTTTTTTGCTGTATCACTTTTGACTTTTAAGGTAGGGATTAAAATTTGCCTCCTTCACTTTGTTTTTTTAGGGTCAATATCATAACATTTTATATTAAATCTTACACATGCAACAAATGATATTAGTCCTCCCATCTTTTATGTTATGGCTCTCTCTCATTTATTTTACATTTATCTATATCATAAATACTATATAGCTATCTTTGTGTTTAAATCAAATTCCTTAAATAAATTAAGATAAAATTGTGCATACATTTGTCATATCTGATGCTTTTCAAATTTCTTTCTCTTCTTATTTTTCTTCTGGTATCATCTGCTTTAATTTTTTTTTTGTACTGGGTTCAAACTCAGGGATATTCTATGTCTACTATACCTTTAGCTATATATTTTATTCTTATTTTAAAGCAGTATCTCACCAAGTTGGTAAGACTGGATTTAATCTTCTGATTACTCCTATCTCATCCTCTCAAGTATTAAGTGGCATGTGTCACCACTCCCAGTTTATCTGCCTTCATTTCTGGAAGATATTTTTGCTGGATAAGAATTTTTAACTTTTTAAATTGGTGCATTGTAATCATAATTCTTGATGAGGTCCAGGGTGACAGAGGAATGCATGCAAATAAGCGCCTGCTGAGCCCCCCTCAGTCCCACCCCACTCCCTCCTGCTCCCCACCTTCCCGTGCCCAACGCAGTGACTGGCTTTGATAAGTCTGTAAATGTACGTCATGTCCACTGAGCTGGTTTCTCTTCATGTCTTCCTCCTCCCTCCCACCGCCCTAAGGTCCCATCCTTCATGCCACTAAAGTTTCTCCTCCTTTCTCTGGAGTCCCTCCTGTGTCCTAAGTTCTTCCTAGCTTCTGGGTAGAATTTTGAAGTGATTTTTTTTTTTTTAAATCCAGCACTTGGAGATGTTCTTCTGTCTTCTGGCCTTTTGTGTTTCTAATAAAATGTTAATTTTTAATTTTATTTCTTTTAGCTGTTTTTAAGATTATCTGCTTATATTTGGTTTTCAGAAGTTGACTATAGTTTAAATGGGTGTTAATTTTATATGTATCTTTTGGAGGTTCCTTGAGTTCATTTGAATAGTTTTCACCAAAATGACTATATTCTTTTAAAACATTTTATGGATTATGTGTACTTTCATCCATTGGTAGATAATGAATTAAGTTATACTAAAACTATTAAAAGAAATACCTAAGAGTTACCTGCTAACTTTTAGCACTTGGCTTGGTGACTGAATGGTCAAAAATCTAAATCAGCCTGAAATTTGTGGCCTTTTTGAAGACTTTATCTCTTATTTCCCACTCATTTCCTCTTACATAATCTAATCTCAGTAACACTGAGAGAACTGCCATAGCAGAATAGTTAAGAGAAGCAAATTAGCTGAGCTAAATTAGCCGAGCATCAGGGCACACACTTGTAATCCCAGTACTTGGGATGCTGAGACAGGATCAAGGACGGCTTCAGCAAATCTGCAAGGCCCTCAGCAGCTTAGTGGTATCCAGTTTCAAATTAAAAATGGCTGGTGGGTGTAGCTCAGAGATAAAGCCCCTGGGTTAAATCCCCAGTACTAAGAGAAGGAAGGAAGGAAGGAAAGAAGGAAGGAAGGAAAGAAAAAGAGAGAGAGAAAGAAAGAAAGGAAGGAAGGAAGGAAGGAAGGAAGGAAGAAAGAAAGAAAGAAAGAAAGAAAGAAAGAAAGAAAGAAAGAAAGAGAGAGACAGGCAACATGCAGCAAATCACCTAGATTTAAATTCTTTCTCACTACTAGCTAAGGCACTCTGGTGAAGATATATAAGATATATAACCTCTCTATGCTTCCGTTTCTTTTTCCATAAAGTGGAATACTATGGCAGCAATTCATTTGGTTCTTTGTGAAAATATCAAATTAATTAAAATTTATAAAGCCTGGAGCACATACTAAGGACTGAACAGATGCTTAATAAAAACTAGAGAATGTCTATCCACATCCGTGGACCTGCTTTCTGAGCCCTTCAGACTCCTTTGCCATGCGCCGCCCATCGCTTCAGCCTGCACACCGTTCCTTGTCCTCCGTTTATGCTCACTCATTTCTGGAAGCCTTTTCAAGCCTCACCTGTTTACAATGGAGTTTCCCAAAATTCAGACCTATAGAGGGCTCTCACTTGCTTCCTGGCCAAACATAAAGATTACTGTTTGTACTTGGTAACACCTAACAGTGTAACTATTTCCTAGTATTTTAAACATCTGTCTCTTCCTTTCATCTCAGACACTCCCCATCTTGCCTTACATTTTCCTGGTCTACTAATACCAGTTGCGTGTCATTTCCCCTGCACGCTGCACTTTGCCCGACTCTGCCTTTGTTGCTGTTAAAATGTAGTTCAGGAGTCACTCCCATCAGGCAACTGTCTTTCTATGATCAGACTGAGCCAAGTGCTCTGCTTTCTGCCCTCATTGCTATTTACACAGGATAAATATCATATCTGCCTCCTCTGTGAGATTACATGCTATTTGAAGAGAGAGATTATATATCTTTGACTTTTAGAACCCCAGTATGTAACAAAATGTCTTCCACATAGTGGACACCCAAGAAAGATGTCTTGAAATTTATTGATATTCTTCAACTTAGCTGTAATTTGCTTCAGGTCAAAGGCCATGATCTGTATTGTATGTATTATATTGATATTCAATAAATACAGTGTGAACTCAGAGCTTCAATATGTTATGAAATTACATATTTTACATCCCCCCATATCAATCAAAAATAAATTCTAGAGGCATAATTTCACCATCAAAGGATAATGAGATAATAAGTCCTAAAGGTAGGGGTATAGAAGAAATGAGCTTTCTTCCATTTCAGACACCATTTTCTGACTCTGAAATGACTTTTGGCAACAGGCATTTATTTCTTAGTTATAATAGCTTTGGATGAGAGTGGAATGCTGATTTACTTCTCAAGGAAAATATTTGGCTAAAATGCAGCTCACTTATTTGAATGTTTTAACTAAGGATATTTATTTAATTCTTCTTTTTGTTTATGTGCTTATGCATATCTTAAAAGCTGAGGCAGAAATAAAAAGAATTGAAGTCAACAGAGCATTTCTTTCATTACATTATATGGCTGGAGGTGTTGTGCACCTATTTGGAGTTTCTTGAATTCCCAAGAGTTTGAAATGATGTCCTTACTTTGTACATTTTATTGTTCTTCCTTCCTACTTCCTGAATTTTGAATTATTCAGTTTTTAAGTTACTTTTTCTTGCTCTGGTAGTTCAGGAGTGACAAATCCCATTCTTGGACTTCTAGTAGACATTTTTCAATCAGAACATTATTTAAGTGTCTTTGCTATTATTATCTTGTATTTATCAGTAACATTTAGCAATTTAATATTATTCCTTAAGCATAATATCTGTATGTATATATTTTAAAGTCCAAAATACATTTTTTTGGTGGTACTGGGGGTGGAACCCAGGGGATTTATACCTCTGGGCTATACTCCCAGACCTATTTTATATTTTACTTGGAAACAGGGTCTCAGTAAGTTGCTGAGAGCCTCACTAAGTAGCTGAGGCTGGCTTTGAACCTGTGCGATCCTCCTGTCTCAGTCTCCCAAGCACTAGGATGACAAGCATGCACCACCATGCCCGGCCAAAATATATATTTTTAATAATTTCTTTTAGCTACAAAATGATCATGAAAACTCAGAGATATTCTTTTATTTATATTATATTGCTGAGTGATTTGAGATTTTTGTCCCATGTTTTTTCTGGATTACTTTCATTTGCACATTTCTCTTTCAGATATAGAAAATTTGTCTATCCATATATGTATTTATGTGTGTGTGTACGTGTGTGTGTTAAATGACTGAGTATGTTACTTTTGTTCCATTAAAATTCCTGACAAACCAAGTAGAAAATGTTTTGTTAACTAACATACAAAATTGCAGGCAGCTAGAGCTGGAAATAACTTTTGAGTTTTTCACATTTGATTTTAATAAGTTAATTCATTAACTCATTAAAATTTTTGCATTTATTACAATTCAAGACATGTAGTTGGTTCTAGCAAGATGAATAAATAAGACATGATTTTGGAGTTGAGAAGGTCTACAGGAGGAAACACAGACACACTAATATGTGTGGAAAGAGGTCCTGGGGACATTCTGGGAGAAGCACAGTCCTAAGAAGATGCCCCTGGGCTGACTCAGACCAGTGGCTCCCCTCAACCTCTGCAGTTTCTTCCCTATCACACCTGGAATGTGTTCGTCTACGTTCTGGTTGAGCATCAGCAGTCTATGCTTGGACAGAAATACTCAATAGAAAATTTATTTCTAGTAAGCCCAAACCTGCCTTTTATCCTCTGTCCCAGTGTTGTTTCCAGAGCTCAACAATATACACACCAGCCTCCACTTACAGCTTTTCAGATGTTGGTCTTTTCAAAACCATTCTTTTTTATGGTTTAGAATTCCATTCCAAAGTTTTTTTGTATTCCACCTTCTTCCTGATCTTTCTTATACTGCTGCTCTCTAGAGTATCAATGTGACCCTTAAGCTATGCTTTTCAAACAATATAAACTACTGCCAATATATCCAACTTAAGAAAAAAGTACGATGGGACTTATCTTCTTCCAGGCAAGAAGACTTTTGCTTATTCAGACTTAAGATAACCCTAATGTGCTGTGATTGCATCAAACGCTCTCATTTGAATGATCTGTTAGTGCTGAGTCTTTTTCCCAAGTAAGGTGTCAGAGAGGTATTAAACATCACAAGATTAAATAAGTTGAAAACAAAGAAGGAAATAATGATAGAAAAAATTAAATAACAATTACTAAAAACCATTCCATCAGAGACAAGAAGTCTCATCTGAATGTTAGAGCTATGCCTGCCTTTGGTTCTAAATTTGTGGTAGCTCACTTTGGCTCATATTAAAATTATGGTCAACTAAATCGTTTTCATATACATAGCTTCAAATTCAAATGCCATTTCCTTATTCCAGTTATCATTCGTCTTATTGATTTCTGCTTGATCATGTATGTCAAAAGCTTATCTGGCCCACCTGGTTTCCTGCCAGCTGCAGATCTGCAATCATTTCCTTTTTGTGGTCCTGCAAGCAACTGATCCATGCCCAAGGATAAAGCAAAATTTCCTTTTTTTCTGTTTAACATTTATTTTTAATTGCTTTTACTCTATATCAGCTATTTACAATTATTTTTTCAAAAGATTCATCAAATGATTTTCTAATCCAATAGTTCACTAATATCTTACAGCATCATTTTAATACTACTTTCAAAACACAAATCACTATTTCACAGGGGTTGGGGATTGATGTCTGTAATCCCAGTACTTGGGAGGCTGAGACAAGGAGGATTGCAGACTTGAAGCCAGCTTCAACAACTTACTGAAGCTCTCAGCAACTTATTAAGACCCCATTTCCAAATAGAAAGTAAAATAGGGGTGGAGTGTAGCTCAGAGGTAGAATGCCTCTCGGTTCATCCCTAGCAGCCCCCCAAAACATCACTCTTATTCCTCAACATTGATACTTAAAGGAATCATAAGGCTAAATCATAGCCTTAGAGAGCAATAGCATCTTGTCTGCTAAGCAATGTTTAGCTAGGTTAAATCAATCTGTATACATCAATACTCACAGACTTACTCTGAAAACATTAAATAACTATACCTTTTCCTTAAAAATAGGTACAAGTAAAAAAAAAAAGATAGAACTTTAGCACCATTAAGTCCCTTTAGTCTACTCTAAAAGCAATGGAGGGAGAAATGAATGGATGTCAGTGATGGTAGAAGGCCCTAAAGGGGCTTAGAAACTTTAGGGAGAAGAGCATAACGATGAGTAGGACAAGTCAGCAGCTAGAAACACAGCCGTGGTGTGGCAGTGTGCAGAGGGGCAGAGAGGTCAAGGAAGGCAGAAGTTCTTATCTGACAGAGGCAGGTGGGAGGATGACTTAGGGAGGACTTTGTAAAGCAGGTGGTTAAATTGAGTCAGGTGTTCTATACCAGGCCAGACAAAGAGGAGCCTTTCAAGGGAATAGCATAAGCATCGGAGGGAAGGAGTTAAATTGCAAGTGCCAAAGATGAGTATAAATTTTGGAGTGGCTGAAAGAGTGCAGGACCCCATGTGGAGGACTCAAAACTGGGGAGCTTACCTGCTCCTGGTTCATGGAAGTGGGCATGTACCAGGCTGAAAGTTTCAGGTTTTACTTTTTTCTTCCAGAGGGTGGTACATTCCACTGTTCTGTGGCATGATCCTGAAACTTTTATTTTCACATTTTTAGTAAAGGCTAAAATTAAAATGTTCTAAATTGACCGAACTTTTTTTTTTTTTTTTTTTTTGGTTTCTGGCAAACCTTCTACCTCCGGGCTACACTCCCAGACCTATTTAATACTTTTTTATTTGGAAACAGGGTCTCTTAAGCCAGCGCGGCTGGCTTCGAACCTGCGCAATCCTCCTGTCTCCGCCTCCCAAGCACGGGGATTACAAGCGTGCGCCACCACGCCCGGCTGAAGGAATCTTTTGTAGATAAGAAATAAAGCACTATGTGCTCTTCAAGTTCGCTAAATACAATCCAAGCTTGCTCTAGCTGCTAGGCAGACTCTCCCACCAAGCCTAGAGGATCCCTTCATTTCTACTGTATGTAACAGCCATAAAGGCAAGAAATCTAAAATCAGATTTGGTATAGAATATATTGGTGGGTTTCTGATAAAAATCATAATAAATATTATTGAAGGTTATAGATTAAAAACTGACCTTATAAGATATTCAAATGGCATTTTCAATATTTGAAAAATACATCATAATTCACAATGAGAACTCATTGGTAATTTTTTCAGGAACATTTATATTTGAGAATAAATATGAAAAGTTCTAACACTGGTTACAACATACAGAGGCTCTTTTGCTATTTAAAAAAAAAAATCACAGTTCATCACCACCCCAAATTTTTTTTGTGTGTATCGGGTACTGTGGATTGAACCCAGGGTAAATCCTGAGCTACACTTGCAGCCCTATTTAATTTTGTTTTGAAGGACTCTTACTAGATTGCTGAGATCTTCGCTATGCTACTTGCTGACATTGTCCTCAAACCTGTGATCCTCCTGTTTCTGCCCCCAGTGTCCTAGGATTACAGGTGTGTACCACCATCCTAGCTCACCTCATAATTTTTAATGCACTATAAGTTAACAGACCTTTTAAGTAAAACACGAGTCCCTGAGTTTTAAATTAATGCAATTTCTTGCACTCAAGTTTGTACATATATTTCTGATAAACTACTTGCGTTAAGCACTGCCTTTGCAAAACTTTCGTTTAATTTTCTTATATTATTTTAAATGTTTTCTAATAATTCATTATCAGTAGAACCAACAGATAAAGCACACATAGATATGCACAGCACACACACATTCTTAAAGAAAATAGCAGAAAAAACGAAAATCAAAATAGGTTAGTATCTTTGGAAATGTTTTGCAAAATACTTTTCTTTATGTATATAGTAAAAGCACCATGAAGTGTATGTGTAATGAAAAAGTTAAAAAATTGATTTGTGGTTCAATATTATCACCATGTAGTAAGTTACTAAAAACTGGTTTTGAAAAGTATGCACCATTGGTTTTGCTTTTCATGGAAAAGGCATTTATTTTTTTAAAGGAACAGAGTAGTGCTTGCTTCTCTTTTGGGGGTCATGTTTAACACACTTGTAATGTCTGAAGTGTTAAGACATTCATTTGAAACCATTTAAGTGATACTCTAATAATGTCTGTGGTTTTAAAAATTTTCAGAGTCTTAAAGACAGATGATCCACTAAATAATTTCACAGAAACAACATAGGTATCAAAATAGCACATACTTCTAGAACCACAGTTACAGTTCTGTCCCAGAAGCTTATTTCTCAAACCCAATCTGCTTGGGATAAGAAGCCTCTCTCAAAACAAAAGAAGGAAAGACAATGGTTAAATAAAATAAGCACAAGGGTCCTTTCCTTCAAGCAGCTTTGCACATCAGTATAGCCAAGTGACTGTCGTCCACCTCTTTCAAACAGCCAAAGGGCATCTGAAAAACCTGAGGATTTGCAAGATACACATTTACACCAAACGCATTTATAAAACCTGTTCTGAGGTTTGTGAGAAATAAGTTGAGTCTCTCTTTTTCCCCAAAGTATGCGAGGTATGTGTACTGACTTCCTGGATTCATCCTTCATGCAGTCCTACTTTATTAAAGAGGTTAAAAATTTATAAAACTCTGATGGGGTATGGTTTTAATGCTTCATCACACTACCCATCATTTGCTTTTCAATCTAGATCAGAACTATCTTTCCTACTTCCCTGCAATCACCTACCTGCACAGCTAATATTTTCTGAATACTCTCCTGAGAGTCTGTCTGGAACTTGGCCAGCCGCATCTGGTTGAAGAGGACCACCAGTTTGAAGTACTCTTGCCACTGCTTGTGGAGCTTTCTCTGCAGCTGACAGAGCTAAAGGCAAGAAGGAGGGGAAAAACACAAGTCAGAGCAGGGGAGGAAATTAATGGCAGTGTTCAAGAAGAATGATGGAGGGAAATATAGAAAGCAGTCAATGGCCCATCCTGCACTGTACAGACCTGACAGGAATTTCACAGTCTCTTGATTTTTCAGCCCACTCATGTGCATTCATCAGAAACCAGTCACATCTGGCCGCCAGGATGGGGGGTTAATTTTCTCTAAACGCCTCAGCAGTTTTGTTCTAGCTGAGGCAAACTCTGTGACTGCAAAGCTGATGAGTAAAATATTTCTACTTCACCCAGTTTAACTCAGAACCGATAGCCTCGGGACATATTGAACCTTTCTTTAAAAAATAACCTTTTGATGCTTTTTGAATGGCACATCAGGTCAAACCAAAGTTTCAAAATGCAATGCTGAGACTCCGATGGACGCTGCGGCTTCTGTTTTTCTTTTTCTTCCTAGATCTCACGATTGCTTGGCAATGTGTGCTGCAGAGCATGACAAAACTAAGGAGAATTAACTTAGCCGTCAACTGCAGAGGGAGAACAATAACGGGAGAAATTTCCAGCTAGAACTCCCTATTAATCCACCTCCCTCTGACCATGTGACACGAGCCATCTCACTGCATTGAGTACACAGTGGATGCAATGTTCAGAAGTGGTGCATTTAAGGCTGGATCTGCGCGGAGAAAGAACAAGATGTGATCTGCTGTACCACTTGGGAGTTTAAGCTGAAAATGAACAAAACGCAGTAGAAATTATGTCAAAATGATGCACGTTTGCTTCTCAATAGTTAGCACGGCCACATCATATAGAATTGTGCCAGTAAGGTTATTTTCAAGGGAATAAACTTAATAAAATTAACCTTAAAACAGATTTAAAGACTCCCTCCCAATATAGCCTTGAAATAAAGCACTGAAAAGGGTGGTTTTGGTGACATGGAGGATTGCTTAGTTTATGTTAAAGAATAAAAACTAGCAGAATTCATAAAAAAACTTTATATCAAACAAAAATTTTATATAAAATAACTCATACCCATTTTATATAAAATAACACCAGAGTAAGGGCATATTAAAACCATGCCTAATTTTAAAGTATTTCTTTAATCTGAGTCACTCATGTGGAAGTCTTTGTAAAATTTCAACAGCCATTGTATGAATCTGAGAATCTCTGTATGTACATTTCAATAAGACAGTTTATTGAGAAACAGGCATTTTATTTTATTTTTTGGGCGGGTCTGAGGATGGAACTCAGGGGCATTCGACCTCTGAGCTACACCCCTGCCCTATTTTTTATTCTTTATTTTTAAACAGGGTCTCACTAAGTTGCAGAGGGCCTCACTAAGTAGCTGAGGCTGTCTGCAAACTGCGATTATTCGGTCTCAGCCTCCCGAATGCTGGGATTACAATTGTGTGCCTCCATGCCCGGCTTGGAAACAGGCATCTTAATTACTTGGTATTGCATGTGAATTGTTTATCATTGTCCTCATTTTGCAATGTTATAGCCAACACATACGTATTTATGTTCAGTTCCCAGGAAAATAAAGCCATTCTTCTTGGTTAATTCAGGACAAAAAATACCTTTGAAAAACATGGATATTTCAGCTTACTAAATGCTGAACTATATTATCCAGATAAGCTTGTGGGCATTACAGAGAATTTAAGCCATTAACGTTTAGCATTGATTTACTTGCTTGTTTTTCACATTTTAAAACTTTCTTAGTCTGAGTGCTCATATCTGCCAAGTTTTTTATTTTATTTTTTGCAATAAAGCCAAGTCTGATAGTCAATGAGGGAGATATGCTGTATCTTGATATATTCATTATGACATTTGGAAAATTTAGCTCATTAGGGAGTTTTTGAATACAAGAAGGGGTATATTAAAGTTTGCTTGTGGAGGAGGGGGCAGAAGAAGGGTATAGGTAGGGTCCAGGGAATGATATAAGGGCATTAGCCTGGACTCTCTATTACCTGATACAGGCATCAATGGTTTAAACAATATTTATTAGAGCTGGGGGTGGTATTGCATGCAGATAATCCCAGTACTTGGGAGGCTGAGTCAGAAGGATCACAAAGTAAAGGCCAGCCACAGCAACTTAGTGAGACACTATCCCAAATTAAAAAAAAAAAATAGGGCTAGGTTGTAGCTCAGAGGTAGGATGCTCCTGAGTTTAGTTCACAATATCAATCAATCAATAAATAAATAGATAAATAAATAAATAAATATTTATTAAATTTATTCTATCAATCAGATGCATAACAGACCTCTATTTAAGTTACAAATTACTTCAGTCTGAAACTGTGGGCAAGGCTAAGGAAGCTGCCTTTGATTGGTGACTGAGCATCAATAATGGAAGAAAAACAATCATGATAGATGTTCTTAGTGATCATTTCATAATAGATGTATTGAAAAATTTGTAACTTCACACTTAGTTTTATACTGAATTTGTGACCCGAAATCTTAGATATTTTGTTTATTAAAAGGCCAAGAATGGGAATGAGGGTAGAGATTTTATTCAGCCTGTTTCTAAGTTATGTCTAGTCAAACCGCATTCTACTAGTAATCTGGAATTTTTCAGACATAAGTAAATGGAAACTGATCACATTTTTTAAAAAATGGAAAATAGACGATCAAGAAAATGTTTGTTCACAAAAATAAGCTAGAGTCGGGCGTGGTGGCGCACGCTTGTAATCCCCGCACTTGGGAGGCTGAGACAGGAGGATCGCACGGGTTTGAAGCCAGCCTCAGCTACTTAGTGAGGCTCTCAGCAACTTAGTGAGACCCTGTTTCCAAATAAAATAGATAAAAGGTCTGGGAGTATAGCCCGGAGGTAGAAAGCCCCTGGGTTCCATTCCCAGTACCGCAAAAAAAAAAAAAACCCAAAAAACAAAACAAAAATAAGCTAGAAATAACTGATTCTAAGAGGACAGCTGTGGGAGGAGCTCTTTCAGCCTCATTGGGTGGAATCAGGTATCTCGGTTAATAGTCACTTATCCTGCTTTAATTTTCTGGAGTGTTCTATTTTAGGGCTGTGGTTATTTGGAAATTGTAGAGCTCTCAGAAGACCCTCTTTGTCTACAAGACCTAGGATGCTTTAAACTACTCCCTGAGTATAGTTCAGTCTGTTAAAAGAAATAATACATTAATATTATAGCAGTCACAGATACAAGAAAAGGTGCATGAGAGTTAGAAGAGCTTAGAGGAATCCTTTAAAGTGAAGAATTTTTTTTTACAAGTAGGAGCTCTTTGACCTGTGTAAATAAAGCAAACCAAATGGTAATGTTTTCCCATGAGGAAAAGCAACTGTACGCACTCAGTCTATTTTTTATTCAATAGTATTCATTCTAGCCTGGGGCAGCCACGAAAGCCTTCCATTTATCCATGTGTAAGTATTAGTGGAAGTCACCTAAGTAGAGAAGTTCTTTTATGATCAACTAAAAAACAGTACTGTATCTCAAAACACCGAGTTTGGAGAGGCGGGGCTTCCATAGCTAATAGTTCTTTGGAAATAAAGAACACTTACATCATTTACAGGGAAATGAACGGAACTGGAGGACCTTATGCTAAGTGAGATTAGTCAGTCACAAAAATATAAGAAATCAGATACTCTCCCTGATATTTGGAAGCTAGGGAGAAAATGGGTCACAGGAGGAACTCTAGAGGAAGAAGGAAATTCTATAGATGAGCAAATAAGGTGACCTGACTCAGAAGACTGGAGAGGGGAAGAGGGAAATTCTCTAATGCACATAATATACTTTAACAAACATATCAATGTCAATCACCAAGCCAAACATGTGAAGGAGGGAGGGAGAGGAAATGAGGTGGGACTTGGGTAAGGGCTAATTGGATATGTGTATGTATGTCTCCTCCATCCTGTATCCTTTAAGATGTTTGACTACAATGAACCAATAAAAAATGAAATACTTTTTCCAAAAAAAAGAAAAAGAAAAAACAGAAATTGAAAGAATTGAAGGCATTCTTTAGGAGAGAAGAATCAGCATCCAATAAATGTCACATGTATGCACGTTTGCACATGCACACACCCCACACATGTACATACATACATATTCACACACACACACACACACACACAAAAACACACCCCAGATACAATAAGATGATAAAATAATATACAGAAATATTGAAGATGGCAAAAAGTAGGGTTGATCTAATAGTTGGCTATCACAACTACTTTAGGAAATGATTATATTTAAATACCAATTATAAGATGTTTATAGATAGTGATCATTTGATACTTTTTAAAACTTAATCAAATTCAATTGATAAAGTTCAGCCTGATAAAAAGTATAAACCAAAACCTTTCATCAAATATTTACTAAATAGAGATGTTTAGAAGCATTCCTGAGATTGTCAAAGGATATAAAGCAAGTTTTCAGGAACCAATTATTGCTATTCAAAATTTTACTGCAGATACTGATCAAAGAAGTAAGAAAATAGAATTCTCTCTCTCTCTCTCTCTCTCTCTCTCTCTCTCTCTCTCTCTCACACACACACACACACACACACACACACACACACACACACGGATCAGTATTCTCTCAGAATTTGCATAAATACAGTCACTCAGACTTAATAAATCAGAAACTTCTGGGAGCCAACAATCAGTGTTTTAACAAAAGCTCTAGTTGAGTCCAATGTGTTCTGACATCAGAGAGAGAGATTGCTCTGGGAGAGCCCTCATATGTTCTAAAGGAAACATATAATTTTAATATACAGCATTGCTTTGAATAGTGAAAATTTAGAAAAAATTGTCTATCCCTGGTTAATAAAAAATACATTATGGTGTGTTTATACCTCAAACCCTAGCACTTAAAATGACTGCACTAAAATTCTAAGTGGTATGTGTATTATAAAATTTATAGAAATAAAAAATCTGAAAATATTACATTATATTTTAACGTATTACATAATATGGTATTAAAATTAAAATTAAACAAGAGACCCTGAAAGACTAGTGGCTAACTCTGAGAAAGAAGAGGAATATTTCTAAAAACATCAGACAGAGATTGTTCCAGATCTAAATATGCAAAGCAAATGTAGCAAATGCTCAGATTTGCCAAGCCAAAAAAGGTGCAATACATTTATCATACATTTATTTACTTATTTATAATTTACACATATCCCTAACCTACGACATGTTTAGTTTTGTTAAAAAAAGAGAGCCCCAGTTAGGCCCATATCTCTACAATAAGGCATCATCCATATTTTGTGGCTTGAGGTTATTTACTTTTAGAGAATTTATTATAATCTTTTTTTAAAAGAGTATCTCATTATACTTGACCATCTGTTAACAAATAAATATGGCTCTTTTATACAAGACTTTATTATGTACCTACTAAATGTGACCTTATTATAAGAACTGTTCAAAATATTAAATTAGCTTATATCAATAAAGAAATAATTACTACTTCTAGATGCTTAATAAATTATCTAAATTTTTTGGTGTATTTTTCCACTCCCTCTTATACACAATTAACATAGTCATTGAGTAATAACTTGTTTCATGCAAAATTAAAGACTAATGTACATAAAACATTTTCAGGAGAATTTGAATTTCTACTTTCAAAAGCCAACTACAGAGTTCAAATATTAAAAATATATTAATCTAAATAACCAGAAAATTTTAAGCTTATACACATATTGTATGGTATTATTTTGAAATAATAATACAATAGTGTATTTTTCTTTAAAAATTACTTAAATTGTCTCTGTGCATTGCAGAACATAAATATCATTGCAAACATGCTTTAGATAAAATTAAATCATTTTTAGAGACATATGGTGCCAAAAATTAACTCCCCAAAGCACATAATTTAACTGGCTCTTGCAATTTAAGAACCCTGGTAAAAAAGAAAGGGAACATTTCAAGGAAATTGGAAGTGTCCTTATAATGAATTTCTGCTTATAAGAATCAGACATAACAACAGTCTTTTTAATTAAAATACAAATACCATATGTATAGTTATCTGAAAATGAACTATAAATTATCTTTCTAGAAAACAAAGACTAGTCAGTACTGAAAAAATCAGGAGTTTCTTAGAGTACAAAGTCCATACTAAATGGAGAGACAGAGAGTTCATGGTCAGTTCTTTGTCGATGAATAATGATTTGCCCATTTCTGAACTAATGAAAACATGGGACTGTTCGAGATTTGACTATGCAATTCATTTTCAACAATACCACATTTATGCCTTTTTGAATGAAATTTGTTTATAAAAAATTGAATGGTAGTTGTTTTTTTTTCACACAACATGAAAAATCCATTAGCTATGAAGAAAGAGGAAATCAACAGAATCACCATAATAAACAACCCTCATGAATAAAAAATAGAGGGCAAATATGAAAGGTGTGGAATAATTCCAAATCCTACAGGAAAAGTGGCCAAGCAGAGCACAGACGATTTTTTAAGTCATAGTAAGCATCTGTAATATACTCTGATGATAGGTACATGTCATTTTATATTGGTTCAAGTCCACAGAAAACCCAAATGTAAACAATGGATTTAGGGTCATTATGATTTGTCAGTGTAGTTTGATCAATTTTAATGAATGCACTAATTTAGTGTAGGATGCTGATAGTGAGGGAAGCTGTGTGAGTGTGTGTGTGTGTGTGTGTGTGTGTGTGTGTGTGTGGTGAGGGGTGAGGGGTGGCAAAGAGCATTTTGGAAATTTCTGAACCTTCTCTATTTTGTTGTGAATCTAAAAACGGGTAAGAAAAAAAACCTTAATGTCTACAAGACCAAATTATATCCAAGTGCACTGGGGTGGGACTGGCGTGGGTCTGTTGTGGTGATGATGAGTGACAATTTTTAAAGGTTACAGAATTTCTATGTGCAAGAATTAACTCATCACAGTTACCTGAAATCTTGAAAAAAATTATTTTTTGTGTTACCGGGAATGGAACCCTGGGGCATTCTACCTCTGAGCTACACCCCTGGTCCTATTTTTTAGTCTTTATATTTTTTGAAACAGGGTCTCACTGAGTTGTGAAGGGCCTCCCTAAGTAGCTGAGGCTGTCCGCGAACTGCAATCCTCGGGTCTTCCCCTCCTGAATGCTGGGATTACAAGCCTGTGCCACCACGCCCGGCGACAATTTTTCTGATAGGACTGCGAGAAAGCATGGGAACATGGAGGCAAGAAACCTGCGGCCTCAAAGTTGGGAGAAAAATTAAAAATCTCAGACTGTCTGCTTGTATCACCTATCTATAAACACAGTCATTCAAACAATCTAGCTGTAGATGTAACTCTATGTAAGAATATATGTATATATAATTCTTACATATATGTATATATGTAAGAATTACATATATATGCCAAAGGAAAGGGAAATGCTATTTCCTGCAGATTTACATTTGAATTTTAGGCAACCCAATTAAATATCATATTTAAAGCTTTGACAAAATATGATAATGGCCACTTGGAGAAAAAGCCAGTATTTTCTTATAGGAATGTATTTCAGATAGAAGATAAATGGATAATAGAAATGCACATGTATTCATTCATTTGGACTAGAATACTAAAAATAATCATTATAATTTCAACCTGCTTGTTATAAGATTTCACATACTGAAAGCATACTGCTTTTGTCAACTCCTGATAAGCAAAGATATGTGCTAGCAATTTTAATTCAACAGTGATGTGATGTGCAGCTCACAAGGCAAATAGCCTAAGCCTTATCAGCTCTGTTTTCCTAATAACCCAAACAATGGTGATTACAAACGACTCCACAGAATTTTGGCAAGGGAGGAGTGACAGATACATAAAACCCAGTTGATACTGATCTTTTTATAGTACTCAGCTACATATGCACAATATACAAACCTCAGAAGTAATGAGATGTTTATTATCAACTCTATTCCACAGACTAGTGTTAAAGATCACAGCTCATTTCTGGAAAACTCCATTGCCAATTGCTTAGATATACTTCCTTAAAATAAAGGGTCCCCAAATCTGGAGCTGGTTTCTAAAGACATCAATAAAGAGCCACTCTGATATTTAAATGATACAGAGAAAAATAACACACTTCAAAATCTGTTTTTGGACAGAAGATAATCCATAGCAAATGCCACTGAGTTTTGTATTGAGTAGCTAATGATCAAGTCTGTCATTTTATATAAACACACAAATACATTTATTATGCATACTTTACAGTTATAATACATATTGTGGCATAGGATATATAGAAAATCTGGTCATTTTACATATTCAAGACGAAAAACTTACAGTCTTCTTGATTGTATAGATACCTGGTTTTGGAATACAATTACTGCATTTGGATGAATAGCTAATAAAAAAGTGAGGACAATTGTTTAGATGGTTTTGTTTACTTTTAATACTAAATTTCACACTCAAATCCATCCCATGAACAGTTAAAAAAGGAATAAATGAATGATTGTATACTTGCTTCTAAGTATTGTTTTCTGTGACTTAAAAATGATGCTAAGCAAAGAATAAGACAGTTTAAAAATCTACTATTGAAAACTAGCCTCACAATAAATATTTAACATTGCTCAAGAGAATAACTGTTCAAAATAGAAGTACCTGAAGGTTAAATATGGAATTATTTGTTACAGATAAACATATATATATATATATATATATATATATATTTGTGTGTGTGTGTGTGTGTGTGTGTGTGTGTGTGTGTGTGTGTGCGTGTGTGTGTGGTACTGGGGTTCCTGGAAGCCCTTCTACCTCCGGGCTACACTCCCAGACCTATTTTTACATTTTTATTTGGAAACAGGGTCTCCTAAGCCAGCGCGCGTGGCTGGCTTCGAACCTGCGCGATCCTCCTGTCTTTGCCTCCCAAGCGTGGGAATTACAAGCGTGCGCTACCACGCCCGGCCCAGATAAACATATTTTAAGGTATCTATCTCCATGTCTGCTTGTCAACCATTCGCACAAAGGCAAGTAAGTCCCTTGGTTTTAAATGTGGCCAGATGAATGGTCTCAGCTGCCTCTTTGGTGTTCAGTTTGAGTTCTGGATGACCATTTTCTTTCATAATTATCTATAATATATAAGGTATATTTATAGTCTTCTGAGACCCATGTGTTTCCATGCAAATTAATATTAAGAATATATTTTAAAATCACATTTACCTAAAATTAGTTCACAGTAAAAAGATTATATTATAAACTAATTATTTAGAATAACAGGTTTATTTTGAATTTGTAAGAAACAGCATATTTCTATTTTAAGGACATCAAATTTAATTAAAGTAACCTCAGAACTTTTATATTTTTAAATACAAATAAGTATAAAGGTTTCTAATTTTTTACTGGGGAACTGTACTGGAGATTGAACTCAGGGCCGTTCTACCAATTGAGCTACACCCTCAGTCTTTTTTATATTTTTATTTTGAGCTAAGGTCTCACTAAATTACTATGCATTGGCCTCAAACCTGTGATCTTTCTGTCTTATCCTCCCAGATATTGGTATTTTAGGCAATGCATCAACACACCTGGCAACTTTCTTGCTTTAAACTAAAAAAAAAAAAAAAAATCAGCTGTTCCTGGAATAAAGAATATATGAAACATGCTTGTGCCATGTTGCAGAGCCTAGGGAGATAAACTAATCTGAAGAGTATGAACTGAATTTAGAATGTAAAAGTTTTCTTTTTCTTGTCTTGTTTGTGTTACTTATCTAGAATTACTCTAGGGCTAGAAAGATTGCAAGAAGACAATCTGCAAAACAGTATAAACATCACGGGTGCTAAACCTTTACTGACCATTTGTGGGTTTCAATCAGAGTATAATAATTGAGCCTGTGTCCTAGAAATATTACTGCGGATATTAATAATAAAATAACTTCTCTTATATATTTTTTCACAAGCATTATTCTTTCAGAAAGCATTATGAACCAAATTCTAGAGTACTCAAAGTAATTGAAAAGAACATTGGTGTCAACAATTAATATAAATTAAATGGCATTAACTCAGTGAACTGCAATTACCTCTTGCTGGAGGTTGTAATGGTTTGGATTTAGAATGTCCTCCAGCCCTCACAGAAACAAGACAGCAATGTTGAAAGGAGGGGCTCCTGGGGGTGTGACCTTGGGGATTGAAAAAGATTTCTTTTCTGCTCCCCTTTTCCTGCTTCCAGCCTCGAAGATGTGGGAGCAGAGCCGCTCTGCCCTGAGCACCACAGCCTCTGCCTGACAGGGACTAAGCCTCTAATTATCCAAAAACTGTGAGCAAATAAATTTTTCTTCCTCTAAGTTGTGTGGTCAGTTTTTTTTTTTAAATTTGAATCACAACAGTGAGAATATTGAACAAGGCAGAGATAATACAAAGATCAGTTTGGTTGGAACCAGACAACTGAACCTGGGTGTCAGGCAAGACTTGTACTTGGCCCAGGCCTCCCCGGGAGAGAGAAAAGGTGAAACTGATCTTTTATTCTCTTCCTACTTTCTTTATTAAATGTTGTAGCATATCAAAGGGGTTTCCAAAAAAAAAATTAGTGATATTTTGGCTAAAGCACTATCAGCTAAGAAATAACAGTTGAATTGGAAGCCATCATTAATATCACTAAGCTTAACTGAATGAACAACACATAAAGTCATACGTTAGTAGAGATCTGGGCTTCCCCAGAGGAAATGGCATGGAGGGGAAACTCAAATGGTTTGGGAAACAAGCACAAGATTAGTACAAAATTAAGCCAGGTGAAGGGAGAGTTTGAAGTAGCACAGAAAGTGGCCCTAATGGCAGGAAGTAGCGTGAGGTCACAGACAGTGGAAGTGAGAGTGAGGTCCCCAAAACAAAGAGAAGATTCAGTAGATGCATAATGCAAAACTCACTGGACTTTAAGAAACAACAGTGCCTGTCCTGGAAGATTTGCCTTGCTCTCAGTTTATCCTGGACCTCGTGTCTTGACCTTGTGTTCATAATCCAGAAACATAACCTAAATCCCAAGCTGTTTTTCTAAAACGGGGTCATAGCCTGGCGTGGTGGTGCACGCTTGAATATAAATTAAAAATCTCTTTATATTGTTGATAATGGAGCAAAATTATGTTATATGGCTGTGCACACATGTTCTCTTTCTAAGAAAGAGAAATATAAGAGTAATACTCCAAATTAATTTTGCAACTCTTGGGAATAGTGGTTTTACTGCTTACAGAAATTAACAAATGTTATGCCTCGAATAGAGTCTAGTCTTTGCTTTTTTTACTCTTTCCCCGAAATGAAAATCTACATAAACTTAATACTTTTGCTAGTTTGAGGTGCAACAATCTTATATATAATCTTGCATTCTGTAGGAAAAGAATCCATGTTTTAGTTATTTTTTTTTGAGTTCTCTTCATTTAGACTCTCAGACAGAGCCTAGAATGCAGCTCACAGTGCCTAAATTTTTGTTTCTTCTTTGGCTCCTAAGAAAAAACAGTTTCCATTCCCTTTGGATGAAAGTAGTTTAACTGGGGACACAAGACCGATAAGCTCTTAATAATAAATAAATATATGCAGTGAAAACACTGAGATTCAGGCAAACAAAAAGCCCTCTGTATAGCCTTCAAGACATTAGCTTCCACAAACAGAAAATGAAATATATATGCGCAAATGTTCAAGGGGAAAAAAAACACAATTACATGCTGTAGAATGATATCTTTAAATTCTGGAAAATTCATGGCAGTATTTATTTACAAACCCAGGACGACTGTAGTTTCAGAATAAGGATAATGAAGAGATACTTTAGATAAGACCAGAGTGAGAGTATTGGTCATTTACCTATGAGAAAGGATGTACGTAAGGGAGAAGGAGAATGTCCAGAGAAAAGCTCTGAGTTTCAAGAAAGAATGGTGAACAGCAAAATGTTAAATATATTAGTTAAACGTTATCTGCATAAAATAAGAATAAGATATCCTAATAAAATTATAATGCCTAGTTTAGGAGTCCAAAGATGGAAACTTTGTGTTTCATATGAAACACATATATGAAACTATATGTTTCATATAGGTAATATGTATATCTGAAAGTGAATAATTTGAATTAAGATGTTCTCATTGTATGTTACTTAAAAATGTCATGTGCTAAATAAAATTTTAAGTTAACTATCTATGGTTACATTTAAACTGTAAAAATAATAACAATTTTTAATAAATTGTTAGAAATAATGTTTGACTTTTAAACCAAAGAAAAAGAAGTGGAATAAAAAATAAACAATAAAACAATTCTTATTTAACAAGGAATGTAGGAAGAAACAATAAAAACAGAGCAATCAAAAATAAAAAGTTAGATAATAGAAAAAAGCACAAATATATAATTGATTGTAGTAACCATATTTGGATATATTCATCAGTTTAAATAGAATTTAGATTTAGAAAGTTGTGCCTACATATACATTATAAGAAACACATTAAAATCTAAAGACATAGAATCTTGAAAGTAAATAACCAAAAAATAAAAGAAAGATACTAGTATAATAAAATCTTGGACATAAATGCCGGGCGTGGTGGCACACGCTTATAAATCCCTGCCCTTGGGAGGCGGGGACAGGAGGATTGCACAGGTTCGAAGCAAGAGACCCTGTTTCCAAATAAAATATAAACTAGGTCTGGGAGTGTAGCCCAGAGGTAGAAGGGTTCCATCCCCAATACCACACCACACACAAAAAAAATCTTAGACATAATAGATGGAAGAGACTTAGAGGTAAATAGCATTCTCTAAGCAATTGCCTATATCAATGTCTCTCTCTCTATAAAAAGGCAAAAATAGGGAATTGGGTAGGGGCTAAATGGGCAATGTGTACATGTATGTCCACACAAGCTTTTTACCCCATTTTCATGTATGAATACAATGCACCAATAAAAAAATTTAAAAATCACAGTAAAGATGGCAAAAATAGCTTAATTTATTATAAACATTTGTATGAAACAAATAAATTAGAAATAATATAGTAAGAATAGAAATCAACACCGGGCGTGAGTGGAGCACGCTTGTAATCCCCGAGCTTGGGAGGCGGAGACAGGCTGGCGCAGGTTCGAAGCCAGCTGCGCTGGCTTAAGAGACCCTGTTTCCAAGTAAAAATATAACATAGGTCTGGGAGTGTAGCCCGGAGGTAGAAGGGTTTACAGAACCCCCAGTACCAGCAAAAGCAAAACAAAACAGAACAAAAAAAAATCAACAAATGTATCAATATTTGAGAGATTTCAACTTAGCCATTAATTTTGATAAATCCAAAATTAAAACAATAATGACTGACAAATTTAATAAACATGATCTAGCAAATATGTCTACATATAGGTGTGCATGTTCATGCATATATGGCTCAAATGAGAAATCATATTCTTAAGCACTTGTAAAATATTAGCATATACAGTACATATATTTTAATTGACATTATAAAACACATTCTTGATAAAAAGAAATGAATTTATGAAAAACAAAAACAAGATTGAAGTCTCTGTATCTTTAGAAAATCATGAGTAAAGTTCTAAATAACACATGGATCAAAACGAATCATAATGAATTTTAATCAACACTGAATGATAATTTAATGAAATTCAAACATGAGATACAATTTGATGATAGAAGAGTTTTATTACATAATACTATTTAAGCCTTGTATGCTTACATTAGAGAAAAGTAAATTGATGATCTTTATATTAAAAAAAAATTTTAAAAGATTGAGAACAAAATGAACTCTAAAATTTACAGAAAAAGTTAACAAAATGAAAGGAAAACACATTAAAAAAGTTTACATGGACAGAGCTGATTCTCAGTAAGACCTATGAACTATGCCAATGTCTTCTCATATTAGCACAATGAAACAGAAAGTAAAATTTAATATTATTTGAACAGAAAAAAACAATATCGATACAATAGAGATTAATACTACTAAGTCAATACTGTAAGTAATCTTATGTAATAAATTTAAGCTATAATGAAATGGGTAAAGCCCTAATGAACAAAACTTAATTAAACTGACTTGACTTGCAATTATTAAATAAATTGCTTTAGTAGTTAAAAATTACCTACATAAAGAAAACGCTCTTTTCTGAAGGGTTTCACATGAGAAGTCTTCCATTTGTGTGTGTGTGTGTGTGTGTGTGTGTGTGTGTGTGTGTGCACGTGCACGCATGCATGCGTGTGTGTGTGTGTGTGTGTGTGTGTGTGTGTGTGTGTGTTCTGTCTTATTCTTTTTTCTTCTTTTTATTGGTGCCTTGTAGTCATACATCTTAATGGAGTACAAGATGGTAGAGGCATACATGCACACATCACCCAATTAACTCTTACCCAATTTCCACCCCATTCCTTCCCCCTCCCTCCTTCTTATGTTTGGCTTAGTGATTGGCTTTGATGTTTGTGAATGTGCATTATGTACATTAGGGAATTTCCCTCCCCCCACCCGATCCCCTCAGATCACCTTATTTGCTCATCTATAGTTTTTCCTTCTTCATCTAGAGTTTCTCCTATGACTCTTTTTATCTCTAGTTTCCCCATATTAGGGAGAACACCCAATTTTTTACTTTTTGTTACCGAATAATCTCAATTAGCATAATGTCCTCCAGTTCCATCCTTTTCCCTGTAAATGATGAAATTTTGTTCTTCTTTATGGATGAGTAAAAGTCCACTGTATATATATCCCATAGTTTGGTAACCCATTCATCTGTTAATGGAATCTTGGCTGGTTTCATACCTTGGCAATTGTGAATTGTGTAGCTATGAACATAGATATGCATGCATTAGTTTGATACTTTGGTTTCCATTCTTTTGGATAGATACCAAGAAGTGTTTTTACTGGATCGTATGGTAGGTTCATTCCCATTCTTCTGAGGATCCTTTATACTCTTTTCCAAAGTGGTTGCATTAATTTGTAATCACACCAACATTATACTAGAGTTCCCACTTCTCCACATCTTCACCAGCATTTGTTGTTGTTTGTATTTCTAATGATTGCCATTCTAATTAGAGTTAGGTGAAATCTCAGGGTACTTTTGATTTGCATCTCTGATTGCTAATGATGTTGAGCCTTTTTTTTCATACATTTATTGGCTATTTGAATTTCTTCTTTTGTGAAGCATCTATTTAGTTCACTTGACCATTTTTATTCCAATCTTATAAAAAATCTTCAGAGAATATTAGAAAGGAATCTTTCCTAAACATTCTACAAGTTGATTGTAACATGAATATTGATATCAGATAAGTTCAATAAAAGAAAAGAGAAGTAGAATCTATTTAGGACCTTGTGTTCAAGGCTGTAAATATTTTTAAAATGAACATGGTAATAAAAACCACAATTAATCATAGATTAATTATGAAATAATTATAGTTAATCATATAAATCAGATTAACTATAATTAATATTGGAATGTAGAACTTATTTTATAATCTAAACATATATTTTATTCACCACATTAACTGAAAAAGAGGAGAAAAATCATATTATCTTCTTACTGGATTGAGAATATGCATTTGGAAAAATTCAAAGATCTATTTGTGGCAGTCACCATCACCACAGATAATAACCAAAGGTATCTTGATTCTGTACACAGGGTTTGAAAACATTTTTCTAGAAAGATCTAAAAAATAAATATTTAGTCTGTGGGCCAAGCTATCTGCAGGAACCACACAACCCTATTGCTTTAACTTGAAATCAGCCATAGAAAATATGCAAACAAATTAGTGTACCTGTATTATAATAAAAAATATTTTATAGAATCTGAGTATTATATAATTTCTCATGTGGGGAAATATTTTCTTCCTTTGGTTTTTTTCCAATAATTTTTAATTTTTAATTTTTTCCAATAATTTAATAAATGAAATTTTTCTTTGCTCATGGGCAGTACCAAAGCAAGTGTCGGGCCTGATCTGGCCAGGGAGCTACAGCTGGTCCTCTCCCAGCATAAGACATTGCATTGGAAGGGCTCAAAAGTGCAGTAAGACAGAAAAATACTACATAAGGAAACACACACACACACACACATATATATATATATGTATATATATATATAATCACAAAGGAAAGGGTGTTACATGATTAATAGAAGATAATTTACTGGTGATAAGAAAATACAATGAAACTTTTGCCAGTGACCACATTTAAGACCATATTTAGAAACCACTTAGAATTGTATTGGAAATAAACTGAAACTGTAAATATGTATACATATATATATTTAAAGCACCAAATTATAAGGTTATTAAAAACAAATAACTTTTTAAGTTGAACGGGAAAAGATTATAAACTTCTTTAAATATACTGAATGTTACCAGAAATAAATTCTGATATTGAAATTACAAAAAAATATGATAAGGAAATACACAAAGGAAAAGATTATTGGATTTTGCTTTATACAAACCATATATACAAAAAACACCATAAAAATGAAACAGATTATCTAAAATTCTGAGAAAACACTTGCTATGTGTTCAACCAAGAAAATTAGAATCTATGATTTATAAGTAGATACATGAGCAATACCAATATAAAAAGACCTTAAAATAAAAGTTCAGTGATGAAATGATATTACTTCTCACAAGAAAACACAAAAATCTTATTAGAAATAAATATGTAAGTTAATGACTCAATGTGATACTTTTATACATATTATATATTTGCCTTAAATAATAATTATATTTATGTGGTACTAATGTCATTATTATTTGGTGAGTATATACTATATATCAATCACTGTACAGAATGCTTTACTTATGAAAGAGACCTCCTGAAAATTGGAGAGGAACCAGTAGCATAGTGCAAGGGGATTGGGGAAAGGATGAGGAAAGAAACAGGAGGTATGTGGGAAAAACAGAGTATACTATGCTAGCTGTGAGGCAAGGCTGGTGCTGGGGTCTCCAAGGCCAGGATTGGAACCTGCCGAGGGGTTAGGCCAGTGCTGGGGGCAACAAGGCCGGGATCGGAGTCTCCCATGAGGCAAGGCCGGTGCTGGGGCCTCTGAGGCAGGGATCGGAGCCTGCCAAGGGGTGAGGCTGGGATTGGAGCCTGTCATGAGGCAAGGCCAGTGCTGGAGCCAGCGAGTCTGGGATCAGAGTCTGATGGGTGGCTAGGCCAATGCTGAGGCCGTCAAGAGTGGGATTGGAACTTGTAATGTGGCATACACAGAGAAATATCACAGAAAAAAAAAAAGATGCTTTCCCTAATATGCAAAAACTAGGAAGAAATAGGTAATAGGAGGAGATCTAATTGAAGAAAGGGCCCTATAAAGGAGCAATTAAGGTGACCAATCAGAGGGGATGGGATAGGGGAGGATGGAATCTCTTTAAAACTTATGAGGTATGTAAACAAATGTATCAAAGTTAATCGCCAATCAAGCATGGGATCAAGGGAGGGGGAGGGAATGAGATGGGAATTGGATAAAGGCTAATTGGATCATGTGTGCTTGTATAACCTCCCAAGTCTTGTATTCCATTGTGATGTATGACTACAATGCACCCATAATCTCTCTATATATATACAGATATATGAATATATATATATATATGTATATATATACATATATAAGAATATATATATATTCATATATATGAAGAAAAATATATAGTGTGCCAATAAAACTTACAATACTTACTTATATTGGTTATTCTTATATAAAATGATTATGTAATTACAATTTTACAGGATAGACAAAGAATTCTTTGTAAGAATAAATGGCTTTCTGTGTAATGTAAAACATGATCTCAAATCCATTCCTGTCTGACTGTGTACCCCACACTTTTAGCCATTACCCTTGGTAAATATTTGCTGGATAAATTAAACAGTTAATTTAGGTGTCCCATGCTTATACATTTTTAGGGCATCAGATACACATCAATGAACAAAAGAACAACTACAGGAGTTTACAACCTATGGGAGAAAGTAGGCTTTATAAGTAAGCAAACAATAAGTACACAAAAAACAAATTGTGGTATATGCCACACCATGATACTTATGAAGAAGAGTGACAGAGTCAGGGTTAGGGCAGCTGGCCTTTTGTAAGCTAGAGAGATATTTATTTCAAAATGGCAAATAAAACAACTTTAACATTGGTAGTCTTTTTTTTTTCTGACTGCTTGCTGCCTCTCCTCTTTAAAGTCTCCCACTCTATCTGCATCAGCCTCTGTGTCTTCAGACTGTCTCTCAGCTGCTTACCAATTTGCTCCTTCAAAGCCCAAGCACAAAAATTGTCTTTTCCCATTCCCAACAAAACTTTTTCAACATTTGACCCTATCCCCGAGTTTCTACCTTGAGACTCATCCTTGCATGTTCTAGATAGTCTTATTAACCAATTTCTGCTTTACATAACAATGTTCCTAAAGAGTGTTCAGCTAATTATGCCAGGCACTTACAAAGGAAATCTACAATTGCTTTGCCTAAGAGAGTAAAGCTAATGAACGGGATTTTAGATATTGGATTGTGTTTGTGATTAATATTTTAGAAATAATGCAAACATCTGTGTTTTCTCAAACCATACCTCAAAAGTCTCTACATATGCTGAAATTTAACATGTAGCACTTGGAATAAATGAAAGTGTAATAGTTGAACACATTTTATTTTATTTTCTGTCATGTTAGGATAAGTTCTATAACAACTTGTCAAATCAAGCATTTTTTTTTATTCTTTTACTTTCAGTAAATGAGCTTTGTGGATATCTAGTTACTCCTTTGTTCTTCTGAAAGCCTGTTCTGCTCATTACATGATATGTGGGATTATCAAATCAGTGAGATTTTTCTGTTTCTGAAATATATTATAAAATGGTATAAACTCTCTGGATTTTTCTAAATACAAGTTTCAAATCAGAAGATTATGTTTAAAAGCAGGAGGCTGACACAGAAAACTATTCATGGTTTTTCCTAAATTGTGGCCCATAGATGTTCAAAAGATATGCTAGAAATAAACCAAGACAAAAACAGTCACTTTTCTGGGACAAAGTGATAGATGAGAAAATTTTGAAGCTTAGAAGAAATGCAAAGGATATATGGACATTGTAAAGGTATAAAGCAGAACAGTTTGAGGATGTGCTTTGTATGTGGTGTTCTGTGATGTAGAGGGTGACTAGCCTGGGTGTGTTATGGTTGGCTGCACACCTGCTTTCTCTGCTAGTTCTTTTTCTGCTAGGTCCTTGAGGGCAGGATGTGTGGTGCTCATCTGTGTGTTCCTTGCACTTCATTTAGGGCCAGGTGCATGGAAAGTCCTCAATAAATATTATTGGAATTAATTAATATAAGGTATTTAATGAGTGTCAAGAAAGCTGGGTTCTTTTCACTTCAATTACAACAAATTGTACATTGTAAAATGTTATTACCTATTATGCCTGTTGAACCAACACCACAGGTTAACTCAGTACAACACAGTCTTGTATTGTAACAGAGATTACTACTCTGTGGAGAAGCCTTTCCTGAGGTTTCTTCCTGTCTCAGGCATAATAAAGAAAGCTCTTCCCCTTTCCTTTATAGAGGGCTATTATTATCTCTAATAAAGCACGTATCACACATAATTGTAAATCTTTTATAACATGCAGGTTTTGGTGGTAGATATAGAGGATACTGAGCTCAAGACCCATTTGCTTGTTTTTAATTGTAGTGTTACTGTTCAGTGTCTTAGTAAGTATTGGATAATATTTATTATGTGAGAGCATGAGAAAGTATACTATGATAGGGAGAATAATGTTTTTCTATCTCTTCCCTTAAAAAGTCAACATTCTAATTCCTGGAACCTGTCAACATATTTCCTTATACTGCACAAAGAACCTTGCAGATGTGATAAATTAGAGCTGTTGAGATGAGGAGATTCTGGACTATCCAGGTGAGACTGATGTAATTACGAGGGTCCTTCTGGGAGAGTGGAAGACAGGAGTGGCAAAGGCAGAGAAGGCTATGTGAAGACGGAATCAAGTTCATAAAGATAAGATGACACCATGCTGATGTCACAGTGGGAAGGACACAGAAACTAGTGAACGCCAGAGACTATGGAAACTAGAAAGGGAACTGAGTGATGTGTGCTGTAGGCCTCTACCATCTTGTACTCCATCAAGATGTCTGACTACAATGCACCAATAAAAATAATAATAAAGAAGGTAAACATTGTCCCAAGATACCTCTGGGAGGAACCATTCCTGCCTACATACTAGTTTCATTCCAGTGTGACTGAATTTGAACTTCTGACATCTAGAATTACAGAATAAACTTAGGTTGTTTAAGACATCAGGCCTCCTTTATGTCTAGCACTATGAACTAGCATGTGTAAACTGAATTAAGCACTTTGTTCAGGGTTCACCTGAACTACATTCCTTGCCATTTGAAAAATTTTTGAAACACAGTCTGGCTAAGTTGCTGAGAGCCTCACTAAGTTTCTGAGATTGGCAGTGAACCTGCAATCCTTCTGTCTCAGCCTCCCAAGTACTGGGATTACAGGTATGCACCATCATGCCTGGCTAAATTTAAGCATTTTATATAAGGTATAGAGTGCAAATTGTTAGACAGTAAGAATTCCCATCTAATTTTAAGAGATTAAATCTTTTCTTGTTCTTAAATAACTATTTGCTGATTAACTATTACTTGATAAACAAGCTGTACAAGGAGGCATAGAATACATAACACTGTGTGACCCTGTGCATTCCAGAGTAGAATCTGAAAAGGCATAGGAGGCATATAAATATATGATCAGCAACATAACATAGTATTCATGAAATATCAAGCAAGTCTTTTAGAAAGGGTTAGAGGCAAAATGGATTGACATAGTTCTAGTTTTCTTGGCCCAGCAAAATCTCTAAAGAAAGGAAAGGAATCTTCTACATTGGGGAAAACAAGGTCCTTCTAGTGAAAGAGGAGAACATGAGTACAGAAAGCTGGCCTACAGGGATTAGTAAGTCTGGACCTCAGTGACAAAACAGCCTGACTAAAGCAGAAGAAAGGGTAAAATGGAGCCGGGTGCAGTGATGCACTCCTGTAATCCCAAGACTCAGGAACGTGTGGCAGGAAGATTCCAGATTTGAGGCCAGCCTGAGAAACTTAGTGAAACTCTGTAGAAGGACCTTGGGTTCCATTCCCAGTACTACACACACACACACACACACACACAAAAAAAAAAATCATCAACAACAAAATAGAACACATCCCTGGGTTTGATTCCAAGTTCCACACACATACACACACACACAAAAAAAAAAAAAAAAAAAAAAGGAAGAGAGGGATGGGAGGAAAACAGTGGAAGAGGGTAGGGACCAGCAGGAGCAGGGTAAAATTTTACCCTGTAGTTAAAAGTCTTTGTTTCTTTGACCATACAGTACTGTATATAACATAATTCTGTTTCTTCCTTACCAACTATTTTAGATTTCATGGACTCTTTGGTCAATGGTGGCATCATACATATCATTATACTGTGAAGTAACTTTGGTTACTTTCCTCTTTGATTATCTTTCCTCTTTCCTCAAGCATCCCTATCCAACTGGTTACTAAACTCTTTGTTTCTACTACTATATATTACATTATTTTTTTTCTCTGAAATTATTGCCATTGTTTAATTTTCTTTTTTAACTTACCTTGCTGGACTATTTCACAAAGTTGGCAACTGATGTAGAAAGAAACCCAAGATAAAATTTAAAGAAGAAGGGATCCATTCTGCAAATTTTTATCACCTGGAAAATCATTTTAATTCTCTCTGAGCTCCTTCTCTGGGCCAGCAGTGTATGAATTTAGACCTATATCATCAAACACAATTCTACTTGGCCTTAGAAATGAAGATATCCTATTTCTAGTAATAATGTGTCTGCAGTTTTATGTAATAAAATTCAAATATAAAATATAAATTGACATACAGTACTTCATTTATATAAAAAATTGAACAGAAAAACTTTGAATAAAAAACAGACCAGAATAATCACTAAGTTCATTGCTCTGGTCAATAGAAATTATGGGTTAGCAAATAGAGAAACAGGTTTCATCTATACCACTTTCAGTTGATTAATTGTGGCACCTGCAGCGTTGTGTTTATGAGGTGCTGGAAGATTTGTTTATATAAGGCAAAAGAGAGTGTAATGATGATTATCCAGAAAAGGCATGGCTGTGGCTAGGAGAAAAAGAAACAAGAATAGACCTTTGGTTTTAGCACTTAGAATATCATGTACTATTTCCACGATACAAAATCATGATTTTAACACCAGCAGGTACAGGGATATTTTGTTTTGTGGTACACATGAAAACCGGTGCAGTGATGCATGCCTGTAATTCCAGGACTTGGGAAACTGTGGCAGGAGGATCCCAGGTTCAAGGCCAGCCTGAGCAACTAAATACACGAAAGTGCTTAGTGTTTTGTTATCTACTTTGATGATAGCAGATAAGTTGTGCCAGTAACTTCAAATGACAGTTGGCAAGGCTCTGTGCTCCCTTTTATAGGGGCTATGCCGGCCTGCCTGTGGTGCAAAGGGAATTACCTGGACACAGTCCCTGGAATAGCATTTCATTAACTTACAGGCGGTCCTGCATTTCAAATTATGGATGGAAGGAAGGAGGAGTTTATGGCTCATAATGAAAACAACTCTACAAGTAAGAATCAGAATGTAACAATGCAGTAGAAGTTGTATCTTTTTATGGATTTGTCCTTTCTGCAGGAAAGCAATTGTTATTTAAGTATATGGGATTGTTCAGTCTCGAATGTGATTCTTCAAAGAGGAATGATTTTATATCAAATTGATGTAGTTTTCTTTCTATTATTTTTGTTAAAAAAAGATGCTCTAGGAAATAAATTTGCAACATGGAAAATGAATCACCAACTGATTTATATGAGATTTATTAAAGAAAAGTATAATAGAGCCTTAAATGAGGACTAGATATATACAACATAAACAGTTGTGTGCAATGCCACTTCATAAAAATGGGTAAGCTGCCTCTTTTTCTAGGTAAAAATATTAAATGGATTAATAAATTCTCTGGACATATTTCTTAACAGTGTAAGCTATGGTTTCTTTTTAGGATAAAACAAAGCAAGAAACAACAAACCATAAACTGAGAAAGTATTTTTAGATATGTCACATTCTATGAAAGCATGGCACAAGACAAGGATTTTGGGGTATAAGTCAATAATCCATCAAAGCAATTGAGTTAGTTATCAACAAATAAGCATGACATTTCTGCAACTTTTTTGATACTAGGTATTAGCACCCAGTTCTATCTACCTTTGAGCATTCTACCTCAGAGCTATCTCCTATTTTATTTTTATTTTGAGAAAGGGTCTCACTAAGTTTCTGAGGGCCTAGATAAATTGCTGAGGCTTTCCTCAAATCTGCAATCTTCCTGTCTTAGCCTCCTAAGTACTACTAGGAATACAGGTATCTATCACCATGCCCAGCTAGCATCACTGTTCTTTTGCAAGATCAGTACAGTATAGTACAGTAGCACAATAAATAACACAGTCAAGAAATGGACAACTGAACTGAATAGACACGTCACAAAAATTTTGTATCTCTTGATACAAATGGCCAATAGATACATGAAAATATGTTCAACATCATTAGCCATCAGGGAGATGTAATTTAAAACTATGCAGAGATTCCCCAGTGTAACCCATTCTTGATTGGGTTACCCAATCAGAGTGTCGAGCATAAAGAATTCAAATAACAAATGCTGGTGAGAATGTGAGGAAAGAGGAAATCTTTTACACTGTTGGTGGGAGTGCAAACTAGTTCAGCTGCTATGGAGATCAGTGTGGAGATTCCTTAGAAAAATGGGAGTAGATCCAACATATGATCCGGCTATACCACTCCTGGGTATCTTTCCAAGGGGGTTGAAATCAGATGACTACAGTAACATATGCATACCCATGTTCATAGCAGCACAATTTGTAATAGCCAAAATATGAAACCAACCTAGGTCTCCATCAACAGAAGAATGGGTTGCAAAATTATGGGAAATACACACAATGGAATTCTACTCAGCTATAAGGAAGTCCAAAATCATGCCATTTGCAAGAAGATAGAAAGATCTGGAGAACATTATGTTAAGTGAGATCAGCCAAGCACAGAAAGAGAAGGGACATATATTTTTTTCTAATATGCCCAAACTAGGGAGCATTGGGGATACCAGAGGGACTCCAAATAATGGACGGGAAACCTCAGCAAAGCTAGAATGGGAAAAAAGGAGAGGAAGAAGGATGAGGTTATTAATGGAAGAGCTATATCTGAATATGTGTAGAAGTATGAATATAGCATGGTCAACCTGGACACTCATTGTTGGGAGGGGGAAGGGAGACAGGAGGGGGGAGAGAGGGTACCAAGCACAGTCTAAATGTATGCCTTTTTTATATGTTACACATATAAATAAAATTAAAAAAAAGAAACCCTGTAACATGTAGTCAGGACCCTCGTGTATGCTTGTAAAGTTATAATGATCCAATAAATTTATAAAAATTTAAAAAGCACAAGTTGTATAAAAAGCACAAGTTCAAACATAAAATTATCATTCAGCTACGCTGTCAGATAAATGATAAACGTATAAAAACTTGTGAGCTTTCTGTTACCACAGCAGTGACTTAAGTAAAAAATAGTAGGAATAAAAGTTTCCAGTCATAATAACATGAAAGATGCTGACAACCACACAATTAAAAAATATAAAATCTTGGGATAAGCTTTAATAACAATGATAAAACCCCACAAAATATATTGTAATAAATTTATACAATTTCATTAAAATATGTATAACATTGCCAGTTTAATCCTTTCAACAAACTTGAGTGTGATATTATTATTCCTATATTGTATTCAAAGAAACTTATGCACAGATATATTAAGAAACCATAATAAAGGTCACATAATCAAGAAATAATATGCAAGAACATAATATAAACTAAAACTTGGAACCTATGAACAATATTTGAGAAAACTGGAAACTTGGATAACTATAAATGATATCTCAGTTCAGATCATATACCAAATATTTGATTTTATTGGAAAATGCTCTACATATAATGCTATATGAATAAAAGGTATATAAAATTGCAAGTACAATATGATTTAAAACTGATAAAATATAAATTAAAGAGTTAGATATAAACAATTAAACTAGAGAAAGTAGAAGTAAATCCAGATGAATTTTTATTGGTCATGGGATCTGCAAATATTTTCTAAGCATCTAATCATGAAATAAATCATAAAGGAAAATCTAGATGCATTTGGCTGCAAGCAAAATTTAAAATGATGAACACAAATGCAAATTTTGAATCTAGAAAATATTTGAAACAAAGAGTTAGGATATGTGTAATAAAGAGAAAATACAAATCAGTAAGAAAAAGACTACAACTTCAATACAAAAATAATAAAGAACAAGACCACATTAGAAATGAATTTATATGAATGCTGAATAAAATTATAGACTAGTCAGTGCTATGTCTGTCAAAGAAGTACAAAATGACAAATCACAGAATTTACCCTGCCTTTCCCCATTCCTACAAATATTTCAAAGCATAATATAAAAGTTCTCCCTTTTTGTCTTGGATTTAAGTTCTCATTTCTGGGAATTCATGAAAAATTTTGTGAGATGGTTGAAATGAGCCCAGTACAGTTTTTATTCTTCATGGAGTGGAGGGGGTGTGAAGGAGGGAAGGCAGATGTGATCGCTAATTTTATATGTCAAAGTGGCTAGGCCATGATGCCCAGATATTTGTTTACACAGAGTCCAGGTGTTTCTGAGAAGGCATGCTTTTGGATAGAATAGTTACATGAGTAGAATATGTGTAGTCTATTGCCCTCCAATATGGATGAGCCTCATCTAATCAGTTAAAAGCTCTAAGAGAAAAGAACTGAAGTGACTTCCAAAAGAAAAAAAGAAATCTGCTGGCAGACAGCCCTGGGTTTCAAGCTATATCTCTTTCCTGGGCTTACAGCCTACTGGCCAACACTGTGGATTTTAGTTATCACAACTTCCAAACAGTGTCATTTCTATCTTTCTACATCTTTATTTTATTGGCTCCATTTCTCTGGAGAATCCTGACTAATACAGAAGGTATCTAAGGAAGGCATATAGTTTTGCATGTATGTATGTGATGGGGGAAAATCAATAATCTCATTCATTCTAATAGTATCCAAAATAAATTCATGCTATAGTTTGAATTTGGTGTATCAATGAGAAAATAATTATCTTTACAATATAACTCCTGCCAGTAGTGAAAATCTAGACTAACTAGAAATAGACTTACATCCTAGTATAAAATGCAACTATATCAGTTTTTCAATTGATTGTGATGTCTTTCACTTGAATTTAGATAAAATAATAAAACATTTCCTTTAACAGAAAGTTCTTTTTTAAGCAAGGGAGAAATAAATTAGCATATTCTTCTTTTAATGTGAGATTAATTTACAAACTGATCACCAGTTGCCACATATAAGGACCTGTGAGAGTCATCTGGTTGAGTATATTGACATCACATATTTAGACTAAGTCAACTTTAGGATAGACATTGATTACTGTTTAGCTTTTATAACTGGCTGAGATATCTTAATTTATTTAAGATTGAGTATGCTTTGGTTTTATTTTGCACCTCAGAATATTTATTAAGAGATGCTGTTTTAAGAGGGAAACATTCCTAATGCTTCACTGCATTGTGTAAGCTAATTTACCTCCCAGGTCACAATTCATTGGAGAGGAATGTACAAATGAATGTCTAATAAATGTTGTCTGATGGCAATAATGACAATTTCCAATTCCCAATTTGATAATTTGTTCTGAATTTCACCTTACAGCTACTATTTGCTTAGTGTTTAAAAATTACATAAAAAATAGAAGTCATAACAGTTTATCCTTAGCAAGTAATTTCATAAACAATACTTTAGACAATAGATGCATTATCTCAATAAATACTCCCTATATGTGGCAGCTGTAATTCTGAGATGATCCCCATTGAGTCAGACTCTTGTAGAGTCCCATCCTCTTGAGCTGGGGCAGGATCTCTAAATTGCTTCTAGCTAGCAGAATATGGCAAAATAGATAGGATG
Source organism: Muscardinus avellanarius (assembly GCF_963383645.1). Lineage (NCBI taxonomy): Eukaryota > Metazoa > Chordata > Mammalia > Rodentia > Gliridae > Muscardinus > Muscardinus avellanarius. The sequence continues at coordinate 42,926,692 of NC_137803.1, read as the reverse complement.
TTACTCTGTGATTATGTTTGATTATATATAGAAGAATTTATTTTAGCAGACAGGAAGAAGTGTCTCCTGGCCTTAAAGAATTAAATGTGGTGCTGCAAAATGACTATTGAAAAAACTACATTGTACCAAGAAACTGTGGATCCTCTATAAGCTGAGAGTAGCCCCCAGCTGATAACCAGTAAAAAAGATTGAATTCTGCAAATAACATATGACCTTGAGAGATGAACCTGAGTTCTAGACAGGAGCACAGCCTAGCTGACAACTAGATTGCAGCCAGATCTAGAGATGCTCAAGAGAGAGCCCTGGTAAAATATGCTTGCATTCTGATCTATAGTCATTGTGAGATGGTAAATGTAGCTTAAGTTACTTAAGTTACAGTAATTTGTCACATAGCAATAGAAATATAATGCAAACACCAGTAAAAACTATACAGAGTCATGCATGGTGGTGCATGCCTGTAATCCTAGTACATGGGAGGTTGATGCAGGAGGATGGCAGGTTCAAGGGCAACACATGGTAATTTAATAAGTCTCTATTTCAAAGTAAAAAATAAAATAGAACTGGGGGTGTAACTCAGTGGTACAGCTTTCCTGGACTCAATCCCACATAACACAAACAAAGAAGAGAAAACGACTACATATTATTCTTGTAGAGGAGAAGTACTTCATACACAGAAGTCACATAAATATTTCATGTTGGGGGCAGGTGCGGCACGCGCTGAGTGGTCTGGTCCAGTCTCCTCCGCTTGGGACCCGACCCGAGCCCCGCGGGTTCGGGGAGAGGTGTACTTTGCAGGTATCTGATGAATCAGCAGAAGCCTCCACCATATCCGGGCCCAGGCCGACGGCCCCCTAACCACCTTATCCACCACAGCCAATGGGGCCTCCGGGGAGGGGGGCTTACCCACCTCCTCAGGGGTACCCCTACCAAGGATATCCACAGCTGGCAGGGCGGGCCTCAAGAGCCTCCTAAGACCACAGTGTTATGTGGTGGAAGACCAAAGAAGGGATGACCTGGGCCCATCCACCTGCCTCACAGCCTGCTGGACCGCTCTAGGTTGCTGCTGCCTCTGGGACATGCTCACGTGACGGGCCAGCCCCCACCTATGGCTCTGTGCCACAGTCTCTTTAGATGCTAAGCGCCTCGCCCTGCAGACACCTCTACCTTCTGCACTATGGGATTCTAGATTAGCGAGGTCGCTGCTGTTTAATTCAGTAACTTGATTTTTTACTGTTGAAAATACCTTTCTTATTGATCTTTAACAAATGTGCTAAATGATACTCCTTTTATTTTTTTTGGCCAAAGATGGCTTAGTTATGAAATATATATTTATAATTTTCAAATTATAAATTCAAGGTAGTGAGTGGCAAGATGTAACAAACCACTGAATGATTTCTCTGCTAACATCCTATATGTTTCAATAAATCTGTCTACAATTAAAAAAATAAATAAATATTTCATGTTCACAGAACTTATAAAAGGGTTTTTATGCCATTTTCTAGCTGACAACAAGGACTATGGCTGTCATTCTTCAGCATAGAAAGTCCCACTTGCAACAATAGTTATTTGCAGGGATTCTAAGGTCAAGGCTGTACAACATATAAAATGTAAATTCATATTCATTTTTTATGGTCTTGAGTTGAAATTTACTTCTCTGTCAAAAGTTCTAAACAAACAAACAAAACCTGATTCAAAGTTTATTTTTATTGGTAATGTAAATGGACATTTCAAGTTAGTATATATTCACTGATGAGTTATTTCTATGGCCAGTTTCACTGTCATCACAAAAATCCTCTAAGAGCTCTGTTACTCAAGATCAAGGAAACAGAAACATGTCATCTAGTAACTCAAATAATATCTGTTCTCCCATTGCTGATAGGAACTGGGCCAATGGGAAGAGTTCTAAAACGGAACCCTGGAATACATAAAAAATAAGGCCACTAGTGAGTACTGTATTTTTTTTTAATCTCAGACCATTTATTTTTATTTTTATTATTTTTATTTTTTTATTTTTTATTTTTATGTGGATCATATTGAAATTGGCATACATTTAGACTGTGTTTGGTGTCCTCCCCCCACTTCCCCTTCACCTCCTTTCAATAATAAGTGCCCAGGTTAACCATGCAACATTCATATTTTTACACATATTCGGATGTAGCTCCTCCATTAATCAACCTCAGCCTTCTTCGTCTTCTACCCTTCCATTTCAGTTTTGCTGAGGTTTGCCCTCCATTATCTGGAGTCCCTCTGGTATTCCTAATAGTCCCTATTTTGGACATATTAGAGAAAACATATGGCCCTTCTCTTTCTGTGCTTGGCAGATCTCACTTAACATAATGTTCTCCAGATCTTTCCATCTTCTTGCAAATGACATGACTTTGGTCTTCTTTATAGCTGAGTAGAATTCTATTGCGTGTATTTCCCATAATTTTGCAATCCATTCATCTGTTGATGAAGACCTAGGTTGGTTTTATATTTTGGCTATTACAAATTGTGCTGCTATGAACATGGGTTATATTACTGTAATTCTCTGATATCAACCCCTTTGGAAAGATACCCAGGAGTGGTATAGCCGGATCATATGTTGGATCTATTCCCAGTTTTCTAAGGAATCTCCACACTGATCTCCATAGCAGCTGAACTAGTTTGAACTTCCACCAACAGTGTAAAAGATTTCCTCTTTCCCCACATTCTCACCAGCATTTGTTGTTATTTGATTTCTTTATGCTTGTCACTCTGATTGGGTAATCCAATCAGGAATGGGTTATGCTGGGGAATCTCAGCGTAGTTTTGAATTAACATCTCCCTGAAGGCTAATGATGTTGAACATCTTTTCATGTATCTATGGCCATTTGTATCTCTTCTTTTGTGACATGTCTATTCAGTTCAGTTGCCCATTTCTTGATTGGGTTATTTGTTTTACTAATGTAGAGTATTTTGAGCTCTTTGTTTTGGATATTAGCCCTCTATCAGAGTGGTGGCTGGTAAAGTTCTCCCATTCTGTAGGCTTTCTCTTTAAGGTTCTTGATGGTTTTCTTTGATGAAAAGAAACTTTTTAGTTTGATGCCATCCCACTTGTAAATTATTGCTTTAATTTCCTGCTCTTTGGAGGTCTTGTTGAGAAAGTTACTGCATGTGCCTATATTTTGTAGTGTTGAGCCTATGCCCTCTTCTAATAACTTCACAGTCTCTTGTCTAATTTCTAAGTCTTTTATCTAGAAGAGCCAAAGAACTCAACCAAAAGACTACTGGAGCTGATCAACCAATTCAGCAAAGTTGCATGATACAAAATCAATCTAAAGAAATCAGTTGATTTTCTATATGCCAACAATGAATCCACAATGAAAGAAATAAAGAAAACAATTTCATTCACTATAACTTCAAAACCAGTAAAATAAACCTAACCAAAGACATAAAAGACTTCTACAATGAAAACTACAAAACTTTAAGGAAAGAAATTGAGGAAGACTTTTGAAGATGGAAAGATCTCCCTTGCTCATGGATAGGCAGAATAAATATAATCAAAATGGCCATTCTGCAAAAAGTGATCTATAGATTCAATGCAATTCCTATCAAAACACCAACAAAATTCTTCATAGACCTAGAAAAATCAGTCATGAATCTTATATGGAGAAAGAAAACACCCAGAATAGCCAAAGTAATCCTCAGCATTAAGAACCATGCAGGAGGTATCACAATCCCTGACTTCAAATTATATAGAGAGCAATAGTAGTAAAAGCAGCATGGTATTGGCACAACAACAGGCCGACTCACGAGTGGAACAGAATAGAAGGTACAGAAACAAACGTACATTCCTATAGTCAATAGGGGCTAAATAGACAAAGGGGCCAAACTCATACACTGGAGAAAGACAGCCTTTTCAACAAATGGTGCTGGGAGAACTGGCTATCCATTTGTAGAAAGATGGAACTAAATCCTTACCTCTCACTGTGCACAGGAATCAACTCGAGCTGGATCAAAGTGGCTATTATATTCTTATTCTCACTGTTTAGATCAATTAATTGATACGACATGACTGACTTAGGTCATTTGATTGTTTATAGTATAACTCAACTTTCACAAAGGCTGAGTATTTTTACTGGTAACTACTTCTATGAACTTTTCAACCCTTCCTAACATGTATGAAAATGAAAGATACGATGCAAATATTGTGCAATAGAACCCTTAATCTAATGGTAATTTTTTTTCTTTTCAGTCCTGGGGATTGAACTTAGGGGCATTCTACCTCTTAGCTATACGCCAAGCCCTATTTTATTATATTTATTTTGAAATAGGGTCTCACTAGCTTGCTGAAGCTTTTCTAAGTAACTGAGGATGGCTTAGAACCTGAGATCCTTCTGTCTCAACTTCCCAAGCACTAGAATTATAGGTGTGCACTACCATTCCTGGCTAATGGTAAACCCTTAAATGTTGACAAATAGTTGGAATTGGGCTTTTGTTTTCTAGGTGTGATGTTTTGACTTTTTTTTTATAATTGTGATTGGAAAAAGATTGATGAATTCAGTGGCTACCCGCAAAATTCTGAGTCCTAATTTTGGAAATGCATTTGAGATTTAGGAGGCACAGACCTGATTTGGGGTTTCTTTATCAGTGTCCCCAGGAAATCATCCTTTACTTGGGCCACATTTCAACTTGAAGTGAAAGAGTGAATTAGGGAAATGGGTGGGTATTAGCAGCGTGGATCTTAAATAGCTCCCAGAGGTTACAAGTTTAAGTCATGGTTGACAATTCCTTGTACTATGAGAGGTGGTGGGACATGTAAGATGTTAGGTTATTGGGGCATGCACTTGAAGAGTTACCAGCACCACATTCTCTTCTCTCTTTGCCTCTTGGATGCCAAGAGGTAAACAAAATTCCTCTACAATGTACTTTAGCCATGATACAAAATAACTTGTGTATCAGCACAGCACCTAATATCTCTATTTGAATGTCTTGAATCTCTACTTGAATGTCTCAAAAGCATTTTAAACATTACATGTTCGAAACTGAGCTCCTAACCTGACTTTTCTGCAGCCTTCTAGTCAGTTAAAAGCAACTTCTTGTTTAGTTTTTTATGCAAGGCAGTCGGTGTCACTCTTACTCCTCTATATTTTTCTTAGTCCCTTTTTCTGATTATCAGAAAATTCAAAATTTGGCTACTTCTGACTCCTGCCACATGTAACATCTTTTGTTTTGGCCTAGGAACTAATTCCACTTCTTTTTTATATTGGTGCATTGTAATCATACATTTTAATGAGGTACAAGATGACAGGGATATACATGTACACATCACTGATTTAGCCCTTCCCCAACTCCCACCCCATTCCCTCTCCCTCCCTTCTTCTCATGTTTGCTTAACAGATTGTCTTTGATACAGGTACCATCTTGATCCAAAGTAGCATAATGTCTTGTCTGGATTATTAAAATAGCCTCTTTGCTTCTATCCAAGACTCCTTCCAGCCTTTTTACCCAGCAGGAAAAGTGGTCCAGTTAACTAATGAAATAAACATTTCTATTGAAATTATACACATATGTGAAATTATGAATACCAATCTCAATATATAGAGAGATGGGGAGGGAGAGATGAGGGAGTGGAGAGTGGTGGAGCTTACCAACTACTGTGTGCATGTATGTCACTATCACTCTGAACTACATTATGATGTGAGATTTCAATGCAGCAATAAGAGTTTATTTAAAACAAAAATAGCCGGGCGTGGTGGCGCATGCTTGTAATCCCCGCGCTTGGGAGGCGGAGACAGGAGGATCGCACAGGTTCGGAGCCAGCCGCGCTGGCTTAAGAAACCCTGTTTCCAAATAAAAATATAAAATAGGTCTGGGAGTGTAGCCCGGAGGTAGAAGGGCTTCCAGGAACCCCAGTACCACCAAAAAATAAATAAAATAAAATAAGAAATAAACAGTAATTTAGATTTTTCACCTCTTTGCTCAAAACTTTTAATGGATTTCTATCTCACTTTGAGAAAAATCCAATGATTTGCAAAGCTCTAAATAATATGGCCCCTATCACCTCTGTCTCCTACTCTTCCTCTTTCCCTTCTTCCTACAGTCCCTTTGTTCTTTTATTATTCCATACATGTTCTTGGTGGTCTCTTGAATAATCTCTTACCTCAAATATCCACATGGCTAATTCACTTAGCTCCTTCATATTCTTTTTTAAAAACAACCCTTTAAGATAATTCTTCTTTTTCCACCCTCTAGAATCCCACACCTCTTTCTCTCCCAAAATATTTCCCATTCCTAGTACACAATGCATTGCATTTATTCTGTTTGCTGTCTATCTTCCTCATGAGGACAGCTAAAAGGATGCATTCCCCTCATTATATTGCAATGTATGAAGGGATAAATGATAGTGCTCTCAAATGCTTATTTGTAAGAACAAAATATTTGGGAATTGAGGCATAAACTATCTCTTGATCTTAGAATCATTGACAGGAATTTTTAAAATTATCTCTCTGGAATTCCAGGTAACTGAACTCTCCATAAAAGCAATTGACTCCATGACACTGGCTACATTACCACTATCTTCTAATCATCCACGTTAGACAGTTCTTACCACACACTATCCAGTGTTTTATGCTTTTGCTATTAGAAGAAAATAGTGTCTTGAGATTATTTTCATGAAAGAATAGCAGAGTTCTACAAGGTGAACTATACACTTAATATGCACAAAAATTTATTTCTGCAGTTGTTTTAATATTATGCTTGCTTTTTAGGTGTTTTTTCTTCTCCTCTCTAAGCTTCCATTGTGGAAGTTCTATTTTATAATGGGCTACTGATCAGACCTGTTATTTTAATGGTGGAATCCCAAAGGAAAACATGTTTCAGATGTAAAGTATTCCCCTCAGATTCCCTGGCGGTCATGGAAAGCAGGAGAAATTCTTGATGTATGAAGTCACTGTCACCATTGTCAAAGCACTGTAGTGTGGGAAATGAACCACAACCAAAATCAAAGGGTGTTTCTTCCAAGGCTTTGAATATTAGTGTACAAACAAAAATTTTTCATTAAAGTACAAAATATTTCAGATGAAATCTTAATGTTTAAATGTCCAGAGAACACATTTTAGCCTGAGGTGGTGATTTGGGGATACACTTGTAAATATCTAAAAGATATTAAAAACTCTTCATCAAAATGCCTAGACCATTTTTTCTTGTAAATGTGAAATTCTCTATAATCCAACTTAACTTTCACAGCAAAAGGCACTGTAAAAGTAGTCCTCTGTCTTCTATTCTCAAGAATTAATTTCAAGGCATGCATATTTTCTCTTTAAAGACTTCTTAAACCTAAATTAAATGACCAAATGCCTCAATAAAGCAATATTAAACTTGAACTGAGTTCCATGAGAGCAAGACCATTTGGAGGTAGGGTAAAATTTCTTTCTTGCTCTTCAAACTTAAATCAGACTGTGGTGTTAAGGTGTTGTAATGATCTAAGACTGCGTGTCATCTTTCATGCTAGGCAGAATATGTTACAATTTCTGAATTAGAGAACAGCTATTCTCCCAAATTATTATTTTAACTACATAGTCATTCTCAGTTTAGATTTAGGTCAGGCACCAAAACTTCTTCTATGATCTCAGGAATGAATATCATAACCCTCAGCTCAAAGCATAATCATCAAAGCCTCATCCCAAAAGGCATTACAGGACACTTTGAAAATTAAAAGAAGATTTTGACTATTGCCTAATATGAGGGAATGAATGTGTTTATCTTTGTAAGTAGCACTTGAATATGAGTGGCTCAAATGTGGCAAAACATCCACACATGGTTCCAATACAAGTTGCAAAATCAAACATTCAGGCATGAAAAGTCTTTTCCTTAAGTTGTTTTCAAGCTTCATCCTTTTTTCTGCAATAACTAAAGCAAAGCTACAGTAGCTGCAGCCATTTGCATCTGAGGAAGAGATGTTTTGCCTTGGTGATATAGTTAATGAGTCTAAAAATATTCAGTATAATAATTCTGTCAAAGCCCCCACAGTCTCCTCAATGAGCAGAAGCCTGCAGGATTCCAATGGGGAGCCAAGTAATGAGCTCTCAGCATTCGCTCCCACACCGTCCAGGCGAGATATACTCGGGCCTCTATGGTTCCACATCATTAGCAACATGAAACAAAGACACATGCTTGACTTTAATAAGCGACTAAAGTTGCTGGCTTACTAGTCTGTTACTGCATGTAAACTCTGTTTTAGGATTTCAAAACAGATCCTTGCAAGGAGAAAGCAGGGGAGGCTTTGGCAAACTTGGGTTTAATTTAATGCAGCAAATGATTGAGCAGAATGGGGAAAAGGACAGGAAGTGATGAGTTTCTGACACTGAATCTCCTGGGCTCACTGCCGACTGCAGCTGCACTGTTGGAGACAACTGTTACAGTGGGCAGCTGTGATAGGGCTACAGGCACATGCGACTGAGTTTTAGTTGATATTCTTGCAAGACAGCGAGACAGGAAGTGAACAAGCTTATTTCCCACTGGGAAAGGTTCAGACATGATTAACTTGGGCATGACCAAATAGGTCAATAATATGACAATGAATTTCTATCAAAATAATTAAGTGGGAAAATTTGTGTGATTTGTTCTTCTTGTTCTGCACATACCAATAATGCATTAGCATGGATGCATTTAGTTTCTTTCATTAGGTAAAATCATATGGCTACAATTTAAAGTAGTGAGAGCTCACTTTGAATACTTAAAAGTTATTTTTGCAAAACAACATCACATTATTTTTCTATTTTTCATTTTCAACATAGGCTTTTGCATTTCAGCATTGAAGAAGAGATCTGAAATCTGTAGCTACATACATACTAATTACTTCAAGGGTGATACTCTAATCTAATCTCAGGTCTTACAGATATCAATTGCCAGGAAAAAAGTAGGACTTATTGCAGAGAATGAAATAGGTAAAAAATAAACACATTGCTTTGCAATATTAGAATTCAACATTCTTTATATATTTTTTAGGTTTTTTTTTTTTTTGGTGGTACTGGGGTTCCTGGAAGCCCTTTTACCTCCGGGCTACACTCCCAGACCTATTTTTACATTTTTTATTTGGAAACAGGGTCTCCTAAGCCAGCACACGCGACTGGCTTCGAACCTGTGCGATCCTCCTGTCTCTGCCTCCCAAGCGCAGGGATTACAAGCGTGCGCCACCACGCCTGGCTATATTTTTTTAGTTTTTAAAGTGTTTAAACCTTTCCTCAAATAAACAGTCCCTAAATTTAATCCTCAAATTTTAGCATTAGAAAATAAATCAGAAATAAAAAATTCTGTTAGTTCAGTCTGTGCAGTTCTGGATTTACATAATTGAACACTGAGATCTAAATGTAGAGGGTTTCCCTTGTCTTCTTTTAAATTGTGTCGTGGTTTTATGTATTATCAAGATAATCCTCAATATTTTTCGTCATTGTGCGTATTGCCTCAAAATATTGAAAACTAAACCTTTTATAAAAATTTGCCTTTAGAAAAGAGAAGAAAGTAATACAGAGCCTAGCAGTAGTTCAATGGTAATATCAAGGATAATATTAAAACTTGTAATCAACTTTCATTGGTTTTGTATAATCACTTTGTCCTATACACAAAGATACCAAAAGATAATTTCATAATTTGCAAAATCAACATATATAGTAAATGGAAGTTAGAGTATACTTTGAAGGGAATGAGGGAAAATTTGGTATTCACCATTTTGGTGAATCCATATCACATTTCAGGGAACAAATTGTCTTTCACATGTTTTCATAGGAGTCTCCTAAATAAGTCAGCCTAGGATCTGTTTCTGAGGTTCAGATTCATTGGTATTAAGCTTTAGTTTTGTCTCCTTTTCGATGGGGAGGGAATGGGACGGGGATTGGGTAAGGGCTAACTGAGTGATGTGTGCATGTATGCCTACACCATCTTGTACCCCATCAAGATGTATGACTACAATACACCAAGCTGGCAAAACTGGTTAACCATATGCAGAAAAATGGAAATAAATTCCACTATCTCACTCTGCACAAGAGTCAATTCAAGATGGATCAAAGACTTGAAAATTAGACCAGAGACCTTGAGAATCTTTGAGGAAAGAGGCTATAGGTCCAACACTGCAACACATAGGCAAAGATAAAAACTTTCTCAACAAGATCCCAAAGGCACAAGAAACTAAAGGTGAATCAATATTTGGGATTGAATTAAACTGAAGAGCTTCTGTACAGCAAAGCACACTATCAAGAACCTCAAATGAGAACCAACAGAATGGAAGAAGATTTTAGCCTACTATTCTTCTGATAGAGGACTAATATCTAGAATAAACAGAGAACTCAAGAAACTTAGCACTAAGAAAACAAATAACCCAATCAAAAATGGGCAAGTGAATTAAATAGATATATCACGAAGGAAGAAATTCAAATGGCCAATAAATGGATGAAAAAATAGAGATGCAAATCAAAACTATTCTGAGATTTCATCTAACTCCAACTAAAATGGCAATCATTCAAAACACAAACAATAACAAAAGTTGCTGAGGATGTGGAGAAGTGGGAACTCTAAAACATTGTTGGTGGGATTGCAAATTAGTGCAACTACTTTGAAAAAACAGTATGGAGGATCCTTAGAAGAATGAGAACGAACTTACCATATGATCCAGCAATACCAATTCGGTGGTATCTACCCAAAAGAAAGGAAACCAAACTACTAAACTAATGCATGCAGATCTATGTTCATATCTACACAATTCACCATTGCCAAACTATTGAACCAGCCAAGATGTCCATCAACAGATGAATGGATTACAAAACTGTGGGATATGTACACAATAAAATCTTACTCAGCCATAAAGAAAAACACAATTACATAATTTACAGGGAAATGGATGAAACTGTAGGACATTATGGTAAGTGACATTAGTCAGAAAAAATAAGAAATTGGATGCTCTCCCTAATATGTGAAAGTTAGGGAAAAATAAGTTATAGGAGAAACTCTAGATGAAGAAGGAGATTTTATAGATGAGCAAATAAGGTGACCTAACAGAGAAGATGGGAGAGAGGAAGAGAGAAATTCTTTAATGCACATGATGTACTTTAACAAACATATCAATCACTATGCCAAGTATGAGAAGGAGGAAGGGGGAGAGAATGGGCAGGAATTGAGTAAGGGATAATTGAATGATATGTGCATATATGTCTCCACCATTTTGTATACCATTAAGATGTATGACTACAATGCACCAATAAAAAATTTAAAAATTTTTAAAAATTTAAAAAATTTAAAAAAGATGAGGCTAATCACCCAATACTAGTTTTCTATTATATCATCCACCTGCTCCAAAGCTTCTTATCAATATCTAACATGAAAAGAAGTTGATAGGCAAATGTATGCAGAAGGTTGTGTGAAGATTTCAGACAAAAAAAGAGAGAGATACTCTATAATTAATCTGTGTAAATAGGCCAATTAGAAAGGCCAACCTTATCTGGATGTGGTGGCACATGTTTGTAATCCCAGCATTTGGAGGCTGAGACAGGAGGATTGTGGTTCACAGGCAGCCTTAGCTATTTAATGATGTCCTTTGCAACTCAGACCCTGTTTCAAAGTAAAGAGTAAAAATTAGGGCTGGGGATATAGCTTGGAGGTAGAGTGCCTCTAGGTTGCACCTCCAGTACTGCCAAAAAAGGGGGGGGGGCAACCTTAACAATGAAGGACATTGTGTTGGTCTGCCATAAACCCTCTTTCTGTTTTTTCATCCTATGTTGCTCAAGTCATATGTGATTGCTAATTTAGTTTCCTGGTGACCCTGTGTAACTGCAGCACAAGCATGTTGTTCTTATAAAGATAGATGTACTGATTCTTAACTCTTGCATAAGGCATTTTTCTCATTAATAATTAAAAGTAAAAGAAAATTATTTGTTGAGCATCCATATTGTCAGGTACTATGAAAGGTGCCTTATTTATATACTTTATGTATAAGTATCTCAATAATTCTACCATGTCTAATACCCATTACCATTCAACTGAGAAAGTCTTAACTGGTGGAAATGTTTTCAATTTTATAAATCAGAGAATATTTAATATTGGAATCAGAGACTGAGTTGTTCTATTGTTATAGCCCTTTAGTGAGATAATTGTAAAATTATAAATTAACTCTTTTCTAGCAATCATTTTTGATTCCTAGTTAAATCATTTTTGATTTCCTAAGAATCATTTTTGATTTCCTAGTTAAAATATCTCTAAGTTAATTCATTTAAGGGAATTTGGGGTTGTATTTACTGGCTATATTTGTGAACCTGTAAGATGCACTACAACTATTTTAAAATGATATTTGTCTTTGTGTCAAATGACCTCAGGTTATCATGCATCTCATAGAAAGAAATGGGATGTGATAAGTTACACATAAAAAATATGAGTGTGAGACTTCACTGCAAAAAAAAAAGTACAAGTGATTTTATCATTTCTCACGTAGGATTCCAAGCCTGCTGGTGTCACAAAAAGCCACTGCAATAAAGCCACTGCCACCTGGAGGCTCAGAAACAGCAACATTATTTAATACAGTAAGTTCATAGAGTTCACTAATTAAAGTGACTTTGTACAAAAAAGAGCTGCAAATCAGATGGGGCTAAAGAATAAACAGAGATATTGTGGAACTCACTAAAAACATTTTTATCTTGCCTGTTTTGATGGAAATGGACCTTCTGTACACCCAGCAGTTCTGAAAGAAAAGATTGTACTAAAGTTCTGAACTGTTTTCTACTTTTCTTTTTTCATACACATTTTCATTTTCTTTTCTATTCACATTTTTGTCACACACACATGTACACACACTCATACACATTGTATGTGTGTGTATATATATATATATATATATATATAGAGAGAGAGAGAGAGAGAGATTGTATTTATGTTAAAAATAATAAAAAGCTTCTTTCTTTAGCACTGGTTTGTGACAAATGTACTACCCTTTTGCTTTTGCCCCATTTATAAATTTAATTTTATTTTTGTGGTATTGGGAATTGAACCCAGGGGCATTCTATCTCCAAACTACATCCCCAAGCCTATGTAGTGTGTGTGTTTGTGTGTGTGTGTGTGTGTGTGTGTGTGTGTGTGGTGTGTTTCTCAAAAATTTATTCGTTGGAAATAGGGTATTACTAAATTGCTAACAGCCTGTGATCCATCTGTCTCAGCCTCCCGAGTACTTGGATTAGGCACATTCCACCACACCTGACCATTTTTACTCCTTTTTAATCCAAACTTCTTGAAAGTACACCTCAAGTCTGACATGAGCTTCCCATTACCTGGCTCTCATGAAAATCTCCAATGACCTGGAAACGTCATATTTGAACCTTCAAACATTTTCCTCTATTCCAATCTTCTACTTCCTTAACTTGATAAACACTCCCACCTTTTATTTTTCTTCCACTCAGGCTGCTAAACTCAATCTTCTCTCCTTCTCTATGCATACATTGATGTCTACAAAGATATGTATTTTTTCTTCCTCTTTTTTCATTATACATGTTCTAAAAGCAACAGTTCCACAATTTTATTTTAATTTTAAAATTAAAATATGGTTAATTTGGGAAATAAACATACTACAAAACCAAACAAAACTGAGGAATGTCTTACTGCCTAACTGTCCTGTGGTACAATTTTCTAGCATTTACATAGGGAAGGAGATATGGCTATATTGTGTTCATCATTTGTTCTTTGCTTTCAGACCCTTTACTCTTTGGTTTGGTTTGTACTGTGGACGGTTGAGCCTGAAAAACATACAACTCAGGTTCTTTAACCCACAGAAAAGTAAAGATAAAAACTTTGAAGATCAGAAAAAAGGAAAAGAACATGATATGCAAAAATAGGTAGATACAATATGTTCTGCTCCTTCTTGAGTTTCTTTATGATACAATTGTCCCAGTGTACTTGCAGGCGATTGCTCTATGTTCCATCCTGTCTCCCACAAATACCCAAATCAGCAAATCATCAAGTCTGTTACATAAAATTGCATAGTATACACATAACCTATGCCATTTTTCTCTGCACATTTAAAACCATCTCTAGGTTACTTGTAATACTTTATGCAAGTAAATTATATGTAAATATCTGTTAACTGTACTGTTTAGGAAATGACGACAAGAAGAAAAGTCTGTATGTTCAGTACAAATGTAATTTTTTAAAATGTATTTTTGAAGTCAATCAATAATACAAACACAAGAAAGAGGTGGATGGGAAGGGAATGGGGTGAGAATTGGGAAAGGGCTAAATAAGTGATGTGTCTATGTATGCTTCTACCATCTCGTACCCCATTAGGATGCATGACTACAATGCACCAATAAAAATGTAAAAAAATGTATTTTTGATTCCATGGCTGGTTGACTACCCAGATGCAGAAACAACATGGAGGTTCAACTTTACCATAAAATTAAGTAGGTAAAACAATAAGGTCAAATTCAACTTCATCTCGGAAAGTTTTACTGGAGAGTAATTAGATATTTTATGTAAATCAAGTACCTCTATAAGATATACTAAAAATAAGCATGCACTAATAACATATCATCATAATATATTAAGCAGAGATGCTCATATGGTAGTTCATTAAGAAACTGAAAAATTTCCAGACTGTATCAAATCAGTTCTTTGATGTCACTGGAATCAAACTAGAAACCACTCACATAAAGATAACTAGAAAAACAATGTACAATTATTATTGTTATTAAATTAAGCAAAATATTTCTTCTTCTTCTTCTTCTTCTTCTTCTTCTTCTTCTTCTTCTTCTTCTTCTTCTTCTTCTTCTTCTTCTTCTTCTTCTTCTGCTTTTTTTTTTTGGTGGTACTGGGGTTCCTGGAAACCCTTCTACCTCCAGGCTACACTCCCAGACCTATTTTATATATTTTTATTTAGAAACAGGGTCTCTTAAGCTAGGGAGGCTGGCTTCAAACCTGAGTGATCCTCCTGTCTCTGCCTCCCAAGCCCAGGGATTACAAGCATGCACCACCATGCCAGGCAACATATTTCTAAAACAAAAACACTGGTCAGAAAAAAATCTAAGAATAAATTAGATAATATTTAGAAATTAATGCTAATAAGCATATGATATCTAAACCTATAATTTAATGAAATTAAATCATTGCTGGAGCAAATTCAGAGCTTCCACGTTAGAGAGTCAATGCTCTGAATTTCTATCAAAGGAGTTTAGTATGAATTAACAAAGATGAGAAGAAATAAAGTTAGGATTAGAAATAGATACTAAAATGTATTTATAATAGAGAAAACAGCCAAACCAAATGCTAATTCTTGGGCTAGATTAATAAAGCAAAACAAATGGGCAACTCATTTAGACAAGAAGTGAAAGAAGGCACAAACCATTAAGAATATAGGCAATAAGATTATAAATTTAATGTAAAACAGTGAGAATATTAAACACTAATTCACAATAAATTATAAAATTTCAATGAAATGGACAACTTTTTTAAACAATGCAACATTATCTAGAATGAACTGTTTTCCAAAATGACTTAAAATTTTGTATATTTTATTTAGTACTAATGATTAAGCCCAGGGCTATTACAGTTCCTAACTATACCCTAAGGTATTATTTGAAGATTTTTTAATTGGGTCTTGCTAAATTGTGCCTGGACTTGAGCTGCAGTCATTCTATCTCAGCCTCCCAATGACTTGGATTATAGGCATGTGTCACCTTAGCTGACTGAATACATCGTTTGTTGTTTATGTTAATGCTCAATTTTCAACAGGGTTGGTTTTTTTTTCTCATCTCTGAGTTTTAAGACTTCTTTGATTTTTGTTAAGTCTTTTGTCAAATGCGCCTTTTGCAAATAGTTCCTTCCAGTCTGTGACTTGTCTTCTTTTGGCAGTGTCCTTCCAGAAGTTTTTAATTTTAATAAAGTGTAGCTTATCAACTCTTCTCTATGTTTGTTTGTTGGTACTGGGAATTGAACCTCTGAGTTACACCCAAGTCCTTTTTAATTTTTATTTTGAAGCATGGTTTCACTAAGTTGTTGAGGCTCTTTTTGAATCTGTGATCTTTCTGTCTCAGCCCCCCAAGTACCAGGATTAGGGGCAGGTGCTCCCAAGCCTAGCTCTCTTTCATGGATTATGCCTTTAAAAATCCATCTCCATGCTGAAGTTCATATAGGATTTCTCCTGTTATCTTCTAGGAGCTTTAGAGTTTTGAATTAAGTTTGGTGAAGAGTTGGAAGGTTTATGTCTAGGTGGATTGAGTTATTATTATTATTATTATTATTATTATTAATTTGCTTGTTGTTCATCATTTGTTGAAAATACTCTTTACTACCTTCTGTTTCCTTTGTTCCTTTGTAAAAGCGTATCAGCTGGCTAAACTTCTATGGGACTATTTCTGGGCTCTCTATTTTGTTACACTGATCTATTTGCTTATTTTTCACCAATAACATATTCTCCTGATTATAGCCTCATAATTCCTGATGTTGGATAGTGTTAATCTTCTAAGTTTGTTATTTTTTAATATTGATATTGTGCTGGCTATTTTAGATATTTTACCTTTCCATATAACCTTTGGAATGAGTTTATTTCTATCAATGAAATAACATGCTAGGATTTTGATTGGGATTGCACTGGATCTATAGATCATGTTTAGAACTGAAGTCTTGACAATATAAAGTCTTCCTATGTATAAACAAAAAATATCTCTCCATTAGTTTAGTTCTTTGATTTCTTTAATCAGAGTTTTAAGGTTTCTCTCATATAGATTTATACCAAAGTAGGTTTTTGGTGCATATGTAATAGTATTTATTGTGTTTTTAATTAAAATTCTACTTGATCCTTACTGATACACAGAAAAGTGATTGACTTTTGCATATTAACCTTACATCCTGCAATATTGCTAAAAGTATTTATTCACTCTAGGTGTGTATTTATTGATTTGCTTGCATTTTCTGTAGAAAAAAATGTCTATTTAAGTTTTTCCCATTTTTAAACTGGATTGTCTTTTTTATTTTTAAGTTGCATTTTTGTGTATTCTTGGTAATAGTCTAATTAGCCAAATGATTTGAGGAAGATTTTTTTCCATTCTCTGGGGTGATTTTTTTCACTTTCTTGATAGTGTCCAGGAAGGCACACAGTTTTTAATTTTCAAGAGGTACAATTTATCTATACTTTTTCTTCTGCATTTTTACATTGTTGTCATATTACCTAGGATGTATTTGCCTGCTCCAAACTCATGAAGCTTTACTTCTGTATTTTGGCACCTTTTAGATAAATCCCTCATTACTTTGTGTCTGAGAAGTTTTCTTTTTTATTTTGCTCTTTTTTTATTTATTTATGTGCTTTTATTGATGCATTATAGTCTCAAATCATAATGTAAATCATGTTGACAATGACATACATGCACACAGCACTTGGTGCCCTCCCCGTGCCTCCCCTCTGCCTCCCCTCTTCCTCCCTCCCAATACAGATTATGGAGATTGACAGGTATACACGTGTATACACATAATCGATAGTAGTATTTTCATTAGTAAACCTCAGTCTTCTTCCTTCCCTACCCATAGAGCTCCTCCCTTGCTCCATTGAGTTTTCTCCTCCATTATCTGGAGTCCCTCTTGTATTCCAGTTATTTCCACTCCTTCACATATTAGAAAAATCCTAGGACCCTTCACATTTTGTGATTGGCTAATCTCACTTAACATAATGTTTTCCAGGTTCTTCCATCTTCTTGAAAATGAAATAATTTGTTATCTGTTGTGAGTAGAATTCCATTGTAAGTATTTCCCATAATTTTGTAACCCATTCATCTTTTGATGGACGTCTGATTTGGTTTCATACTTTGGCTATTGTGAATTGTGCTGCTATGTACACGGGTATGCATATATTACTGTAGTTCTCTAGTTTCAACCTTTTTGGAAAGATACTCAGGAGTGATATAGCCAGACCATATGGTGCATTTATTCCTAGTTTAGAAGGAATCTGCACACTGGTCTCCATAGCAGCTGAACCAGTTTTCAATCCCAATGTGTAGAAGAGTTCCTATTTCTCCACTCCTTGACAATATTTATTGTTATTTGACTTCTGGATGCTTGCCATTCTAATTGGGGTTGGATGGAATCTCAGTGTAATTTTGATTTGCATCTCCCTTATTGCTAATGATGTTGAACATTTTTCATGTATCTATTTGCCATTTGTTTCTCTTCTTTGGTGAAGAGTATGAGACTCCTTTCCTATCTCATCCTCTCTGGTGAGCTACTTCAAAGGACTATTCATATACATGATGCACTTAAATAAACATATCAAAGTCAATCACTAAGCCAAGCATGAGAAGGAGAGAGGGAGAGGGAATGGGGTGAGAACTGGGTAAGGGCTAATTGGGTGATGTGTGCATGTATGTCTCCACCATCTTGTACTTCATTAAGATGTATGACCACAATGTATCAATAAATTTTTTTTTAAAAAAAGGACTATTCCTAGGATGAAAGACTTTATTTATTTTTGCCATTTCTCTGCTTAAATTCCTTTTATGAAAACCAGTATATTTTATGATAAAGTAAAACTCAGGCCAGAATATAAAAACCTTCTTCAGTTAGGTTTCGGTCTTTCTTCTAAGTTCCTGAAGACGGCCATAATATTTTTCTTTTTTTTTTGTTGTTTCATATTTGCTGTTTTTCTGTAATACCTTTCCAATTTCATATACGTAGATAACCCAACATGTGGAAAAGCTGTCTTCTTTTCCAACCAGTTTTCATGTCTCTCTAGAGTGATCTGGACACTGCTCTTCTATTATCTTCCTTGTTTATTAAATTATTGCAAAATCTTTCATTATTGCAATATGTATCTGGATCTTCTACTGGCCTGATATCTTGTGGTTTTTAACATTTCTTTTGCAAGGGATATTAGCTTGCTTATAGTTGCTGCTCAGTAGGGATAAGGAGAATTAATTTGAGGTAATCAATAGTTTAATTATTATTTATGTATACATCACATATTCTTTCAGTAGATATTATTTAAATAACACATATATGATATGAGGTATTTTGTGTATATAAATATGAAAATGGATATATTGTTCTTATTAAACTTAAGGAACACAGTTGGGTAACAGAATATTGAACATAACACATGTTTCTTTAAGGTCAGCTCTTTATGATAAATGTATAAGTGAAAATGAGGTAGAATTCCTGAAAGATGTACAAACCCACATCCTGAGACTTCTGGAGAGGAGAAAACACTTTTAGGTTGCAGAGGAATGCTCATGATAGAGGATGTAGGATTTGACTTCTGGTTGAACAACAGGGTAAAGTACACATACATGGTAATGGAGGGAAACATTAGCTGAGTCAGAACAAATGAGCTGAGCACAGGCAAACAGATTAAAAAAAAAAAAAAAACGGACTTCCGGGAAGATGGCGACCGAGAAAAGCGGGGCTTAAGAGCCCCACTAACAACAAATCTCCATTACCACAAAATCAGCGCCTTTCATAGCCAGAAAACACCATCACCAGTGAAACAAAAAATCACCAGGCTCCAGAGAGAAAGCGGACTGAGAACAGAGCCACAGAGGAGATCCTCACGCCCGAGGACGCAGCAGACGCGGCAGCAGCACCATACTGCCAGCGGCACCTGCGAATTCACGGGACGGCTACAGCAAGCCGAGGTGAGCCACTGCGGAACAGCCAGGTGGGATTTCTCCAAGCAGAGAGCGTCTAAAGCTCCCAGTGGCTGAGCTCAGCACACGCTGCAGGGATTCAGAGTCGAAATCAAAACCAAGAAGAAAACGCCAGCCCCATAGCCGAGGGTGTAGCAGCGGCGCCAAATTGCCACCGGCGGCAGCAGCAGCAAATTCAGCGAGGCCAGTACAGCTACATCTGCGCACTCAAGAACAGTGAGTCAAATTGCGGGCCACAGAGGAGAAATCCCAGTACTGTACTCCCTGGGACTTGACCCAGTAGGGGAGGGGCGGTGGCAGAGATATCACACCATAGGAGAACGTGCAACCTGGCACCCCCCACAGTCTAAAGCAGCCTCTATCGACTCTCTGGGTTGGAGACTCTGTGATACAACCCAGTAAAGGAGTAGTGGGGTCTGAGATACTACTGACTCGAGATCCAGAACACCTTAAGTGAAGTCATAGTGACCCGAGGGAAGAACCCAGAGAAGGCACAAACATCCGAAATCATGGGAAAGAGGAATAATACTGGAGCAATGAATGCACACAACCCCACAACATCAGAACCCGATAAAACTGAAAATCAGAGATTTCTAGAAGATCAAATCAGGAAAATAACTGTAGAAATAATAGAGGTGCTTCGAAAAGAACTCAGAGAGAGCCAAAAAGACATAAAGGATGCAATTAATGAAGTAAAGGCCTCAATTCAAAGCACAAACAACCGATTAGAACACATTGAGAACAGAATCTCACTCTTAGAAGATGAGCAATCCAAAAATGAACGCATAGTTTCTAATCTAGAAAAAAATATCCGGCAGCAGGAATCTGATATTGAAGAAATATGGGCCCATTTTAAGAGAGCTAACCTAAGAATAACTGGAATAGAGGAGGGAAAAGAAAGTGAAACCAAAGGGATCAACAATCTCTTCAAGGAAGTAATAGCAGAAAATTTTCCAGACATCGAGCAAGAGGCTGATACGCAGGTCCAGGAAACGTATAGAACTCCCTTTAGACAGGATCGGAGAAGAGGATCCCCATGCCACATAATTGTCAAAATGACCAATGTGGAAGCCAAGCAGCGAATCTTAAAGGCAACAAAAGCAAAGGGCCAAGTGACATTCAGAGGCAAACCAATTAGAATCACTCCAGACTTCCCAAACCAATTTATGAGAGCCAGAAGGGCTTGGAGTAACATATTCCAAACTCTGAAAGAAAACAACTTCCAGCCAAAAATTTCCTACCCAGCAAAACTTTCTATCAAATTAGATGGAGAAATAAGAAGCTTCCATGACAAACAGAAACTGAAGGAATTTATGTCTTCAAAACCAGCGCTAGAGAAAATACTCAAAGAGATTAACTACAAAGAAGAAATAGGTAACACACACCAGAACTAGAGAAACAAGATTTTCCATCCAACAGACAACTAAGATTGGTTATCTGTGGAGATTCATTACTTATGTTAGTCTTTTACCTATCTCTAAAGGGTATTGTTTGCCTTTATTGTTGTTAATTTTTAGGATTTCTAGTTGGAATATTAATATACCTTCAGATATAGCATTTGGAAATATTTTATCCCATTCTATTAGTAACTGTTAACTCTGTTTACATTGTCTTTGGATATACAATATTTTTTTTTACTTTTTAGGGAGTTTGTATACGCTTCTGTTGCCTGTGCCATTGAAATCATATCCAAAAATCACTGCCAATTTCAATGTTGTGAGGTTTAATGACCCAGATTTTCTCCTAAAAGTTTATAGTCTTAAGATTTATATTTAGGTCTTTTATCTATTTTGAGTTAATATTTGTATATGGGATTAGGTAAGGGTCCAATTTTATTCTTTTCCATGTAATTATTATTTTTAACAATATTTAGTTAAAAGATTGATATTTCCACCACCAAATGTTCGTGGAAACCTTGTCAAAAATAACTTGACAATATAGGGAAGAATTTAGCTCTAGGCTTTTATTTAACTCCAATGGTTTATATATTTGCCTTTAGAATAGTACTACACTGTTTCAATTATTGTAGCTTTATATGGTTTGAAATCAGAAAATATATATCTTCTAGCTTTGTTCTTTTTCAAGATCGTTTTGGGTACCTAGAGTCCACATTCCATATTAGGATAGATTTTTTTCTGAAAAATAAATATATAAATATATGATAGTTTCACCTAAAAAATAGAAAAAAATATTCACTGGTAAGAAAGAAAGCAAAAAGAAATATTGAAATGTTATCTTTAAGTCATCAAAAGCTTGGTATCAGACAAATGAAACTGTTATGTGAGATTACCATTTTTAATTTTAGATAAATTGCCATAATACTAGATGTCAACTACTAAGCCAAGCATGGGAGGGAGGGATAGGGAGAGAATGGGGTGGGGATTGGGTGGGGGCTGACTGGGAAAAGTGTGCAAGTATGTCTACAAAAGTATGTATCCTACTATGATGTATGAATATAGTGCACCAATAAAAAAAAATAAAAAAAATAATGTAAAGACAAAAAAAAAAAAAACACACACACACAAATTTCAGAATAGAGCAAATGTAATGGTTTGGCCAAACAGAAGAGTAAGTAGGAACTCTGAGTAATGAAGCTCAAGACAATGAATGAAAAAGAAAAAATGTGAGGTATATATCACATTTGTATGAATATTATTCAGCCAGAAGAAGAAGGAAATCCTGACATTTGCAACAACATGGATGAACCTATTTCCTTCACCCAATGTAATTGGAAACCTTGTCAAAAATAACTTGACCATATATGGAAAAAATGTTGAGGGATTAGTAATACATTTCTGCTAATTTGAAGCATCTATGCAATCTAGTACATAATATCACATATACACATCATATAATAAATGGATATGTTTACATAAAAAAGAATGACTCCCAAGGCTGGGGATGTAGCTCGGTGGCAGAGAGTGTACAAGGTTTGATCCCCCAAATCACACACACACACACACACACACACACACACACACACACACACTATCTCATTCTCCCATTAGCTGATTTATACAAATTACATCTTCCTCAATATGGTCTCTTGTATTTGAATCAGTGTCTGAATTATAAAAACAGCGATTCTCAAAGTAAAAAAAAGAATATTATGCTATTTGATTACTCAGTCTCTCTTATGTGGAAGCTGATGAGTAATTAAGAAACAAAGGGACTTCAGATAAAGTAGAAAAGATACCAGTAGATTAATGAAAGGGGATTGGAGAGAGATGGGAGGAGAGGGAAAAGGAGACTTGAGGAAGGAAACAAGTCAAGTATTGCTACGTACATATATAAAGGTATTGATACCAATCTCAATAATATGGATAATGAGGAGTATGGATCAGAGTAGGGTGCAGTGTAAAGCACACCAAGTCTGTGTGTATGTATGTTTATCACTCTGAACCTCATTATAATGTATTAGTACAATGTACCAATAAAAGCATATTTGAAGACTTCAAAAAATCAAATCAAATAAATCAGACACAGAGAGATGAATACTGTAAGATTTCACTTAGATGTGGAACCAAAAAAATAGTGGAACTCATAGAAGCAGAGAGTAGAAAAGTGGCTACTAGGATCTGGGGTTGGGAGAAATGGGAGATATTTGTCAAAGAGTACAAATTGTAGCTCTAGGATAAAGAATTTTTTCTAATCTAATGTATGGCAATGGTTGGTAATATATGCATTTATTAATTTGGCTGTAATTATCATTACACAAGGCATACATAATCATTGCATTATATACTGTGAATTTATACAGTATTTTTCAGTTATTTACTTTTAACAACAGTTGGGTTTAGACTAGGTTCTGAGAAAATAAAACTCAGGACTTTAAAAATAGAAAAAGCATATATTTTGACATTTTCATAGGTGTATTAAAAGTAAAAAAAATTTCCAAGATTCACTGAGGTTCATTTTGTAGCAGAACTCCAGCAACATTGGAGATTTTGAAAATCTTTACATGCCCTAGAGATCTACTTCTTGAATAAATAGTTATGTGGTATTTTGTAATTATTTCCCAAGTCACTGAACTTCACTCCAATTTGAAACAGGCACAAGAATGTCAAGCATAGTAGAAATAGGCCTGTACTATTCAAGTAACTTGGAAGGGCATCCAGGCTGCTTTTTGTGATTTTTAAATTATTGATATTTATTAAAAGCAGTAATTGGTTAATTCACATATAAAGAAAGAGAATGTGTTTGATTTTAAGAGTCTTTGTAATTCCTCTTTTATTTAGAAAAAAATCTTTTCATTGTTTTATTAATATATTATCAATGATTTAGTATATATTATAATTTGCTAAACCTGTGCTAAGCACAGAGTATAAAATATGGCCATACATGGAGCTAACATTGAGACAATCATATGTAACACACAGTAGAAAGAGCAAGAGACATGGTGTATATATATTAGAGGGGAGAAAGATCTAGGGAAAGCTTTATGAAGAGGAGACATTTACACTGAGCATCACAGGTGGCTGGAAGTACAGCAATCTGATTGGAGCGAAGCATCCTGTAGAGGGAGCAGCATGAGCAGAAGTCCAGAGGGGAGCCAGCAGGTATACTAAAAGAACTACACACAATTCACGAATACTGGAACATATAGCTTAGAGATGGTTGGTAATGGTTCAAATTAAGGATGAGAGTTTGGTAAGGTTCACATTATTGAGAGCTTAGATTTTGGATAATCACATTGAACAGCATTAAACAGCTATGATGAAAAAGCTTTTGAAAAAAAGAAAGAAAAATGAGAGAGAAAAACAAGAAGCTGTTGGGTAATTCAGATGAAAAATGACAATTGTATACACTAAGACAATGATAATAGTGGTGGCAAAGAGAACATATATTTTAAACTCGTTCTGGGCATAAATTTTAAGAACTTGACATTGCTGGCATTCGTATTTGGGTAGAAGAAGAGACTGTGAAGAAGACTAAGAGCAATGCATGCAGTGGTAAAGGCAAATTGGGAGGAAGTAATTCTTCAGGAACCAAGAGGATGTCGGTATAGTGATAAACAGCATCTTAACCCACACATTGACCATCAAACATGATGAAAGGCCTTGTAAGATAAGGATCTAAATGTGGCTGGTGCTTGATCACAATAATTTGTTGAAAAATTATTTTATTTACCAACAGCACCAATAGAACCTGTTGATTTTTGAATTAGACTAATAGAAGTGTGCTTAGATGCAATACCAGTTATTTGAATGACTATATTACTTTTATGGAATCTCTTGAAATCACAAGTGGTATATTCACATATTTCTTATAAAATTTTCTAATATTTTTCTTCATAGAACTCATTTGGAAACACTTCAGTTGTTTAGGAAGGAAAACTCTCTAGCTAGCCTGAGTTTATTTATTCATTAAGTGTAAAATCATGCAATTGAAGTTCTTTGTTACTTTTCGTGTGTGGCTGACTAATAAGAATGTTTTTTAATGTTGTTTTCTTGCCTCTTTTAATAAAGGAAAATTCTGAATTTACTCTCAATAGTCTATATCCTGGGGTTGTAAGATGCTCCTCTTTATTTCATAAATTTCTCAGAAATTTATGAAAGCATTTAAACCTTCTTGGATAAATCAGATCTTACATACCTTTCTCCCTTCATGGAGTCATGTTGGGGAACAAGAAGGCAGCTATATTGTAAAGCAGTTTAGTAATGTTTTGTTTGTTTTTTAAAATAATTTTTATTAATGGATATGTAGCAACAAAATTATATATTTTGATGAATTATGATTAATATATGATATTTCTTTTCTTTTTTGTGGTACTGGAGATTAAAACTAGGACTATTTTACCTCTGAGCTATATCCCAGCCCATTTTATTTTTTCTTTTGAAACAAGGTTTCAATTGGTTGTTGAGAGCCTTGTTATGTTGCTTGAGGCTGTCCTGGAAGCTCTAATTCCCCTGCTCATACTCCCAAGTACCGGGATTACAGGAGTATACCACCATGCCTGGCTTAAGTGCCAAACATGAGAAGAAGGGAGCGGGGAGGAAATGGGCTGGGAACTGGGGAAGGGCCTAATGAGTGATGTGTTCATGTGTGCCTCTACCATATTGTGTCTCATAAAGATGTATAACTACAGTGCACCAATAAAAATATATATTTTAAAACATGTATATGTAGTGTAATATTTAAATCAAATTAAATGTACCTACTTAAAAATTTTCTTAAATATTTTCTTCCATTCTGTGAGTTGCCTCTTCACACTCAGTATTTTCTTGGCTGTGACTAAGCTTTTAAGTTTGATGTAATCATATATGCTTATTTTTACTTTTGTTTCTTGTGCTTTTGGTGTCTTGAATTAAATTGATTTTACTAGGATTTAATAGTAAAGCTAGGCTGGCCCACTTATAAAAACATAAGTTATCATTAGAGAATCATTACCAACAAAGAGAAACATCACTCATTTTTGAAGGATGCTGGGTGATTATTTAAAGCAAAATAGGGATGGGAGCAAAAGGAAGAAGCATTATTACCATAATATAAATTATTTCTATTGGAATGCTATTTATTTATTTATTTATTTATTTATTTATTTATTTATTTAGGTGGTACTGGTATTCCCGGAAGCCCTTCTACCTTCGGGCTACACTCCCAGACCTATTTTACATATTTTTTAAATTTGGAAACAGGGTCTCTTAAGACAGCATGGCTGGCTTTGAACCTGCGCGATACTCCTGTCTCCTCCTCCAAAGCACTGGGATTACAAGCGTGGCCACCATGCCAGGCCCTGAAATGCAATTTTAAATATATAGATCTAATATTTTATTTCAAATTTGTCTTTCTCCTCTATTCACCGGGGAGCCACTGGTTCTTTAATTTTATTAATAATTATGCAGAAATTAGAATTGACCAGAAAACTATAGCTCCCTGTTTTCTTTAAAATAGCATGATGATTTCAGATCACTACAATAGGAAGGCAAAACCAGATCATGTTACCAGAGCAAACAATTGTAGACATTTTATTTCTAAAAGTTTTATTTTATAAGCTCTAAAATATGAGAGATTCAACATGGTTTGATTAGTTTGTAGAACTGGGTTAAGGATGAACTCAAACCTAGAACAAGATCTCTGCTCATATTTCAAAGAAGTGTGAGTAGGGGTCAAGCCTAAGATACGATTGTGTCACTTTAATCTTACATACTCTTAATTCACATATTGAATTTGCTTTCATTTTTATAGATTATTAATTTATAAGTTTTTGCAGTTTTAAAAAGGTAAATTTGGAATTATACTTCTGACTCACTGCTTACTAAGAACTTCTAAGAGAACTTCTGATGTGGAACAACTCACTGAAATGTGTGCCAAAAGTTTAATCTGGATTGCCTTGGACTTCATCTGTATGGATTCTGAGGTATCTCTGTTAAGTAATTCTATTATCATACAATTAAAATATTAGAGAATTCTCATTTCCTGTAATGAAAATGGTATGCATTACCGGTTTAGAGAGCAGAAGCATCATTGGGTGGTCAAGAAGTTGACAGGCCTCCCAATAAGAGGCTTTCAATATTGAATTGGATAGTTCTTAGGAACATGAAATAAATGTATTTATACTTAAGAGAAAATGGATCAAGAAGAATTCAAATTGATTTCTAGCTGATTGTCAAAGAAGTGAATATTTATTTATTTATTTAGCATGTGTTATACTGAGGATTGAACCAAGGAACATTCTACCTCTGAGTTATACCCACAGACCTATTTTATTTTGAAACAGAGTCTCACTAAACTGCAAGAGCCTTGCTAAGTTGCTGAGGCTATTTTCAAATCCTTCTGTCTCAGCCTCCCAAGTACTGAGATTACATGTGGGCACCACATGCCTGGCTTCCTGTTAAGCTTAGATTACAATTTTTTAGTCACTCATGTCATCAACAAATCATACCCAGCTTAGTTTGCTTTTTATATGTCAATATTCTGCACTTGCACCTTGAGTCCTTCTCCCCACATCTAGATGCCTTTGGCACCTTGTTTGGGGACCCACAACCAATACTTGATACAGCTGTGATTTGAACATATAGCCAATCACCTACTCCCATTCTAAAACCATTTTTAAATCCTAGATCTTGGTAGCCCAAACTCATTTTTGATGGATTAAAGAAAGAACTTTTTATATCCTATTGATTCAATATAAGATGAAGGCAGCATACAGTTAATAAACATTTAAAAAATTCTAAAACTATGATAGCTACAGACAAAAAAGGATGTAGTCATTCTAGAACCTAAATGGTGCTATAGAACAGTTAAACTATTTTAGAAAAAAATAAAGTATCAATTTTGTGGTCATACTAAAATCCATGGTTTAAGGATAAATGAAGCAACCTTTGCTACTGAACAGTATGTCATGTACTCATTAAAAGATCATTTATATTTTACTTACTAAGGTTAAAGCATAAGTATAGAAATATAGAAGTGCCTCATGCAATAAATATTTGACTGTCTTCCACAAAGTAAGGATTTCTCGCTTTCCCTCAACTTTGACACATATTATAGATGAAAAAAACACTGTATTGGAAGTATAACTATGCTATCTCCTAGATGTAAGTGTTTTTCACAATTCCAAGAATTGTATAATGATACACAACAATCTTCTGCCTTTATGTTACTTTAAAAAAATCAACTGTAAAAGCAAAAGATGTCACAACTTATCTGACTTCAGTTGCTTCAGTCAGCTAAATAATCAGAGCAGAATTGAGAGAAAAAATACAAACAGTGCAATAAAGAAAAAGTGAATCCAAACCTCAGGCTGATGATGTCCCAGGGCAGATATTAATTGTTCTGTTTCTCTAAGTTCATTTCTTTCCTCCTTTAAGTTTGTTGTCTCATAGTTGTACGCAGCGCGTTGCAAAGTGGTAGCCTACATTGTGGAGGTTTCATTTCTGAGTTATATCTGCATTTTCCTGGATATGCTTGTTAAGTATTAAAGTATCACCTTCCCAACTGATGCCTGTAATTCTGTACACTTTAAAACAAACTATTCTTTATGGATGAAACTTTGTCTGCTTAATCCATCTGCCAGCAGGTTCTTTTGGTTCTTTTTTTCTGGCCAAATATTGCTTAGGGCCTTCAAATGTTTCTTCATCTGTGAAATGAAAAGAGATACTTCCGACCTAGAATGCCTCATCGTCATGTCCCCTGGTAAGTTCAAAAGTCTTTCTGTGAAGTTACATACTACGCAGGAAGTAGCACAGGGCTCGCAACGAGCACTTAGCTCTTCTCAGGGCTCTGTAGAGATGATGAGCTGCCATTTGCTGTGTTTTAGTATTTATGTTTTTTCGTGGATGTTTTAAGTGACTTCCCAACAGCACAAAGCATTTGCTTGAAATATTATTCGTTTGTTTTTATGTATAAATAACTTGTATGTTTTCAAATGATAACATCAATTTTGAAGGTGAAAGTTTCTTAGAATGGTGAATATCATATGTGTTAGCCATTAAATTCTGTCTCCCCGAAATATAAGTTAAAATCCTAACCTTGAGCATTTCAGAAGGTGTCCTTGTTAAAAAATGAAGGTATTTGCACAGTAATTATGTTATGTCATTACTGTGGATTTTAACCTGATATAATTTCAGTCTATATAAGAAGGAGAAATTTGGGCCAAGACACAGACATGCACAGAGGGAAGAGGATGTGAAGCGGCATGGGGATCAGAAGGCCATCGACAAGACAGGAATCCCTAAGCCTAAAATGTAGAGGAGAGCCCTATAGGGCCTTTCCCAGCTCCTTCAGAGGCAGCATGGTTTTGCTGACATCTTCATTTAGCTGCTAGTCTCTAGAATTGTGAGATGAGAGAGTTCTTATTTCATAAACCACCAAGTTTGAGGCATTTTGTTGCCGCAAATACTATGCTCAGTTTTTCAGTAATTCATTCATGAAATCTATATTCAATTATGATAGAATATCTTAGAACCTTCTAGAAACTATTCTGTTACTAGTATTCTTTTATCATAATGGAATATTCTAGAAGTTTCTAGAAATTGTAATAGCACGAGGAAGTTTGAATAAATCACTGAGAAAAATGACAACTATCCCCAATTTACCACAGAGGAACAAAAAGATAAATTAGGTCATGTTAGTATAATCATTAGAGTTTAATTTTAAAAGTTTAATAATATTGGAATGACACTGAAGTCTAATAAATCGACAAGAAGATGGTTGTTAAAGTAAGCATATCTTACAACAAACTTAACAGTAGCAGGCTATAAAAGTGAGACTTCTAAAAAAGAGAGAAGATGAATTAAATCCAAAATTAACCATAAGATAAATCACCTACTGCAAACATTGTATATTAGCTTTCTTGATAGCCTCATAATACGTTTTTGGTTTTTTATTTTTTTGTAGTACTGGGCATGGAACCCAGGGGCATTCTATCTCCAAGCTACACCCCAAGCCCTATTTTTTATTCTTTATTTTGAAACAGGGTCTCACTGATTTGCAAAGGGCCTCACTAATAGTAGCTGAGGCTGTCCTCGAACTGTGATTCTCCTGTCTCAGCCTCCCAAATACTGGGATTTCAAGTGTGAGCCACCACGCCCAGTTCATAATAAGTTTTTTAAAAACAACATTTAACACGTTTGTAATTTATAAATAATATGGTTATGACAAATATTGAGAATATAGAAGAAATTATAAAAATGACAACACATCATCAATAATAACTCATAAATCAATGATAAATTGTATTTAAAAACTTAGATTTTCTATCAAATAACTATATATACCACAAATGTATGTGATTTAGACATTTTTACCCTGTATATAAACTTTAATCACTATATTATATCAATGCAATTTCCATGACATTTATTAACTTAGAACTTACAGTTTAAAGTAGTCACTTTTATATTTGGTTTTATAATTGTTGCATTAACCGTTTTCTAATTGTTTGGCATTTATTCTTAAAAATTCTGGAAGTCTCAGGGTATTTTATAGGGTAAATGCTTGCTAATATTGATCACAGACAAGCTTAATATTTTTAACCTAAAATAGTATACTATACTTTTTTTTGGTACTGGCAATGGAACTCAGGGATATTCCACCTCCAAAGTAAAACTCCCAGCACTTTGTTATTTATTTTGAAACAAAATCTCACTAAATTACTGAAGGTCTTGCCAAATTGTTGAGGGTGGCATCAAAATGGTAGTTTTCAAGTCTCTGTCTTCCAACTACTGGTATTACAGGTGTGTGCCTTCACACTCAGCTTGTACTAGACATTTTACCAAAGGACAGTAATAGAAGAACCAGACAATCACTAATTCTGTTCATTCTCAACATAGTTTTCCTGGAGGAGCACTTTAAAACATTATATGAATAAAACTAAAATCAAATTATGTATTTGTTTAATTTGTACTTCATATCAAACAGCTCTTAATGGAATCAAATCTTTGTGGGACCATTTTATTTTCTGTAGTTTATAAATAAATATAGTTGGGTTCATTTTCTCATACATTTGTTGTATTTTCCAAGTTGTGCTTAGTTTTTGAGGTCAAATGGCAAAATGATTCTGAACACTAAACCTCAAATTTGAATTTTTTAAAAGACACACAGCAGACATCATTATTTTTATATCAGAGATAGTGAATTTATTAATGCAAGATTTTAAGAGGCAAACTGAGGCCCCAAGTGGCCTGGAGTACGTAGAAGAGTAAATTGGGACTCTAGATAATATAAAGGAAATAAATAATAAATAGTATAGTAGAGCAGACAATCAAAACAAATGAACAATCAATTCCAAACAGTATGTGATGCAGCTAACTTGGAAGTTTGAATAAATCAAGATGGTTTATGTTGGATATATATATGTATGTGTATATATTTATATATATGTATCTGTATATATATGTGTATACACACACACGCATCCTACTTAGCAACCTTGCGGATTAGGAGCTGATGCATCTTCTGAAATAACATATCTTTTATTAGAAAGTAATGAGGCATTTGGAGAATATGCTTACTGATGTATGAATTCACCAGAATGGTCATCAAGAAAGACCTGGAATTTCTTTTTCTATGTAGACCTCACTTGTGTCTAACCTATAAGATAGGAACACAATTGTTAAAAGCTCTATCTACTTGATTGCATGGACTTCCGGCTTTTCCTGATACCAGTGCTTTTACTCCTCATGTTCATTATATGATGCAAAGTTAATATAAGTTAAAATGTCACTAATACTAACACTGGATAAAAATTCTCTCAAGAAAGAAATGATAGAAGAAAAGACGGGAGGTAAATATCCCGACAAGAGCTGGAAACGCTTCAAACTTAGATTCCTAACAATAAGTGCTCCAAATACCACTTCTCCAAAAGACAAGAAATAATGCCACTTGGGAAAGGATCTTCTCACCTTACTATAAATTCCAGTGCACCTGAACTGATGTGATGCTCACCCTTCAAATAAATGTTTTCTAGTGACATGAAGATTCAGAAAATGCTTCAACAGCAATAACTGGGATGGACGCTGTGTTGTAATAATTTGGATACACTCCACTAATGCAGTTATTTGCAATGAGGTTGGCTCAGTGCCCAAAGCAGTGAGCAAACAGATATAGCTCGACAATTGTTTTCTGCCTTCCACAGCAGCCAGAAGGATTTGTTTTTTTGCTCTGTCCAGGGGGCTGCTGGTCACTGCTGCAGACTCTGGTCATGAAAACCTCATCAGATACACACATACACACACACACACACACACACACACACACACACACACGTTTTTTTAAAATTGTCTTTGTTAAATTCACTAACGTGTTTTATGTAAAAATGCTGGTGAGGCACTAGTGTTTTTAATCAAATTAGTATGCAACATAAGGCAGCTGTGTATTCAAATGGGTTTTTTAGCAATTTGGTTGTTTTCCTTATAATAACAGGAAAGAACATTTTGATTTTGAAGGTGACAGAGGCAATATTACCAGAATTAAACAATCTGAATTAGCTTTTCATGAAATGTAATATGTTTTATGCTTTTAGATGGAATGCTCCGGTGCTTTGAGATGAGCCTTCCACTGTCACAGTCAGTGGGCAGGAACAGAATAAGCTCTGGAGGTAGGATTATCCTCAAATTTAATTTTTTTTAGAAGAAGCTAATGGCAAATGTTTCTAGCAAACTTTAGGTTCATCTATGTTATAACTAGAGAACCAAGACAGGATATTAAAAGAACAGATAAGTATAAAATTAGTAAACAAAGTTTGACATTTTGCTTATTCTGTGAATTTAATGCTGAAAATGAATATAATCCCTAAAATCATAAACAGCAATGCATGTCAGACAAAAGCTACAAAATTTCATTTCTTTGTCAACTTAGGTAAATTCAGGATGATGGCATAAGAGGGTAACAAGATTGCAAATTTAACTTTAAGTTTGATGATAATAATATTTCCTGCTGAGAGTTTACAAGCAGAGCTGATTAAACATGCAAAGAAAGGCTCTCTGTTATTTCTACCATTTGTATGGCTTAGAATTTCAATGGGCAGCATTCAGAGTCCGGCCGTATCGCCATAAAGCAGGAAAATTCTTGTTCACATTGATCAAGAGGAAGCAAACCCCAGAAGAGGACAAAGTAGATCGTATAGTGTTGAACGGGAATTTGGATAAACAGCTCTCATAAAGCCATTTCTTTGTCAAATGACTAGAAAGTTGACTAGCCCCTTACAAGGTCCACAGTCACATCAGTGTTTGAGTAGGGCCTTAGGAATCCTTACCAACTAGAACTCCCTAGTATTAATATGTGTAGAAAGGCAGTGATAATAAAATAGTTTTAACATTGCTGATGGTGGTAAGCCATTTCTTTACCTCGTCTTAGAAAAAGTGTCCGAAAGTCTTTCCTCAGAAGATGCATTTACAGAAACTTTTACCCTAAGGCTGGACGGATAGTGATTAATGAGAATGACTGCAATAGAGCATAGGAGCCATGTGACCTAGCTCCCGAAAGAATAATGTGTGCCTAATAGAATAATAAGTGTATGCACTAGGGACCACATAGATGCTCTACAAATATTAGCACGAGCAAGGCGACTATAGCCGGCTGCTAGTGTTCTGGATGAAAGGATTTTAAAGCCATCTGTTGTCTGGACATCAGCCTGAAAATCACAGGCTTCGATCCATAAGATAATCCATTTACACAGTCTACATCCTGTGATGGCTTTCCCCACGGATTTGTTCCATTATCCCAAATCAGTCCCTGTAACCTGTGGGAAGGTCTAGTGTCACCTAGACAATAGTAAAGAAGCATTTATTATTTCATTTAGGGGACACATTTATTACAATATTCAAATAGTTGAGAGAGCCATACTTGGAGAAAGAAAAGGAATAAAATAGCAGGCTAACATGGGCCATACTTTGCAATGAAACTGTATTTTCTTTACAAAGAAACAAATTAAGAACATGTTCAGTTGTATGTCTTGTAAGAATGGCAAATAACTTTAAAATGACAGTTTCCATGAGGCCAAAATAGCATTCAATGGAAAATTGACTGACAATATATTAAATGTCACTAGAGACAGAATAAGTTGTGTGGATTTCTGCCTTCACAGATGAAAAAGTCACAGAGTGTGTGTGTGTGTGTGTGTGTGTGTGTGTGTGTGTGTGTGAGTGAGAGAGAGAGAGAGAGAGAGAGAGAGAGAACAATGCAAAATAAAATCAAACATACACAAATGAACAGTCCAACTGCACAAAGTAGTACATTTGAAAATAATGCTCAAAGTTTCAAAACTGTATCTCAAATTGTAGTCATTTAAAATACAATTTACATTCTAAGCTTATTTGGAAAATATTTTATAATGATTTTTGCTTCTTTAGAAAAATTATTTTGCCTGCTAGTATATAAAATAACAAATATATAAAATATTTAAATATAATAATAAAACATGGTTTTATGTTAAAGTTAAATTTCAGTATACTATTTCTATTCTAAACTTAAAATATAATCCTCAGTATTTCTTTTAGTGGTAGATCAACACAGAGCAAGACACCTGATGCTTTTCCTTGCCCTGTATGTGCAAATAATTCACATGTTCTATTCCAGTTTATATATACCCCTTGCCATTATTATTACCTACTTTAGCTTTTCCCACTGGGCTACATCATCTTGAATAGAGTCTGCTTTACACTGAATACTCCTGTAAGCTATGTATTCAAATTAGGTAAATATTATAATCACTTCATATATATTTTTATAAAAATAGAAAATCTGGTCTTCTATTTCCTATAATTTGTGATTGTTCTCTAATACTTAACAGACGAAGTCTCCACCTACAAGGTAAGATTACATATGCACTGAGGGAAGAGCTCGTTCCATCTGCTAATTATCTTGAATGCCCCCTGCCACCAACTCATGGGTACCTATTATATAGATAGGGTTACAAGAACTCAATGGATATTTTTGTAAGGACTGAAAAAAATTACTTCCTTGGGCACATTTTATTGTGATACTCACTACATGTGATTAAAATGTCCATTTTACTATAATATGGCCCCTGTCTTTATCTAGGTATAAGAAGAAGAGGTACAAAGGGATCAGTTTGCCATTTTTAAGAAAATATCTATTGACAATCACCTTGACTATTGACTATCAACCCTCTTATGCCTTATTCTAGTTTTCTTCCCCAAATTACAATGAAATTAGATAATCTAACTTCAAAACATTGAATTGCCTTTTTGGGTGTGTGGAACTGGGGTTTGAATTCAGAGACATTCTACCTATGAGCTACATCCCACCCCTACTTTATTTTTTATTTTGAAAGAGTGTCTCTAGGTTGCTGAGTGTCTTCCTAAATTGAGGCGGCTCATCTTGAATCAACAATTCTCTTGTCTCAGCCTCCAAAGTACTGGGTTTACAGGTGTGTACCACCACACCCAGCCAATTTCCTCTTAATGGTCCTCAATCTTTTCACTTTGTTACTTATCTATATATCTATTCTTATCCTCTTCATTTTGCCTACCTTCCAGATTTCTCTTTTCTTTAAGAGAGAGCCCTGTAAAAATCCAGGCCAGGAGAGAGGTCAAGTTAAATATAATTTTAGCTTTCAGAATTTTATAATTCAAAAAGAATCAAAGAGCTTTATTAGCTTTGAAAAATTATTATTGTCTTTTGATTCTACTCATCTTTTCTCTAATATTACAAACTTTTAAGTCATTATTATTCTGAGATAGTCACCAAATATGATTCCCAGGTAATGATTTGAAATTGGCCAATTATCTGTATAGGTGACAACTAGGATTGGTGAAAAAATATTGCTAAATGTGAGAGAGGCATGAAGTTGGCCCTGTGGAAATAAGTAATCTCAAGACAAGGTACCCAAAGGATATTCCAAGTCTTTGATCACTGAAAAAAAAGTACTAATAAGCAAGCAAACTATCAGGGACGTTGTTAAAATTAAGCTGATAGTTTACTTGTAAACACATACATATTTAAACGGTTTTATAATTTACCAGATTTTTTTGTGTGTGTGGTACTGGGGTTCCTGGAAACCCTTCTACCTCCGGGCTATACTCCCAGACCTATTTTTATATTTTTATTTGGAAACAGGGTCTCTAAAGCCAGCACAGCTGGCTTCGAACCTGCACGATCCTCCTGTCTCCGTCTCCCAAGTGCAGGGATTACAAGCGTGTGCCACCACACCCGGCCTATAATTTAATAATTTTTAAACTTGTAAAGTTTTTATAAAATTGAAGATCAGTGTGGAAATTCCTTAGAGAACTGGGAATAGATACACCGTATGATCCAGCTCTACCACCCCTGGGTATTTTTCCAAAGGGATTGAAATCAGAGAACTACAGTAACACATGCATATGTATGTTCATAGCAGCATAATTTGTAATAGCCAAAATATGGAACCAAGCCAGATCTCCATCAACAGATCAATGGATTGCAAAATTATGGGAAATACACACAGTGGAATTCTTTCAGCTATAAAGAAGAACAAAATCATGGCATTCGCAAGAAGATGGAAAGATCTGGAGAACATTATGTTAAGTGAGACCAGCCAAGCACAGAAAAAGGATATATGTTTTCTCTAGTATGCCCAAACTAGGGAACATTGGGGATACCAGAAGGACTCCATAAATGGAGGGGAAATCTCAGCAAAGCTAGAATGGAAGGATAGGAGAGGAAGAAGGCTAAGGTTGATTAATGGAGGAGCTACATCCAAATATGTGTAAAAATATGACTGTAGCTTGGTTAACCTGGACACTCATTGCTGGGAGGGGAGAAGGGAAATTGAGTTGGTGGGGAGAGGGCACCAAGCACAGTCTAAATGTATACCATTTTCAATATGTTCCACTTATAAAGAAAAGAAAAGAAAAGAAAAAAACCAAAATTGAACATTTCTTTAAAATGGGTTTACTCTATTTTTACATTAAACTATAAAGATGCAGGAAAATTAACAGCTCTACCACTGAAAACAAAGCATAAAAAAGAAAAACAAACTATTTTTATACAAAACCCATAGTAAAATAATATAAAGATGGCCTCTTTTGTAACATATCCTCGTGTCTACCAATTCCTGATATTTATGCTGGAATAAAACTGTATGTATTGTTAAAATATAAAAATTATATGTCCTAAAATCTAGAAAGATAACATACTTCTTTAACATATTTTGCAGGCTACTGAAACATAGAAATATTTTATTTGCTATCAGGCTTACCTCAATTTAATGATAATATATTTTCACATTTTTGTGTTGCTGATTGAACCCAATGATTTCCTATCTCTACCCCTTTTTATTTTTTTTTAATTTTGAAACAAGATCTTGCTATGCTAAATTGCTAAGGCTAGATTTGACCTTGCAAGTCTCAACCTTCCAGGTCCTCGGATTGTAGGCACATGCCACTATGGATGTTTTTTTTTACTTACTAATAATTTAGTTCTCTAAGAGTATCTCCAATGTTTTAACCCATTTTTATCCCTAAATGAGATAGATTGATGAATTATAAATTTATTGCTAAAATGTAGACATTAAGATAATATGGAAAGAGGTCAAATTTAATAATTGTTTATGCAATTTATTATGTTAACAATAATAATTGTCTCCTCCTTAAAATACAATGGCAGCATAGAAAAGGGCAAACTTATGGATTAAAGACTTGAACATTAGACCAGAGACTTTGAAGCTACTAACCAACACTCCAACATATAGGCACAGGTAGAAACTTCCTTAACAAGACCCAATAGCTCAGAAAATTAAGACAAGAACTAATAAATGGGATGTCGTTAAACTAAAAAGGTTCTGTTCATTAAAGGAAACCATCAGGAGTCTAAAGAGAAAACATAGAAGGAACTCTAAATGAAGAAGGAGAAACTATAGATGAGCAAATAAGGTGACCTAACTGAGGAGGATGGGAGGGAGAAGAGGGAAACACCTTAATGTAAATGATGTACATTCACAAACATAAAAAAGTCAATCAGTATGCCAAACATGAGAAGGAGGGAGGGGAAAGGGAAGAGGGTTTGGAGTGGGGAAAGGCTAAATGAGTGATGTGTTCCTGTGTGCTGCTATCATCTGGTCCCCCATTAAGATATATGACTATAATGCAACATTAAAAACAAAAGAGCCTACAGAATGGGAGAAGATCTTTGCTAGCTATCCCTCTGATAGATGACCAAAATACAGAATATACAAAAACTTTGAAAGACATTACACTAAAAAAAAAAGCCAATCAATAACTGGGCAATTGAACTACCTCACAAAAAAGAGATACCAGTGGCCAATAAATGCATGAAAAAAAGTTCAACATCATCAGCAATTAGGGAGATGCAAATCAAAACTACACTGAGATTCTATCTAACCTCAATCAGAATGGAAAGCATTAAGAAGTCAAAAAACAATAAATGTTGGCAAAGATGTGGGGAAATTGGAACTCTTTTACACTGTTGGTAGAATTGCAATTAATTCACTCACTATGGAGATAAGTGTGGAGATTCTTCAGAAAACTGAGAATGGATTCACCATATGACTCAGTTATATCACTCTGTTATATCTTTCCAAAGGAGCTGAAATCAGAGATCTACAATGATACATGCATATTCATTTTCATAGCAGAACAATTCACTATCACCAAATTATGGAACCAGCCTAGATGTCCATCAACAGATAAATGGATTAAAATTATGGGATATACAATGAAAGTCTAACCAGCAATAAAGAACAAAATTATATCATTTGCAGGAAAATGGAAGGACTTGGAGAACATTATGTTAGGTGAGATTAGCTAGTCACAAAAAGTGAAGGGTCATATATTTTCTCTAATATGTGGAAGCTACAGAGTAATTGGAATATCAGAGAGACTCCAAATAATGAAGAAGAAGCTTTAGTGGAGTCAGGGAGGTGGTCTCGGGACAGAGGCAGGGGAATAGTAAAGATCAATGAGGGATTTGCTACCAATGGATTTATGTACACATGTGAGAATACCAATGTCAGTCACTGTACCCTGTATGGGGAAGGGGTGGAGTGGGAGGGAGTTGATGAAAGCCTACCAAGTGCTCGATGTATATATGTATGTCACTACCAACATGATTTACATTATGATGTGAGACCCTAATGCATCAATAAAAGTGTATTAAAGATAGAATAAAAAGGAAAAAAGCCATAATTATTCTGTCAAGTTTAGGTTTTCTTATAGTAATAAATAATGTATAAACTTTACTTAAGTTTACTAATAAGCCTAAATGCTCTAGTTGATCACTTACTTTGATTTTGAAAGAAAGGGAAGAAATCTGAAAACCCACTTGTAGTTTTTATTTAAATTATTTGAATATGCTTTATGATATGATGTATTTCTTAATCATTCATTCTCTCTCTGTAAAGGTCAATGTCAAAACTCAAATTTTAGAATGGATTACATAAGTGACAATCAAAAGGGGGGCATTTTCATCAAGTGGTTTTATTTTATTTACAGTAAATTCCAAGCCAGGCATGGTTTGTGCATGTCTGTAATTCCAATATTTGGGAGGCTGAGACAGAAAAATAGCAGGTTTGAGGCTAGCAGTGTTTGCTACTAAGCAATACAAACTAAAAAATATTTTATCTTTTCAAACTAAAAAATAAAATAAAGTGGGGGGAGTAGTTAAAAGGTAGAACAGCCTTGGGTTCAATCTCCAGTACCACCCCACCATACACAAATAAATTTCTAGATAATATACGCAGATGTTCAAATAAAAAACTAAACAAAAATTATGGTTTAAATGATTCATAAATTGTATGCCATTAATACTTTTGTATTATTAATTCTTTTCAAATATTTAAGATTTGTAAAGGTAAAATTTATAAGGTTAATTATACCAGGATATTATAGGTTTGTTTAGTGGAAATCTCTCTGCTTTAAAGCAGTTATCAGTGGGAGATTTTACATACCTCTCTTCTTAACAAATATTTCAAAGACACAATCAAAAGGTTTGGTGGATTTTATGGAAACATATTGTTAATGTAAAAGTTACTTAGATTTAGCCTGCTCTTATTTTTGCTGCTACTAAGTTGAGGAAATTATGGTGAATGTTAAGTCTTGAAGCATATGAACTGATATATTGATTCAAAGGTAAAGAAAGATATTTTTTAAAGTCTTCTGTTAGGTATCTTGTGTGTAGATACATCCACATATTTTTTTTATTTTTTCCCTCTACTTAGCACATTAGATGTTCTAAATGAAGCAATGAGTAATAAGACAAAGCCTTCAGAAATATATGTATTAGCTAGGTTCGGTTACTCGCAAGAAACCAAGTAAGAATTAACATAACCTAACTATATAGTTGAAGGTCAGAAACAAAAGTAGTTAAATTCAGAATTCCATACGAGATTAAAAACAAAGGGAAAGTGCTTCAAAATTAAATTAATTTGATTATTAAAGACAAATGCCAAAGAAAATAGGCACAAATGCATAGAGACACATTACAAAGATAGAAGTTATTACCAACAGAGACTATAAATATGGAAGTAAATTTTCAAAGCAACTAAGAAAGAGGATTAGAAAATAAACAGCTGTACTAAAGACAGGGAAGAAAAATATTATGGACTCTGTCAATATGTGTTTAACTGCAGCGAATTATTGAATGGAGAGGTTTATACAGTGAACAGCAAACAGGCTGGAGTCCAGTGACTTCTTCACCATTGCCTTTTAGAAGAAAGCAATTGTGAACTGTTGATCAGACTAAGCTGGCTAAGGAAGGATGGGCACATAAGGAAAATGAATTAGCCATGTCGGCACTGAACAAACAAAAAGAGCTGTCTATACATAAAATCACAAGAATGGGAAAATCAGCTGTCCATATTAAAAATCATCAAAAATCTCTTTTTCATATTATTAGGGGTTTATGTCTAAAGATAGAAATAATTTGGAAAGGACAACATGTTTATATATTTTTAAAGAGGCAAAGGAATCTCAGTTGGTTACCAAGGGAAATACCAGAAGTGATCAATCAAATTTTAATCACCTGGAAAAGTATGAGCATCATGAAATACCAACATGGGTTACTGAATAGCAAATCATGCCAGACCCATTACATTGTGTTGTGTGATAGCGTTACAGGCCACAGAGACAAAGGGAAGACAATAGTGATAATCCATCTTGCTTTCAGGAAGTCTTAGAATCTGTTCTTTGTCACATTTTCATTGACAAACTTGGGGAAAGATGATGTTAGCCACATTATTTTTAGGTGGATGAACGTAAAGCATGCTTGAATCTTCAACCAAAGGACAATTGAAGCTTCAATTTCAAGTTGCACTCATCTTTTGATGTACACACAATTTGCATGAAGTTGTTAGGAGTGTGCTCATCATATCTCTAGGTAATTATAAATCTACTTGTATTAAGTGGAGACAAAAAATGAAAAGATGGTATTATTTAAACACCAAATAGATACCTGGGAAATTTTTTATGGTACTAGAGATTGAACCTAGGGGCATTCTACCTCTGATCTACACTACCAGTGGTAGTAGATTTTTTTTTTATTTATTTTTAAAACAAGGTCTCTCTAGGTTGGTGAGTTTCACTACTTGCTAAGCCTATCCTCAAACTTGTGATCTTACTGTTTCACCTTTACAAGTACTGGGATTGTAGGTATGCACCACCATGCCTGGCTGGGAGAAATTTCTAATAGAATAATAACAATGTGATTTATTGTGAAAATTGTCCACACTCTATAGAAAATTCTTAGAAGGAGTTTGGTATGCAAAACTCCTTTAATGAAAAAAGTCCTTTAATTTTAATCATGTTTAAGATACTTGCTTCTAATTAAAATGCCATACTTTTTAATAAATTCTGAAATAAATTTGACTTTTTATGTTTTTTGAAGGTTCTTCATTGTATATGCATTAGTTTTGTAACTGAATAATTTAAGCTGCAATTTACAGATATCTTTTAAAACCAAACAAATATAAATAATTTCAAGAAAATATAGAGGATATCCCCCTCAAAAGTGTTTAAGGCAAAAAAAAAATGAAGATAATGCCCATAAAGAAATAAATACTACACAAAGTGAAGAGAGTTGTTTATACTATGGTAAGTGGATATGAATAAAGATACATTTCAGGCCCTTCATATCCACAGGCTCTGCTTCTGCAGAGTCAACCCAAATGTGGATGAAAAATACTCTGATAAAGCAGTATGTGTATTAGACATGTAACATTTATTTTCTTATTGCAATTCCCTAAATACTACAACATAAAAACTATTTACATGGCATTAACATTTTAAGTAATCTAGAAATATTTAAAGTATATAGGAACATGTGTGTAGGTTATATGCAAACACTATGCCATTTCATATAATGAACTTGATAATTTATAGATTTTGACCAGTCCCCTGTGGATATCAAGGGATGACTGCACTATGCAATAGCCACTACACTAGGTTCCCACATATGTAATCCTATGTAATCTGAGCAGTATTACTCTACAGTTAAAGAGGAACAAAATTTGGAGTAGAAAGGCTGGCTGAGTGATGTTCCCAAGGTTTCAGACTTAAATTTGCATTGCTTAACTGGAAAAAAATTAAACTGTATCTTCATTATTTCTTACATGTATCAGATGGCATCACCACAGAAGAGCAAATAATTTTAACTATATATATATATATATATATATATATATATATATATATATATATATTAAAAGACAGGGCAATGTTTTACTAACTCCTTTCACCACTGGTTCAGATTGTCACATAGGATCACTCTGTCCTTGTGAAGCCATGTGAGCAATTCCTAGGAAGAGTGCCTTGACTTCAGAATGGATATTACAAAGGACCTCATAACTGACTAAGCTTATATTCCTTAATGTAAGCTTAGAATATTTGAACTGCTTTTCAATAATTAACACAGATGAATTATAGTGATAATTATATTTATAGTGGAAGCTAGGGATATCTGGGATTGTGTCTGATCCGGATTTTTCTATATTTTTCTTCTGGATGTCCCACATTCCCCCCCAAAATCCATGCCATTCATTTTGGAATGAACACTTACTGTTTCAGGGCTCTAATTATTTTTCTTCCTTTTGCAGCATAAAAATAGATTTATGCCAGGTGTGGGGGTGCACACCTGAAATTTCTGTGCTGAGACAGGAGGATCATAGATTCGATACCAGAGTCAGTAACTTGGCCAGACTTTCAGAAATCCAGCAAGACCATGTTTCAAAATTTAAAACTAAAAATAAGAAGGACTGGGTGTGTAGGTTGGAGGTAGAATGTCCCTGAGTTCAATCCCTAGTAGCATACAGAAATAGATTTACATTTTTATATCATGAAATAGTATTCATAAAAGACAAAGTTATGGGAAATCTAGTTAAAATTATCTACAGGTGAAGTACTACTATCTTTTGGAATATTGTTTTCTAGATTATGTGATCGAAATTATTATAATAAAATGTAATAAACATGAGAGTACGGGGGTAGGTAGGAATCATATCTTTTCTTTGAAAGACTATAATGCTCTCCACCAATTCTATTATGTATTTAGACAGATATATATAAACATATATTGAATTTGTTGACATTTTCCTTTTCATGAACAATGCTATAATAAACATATTATGCAAATATCTTTGTAGAATTTTTCAGACTTTTTTACAGATCTCTAGTAGTAGATGTGATGCCATTGCATGTGCATTTTTGTCAGATATGCCACTAGCATCGATCATGTTACTGTAAAAATATTTTTCAGTCACTTTTTTTTAGGTGACAGAGTAATGGTGAATAAGATGCTACTTTCTTTAATCTTAATGAGTTTATATTTGGAAATAGACCAGGAACAGATGAACATAAAGTATTATCATTAAATATGAAGAAAAATAATAGGGTGAGATGATAGTGAGTGGCCAAGGGACCTTTTTGTGACATTTTGATATTTTGATTGCAATATGTAAAAGAAAGTTAAAATAAGCAAATTGTTTATAGTCCTATGTGACAGTCATTATACTAGACATTGCATGTAACACTATATGTACTATATCATAAATATTCAGTCAATTACAAATAACATTATCTTTTTTTTCCTTTTGGTACTGAGGATGGAACCCAGGGGCATTCTACATCTGAGCTACACCCCCATCTCTATTCCACTTGTTTTAAATTCTGAAGCAGGGTCTCCCTAAGTTAGCTCCCACTAGCCTCAACTCTACAATCTGTCTCAGTCTCCCAATGCATCTAGTTAGAGGCATACCTTTTAACCTGGAGCTAAGTGGTAAGAAGCAGCCAGCAATGGGAAATTTAAAGAATTTTACAACTAGAAGTTCCTGAAAAATTCTCATGGATACAGAGGATCAAATGTCTTCACAAACTGAACACAGGTCAGAAAGAAAAGCAATACTTCATTCCAAAAGCCACCTGGATGCAC
The DNA here is from genome assembly GCF_963383645.1 of Muscardinus avellanarius. Taxonomy (NCBI): domain Eukaryota; kingdom Metazoa; phylum Chordata; class Mammalia; order Rodentia; family Gliridae; genus Muscardinus; species Muscardinus avellanarius. The sequence continues at coordinate 42,882,251 of NC_137803.1, read as the reverse complement.
TTCCAGCAACTTATTGTCACAAAGGGTAACTACTGTCCTGACTTCTAAGAGCATAGATAAGTTTTGTTCATTTATATAGACAATTTATAGAATTTCTCATAGGAAGAATAATTCTATTGGTCAAGGATTTAAAAATAGCTTGTATTTAGAGAGAAAGAAAGAGTGAGCAGAAGGGGAAGGAAACTGGGTTATGCAGCCTGGCAAGCCAGAGTAAGAAATATGACTACGGAGGTAAATATAAATATATATCCCTTCTGAATATGGAGGCAAATATAAACATAGATGCCTCCTGAATATGGAGGCCAATCACTGAGTGATTTTATGTTTTAAATTAATTATTATCTACAGTAATTAAAATTATGCAAATCATAAGATGCAATTAATGAATTATGTTTTTTTTACATCTGGGGAGATTGCTTCCAAGTCTTCCTACCCATTGGATACCAATACTCGAGAATGTTCAAGTCCTTTATATAAAATAGCATAGTATTTTCATATAACGTATGCACATCCTCCTGAATAGTTTACATCATCTCTAAATTGTTTCCAATGTAAAGGTTATATAAATAGTTTTATTCTGAATTTGTTATACTGAATAATTGTTATAATGAATAATTGTTATTACTCCCCAATAATTCCATAATGATTCAGTCTTTTCTAAAAATATTTTTATATGCAGTTGGTTGAATCCATGGATGCAGAACTCATGGATACAGAGGATCAAATGTCTTCACAAACTGAACACAGGTCAGAAAGGAAAGCAATACTTCATTCCAAAAGCCTCCTGGATGCACTTCCAGCAACTTATTGTTACAAAGGGTAAATAGTGTCCTGACTTCTAAGAGCATAGATAAGTTTTGTTCATTTATATAGACAAAAATCCCTGGCTTTTTTGGGGGGGGATGGCTCCATAACATCTTATCACACAGGTGTGTGACATTGCATGGTTCCAATAATGGAACTGCATGAGGGATACCTCCAATACTGTCATTTCCAGGTAGATACGTTCTTAGTAAGCTGAGTCTTCAAGCATGAAAGGGGATTCAGTGTCCTAGTCCTCACCTCAGCCCATAATCCTCTAACATGAGAGGACATTGGGGTAACAGGGTTCTCATAAGTATTCCATTAGCTTATTGCCATATTTCAGTGTTCTTTTGCAATGGCAGTTTCTCCTTATCAGAATTTATTATCTTTTTTCATTATTTTCCCCAAATTGTAGTGTTTCACAAAAATTCTTCTATTTGTGTGATAAATTTGTCAGAAGCCTATCTTGCCAGCATTGATTGCTCTAATGATTTTTATGATAGTCATTATTGGTACTTTCAAGTTGTCTCTTCTGTTAAGATAACTGGCCATAGCTGTGCATATGGACCTCTAACCCCAGTCACTGTGCATGTGGACACAGGAACATCTCACCCCAGTTTTTCCGAAACCTTGAGTTCAGTATCTCTATCATCAGATTTAAACACATAGCTTTAATTTTCTCTATATTTTCTAATAAATTCTGGCTGCTGCTTGAAGATGCTGTTTTTTCTCCCTCTCCATTTATTTATCCATTTATTTATTTATTTATTTATTTATTTATTTATTTATGGGTTCTGGGAATTAAACCCAGAGGCATTCTAAGTCCAAACTATACTTCAGCCCAAAGTCTTGGTATGTTGGTGAGTCTCACTACTTGCTGAGCCTGTCCTTGAACCTGTGATCCTCCTGTCTTAACCATCCAAGTACTGGAATTGCAGGCATGTGTCACCATACCTGCTTTATCCCTCTCTTTAAGCATGCATAACATGAATGTTTGTCCTGGTATCTGCTGTAATTTTTATAGGATTAAGACACTCACCTTTGGCAAATACATGTTTTGCAGTCTGAGACAAAGGGAGAAGAATTTTAAATTTCCTTTTGGGGAAAAGGTATTTTCCTGGTTGGTTTTCTGATCACTGATAACATCTCTCTCTCTCAAAAAGTATTTATCCACTAGGCTTAACTGCTTAATAATACTCATGCTCAGTATCATAGGAAAAGCAAAATATGTATAATTGAGTTACTTTTGCATTTAAAGGGGTTCATTTTTGGCTATTTGGAAACAGGGATTGAACCCAGAGCACTGAACCTGCAAAGCAGGTGCTTTGCCACTGAGCTACATCCCGGCCCCGAGATTCTTTGCCTTTAAAGAGAGACAATGGTACACCATATTTGGATGTCAAGATGGACAGGAAAATAGAAGAGAATGTGAAAGAGGCTGTGGAATATCAGAAAGTCCATGAGCTTGAGTGCAAAGAGCCAGGGTTGGAATCTCAGCTATGCTTCCCATTCATGAGAAAGGTGGCCTAAACGTACAACAAAGTACCCACTATGAGCTAAATTGTGTCTTTTTCCACACCAAATTCGTATATTAAGTCTCACCTCAGTAACTCAGAATGTAACTCTATCAGAACACAAAGCCTTCACAGAGGTAACTAAGGTTAAAATGAGCTGGATATGCTTTTAACAAGAGGAAATATGGACAGACATATAGAAGGGTAAGGCACCACAATGACAAAAGGAGAAGACAACTCTACAGAACAAGGAGATAAGCCTAGGAGAAATCAAGGCCCTTAGAAGACATCAACATTGCTATAATACTAGATGTCAACCACTAAGCCAAGCATGGGAAGGAGGGATGGGAAGGGAATGGGGTGGGGATCGGGTGGGGGCTGGCTGGGTGATGTGTGCATATATGTCTACAAAAGTTTGTATCTCACCATGATGTATGAATACAGTGCACCAATAAAAAATTAAAAAAAAACATTGCTGACACCTTGATCTCTGGTTTGTAACCCCCAGAACTGTGAGACAATAATTTTCTATTGTTTAAACTACCAGTCTGTGGCATTTGGGTACAACAGCCCTAGCAATCCAAAACAGACAACAACTTAGTTTTAAAACAGGTTATATTCCATTTTTATAGAGATTTTACTTTTTTATGTGTGTGTGTGGTACTGGGGTTGGAACCCAGGGGCTTTTCTACCCCGGGTTGTACTCCCAGACCTATTTTATACTTTATTTGGAAACAGAGTCTCTTTAAGTTGCTGAGAACCTCACTCAGGAGCTGAGGCTGGCTTTGAACCTGTGCGATCCTCCTGTTTCAACCTCCCAAGTGCTGGGATTACAAGCGTGTGCCACCATGTCTGGCTTTCTATAGAGTTTTTAAAAACTTAAGTGATAAAAATTATAATGTGCCAGGAGTTGTGGTGCACACCTGTAATCCCAGTAGTTAGGAGGCCGAGACAGTAGAGTCACTGTTTCAAGGCCAGACTCAGCAATTTAGTAAAGCTCTCAGTAACTTAGTGAGACTCTAATACCAAAAAAATGAGGTTATGATAATGATTAATGAATGAATAAAGTCAACTGAATATTTATAAAATAGTGCATATAGTGCTGTGTGCAATGTCTAACATGATAGATGTCACATAGGATGGTAAACAATTTGATTGTTTTAACTTACTTTCTCTTACTTATTACAACAGATTGAATTAAATAACTGAGAAAGGAAAGATTTAAAATATAGGAATAGTTCGCACTCCCACTAACTGTAAAAGAGTTCCTCTTTCCCCACCACCTCGCCAGCATTTGTTGTTGATTTCTTTATGCTTGCCACTCTGATTGGGGTTAGATGGAATCTCAGCGTAGTTTTTATTTGCATCTCCCTGATGGCTAGTGATGTTGAACATCTTTTAATGTATCTATTGGCCATTTGCATCTCTTTTGTGAAATGTCTATTCAGTCCAGTTGCCCATTTCTTGATTGGGTTGTTTGTTTTGCTAGTGTAGAATCTTTTGAGCTCTTTGAATATTCTGGATATTAGCCCTCTATCAGAGTGGTGGCTGGTAAAGATCTTCTCCCATCCTGTAGTCTTTCACTTTAGGTTCTTGATGGTTTCCTTTGATGAGCAGAAACTAATTCAGCTGCTTTGGAGATCAGTGTGGAGATTTTTTAGAAAAGTGGGAACGGATCTACCATATGATCTGGCTGTACCACTACTATCTTTCCAAAAGGATTGAAATCAGAGAATTACAGTAACACATGCATATACATGTTCATAGCAGCACAACTTGTAATAGCCAAAATATGAAGCCAACCTGGGTCTTCAACAACAGATGAATGGACTGCAAAATTATGGGAAATACACACAATGGTATTCTACTCAGCTATAAAGAACAAAATCATGTCATTTGCAAGAAGATGGAAAGACCTGGAGAACATTAGGTTAAGTGAAATCAGCCAAGCACAGAAAAAGAAGGGGCATATGTTTTCTCTAATATTCCCAACCTAGGGAGAATTAGGGATACCAGAGGGACTCCTGATAATGAAGAGGAAACCTCAGCAAAGCTAGAAAGGAAGGGTAGGAGAGGAAGAAGGCTGAGGTTGACTAATGGGGGAGCTATATTCAAATACGAATATATAAGTGTAAATGTAGCATGATCAACCTGGACACTCATTATTGGGAAGAGAGGGAAGGGGAAGTGGGGGGGGGCACTAAGTACTGTCTGAATGTATGCCACTGTCAATATGATACACATTATGATGTGAAACTATAGTATACCAATAAAATATAAAAAATAAAATATAGGAATAAATAGAGATAGCCCATAGATGGGAAAAGAAACTAGTATACTGTGGAAGAAAAAAGGGAAATATGTCAAAGACTCCTTATAATAGAGGGTAACAATCAGACCTTGAAGTAGTGGTAAGAGACCAACCAGTACCCAGTGCCCAAAGTGAGCAGAGGACAGCATTAAAATACTTTGTACATTTATTTGGCCAGAACTCTCACAACGAATTAAGCTTTTAATTCTACATGAACCTGCAGTTTACAAAGTGTTTGTATTATAATTGTTTTATAATATTAATAACAACAATTATCATGAAGTCATACATAATGTTGACTATTTTTATTTCCTTTTTTGCTTTTTGAATTACTGACACATTATTGCAGCAAAACATATGTAGGGTCAATTCATGCTGAATAGTTATTAGAAACCATGATAACAAAAGTCATTACACTGCAGTTCAGTTTTGACAGTAAAATTTCTGCAACATTATCACAAATCCTCATGCATTAGTGCAATGATCCTTACTATAGTTTCATATTAGAATCAAAAGATTGCTGTAGCATGCTTGATACAAAAAGTCAAGCAAGCCGAAATCTTTTCTGCTTTTACAGATAATATTTTTGTTCTTTTTCTATGTACATCATGCAGATAGTAGCTTTGTTTTATATACTTTCTCAATAACCCATGGGTATATCACAAACCTTTTTGCTTAAAATGAGAAAATTTTCTTGAAGGTCCATACAAATTCTGATGCTTAGAATCAAAGTGAACAATTTTAAAATGTCTGATAAAAGTTCACAAAATTTTAAATGCTGTACTATTCATTGCATTATTATCTTTCCTTTTTTCAGATATGTTGACTGTGTGTAGGTGGTTTGTTTAATTACTGTTACTATGATGAAATATTACACTATTTAAAAAGAATATTTATCATATTTGGTATTGCTCTGATAGGAAAGCATTGATGGGTACTCTTTAGCTAACAAAGAGATTATTTGTTTGATTGTCTGTTTTGGTACAGGGGATGTACCCAGGGGCATTCTACTTCCAGGATACACTTCAGCCAGTTCTTTTTTTATTTTAAAACAGGATCTCCCTAAGTTGCTGAGGCTGGCCTTACACCTGTAATCTTCCTGCATCAGCCTCCCAAGGTTGTGGGATTATAAACATACCATCACTAGCTGAGATAACATTTTAAAATTTAATTTAATTTTAGGGTGTATTGTAGTCATACATCTTAATGAGGTAGAAAATGGTAGAAACATATATGCACACATCACTCATTTAGTCCTTCCCTAACTTCCACTCTTGTCTGTCCTCCCTCCCTCCTTATGATTGGCACTGACTTTGATATGTTTGTGAATGTACACCAAGTACATTAGAAAATTTTCCTCCTCCCCCTTCCCATTCCCCTCAGTTAGGTCTCCTTATTTGCTCAACTATGGTTTCTCCTTCTTTGATAGAGTTCCTCCTATGACCCATTTTCCCCTAGCTTCTGCATCTAGGGGAGTTCATCCTATTTCTTACGTTTTGTGACTGACTAATCTCACTTAGCATAATGTTCTCCAGTTCCATCCATTTCCCTGTAAATAACATAATTGTGTTTTTTATTATGGCTGAGTAAAATTCCATTGTGTACATATCCCATAGTTTTGTAATCCACTCATCTGTTGATGGACATCTTAGCTGGTTTCATAGTTTGGCAATTGTAAATTGTGCAGCTATGAACATATATTCATCCATTAGTGTGGTAGTTTGTTTTTCATTCTTTTGGGCAGACACCCAGAAGTGGTATTGCTGGATTATATGGTAGGTTCATTCTCAATCTTCTGAGGATCTTCCATACTGTTTTACAAAGTGGTTGCAACAATTTGCAATCTACAAACAATGTATTCATTTTCCCACTTCTCTACATCCTCACCAGCGTTTGTTGCTGTTTGTGTTTTTAATGCCATTCTAATTGGGGTAATGTGAAATCTCAGGGTAGTTTTTATTTTCATGTCTCTAATTTCTAATGATGTTGAGCATTTTTTCATACCTTTATTGGCTATTTGAATTTCATCTTTTGTGAAGTGTCTATTTAGTTCTCTTGCCCATTTTTTTGGATGGGTTGTTTTCTTAGCGTTGAGCTTCTCAAGTTCTCTGTATATTCTAGATATTAGTTCTCTAATGAAGAAGTAGTTGGCAAAACTTTCTCCCATTCTGTCAGCTCTCTGTTGAGGTTCTTGATAGCTTCCCTTGTTGTACAGAAGCTCTGCAGTTTAATGCAATTCCATATATTGATCTCCTTTTAATTTCTTGTGCCTTTGGGGTCTCTTTGAGAAAATGTTTACCTGTGCCTATGTGCTGCAGTGTTGGGCCTATGCCCTCTTCAAGGAGCTGCATGATCTCTGGTCTAATTTCCAAGTTTTTGGCCCATCTTGAATTGACTCTTGTGCAGGGTAAGAAAGTGAGGTTTACTTCCATATTTCTGCATATGGTTAACCACTTTTGGCAATATCAGTTGTTGAAGAGGCTATCTTTTTTTCAGTGCATTTTTGGCCCCCTTTTCAAAAATCTACTGGGGCCAGGGGGTGGTGCACGCTTGTAATCCCCGTGCTTGGGAGGCAGAGACAGGAGGATCGTGTAGGTTCGAAGCCAGCCGCGCTGGCTTATGAGACCCTGTTTCCAAATAAAAATATAAAAATAGGTCGAAGAGTGTAGCCTGGAGGTAGAACGGCCTCCAGGAACCCTAGTACCACATATACACAAAAATTCCCTCACTTTTAGCCAGGCGTTGTGGCACACATTTGTAATCCCCGCGCTTGGGAAGTGACCGGAGGATTGCTCTGGTTCAAATCCAGCCTTGCTAGTTTAAGAGACCCTATTTCCAAATATATATATATATATATATATATATATATATATATATATATATATATATATATATATATATATATATATAGTTTGGGAGTGTAGCCCGGAGGTAAAAGGGTTTTTAGGAACCCCAATACAACACATAAAAAAATCTACTGGCTTTGTGTAGATTTGCTTCTGAGTCTTCTATTGTGCTCTATTGGTCTATGTGTCTGTTTTTGTACCAGTACCCTGCTTTTTATTTTTTATTACTATGGCTTTGTAGTATAGTTTGAAGTAAGATATTGTCAATCTATTTCATGAAATAGAAAGAAATGAGACTCTTCCACATACATTCTACAAAGCCAACATCACATTAATACTAAAACTAAATAATGGAGTGCAAGAAAAAAACTATAGACCTATGTCATTGTTGACCTTAGATGTAAAACTTCTAAACAAAATACTAGCAGCAGGCATTCAAAACCACATCAAGAAATCATACTCCATGACCAAGTAGGGTTCTACCCGGAGGTAAAAGGGTTTCCAGGAACCCCAGTACCACCAAAATAAATAAATAAATAATTGAGAATAGCACTCAATGTGGTAAAAATATTAAGTCCATGTTTGTCACAGATGTTGAAGATTTTTTTAAATTTAATTTTATTTATTATTTTTTTAAATGTACAGATTTTAAATTTTTCATACCAGCAAATAAGTAGGTTGTTTTCTAGAATTTGTTTTCTTTCATAATATTGATAAAAACTTTCTTCATGTCAAAATTAGATAAATATTCAGTTCTATTTTATGTGTTTATAACTACCTATATCATTTGTATTCATTGGACTGGTAACAAGTAGGGTTTATTTGTATTTTTCAAAATATAGAGTGAGGACTTGTACCATTTTGTTTAAAATAGTTTTCCATTTGTTATCATCTCTGTATTTTATGTAATTAACTATTTTACACATTAGGACACCTTTTTATTTCTATGTGATAGCATTGAACTTTGTTTCACTCATATAACATGTTAACCATATTATTTCTTTATTTCAGAAAAAATTAGGATAAATGTGCCCTCATTATTTTCTCCATAATTTTTCTGTGTAAATATAGAATTATTTTATCAGTTTATAGCTAAACTATGACATTAAGATATCAACATTCAGCTGGGCGTGGTGGCTCACGCTTGTAATTCCCGCGTTTGGGAGGCAGAGACAGGAGGATCGCGCAGGTTCGAAGCCAGCCACGCGCACTGGCTTAGGAGACCCTGTTTCCAAATAAAAATGTGAAAATAGGTCTGGGAGTGTAGCCTGGAGGTAAAAGGGCTTCCAGGAACCCCAGTACCACACACACACACACACACAAAAACAAACAAACAAACAAACAAACAAAAATGTCAACATTCAAATTATGTATGTATCAAAAAGAATATTGAAAAAGATTCCAAGTTTGTCTAGGGCTTTACAGGTCATACAAGGAATATTTACTTCTTCCTTATTAAAATTATAAATCACTAGAATTTCATGAATGCGTAATTTGTGACCTGAAGGCTTATCCTATTTATATACGGTAACATTTTCCAAGGTATAATCTAATAAATACAAAGTCAGTCAACTGTAAATAGGTTTCCTAAAATTAAGTTTCCAGGGCCAATAGGACACCCAAGTTTGACTAAGTTGCCAATTTTAATATAAAGATGTACTTCAAATATGTAACAAAAGAATATAGAATATAGTGTTTCACATATATTACACATATATGACATGCACATTATCTTTGTGAGTGTGTGTATTGGGATAGTTTATCCTCACTCTGCTGGAATTTTGGGCTGGAGAATTCTGGTATGTGTGTAGGCAAGCAGGTTTTGGGTGAGCTATGCTATGCATTTTAGAATATTTAAGGACATCCTCATGCTCTGCCCTAGATGGTCAGCACAATCAAAAAAGCCTCCAAATAGTCAAATATCCACGTATCTTCAGGGAGACAAACTTAACCCCCTGTGGAGAAATATGAGATATTTTAAAATTTACATATGGAAATGTATACATAAAATATGTACATATACACACATATTTATGGCTTGCCTTGAACACTTTTAATATATTTTTCCATCGTCATCATACTCTGTAAGTCACTTTTTTGTGGTACTAAGGGTTGAACCCAGGGACATTCTACCTCCAAGCTATACCCCTAACTCTATTTTATTCTTTATTTTGAAACAGGGTCTAAGTTGCAGAAGGCCTCACTAAGTAGCTGAGGCTGTCCAAGAACCAAGATCCTTCCATCTTAGCCTCCCAAGTACTGGGATTACAAGCATGTGCCAAAACACCTGGCTTAGTAAATCACTTTTAAGATGTTGCTAACATCAAAATTTTGCTCATTGCGGACTCCTTAAGATGCAGATCCATGCAAAGTTGCACAAAATATCCATAAATCTGAAATTCACTCAAAACAAGGTGCTGTACTGAGGAGCTGGTTTGGTTTAGGCTAAATTTATTTCTCCAAAGGATTATCCAGGTTTTCAGTGTTTTCCTCATGAAGTTTGTAGACTGGAAAAGAGAGTTAATCAGAATGAAACAATAGACTAGGCTCTCTATTCCTTTCTCAAGAATCACAAAAGCTCTTCAGAGGTCTCTTAAGGATAGCTCTTCAGAGAAAATGGACAAATGGATAGCAGGAATTTAATAGAAATTTCTCAGCCCAAAACATTTGTATTTCCTTTAGAACGAATATGTTAGAGAGGAAGAGAGGGGTCGGGGGAGGGAGCTGTGTTTCAAAGAGCAGAGGCCAAAACCAAACGTACTATACATATGCATCCTTCTCTTGTAAGAAACAGAGGCAGAGACACCGACACCAACAGAGCCACCCTCCAAAAGTGGCTGAGAAATTAGCCAAAAGCTGCTGAGAAATTGTGAGTTTCCTCTGAAAGGAATGAATTTCTATTTACATTGAAACAGCACAACAGAAATCACCACCCAAAGCACAATTTTAATATGTGCAAGAACAACAAGCAATAAGAAATACTTTAAAATGGTAACTAACACAGCTTTCACATATCGCTAGGAAAATAATTTTGTTTCTAGAACTGACTCTGACTCCTCACCTAATCAATCTAAAGCAAATACTAGAGGAAACCCTGTTTGAAATCCAAGGAAAGAGGGGAAAGAAAACTAAGGCAATCTACAAAGGATACAGTTTTTTGAGCATATGAATTTTTTGCAGCCCAGAAATGTCCCCCAGGGCCCAGCACATTTTGCTGCAGACTAGTGCTCAGACTTGTGTTTCTCTATGATTCCTTCATATGCTCACAATACTTAACAATGAAGCTCCTGTCTAAACAATTCCATGACAGTAACTCATATATCAGAGGCTGGTGTGTGTGTGTGTGTGTGTGTGTGTGTGTGTGTGTGTGTGTGTTGTGTGTGTGTGTGTGTGTGTGTGTGTGTGTGTGTAGCACATATATACTAATCTACTAAGTTACGACAACTGTATCCTAGACCAATTTATCTTCCACTGAACTGAAAATCACTAAGAGACTCTAACCCCTTCCAAAGTTTTTCATCTGTAAGATTTTCTTTTTAAAGGGTAACCCTTTTAAGGATAATTCTAGTTTGTAAGTGTTAATTTATAGGTATGAGCCCTATCTACAATCTCTGTGGGAATCATATCTCTTCTTATTAAATAGGTAGTCCTTTCTTCTGAGAACATTCATTGACAAAGTGACTCCAATGAGATACAAGTACAAAAATGAGTGAATCAAAGAATCTGTTTCAGCTGGACACCTCTCTGGTAATTTATATGGCTCTTGCAAGCTGTGTAAACCCTGATGAGATATATAGATAGGACTGTTTAATTAATGTCATAGTAAAGAGGTAGTATTACAACTATGAACTGGGATGGATGTAAGAAAAACACGAGCTTTATTCCCATCAGAGCAAATCTCTAGCTCCTTGGATGAACTTATAAGATATTCAATATTATATTATATTGCATCTTATATTGGAATGGTTAATAATAATAATATACGTTTTTAGGGTTATTGAGGAACATTAAAAAGATAATGTTTACAAGTTGTATATAAGTGCTTGTGGAGTACTGCCTGATTCTATGATAATTCTTATTTCCTTAGTTTCAAAGTACTAGGATTTAAAGTAGGCAAGGGTTAAACTTTAAAAATGGGTTATAGAGACTTTCAAAATATTTTGCAACCAGTTTTAGAAGAGATCTGGTTTTCAGCCAGAAGACTGCATTGACATTTGCATGCTGGCTTAACTTACCTTTCTTTGAGGATGAAGAATTTCAGATGGCACTTGAAACAAACACATGATGATTTTCTAAAAATATTTATGTATATTTTAAAGGAAAAAATATAAGGATGTGTTTGAAAGCTTCTTAAGAATATGTCTATATTCACACAGAAGTAAAACCAGGGTTTTAGAATTTTTGCCTTCATTCATTTGTAATGTTATTTTAATTTTGACATTGAGAATTTTTATATTGAATTCTTTTCTATCGTTACCCATGAATAGGGTAAATAAGACTTTTACATAATTGTTTTTGCTTCTTTCTGATTTTAAAGGGGAAAATATCAATTGCTGTAAAAATTTAAAGAGAATTATCAAGAAACACAAGCCAGATGCAGCAAACATAGAGTGATACTATAAAACTCTAACATTGGGCACATCTGTGTATAAAATGTGGTAGGAAAGAAGACATTATTTTCAATTTGTTTTATTCTTCCATCAGGCTTACTTTTCTACTCTTTGTTTAAAAAGACAAACAAGTATGAACATATATAACTTACATAGAGAGAATAATATTTTCTAAGGAGCACAATAATTAAAATAAAATTATTTATCATGTACAAAAAAGAATTCAGATTCAGACGCAATAGAATTAGCTTAAAACAGGAAAATGATTAAAACTTTGAAAGAGTGGGATCCATTTTATCTGATAAATAATTCAACAAGGCAAACTGGAGTTCAAATATTGCTTTTGTATACCCCAAACTAAACTGGCCAGAGAACTAAAACCTAGATACATGGAAAGTGTTGCAATATCAAAGAAATGGGCTAAAATATTAAAGGGTTTTCTCATTTTTGATGGCCAAATTCCATCCTTTAAGCAGTGCATTAGACACTAATGACATACGATTTCTCACTGACAGATTTAACAACATCAATAAGGCCTCTCCGTCCATTGCAGCAAATTGATCCTACATGACACCGACAAGGGCAGCCTGCACTTAATGACCTCCACTGCTGAAGGATGGAGGTGAAAAATGACTGAAAGTACAAATAAATCTTTGAAAGTTTTTCCAAAACAGGTATGCTTAAAGCAATCCATTTGAGAGATCACACACATAATCCCAATCTCCGAACTTTCCTCCTTCCTCTGCTCATGCCAGGGTCTTACTCTTGGTATCTGGCATCAAGATTTGCTTAAATCCAAAAGATGAAATCAAGACACTTTTGAAATTACTATGAAAAGAGGATGTTAGAGTTCACTCTTAAGAAGCATGATTCTTCCCTACTTTTGAAAAAATCAAATGTGTTTTTCACTGGCCCCTAGAGGATTCGGTCAAAACTATAACAAAGGACCGTACACTTCAGTTTGTTTTCTTTTTGATTAAAAAAGAAAATACAGTGTAGCATTGTTTATTTTTTCCTCATCAGTTACTGGCAACACATAGAACATGTTTAACCTCAATAAAAATGTCAAATGCATAAAATGACTGCGCAAAGCCTCCATGCACATAGAGATACACTTTTTATGAATCCTACAAGGTGGTGGAAGGACACCTCAGATTTGGGCAGAAAGGTGTAATTTCAGTTTTTACCAGAGCACTGTTGAAATTCTTGAACCACCTTGGTTTTTTGCTATTCAATACAAATCAGTAAGAGAAAAACACATTCTCTTTCCCAGCATATTCAGAAGGTTTAATTCTCATCCAAGCAAGTGGATGATAAGGGAGTTTATAAACAGCATACCAGATGAGTATAGTAGTTATACAGAGTTGAATAGCATCTTTATATTTTCCAAGTAACTTAATATGGATTTTTTATGCCTGGCCAATTGCCCTGTGAAAAGAATCTTATTTATTTATTTATTTATTTATTTATTTATTTATTTATTTATTTATTTTGGTACTGGGGATTGGACCCAGGGGCATTCATTCTATGTGTGAGCTAAAATACCAGCTCTATTTTATTTTTTCATTTTGAAATAGATTATTTCTAATTTGTTAAGGGTCTTGCTAAGGTTCTGAGCCTGGCCCCAAACCTGCGATCCTACTGTGTCAGACTCCCAAGTACTGTGGTTACAGGCCTGTGCCACGTGATCCAGCTTCAATTTTTTTTTTTTAGATGAGAAAACTGAGGTTGAAAGGGTAAGTAACTTGCCAACATCCCCAAGCTAGTGTCTTGAGATACTGCACTCAAAATCCCTGCTTTCTGCTTTCCTGATATTATATAACAAGAAGAGGTAAGTATAGTGTCAGAACTCTAAACCAGTCTTGAGTACAGCAATATTAATAATACCAATAAAAGAAATTGTCCATTAGCAGTATACTGGTTGCCATGCCTAGGTAAATTGTTAAAAAATGCTCTAGTTTTTGGAATTCTAATCCTGGGAACACAGATTGAAAGAAGATAATGTTATCTTGACACTAAGTATCAGGAGAATGTAACATAAGTGGCTGCATCTGAACACCCTTAGAATGCAGATTTTTCTTCCATGTTGATTCATGGCACATTGTATACTTTACTTTTCTGATCTTCTCATCATGGAAAATTTTCCACATTTTTAGATTATTTAGAAATATTTAGAATTCTCAGCAATATTTAGCAAAAAGTAAGCTATTTTCCAAGTTTATAGTCATTTCTCATATCAAATAATAAGTTAAAGTCACAATTTAGAGAATATATATCAAAAGGAAGACTTAGTGGCCTATCATGAAATTTTAAGTGTGTGATAGCATATTTCTTTTTGGTACTGAGGATTAAACACAGGAACATTCTACCTTTGAGCTACACCTCAGCCCAATTTTCTATTTTTTTTTTTTTTTAATGGAGTCATGCTAAGTTGCTTAGATTGACCTCAAACTTGTGACCCTCCTGTTTCAGTCTCCCAAGTTCTGGAAATACAGCATTACACCACCACAACCAGCTTGTTACAGCATATTTAAGCCTGTAAACCAAGAAAGTAAAAAAGGAAAGAAAAAAATGGATTGGTGGACATATTAAAATCAATGAATAAAAATGGTATTAAATAAGTTTTTCATGGTAATATCAAGTTTTCATGTTTCAAATATTTTTTTCAAAATCAGCTTCAAATGTTGACAGAAATACACAATAGAGCTTTACAAAAAGCAAATATACTATCATTTGAGGCATAAGGACCACCATAACACTGAAGACTCCCAAATTGACTACTGTTTACCTTTGTAGTACACATGTCAGATTAATCATTATTTAAAGACAATTAAGATACATACCTGCTTTTTATCTCTAACTGAATTATCAAATGATAGCTGTCTGCCATACACATTGAAGTAATTCTCCTTTACTACTAAGTAATCAGCCTGTATCTTTTGATACACTTGAGCTAAATGTAAATTTTCTTTCAGTGAAATATCTTGTAGTTCCTAGAAAATAAATAAATATAATTAAAGTATGTTTGAATTTTTGTAACTTTAAATTATTTAAAAGCATTCTAATGCATAGTATAAAAAAATAACAATACAACCAAAAAGTGTTTCCCCTGACACTAATGTCCTTCTTGAATGTAATAATTTTCCATTTTTAACTATTTTTACATGATTTCCAGAGTTTTTCTACCTTTGGCTCCACCTCTCTCCAGTACCCTCTTCCTGGGCTTCCCCCATAGTGCCTGGAAGTAACTGGTTCTGGGAGCGCCCAGGAGCCAATGCACATTCCACTATTTTTCTACTGCTTTTCCCTTCTGCGGCCCCTGGTGTTTAGAATCAGATCCCTAAGAGGCTGAGAGTGCTGCCATTCAGGAAAAAAAAGAAACAAACAAACAAAAACAAAAAATATATCCAATACAGGAGGAAAGAATGAAATACAGAGTAGGTAACCCAAAATTTAGAAGTGCCCAGGACTATTACTTGTTTTTATATACTAACTATATCATGCACATTCCACTGCTTTTCCCTGCAGCCCCTGGTGTTTAGAATCAGATCCCTAAGAGGATGAGAGTGCTGCCATTCAGAAAAAAAAAAAAACAAACAAACAAACAAACAAACAAACAAAAACACAGGAGGAAAGAATGAAATACAAAGTAGGTAATCCAAAATTTAGAAGTGCCCAGGACTATTATTTGTTATTATATACTATCTATATTAAATCTTAAATCTGCCTTTGTAGGCTGAGAACTTTATAACACTCTCCTTAATGACCAAATAAATAAATGTCACTTAGAAATTACTTTTTGCCATTACAAACTGGGGCCACCTATTATTTTATGTTAGATGTATGAATTTAGTTTAGTCGATTTCTTACACAGAAAAATTCCACTGGCTGCTTTAAAATTTATGAATTTTATGGACAGCTTTAAGAATTTTTAAGTCTGGTGATTTAGTCATTCCTTTTTGTGGTAATCTATTCTAATTTTTTTTTAAAAACACCATATTTATTACAATGTTGCTTGCAGTAGCAAAAATGTTTTTAAAACACATAAATGCAAATTGATCATGTCAATAATGATTAAATTACTAAATACAAAATTAACTAGATGCAAAACTAATAAATGTGAAGCAGCTAAAGTGTTTCTTGTAAAAACTGCTATCACATCTGATCTTTAGTATAAATTATTAAAACTATGTGGTATGAATGTACATAGGAAACATGTAATTCAGCAGAAAATTGCCTGTGTAAACATTTCTGTATTTAGGCACTGGAGATTTATTAAGGTCAACGAGCATGTTTCTCATGAGAGCCTGGTATCCATATTGATCCCCTGTGATTCATTCTGGATGTTCTTCAAAGAGCCATATGATGAACTAGAACCATTTTATTTGCCCTTGTCCTTACTTTGGCAACAAAATTTAAGACTTTTTAAATTTATATCTAGTAAACATGCCTAGAATCACACAAAACTATATTTTGTGGGAAGATAAATTTCTATGAGTATTTTTGTTTGATGGAATCATTTTTTAAGCCATGGCTATAATACACTGAAAGTGTCTTCTTTATGCTTTGCTGTCATACCTCACAACTCTGAATCATTTAATTTTAACAAATCATATTAAACATGCAAATGAAGAGAAGGAGACATGATAATTATTGGTGGAAATGTGTCTGGAGAAAATAATGCTACAGGAAGCATTCCACTGCAGGAAGTTGGACTGCTCATAAAAGGAGAGCAGTAGAAAGTATTTAATATGGGCAGAAAAGTGGAGGTCAGGATTTAATAGAGGTGAGAACAGAAGAGAAAAAATAAACTACCAAGGGAAGCAAAATGACATCCATACTTTTAAATTCAAAGGCAGAGGATCATTTTTGTGTGTGTGGTACTGAGGATGGAACCCAGGGGCATTCTACATCTGACCTACACCCCCAGCCTTATTTTATATATTTTATTTTGAAACAAGGTCTCACTAGGTTGTAGAGGGCCTCACTAAGTAGCTGAGGCTGTCTGAGAACTGCTATCCTCCTGTCTCAGCCTCCAAATACTGGGATTACAAGTGTGCGCTACCATGGTTGGCTTCAATTGAATTATAATGTAAAATTTTTCAAGTTAAGATCTTGGGTAAGTATGAACTTGAAAAGTATGTTTATATAAAACTTTTTATTTAGCAGCTAGTACATGCCAGAATCTGAGATAAAAGGGTGCACCTCAAGAAGTTTGTACTCTTGTAGAGAGATTTTATTTGAAAAATTATGCAAACAATAATTAGAATGTAAAATTTTTAATTTTTATACTTTGTCACTTTTGTTTTCAGTATTTATTATATTTATCCAATTATTCTAAATGAATATAGCACTTCTCAAAATTAGATTATTTTGTTGTTTATTCAACTCTCATTATTAATGACAATTGAGAAAACATTGGGAACTCATTTTGATAAAGAGCTCTATAAAGGGAATTATAAACAACTCTCACCCTGTTTAAGTTTCAGCTCAAGATGGACCTAAGACTAAGAATTAAACCCAAACTTTGCAGTTACTTGAAAAAGACATATAATCGACATTTCAATTTATATATACTGGTAGGATCTTCCTTAGTAAGACCCAGAAAACTCAAGAAATTAGCACGAGAATTAATAAATTGTATGGCATAAATTAAAAGCTTCTGTGCAGCAAAGGAAATTATCAAGTGTCTAAAGAGAGACCCTACACAATGGGAGAAGATCTTAGCCAGCTACTCCTCTGGCAGAGGACTAATATCTGGACTATACAAAGAGGTTAAAGATTCAACACTAAAATAAAACAAATAATCCAATCTATTTTGATTTCCTCTTTTGACCTTTCTTATGCCATGCATTTAATCTTGGACTTTCCCTCCATTTTCTTCATTTTTAGTTTATTTTTCTCATTGTTTCCTTTCTTCTTTCCCACTCCCCCTGGGAGTGACCATGGCAATATTCTCATTCTATATGTTTTTCTAAAACTTGTCACTTCGTCTCACAAGGTAGAGTGTTTCTACCTCCCTGGATCTGTGGTAAACTTATGCCATCTTCATATAATAAAGTATGGTTGAAAAGATGCAGTGATATTCAAAGTGGATTTATAAAAAGTAGATAGCTTCTGCCTAGCCCTTTCTGTGCACATTCACTCAGAACCAGCCACCATGCTGCCAGGAGCCCACACCACATGAATAGGCCACAAAGAGGTGTCAGGTAAAGAGCCCTAGCACAAGTTTCATCCTAGCATCAATCAGGAGTGGATGGATCATGTAAAGACGAATCCAAACCCCAGCCTCCATGCTGTCTAGCTGATGGTCCAGAAAATGGGAAATCAAGACAATTCATCCCTGCTGGAATCTTTCCCCAAATTTCTAACGCCCAGACTTACGAGTACAGTAAATTATTATTTTAAACAATGAAAATTTGAGGTATTTGTTAGATACCTGGTGTTAACAATATTACATGAGATATACCAAGTATCTCATGTAATATCACACCGTTATTAGCAGAGGAACTTGGCTTTGCATCCAGGCAGAATAGCAACAGGGCCTATACTATTTTACACATCCCTTCATAAACACAAGCCACCGGTATTAAACATGCAATGCTGGGTTCATAAACACCTAATGACATCGGACATCCAAGCCAAATAACTGTGGAATTCCCTGGTTCTGAGTTCATTTTGGCAAGCAACTGTCTCACAAGCTAAATACATAGCTTGTTAACATAAATAAAATGGGCTGTGAAAGGAAAAGAGAAGATGGGCTTCTTGGAATCCGCTCTCCACTGTAAGGCAATCTAGGCATGTTTGTTGTATATAAATCGCCTCTGGAGTCTTTTCAGCTATGTTATTTTATATTTCATGTTTTGATTAGTACTGCTGTTTTTACTAGGGAGACCAAGTTCATGGACCTTCCATGCTGCACTGCGTTTGAATGAAGCACAGTAATGCTACCATTGAGACTGTGCAGGGCCGGCTAGCGACACTTGACTCTGAAGAGAGCCTAAACTCACTTCATCTATTTATTTATTTGGTACTGGGGATTGAACCCATACCTCTAGCTCGTATTACTTTTTATTTTTAAACACAGTTTCGCTAAGTTGCTTAGGCTGGCCTCAAACCAATGATCCTCTTAGCTCAGTATCTCAAGTATTGAGATTACAGGAATACCTGGCTCATTTGAACTATATTTTTTATTGTAATATGGACTAGTGAAAAAGGAGATTATTAGACAAACACTTGAATGGAACATTCTAGAGAGATAGTTATAATTAAAGTATTTTTATTGTACATATACAAGGAACATCCACATTGATGTCTATAAATACTGTATATTGTGCATAAAATCATGGTGCCAATGAATAGAGTTAAAGTAATATATCATCTATAACCTCAGTTACTCTTAATAGAGGTATTTGGGTCCAGTTTACCAGGCAGAAGGGGCTAGTCTTTTTTTTTTCAATTATGTATTTTAAAGGAGTTGTCATCTTTTGACCCATTTCTAACTCTCCTATACTGATATAATTATCTGCTGCTATCTCTGCTGATCTTTTCTGATGATTCTTGTCTGTCATATCCTGATTCTTGGTTACTGATAGTTTACTGCAGGCAGCTCCTTTCTTTCTTGCACCTCACCAGGGCCTTGCTGCCTGTTACTGCCATGTCTAGATTCTTACACAGACTGTACTGCATTCATTCCAGTCCCATGGCTAGGAGGAATCGACTTCCTGCCAGAACCACCAGAAAGCCCAAGCTGTATTACCGGTGAATATATTGATTAATTTTACTCCAGAGCATCCTCACATCTAGCTTTTCATTCTTTTATTTGTTTGTTCATTCAACCATTTGTTTAGCAGACCTTCAGTATGTTTTCTCCATTGGTCCAGATCTATGGCTGGTGAAAAATAGAAGACATGAGATATGATCCTGTACACCAGGGATCATTGGTAGAGTGGGAGGAGCGAGAAGTGCACACGAGTCTATTCAAGGTGCAGTGGACTGGATTTTGTATGGTGGGGAAGCAAGATCAGAACAGCTTTCACGGAAGAAATAATCCACGGCCTGAATCTTAGACGAGAAATTTTTTTTGGCAAGTATCAAAGCTGCCCAGCAACATAAGCTTGTATACATATGAAAATATTTGGATAAATTGGAGTCAAAAGAAATGTTTTATGGACTCCTTTAGCATTATTAAGATTGCTGTTTGACTGCCTGTTGGTTATCTGACTTGTGAATTAGACTTTCACAGATTATATGTTCTGCTTTCTCTTTACTTTAAAATATTACTGGCCTGTGAGGCCGGGGCCTGCTGCACAGCAGAGGGCCAGTGGATCCCTGCAATCCTGCTGTCAGGAAATTCTGGAAGCTGCTGCTGCCTCACCCCATCTCCCAGCAGATTCCCAGATCCAATTGACCTCTATTAAAAAATTGGGTGAGCCGGGCGTGGTGGCTCACACTTGTAAACCCTGTGCTTGGAAGGCTGAGACAGGAAGATCGCACAGGTTTGAAGCCAGCCTCAGCTACATAGTGAGGCTCTCAGCAACTTAGTGAGACCCTATTTCCAAATAAAATATAAATAGGTCTGGGAGTATAGCCCGGAGGTAGAAAGCCGCTGGGTTCCACCCCCAGTACCACCAAGAAAAAAATACAAAAAACAAAAAATTGGGTGTGAGTGGATCATCTCGTCAGAATCACTCACCTTCTGGCGATCAAGATTTCAGCAAATGGGAATCAGTGTGGAAAATAAAAGAAGGACTTCCAAACAGGAGATAAACTGTAATTGATCTGATGTATCTATGTTCATAGCTGCACAATTCATCATTCCCAAACTATGGAACCAGCCAAGATGTCCATCAACAGATGAGTGGAATACAAAACTATGGGATATGTACACCATGGAATTTTACCCAGCCATAAAAAAGAACAAAATTATGGCATCTAAGCTGAGCGTGGTGGCGCACGCTTGTAATCCCCGCACTTGGGAGGCTGAGACAGGAGGATCACATGGGTTCGAAGCCAGCCTCAGTTACTTAGTAAGGCTTTCAGCAACTTAGTGAGACCCTGTTTCCAAATAAAATATAAAAAAGTTCTGGGAGTATAGCCCGGAGGTAGAAAGTCTCTGGGTACCACCACCACCACCAAAAATAATAATAATAATAATAATAATAATAATAATAATAATAATATGGCATCTAAGGAAAATGTCACACACACAAAAAAAGAAATCAGATGCTTTCCCTAATATATGAAAACTAGAGAAAAATATTATAGGAGGAACTCTAGATGAAGAAGGGACCGTATAGAGGAGCAATTAAGGTGACCTATCTTAGGGGATGGAAGGGGGGAAGAGGGAAACTCTTTAAAGCACGTTATGCGCTTAAACAAACATATCAAAGCCAATCACTAAATCAAGTATTTGAAGGAGGGAGGGGGAGGGAATGAGATGGGGATTGGATAAGGGCTAATTGGGTGATGTGTGCATGCATATCTCCACAAGTTTTTTTGTTCCATTAATATGTATGACTACAATGCACCAATAAAAATATATTAAAATAAAAATAAAATATTGCTAATAGTGTAGAAAAGGAAGCACCCACACATTTGTTATCCCATCGATACACAGCATGGTAACAGATGCTCAACACCTAGCACCAGGGTTTCAGTAGCCTTTAATCCTGTCCACATGCTCATGAATGACACTGCTGATCCCAGACACTAATCTCTGTGGTCTTCACATACACCTGTGGCGCATCTCTGACAGCTTCAGGTACTGGATTGGCAGTCTCGCATGCAGTGATGTTTGATGTCACTAAATCAAGCGTCAGTACTAAGACTGATTCACAGGATGTGCAAGGGAAAGACCTCAGAATAAAAAAGACAAGAGGCCGTCCAAGTCTGTGAATCCTGGTGCTTCAAAAGCAGCCCCTTTTATATATGGGCTTTAGTACAAAGAACAAAAACTGCATGATAACTATCTACAGTATAACAAACACAGCGGAAATATATCAGGTACATCACCTACTGTGTGCACAGAGGCATAATTGCATTTTTGCTTCCTTAAAATCCATATACCAATTACTACAGAAAGCAAGAGTTCCCCAGTGTTCCAGAGGAGCACGTCTGCAAGAATGATATGTGTCGATACCCTGAAGCCTCAGAGGAACAAATAACTGTTCTAACTCTCCCAGGACCCACTTCCTTGTCTGTGCTGCCATGGAAACCAGTCTCTTGTCCAACTTGAGTTCTCTAATAATTAGTCTTAAAAGAACATTCTTGATTTGTAAATGAAGAAATCAGTCCTGTGAATCAAGGTTGTTACAGGCCTCAAACTCTGCATATCATCATTATGCTCGACAAAATGCTCTCTATTCACTCATGAATTCAAAATTATTTATTGAGCAACTGGTATATACAAAGTACTCTGTGGGGCACCATAGAGGCCGAAGAGCACCTTTATGACGCTGCTTGATGGAAATCTGCCCCATGTCACCTGATGAGGCCACCGGTACCTGCCAGAGTTCAAGGAATACTTCAACTACCCACCACAGCACTCACACAAAAAACTACGCAGGACTCCCTGACTGGGTTACAGATTTAGCTACTGCTTTGACTTATTCATAAAATTTATTAATTCACACTATGACACTGCCTTTCTTCTGGAATTTGTGAATTTTTTGTGTTAAGCCTGCTTGTTTCTTATTATTTTTGTCTCTATTGTATATTCTTGGCCAGAAATTGTTGATACCACATGAAAAAAATGCACAGCTTAGCGCAGAAGGGGCTTGCAATAAGATAAGAGAATCAGGGCAAGCTGAGCGTGGTGGTGCACACTTGTAATCCCAGCATTTGAGAAGCTGAGACAGGAGGACTGAGGTTGGTGGACAGCCTCAGCTACTTAGTGAGGCCCTTTGCAGCTTAGTGACACCCTGCTTCAAAATAAAGAATAAAAAATAGGGCTGGGGGTGTTGCTCAGAGTTAGAAGAGACCCTGGGCTCCATTTCCAGTACCCCAAAAGAGAATGGGGGGGGATCAGAACCTTCACAAAGGTAGCTATATCAGAATACTTTATACAAAAAGAAGGACAAAAAACCAGTCAAATAATAATAGTAGTTCCCTCAGAGATCAGTTTCAGTAAAAGTGATGAGCAAAGTTTTAGAGAAGAGTGAGTTTTGAGAAGATTTCTGAAGATATTACATATATAGGGTTCTGTATGTGGTCTCAATAGGAAAAACCTGTCTTAAAATACAAATGTTGACTATTAAAAAACAACTGATTAACATGGGTATGTATTCCAAAAAAAAAAGGATCATTTGTCTCCATATCAACTATAGTATTTCTCCTATAACAACTTTAGGAAAACTCTAGATAAGTGCCACATTATTAGCTATTAAATTTCTATTTGGGCCAGGTGCGGTAGCACATACCTTTAATCCAAGTACTTGAA
This sequence comes from Muscardinus avellanarius, assembly GCF_963383645.1. Lineage (NCBI taxonomy): Eukaryota > Metazoa > Chordata > Mammalia > Rodentia > Gliridae > Muscardinus > Muscardinus avellanarius. The sequence goes on along the minus strand of NC_137803.1, from coordinate 42,858,726 downwards.
AGACTGAGATGGCAGGGACATAGGTTTGAAGCCAGCCCCAGCAACTTAGAAGTATCTCTCAACAACTTAGTGAAACACTGTTCAAATAAAATAAAATAAAATAAAATAAAATAAAATAAAATAGGGCTGTGGATATAGTTTGGAGGTAGAATGCTCCTGAGTTCACTTCCCAGTAATACATACACACACACACACACACACACACACACACACACACACCTCTACTTGGTCAAATTTTCTTCTATAATTTTATGTCCCTTCTAAGTATTAATATAGCTGACTACAGAAACAAATTATTCAATGAATAAAGAATAAAAACTAGTGTCACCTAATCCATATCCTCAATGAATTTTTCAAAGCTAAAATAAATGATTTAATGATTACCTTACATAAAGTATGATGTCTTAGTATAATCCCTGAAACACGGTGTGTCCTCATTATCTTAGAGTCACAGTAATAATTTTCTTATATGTATTTTTACTTAGTAAATAATCTTAAAATGTTAACCCTAAATTTGTTTCAATAATATTGTCCTATGATATTATTTAAAATCATTAAACTGAGTCATATTTATGTATTATATCCTTGTTAAGTATTTCCAAACGTTGTCTTAGTTTAATTATATTTCAATCATCAATGTTTTCAAATGTATTTTTAAAGCATTTTACTATTTTAATGATATTGTCTGAAAGGCTGAACAACCATTTCCTCCTCATGTGCACCTTCTTATTTGAATAGTTTAAGTTTTAGAAAGGTTTCCTATTTACTCACATTTTAATGATATACATTTCGACTTCACTGGTGGAAAAGGCTGATCAGTCACAGAAAGGTCAGTTAACACTAAATAGACCCTTTCTTTATGTAATTACAAAGAATAATATCTTTGCACTGATGGCACTGAACATCGAGTGGGTGATGCAGAGAATTAATGCGCTGCCTTGTTGGCCCATGGGATACAGATTCCAATACAGTAGCCACAACTTACTCTAATTATGCAGCTTTAAAAGGTCATCAGCAAAAAGAGTTAAGGAATTATCAACTAACTTTATCATAAAGTAATAATGTAGTATATAAATTCAGAATCTGTAAGAACAATACCCAGAAACTTCATTACAAATGAGAAAAAAAGAACAACCTGAGAGGTTCCAGTATGGATGGCATAACTTGACAATACTCTTCGAAAACTTAAAATATACAATAATTTGCAACTTGCTATGAATGTGGTCAGGTAACCTGATCACATTGAATGTTTGTAGGAAATGCTTATTTTGAAATGTAAAAAAATTTCATTGTCATATTTATGTTCTATCAGAATCTAAATATTTTCTAAAAGTCTCTGTTATAAAATAGTACCTGCTGATAGAGTATAAGCAAAATACCAAAGAGAAGAAAATTAAAATCCTGCTTCCCAACTACTGTCATTTTTTTTCTCGTGGTACTGGGTTCCTGGAAACCCTTCTACCTCCAGGCTACACTCCAAGACACCTATTTTTTAATATTTTTATTTGGAAACAGGGTCTTTTAAGCCAGAGAGACTGGCTTCGAACCTGCATGATACACCGGTCTCCGCCTCACAAGTGCGGGGATTACAAGCGTGCGCCACAACTCCTGGTACCCAAACACTGTCATTTTTATTCCTAGAGTTACCATTAACAATTTGATGCAAGTCCTTCAAAAATGAAAAATTTAAAAAGTAGATTTATTTTTATTTTTCTGTGTATGTGTGGTACTGGGGATTGAACCTACGGAAATTTTATCTCTGAGCTATAACCTCAGCCATTTTTGTTTTGAAACAGGTTCTCACTAAGTTACTTAAAGTCCTGCTAAGTTGCTGAGGCTGTCTTCAAACCTATGATCCTCCTCTCTGAGTCTTCCAGGTTCTTGGATTACAGGCATGTGCTACTATGCCCAACTTTAAAAAAAAATTATTGGGAAAGAAAAGATAATAAGCATCTCTATTTACCTTATAGTTTCCTACATTGGGGTACTTTACAAGCCTTGAAATGCATCTCAAGCATAATTGAGATCTAAAATACCTAAGGAGATTTTCTACAGATGCTCATTTATCAGGATGTGCCTTCTCTCTAACTTAAACTAGTATGAAAAAATATTCCTACTGTTCTTTTTTTGTGTGTGTGTGGTACTGGGTGTGGAACCCAGGGGCTTTCTACCTCTGGGCTGTACTCCCAGACCTATTTTATACTTTATTTGGAAACAGGGTCTCACTAAGTTGCTGAGAGCCTCACTAAGTAGCTGAGGCTGGCTTCGAATTTGTGCAATCCTCCTGTCTCAAGTGCTGGGATTATAGGCGTTCACCACCACACCCGGCCCTATTGTTTTTTTCTAGATCAGGGATCCGCAAAGTTTGGTGTTCAGCCAAATTTGGCCCAACACTTACTTTTGTAAATAAATTTATTGGAATACCATCATACTGATTCATTTACATTTTATCTGCAGCTGCCTTTGTTCTATGATAGCACAGTAAAATAACTGCAAGAGCGTGTGGAATGCAAACCCTAATATAGTTACTATCAGTCCCTTTACAGAGAAAGTTGGCTGACCCCAATTCTAGGCCCTTGGTTAATATATTTTTATGATGCCCAACAGTTTCAATTCAGACCTCTTATTCAAGATCTCTTGGGGTTGTATTTATGCCTAGTGTACAAAGGAAGACTGCTGGAAAACATTTTATTTTTTTCCAGCAGTGGCAGATACTAAGTAGCCTCAGTCAACAAATAATAATTTTTAAATGTCTTATTAAAATAATGAGATGTTTGTGAGCCTTTAAGTATCTCAAAATGGATTCACTAACTTTCAGAAATTTCTCAGAGCTATTAAGATATCATAGCTAATAACCAAATGTATCTATTCCCAACCATACTTTCTTGAGTTAATCATGCTTCATGTAGGTCTTGCACTAGAGAAGGCCAGAGTTCTTACTTTATGTTACTAAGATGAAGTTCAGTTTAGAAGACAACATTCGTGTCTGCTCAATTTCAGAATGACTAAAATGTGGTGATAACCGGCCATGACAGACTGTGCAGTGATTAGGAAAAACAGAGTAGATGAACATTAGAGCAACACTAGTGATCTTTAAAATGCAGCACTGAATGCAGACGACGGAAATAGAGTGACAAATATCCCACAATTAAACACATAACAGAAGTACTAGTGGACAATTAGGAAAAATGAAAATTGAGAATTAAAGAGAAAGAACGTAAATCAAGACTTGATGTTAGCCGGTCGTGGTGGTGCACGCTTGTAATCCCCGCACTTGGGAGGCGGAGACAGGAGGATCGCGCAGGTTAGAAGCCAGCCGTGCTGGCTTAAGAGACCCTGTTTCCAAATATATAAGTTTGTATGTTCAGTAATTACAGTGCTTACTTAAATGATTAAATAAATGGACAACTGCATCTTCTGGGGAAAAAAACTTTAAAATAATGGAAGCCAAACATCAAACACCTTTGGAAATACAAATTCCCCTAGAATCTCAGCACTAGAATTTATTTGTATCTAAGCCGGGCGTGGTGGCGCATGCTTGTACTCCCAGCATTTGGGAGGCTGAGACAGGAGGATTGTGCAGGTTCGAAGCCAGCCTCAGCTACTAGTGAAGTGCTTTGCAAGTCAGTGAGACCCTGTTTCAAAATAAAGAATAAAAAATAAGGCTCGTTTTCAGTACCAAGAAAAAAAGTATTTATTGTATCTTCCAGAACAAATAAAGGCAGAAAGAAGTCAGCATAACTAGCTCCCAGGCCATAGTTGTTTCTCCCTAGGACTTCTTTTTCTCCTTTCATCTGTGTGCCTCAATATTTTTTTACTTATTTCCCTTTTCTGTTTCCTTTTTTCTCCCTCCCTGTTGCCATGTGTGAAACCTCAGTCGATGGAGGGTGTTGACAGCCCTCTCCTGAAGACACCAGCTTCTCTCCCCTCACGACCCCAGCTCTGTTCTCTTCACCTTTCACCCACATCATAGTTTGGAAATAGATGTGCATCAAGCAATTTAAAAGAGAAAATATTGAATAGGACACCTCATGAAAAACCTAATAAAAGGGACGAAGGAAGGTGAGAAGTAAATCATGCAGTTCCTTATACGTCTGCTTCCTTTTTGATCCTGGCCAGATGCTGATTGGTATACTTATGGTAACAGATGCTGATTGGTATACTGATGGTAACAGATGTACGAAACTGAAAATCTTTTCGTCTACCAGGGAAGGCTAGAGAGAGCTCATCCCTCTGTATCAAAATGACATTTCAGCCTAGCAGAGAAGTATGAGAATGGCAATGTAATAAATTTGCATATGTAAATAAATTAAATATGACAAGTACAATTAAATTCTTATATACATAAAATATGCAAGTGTGATTTTACATTTTTAACCTATAAATACATAGGAAGGAAGCTAGATTCTGAAAAGTGAATCCAGTTGGAGTTTCCATAAGAGTTATAAAGAACAGAAAATCAATTAAAGTCAAATTTATGAGAAGGTATTTGTTATTGGGAAGTATTTCTTAATTGATTGGTAGTAAATAATGTGCATATATACCAGCGTGTGGTGAAATGTCTAAAAATTAGCATTTTCAAGTCAGATGTGATGGTACCTTCCTGTAATCCCAGTACTTGGGAGGCTGAGCCAGGAGAATCAAAGGTTCACAGCCAGCCTCAGCTACTTACTGAAGCCTTCTGCAGTTTGGTGAGAACATGCTACAAAATAAAGAATAAAAATAGAGCTAGAGATGTAGCTCAGAGAGAGAATGCCCCTGGGTTCAATCCCCAGTACTGAAAAAAAAAAAAATTGGCATTTTCAATTTTAAAAAACAGGCACTAGTTGTTAAGACAGTCAGTACTTCACTGTTGTATTATGTGCATCTATGCATTACAATCACTGTTTTATTATAGTTAATAACTTTATGTTCATTTTCCTATGCCTACAAACTGCTTGTGCTAAATTAACTTTTTGCCCTTAAGCTTGGTACATAATAGACTCTCACTAAACATCATTGAAGTTAATAGATAACTCAAACTGTATAATGATCTTTCATTCTTGAGCACAGAGATACCTGGACAAAGGAATTGGGTGCATGAAACCATAATGATACTTAATTTTTAAAATTATTCATATCAGGCTGTGGTTGGCCTGACTATGAGCTCAGTACTTGGGAGGCTGAGACAGGAGAATCAAAGGTTCAAGTTTAGCCTCAGCAACTTAGCAAGATCCTCTGCAAGTGAGTAAAACCCTGTTTCAAAATAAAAAACAAATATGGCCAGGGGTAGGCTCATGGGTTGAGCACCCCTGGCTTCGGTTTCAGCACCACTATACAGACAAGTAGCCTCTTCATCCAGGTATTGTTAAGTGAGGGGACTCTTCAGAGGACTCTATGTAAATGACATTTTATGTGTGTGATTTTAGAAATTTATTCTCTTGAGAAACATTTCACGATTCATGTTTACAACATAAAAATATAAGAATTTACCCATTTACATTTTGACTGAGAAAAATAATAAGGTTTCCAGTTCCTTAAATCCTAGTTTGCAAAGGCATTTTACTGTATAATCTCTCTATGTTGTGTTCCAGTGTACCTGTAGAGTTTCCTTGGAAGACTAACAGAAATCTAAACTACTTGCTTTGCTGCCTTTCTACACTTTGCTAAGCTGTGTTCTTACAACTCAGGAGATTAACATTTCAAAAAAAATAGTAAGAGTTCACAAAGAATGAGTACAGTCGACTTTTAAAAATGACAGAGGATTTCCACAGTTATAGATATGAATGCTTTAAGTGAGAATTGTACATCAGAATATACAAGCAGTATGCAAATTATACTATCTCAAGTATTTTTGAACAAAGAAATCATAAATTTACCATGTGTTTCAATGACCTATATGTAGTGACATAACTCTTCAATTAAAAGTATACTTTACACTCTGCTTTCTTTTTGTGTAAGAGACAATGCTACTCAGTTACGAAGGATTCATTCTTTCTTCATCCCAGGACACAAAAATACCATCCCCAATTCCTATGTTTCTACCTATGTCAGATCTACTGTCCTTCCTTGTAACAGATTCTTTCAATATTTCCAAGAAAGAAAGGAAGAAAAATCAAGCCTTTTGGAATCAAATGCTAGAGCCACTCTATATATGTTTACTATCCCTCTTTTAACCTTTCTTTGATCTCAGAGAAATGACTGACCTGAGGATACCTTTCTATATGTTCATATATAATCAATTTCTGAAATTTGGAATCACTCAAAATGAAAGACCTAGTTTGATTGTGAGTTCTCATACTCATGGGTGCTATCTGAAGTCCAGTCAGGTAATTTGCCATCCAGTGAGCCCTTCAGAAGTTGTGTTCTTGAGCCAGACGCAATGGCACACACCTGTAATCCCAGTACTTGGGAGGCTGAGGTGGGAAGATTGCAGGTTTGAAGCCTGCCTCAGCAATTTAGTGAGGCTCTCAGCAAGTAAGCAAGGCATTGTTTCCAAATTAAAAAAAAAATAATAGGTCTGGTAATATGGCTCAGGGGTAGAATGCCCTGGTGTTTAATCCTCAGTACCAAAAAAAAAAAAAAAAAGAGTTGTGTTCTTGAGAGTTTTCCTGGACAACTGTGAGAGTCCCAGTCCCCTGAACCTGTACAAAGCAAGGAGACTTCGCAGACATGGTTCAGGTTGCAGGTTATTTTAGATTTATCCGGATAGGACTATCTAATCACAGGAGTTTTACAAGTGGAGAATCTTTCATGACTGAAGTTTAGAGATTCAAAGCAGAAAGTAAAAGAAATTTAAAGTGTGAAAGGGAACTGAATTCCATTATCTCCTTTTCCCAGTTACTGGATTAGAAGATGGAGTAAAGAAGCTACAAACCAAGGGCTGCAACAGCCTCTAGAAGCTGCAAACGACCATCTTGGACTGCTTACTTACAAACTGTAACATGGCTGCATATTGTTCCAATCTTCTAAGTTTGTGATTACTTATTATGGTAATAATACAAAACCAATACAATGACCCAGATATTGTGTCAGGTACTAGATATATAAAATGTAATAGTACATTGCATAGAAACAAACAGTTTAATGGTAGTAAATCAAACAGTGGTCAGTCATAGTGGTCATGCCTGTAATCCCAGTATTTTTGGAGCCTGAGACAGGACAATCACAAGTTCAAGGACAGCTTCAGCAATTTAGTAAGACTCTCAGCAACCTTTCAAAACTCTGTTTCAAAAAAAAAAATTTTTAAAAAGGATTGGGGATGTAACTCATAGGTAGACTGTGCCTGGGTATAATCCTAGGACAAAATAGATAAATAAATAAAACAAAGAAAGAAAAGAAAAAAGATAATCAAACAGTGTAGATATTTTGCAACATTCATTAGTAAATGATTTTTAAAACTATGCAATAATTTATTAATTCATTTTACATGTAACTTTTGTTTTTAATAGTATGAAAAGTGACTTATGTAGCATATCAATTATCACTGAAAAATCAATTCTAACATATCTAATATAGAGTATACCTTGATTTCCTAAGTTTAAAATTGTTTGATTAGGATTTTAACCTAGAATTAAAAAAAACCCAAAATCTTCTGTTAGAGATTTTATTTGTGCTAAGGAAATTATAAACTGGGTGTAGTAGTGTGGTAACTCACTCCTGTAATCCCAGCACTAGGGAAGCTGAGATGGAGGATTGTAGGTTCGAGAACAGCCTCAACAAATACTGAGATTCATCCACCTAGCAAGACCTTGTTTAAAACAACAACAACAAAAACAAAAAACAACAACAAAAAAACAGGCCTGGGGATATAGTTCAGAGGTAGAATACACCTGGGTTAAATCCTCAGTAACACACACACACACGCATGCACACACACACACACACACACACACACACACAGAAAATTATAAAAATACAAAACAAAACACAACAAAGTATCAAGACCCTCCTGTCCACTAGCAAGGCTTCAGGTTTTCTTCACAACTGCTCTTGGTTTATCCTTGCGCATTTGTTTCATAGCTGGTAGCCAGTGTGGTGAAAGCTCAGCAGTGTGCCTGTTATTTGTTATAATGGCAGCAGCTTCCAGTGCCCCTTTTCACATAAAGTGTAGTCACTACCGTTATGTATAAAATATATATAAAAATCTTTTTTTTTTTTTTTGCAGTACTGGTGATGGAACCCAGGGGCATTGCACCTCCAAACTACACCACCAGTCCTATTTTTAGTCTTTTTTATTTTTTTGAAACATGTTCTCACTGAGTTGCAAAGGGCCTCACTAAGTAGCTGAGGCTGTCCGAGAACCGTGATCTTCCGGTCTCCACCTTCTGAATGCTGGGATTACAAGCGTGCACTACCACACCCAGCCACAAGTAATCTTTTTTTTTTTTTTTTTTTTTTTTTGGTGGTACTGGGGTTCCTGGAAGCCCTTCTACCTCGGGACTACACTCCCAGACCTATTTTTACATTTTTATTTGGAAACAGGGTCTCCTAAGCCAGCGCGCGCGGCTGGCTTCGAACCTGTGCGATCCTCCTGTCTCTGCCTCCCAAGCGCGGGGATTACAAGCGTGCGCCACCACACCCGGCACAAGTAATCTTAATACAGTATCTACACTACAGCTTTCAACAGGCTAAGAAATTGTTGGGTGGATGACTTTATAAACTTTAAGAACATTAACCATCTATTAAATATGCATATAAACAGATGGCTGGGTTTCTCAGATAAACATACTGATTTCTATATATAATACAAGGAAAGGAAATATCAAATTTCCTTAAATTTCTGAATGATAATGTATTTTAAAAATTTACTCCACATTTTCACATTCAAAATATATATACACATGTATGTATTAACCTTTATTTCCTTTTCTTAAAAAATGTAAAATATTTGCATTCATTATATATCCTGTATAGAAGACCATGACAGATCTGTTTTCTTTTTATTAAAAATCTCTTTTAATCCTATTTGGGCTTTTTAAAAATTGTTTTTAAAGATGTTTGGCACACATACCAAGTTATAGCAACTGATAAATTTTATGAATAAATATACCTACATAGCTACCACCTATATGAAAGCCTAGAAAAAATATCATCACTCCAGAAATCCCCACTCCCATTCCCAGTCAATAACTAACCATGCTCCAAACACAGATGTTTTGACTCTTTCTATACTCATATAAATAGAAGCAGACAGTATGTACTTTCTTGAGTCTGACATACTTTACTCAATATCAATTGTTAGATTTATCTATATTTTATATATGTGGCAGCTGTTCATTATCACCTCTATATATTATTTCATTATATGAATAAACTATAACGTATGTACTCTTTTCTTAAATTTATTCAGGAGCTATCATGAATAAAGCTGCTAATATCATTTTGTATAAAATATTAACATATTTTTGGTGTACATGTGTACTAATTTCTGACATCTAGAAGGAGAATAACACATTCAGTATTTTCAGCTATGGTTGAATCGTGTTGTATGTGTAGTGTTGGGGATAGAACCAAGAGCACTCTACACCCCCAGCCTGATTTTATTTATTTTTTATTTTGAAACAGGTTATCACTAAGTTGCTCAGCCTGTCCTTGAACCTGCAATCCTCCTGTTTCACCCTCCTAAGTACTAGGAAGTTGAATATTTTTAAATAACTGCATCAGCCTATCTTTCCAATTGAGATGTCTCAGAGTTTCTGCTGCTTTGCATTTTTATCATACTTTGAAAATTTAATCATTTAGGTAAGTATGTAGACTCATGGAACCACATTTATAGCCTTCATTTTCTTGATTATAATATTTAGCACATTTTTATAAACTTATGGCCATTTGGACAGCCTTTTTGTGAAGTGGGTTTCAAGTCTTTTGTTGTCTTTTTCTTAATTAGGCTGCTTGTTTTTAAAGACTAAATATTTATTATGGATGAGAGTACATTGTTGGATATATGTAGCATAAGATTTTTTTAAGATGTGGTTTCTCTTTTTATTCTTAATGATGCTTTTTGGGAAATGGAAGTTCTTAATTTGATTGAGTTTATGGGACTTTTTCATGGTTAGTTTTGTTTCTTTTCTTAGCTTCTCTGGCAATTATAAAATTATTCAGATATTTTTCTCCTAAAACTTTTAACATATATATTTGTAATAAAATTAGAATTGATTTTTGTATATATATTATAAAGTAGAAGGATTACAGTTTTTAAAGTAAAATTTATTTTTTTAAATTTAGTTATTCAATGGGTCATATACCATTTATAATTCAACACCATATATTACACAGTATATTCGTTTGTTTGTTTTGTTTTGTTTTTAGGATTGAACCCAGAGACAATCTACCTCTGAGCTACTCCCTCAGCCCATCTTTTTAAATTCTGAAAATGCATTCTCCCTAAGTTGCTGAGAGTCTCACTAAGTAGCTGCGGGTGCCCTCAAACCAACAATCCTCATTCTCCAAAGTACTGGAATCATAGCCATGCACTACTATGTCTGGCTGTAGTACATTTTTTACACTATATTTTGGTGGAATCTTAATATCCATCTTAAGATTTATTTCTAATTATTCATGGCTAGTATATAGAAATACAATTGAGTATTGTTATGACTGGTTTTAGAATCATCATTTATCATTTTACACAAGTTCTTTTCTGTTTTTAATTTGCTGAATTATTATGAATACATTTTTAATTTCTCTAAAGTGTTTCTGTATCTATGGAGGTTATTATTTTATCCTTTTCTTTCTTTCAGTGCTAATATAGTTAATTCTATTTTTTCCATTGTTTTGATTCTGGAGATTGAACCCAGATGAATTCTATCACCACACTACACCTCCAGCTCTTTTTATTTCATTTTAAATTTAAATTTAAATTTATTTATTTATTTATTTATTTATTTATTTATTTATTTATTTATTTATTTGTGATACTGGGGTTCCTGGAAACCCTTCTACCTCCGGGCTACACTCCCTGACCTATTTTATTTTATTTTATTTATTTATTTTATTTATTTATTTATTTTTTGGTGGTACTGGGGTTCCTGGAAGCCCTTCTACCTCTGGGCTACACTCCCAGACCTATTTTTACATTTTTATTTGGAAACAAGGTCTCCTAAACCAGCGCGCACGGCTGGCTTCGAACCTGCGCGATCCTCCTGTCTCTGCCTCCCAAGCGCCGGGATTACAAGCGTGCACCACCACGCCCGGCTCCCTGACCTATTTTATATTTTTATTTGGAAACAGAGTCTCTTAAGCCAGTGAGGCTGGCTTTGAGCCTGCGCAATCCTCCTGTCTCCACCTCCCAAGGACGGGGATTACAAGCGTGCGCCACCACTCCTGGTTTATTTTTTAATTTTCGAAACACGATATAAGTTGCTGAGACTGACCTCAAAATTGTAATCTTCCTGTCTTAGCTCTCAAGTACTGGAATTATAGGAGTGTTCCACCATGCCCACTTATTTATTGAAAGCTTTTTAAGGTCAGAAATTGTTTGATTTGTTTTTGGGTAAGTTAAAAATCCCACTATTCAAATTTTATGTTATTAATTACTTTTTCATAGTCTACTTCACTCTATGGATTACAGAAAAATTATTATTTACTGTAACACAATTAGCATGATATTAGTAAGGTATAGTGAGAATAATAGGTGTGAAGATCTTTTGTGTACTAATTGTGTATTACTAATATTCTCTATTCATGAAAATAATCAAATCTGCCCCAGCTGCTTAATACGGTGGTTATAAAGTTAAATGACTGAAAACATATAGTAAGCTATCAAGAAGTTCAGGTGGTCCATTTTATTACATTGTTCATCAATCTTCTATTTAATAAAATAAAAAAATTAAATATCTTGATCCTTTCTTCTAATACTTTTATTTTTCTTGAACATTAATATAGAGTTTGTCTGCTGACTTTTTATTCCAAAAATATCCAAATTTCCAAAACTTTTCAAATCAATGAAACTTTCCAAACTTATGTTAAATACTTATTTAAGTAAATATTCAGAAATTCATTGTAGATACTACAAATTAACATTTAAGATAGATTATAAGTCTGATACTTTTAGTATTTTGATAAGAAGTATTATAATTCTTATATGATTTTAATAAAAATATAGCTCCTTAAAATGGACTCATTGACCAGATCGAGTTCATAACACAGAGTACAAGGTATAATCACAGCCTCTCTATCTCCATTGTACTAGGTACAGGGAACATGGACCAAAATGAAATTCTTTGTGACACTTGGTTAGATAATATCACGTTAAATTTTTTCTCCTTACTTTTAACCTTTGTGCCTCCTATAAGCAAATGATATTACATCCAAGACAGAAGCTACTTGATCCTGTCCAACATAAGCCGGTTAATCCTATTCAAAACTTTGAGGTCCTCTTAAAGTCAATTGCCAATCGCTTCTTGGCATTTCCTTTCTTGTTTGTTTCCCAGCTTCCTTCACTCTTTGCCTTTTCGGAGGGCCTGGGGATGGGATTCCAGGGATAGGCTCCTTTTCTAAAAGGTAAAGTGAAGAGCTCAGCAGTGGAGGCTGAGACCACAGCGTCACCAGCTATCTACTGAGTTTCACTTTGTTAGCTTTCATAGCCAGTTAGCTTTAATGCCGGGATCATCATATGAATGGGGGGAGCAAGATCAGCACTTGGCCTCCAAATATCTTCCCTATTATTGTCGCTTCATTTGCTTTGGTGCTTATTCTATACCTGCCATGCTTACTTATGGCCAGGAAAAACAGAAGATAAGGGGGGAAATTCCTGTATTTTATACTGAAGGAAAACATAAAAATCAGAAGAAATCCATGCTAACTAAAATTCATACCTATATAAATGAAATGAATACATGAGCCAAAGTTAAATATGGAAAATACTTAGAATTTCTACTCAAAGTATCAAGAGTATTTTTGTAATCTATTTTCACAAGTTATTGCCTTAAATGAAAAAAGTTCTTATATGAAAATTCCTTAAAACTCAACTCTACCTAAGTATTTCTTTTTAATTTTTATGGAATGTCTAAAGATGAAAGAAAACATATAATCAATATTGAAAGTTTGCTGAGGGAAACCACAATAAATTATAATTTAGTTTTTTAAATAATTTTTTGTGGTACTGGGGAATGAACCTAATTGCATTCTACCTCTGACCTATATCCCCAGCCCTTTTGTATTTTGAAAGTAAGTGAACATTAAAAATTTTAAAAATTACTTTGTACTTTCATGTATATATAGGATTATTTTGGGAAGATCTTAAAAACCAGTAACCATTGATATGATGAAAGACATTTTTCATCTGGGCGTGGTGGTGCACACTTATAATCCCAGTGTTCAGGAGGCTGAGACAGGAGGATCCTGGTTCGTGGACAGCCTCAACTAGTTAGTGAGGCCTTTGCAACTCAGTGACACCCTGTTTCAAATTAAAGAATAAAAAATAGGGCTGGGGGTGTAGCTCGGAGATAGAATGCCCCTAGGTTCCATCGCCAGTACCACACACACACACACACACACACACACACAAAAGACATTTTTCTTTGAAATAAAAATGTAAATATTTCTTTTGTTTAGCTTTGCTTTTGTTGGAAAGAGATTTAATGATTTGTAAAGTATGATGAGATTCCTTAATAATTTCAGAATAAACTAGGGTGAAAATTCCAAATAAATATAAACTCTGATGTTAATAAAATGATTTCTAAGGACACTAGCTTTCTCAAAATGGACCCATCTACCTACTAGATCTTACCCAGATGAAATTCATTATCTTGAGATTCAACATATTGGCAATGTCTTCATCACTAATTAAAATAATAGCAATGAAAGGGTATCTGCAATTACTCTGTTTAAGATAAAATTACAAGGGCTATAAATCTCCAAGCTTCAGGGCATAAACTGATCACCAGCTGGGGTAAGAAAGAAATGTCTACCTATTGTTTAGTTTTGCAAAATTAGATACATTATATGTGTTAGTCTCTCAGAAACATCTGGAACAGATTATTATTTGAGCGTACATAGGATACCACTTGGCTAAGTTATAAAAATTATGTGATTTTCTCTAAACATTTTTTCACCTAAAATTTAACAGCTCACTAAGGGTCCTCATCTTATTGCCATTATTCAACATTTTCCAAGATGTTGATCAAAGGTCATTGTCATGTCAGAATATAATAAATTTAAAATAAATAGTTTATTTATCTATTTATTTATTATTTTTTCAGTATTGGGGATGGAATCTGGGTGCATTCTACCTCTGTGTGACATCCCCATCCCTATATTTTATTCTTTATTTTGAAACAGGGTCTCATTGAGTTACAAAGGGCCTTACTAAGTAGCTGAGGCTGTCCTTGAACCGTGATCCTTTTGTCTCACCCTCCCAAATGCTTGGATTGCAAGCATGAGCCACCACACCCAGCCTAAAATGAATAGTTTAAATGAATAGTTTAAAATAATTCTTACTGATAAGACAGTGCATTTCAGGAACTGGAACACCCTAAATTACCTTGTGACATATAAGACTGAGGTCATCTTCACAAACCTCCTGCCCATTCCTCATGAAAGTCCCCTATAAAAGAAGAGCCCTACATTCCCAAAGAGTTTCTCTCATGTTTTGGAGGGAGACTGGCCCACATTATTCCTTGAATGCATAGTTGCTACTTTCCTAAATGAATTTGTCTATGTCTCAGAAAAAAAACTTCAATTTTTGGTGTTTAGTTTCTTTGCCATAAAGTGGAGCCAATATTACCACAGACAATATTTTGTTGTTTCCACATTCTTTATTTGAGTACTCATGAACTTTGAATTATCATGGGAGATTGACAGAAAAATAAGTGTAGCAAATAATTTTTTAAGATAGCTCCCCTTTCAACCTTGTTTTTGCTTCTATAACTGAAGAGGCTACTTTATTTTCAGGCCAAAAAGATATAAACCTACTGGAAGAAAGGGCTGTAGGATTCCTTCCCTCTTTTGATGGGTGGGGTGAAGAAAAGGAGGAAGAAACCAAATAATAAAGAAGGTCTACAGCACAGGATCTAGCATTTGCCCAAGGATGCTGTCCAGGATGGGTCCAATTGATGCAGAACACATGTCAGTCCAAGAATATGAGGTACAATGGTTTGGATTTGGAATGTCCCCTTAAGCCTCACAGGAATAAGATAGCAATGTTGGAAGTGGGGCTTGGTTGCTAAGGAGAGGTCCCTGGGGGTGTGGCCTTGGAATTATATATTCTCCCTCCTCCCCTGCTCACTCTCTGCTTCCTGCCTCCAGCAGAGCTTGCATGCTTTCTCTCTTCACTTCCTGCTGCCTGCCCTGAGATTAGAACACAGAATCTTCAAGGAACTGTGACCAAATAAATCTTCCTCCCTTTAAATTGTGTGGTCAGTTATTTTGGATTATATCAGTCAGAATGTTGCCTGAGACATGGGGCAAGGAAATTTGGCAGTTGTAGGGAAGAGACCCAGACCTATTGATCTGTCTGAAGTTAAAGGAGCCTCAGAAAACTCAAAAAGAGAACACAAAGCAAATAGCTCTTTTTATGTCCAACTGTCGTGTATCAAATTTCTGAATCATAAACCGGGCAATATGTATGCTAATTAAAGGATATGTATGCTAAATAATTTAACTTAAATTTTTTAGTGTAGTATCTTTCCAATTTACTTCAGTCTCCAACACTCTACACTAACTTAGTCTTAGGTCTTAGCTTTCTTCTTTCTTTCTCTCTTTCTTTCTTTCTTTCTTTCTTTCTTTCTTTCTTTCTTTCTTTTTTGGTGGTACTGGGGTTCCTGGAGCCCTTCTATCTCTGGGATACACTCCCAGACCTATTTTTATATTTTTATTTGAGAACAGGGTCTCTTAAGCCAGTAAGGCTGGCTTCGAACCTGCATGATCCTCCTGTCTCAGCCTCCCAAGCGTGGGGATTACAAGCGTGCACCACCATGCCTGGCTAGTCTTAGCCTTCTTGTACCTGTATCTTATCCTCACATCCCACAAAAGCACAAAGGTTTAGAAATATTAGTATATGTGTATCTTGCTTAAATATAGTTATTACTATTTCTTATAACTTTCTTTATAAATGGATACATATCCAGAATTTGTTTGGGAGCCTTATTATAAGAAAAGCCTAGGAAAAATTTAATTCTCAATATCTTTATTATATCTATGTTTTGAAGTACCTATTGCTCAAAATCTGATCACAGAATAATTTGTGAAACACTTCAAAAATCTTAAATTTTTTCTCAACCATAGAATGTGGAATAAAATATTGGCTAATATTTAATGAGCACCATACAATGTTTGCATTTTTCTCTCCATACATGTCCTATAAGTCTATATTTGTGTGTGTTGGCTTTTATGCCTCTATGTTAGTGTTCTGTTGCTGACGGTCAGTTTACAGTTCAGTATGAACCCCATATGTGGTCCTGAACTCTATTTTTCACTTTCAAGGGGTAAAGTGTTCTGTATAAGTCAAGGCATATTTTCAATTTTCTCTGAGAGGAATTTGCTAATAGCTATTTTTCAGAATAAATACGTTCCTAGTAGTAACATTATAAATGATGACTATATTGGCAATTATGAATTTTGATACTCTTACTAAATTTATTTTGACTAAATTAATGTCAAGTGAAAAGTTTCAAGTAAAAATATTACCACAGATATTTCTTAATATTTTCTGATTGTTACTCTTAGAGAAACTACCATATTTATATTAGTCATCACTGTGATTGTTGGAATGCATGAATAAGGATGATTCATACACTCATATTCTGTAGCCAGAGATAACTACAACACTGAGCTCTTACAGAAGTGGCTTTATCTTCCTAAACTTCAAGTTACCTCCAGTATTTCTGAAAATTTTGGGAAATTCTAGTCATAACTGTGATGTTCAAACTTATGCCAGCCTAGTGCTGCCAATACATGTTCTCAGAGGGAAGAAACACGGTTCCAAAGGCTAGTCAAAAAATTCTAAGCTAGAGATGAGCTAACTTCATCTTGTACAAGTGAAATTATTGATAGTAGAGAGAATGGCTCTGTATAAGTTTTGTATTGCTGCATAACAAATTACCACATGTTTAGCAGCTTAAAATGACACCCATTTATGTTCTCACAGTTCTGTAGGTGAAAGTTCAGGCATGGCAAGTTGGGTTTCTGCTTGGTATTGGACCCACAAAATGTTATCAGGACAGAGTTCTCATCTGAAGACTCAACCAGGGCTATTTCCAACTTTCCTGGCTGATCCTTTTGATTATTGGCAGAGTTAATTTTCTTGTCACTTTATGACTGAGGTCCTTCCACACCTTTTTGCTAACTGCCAACCAGGCATTGGTCTCAGCTTCAAGATATGCATAAAGTTCTAAACATGTGGTCCAGGTCTTTAAGCCAATAATGGAGAACCTCCAGTCAACACTTTCTCACAAATATACACACAGACACACACATATATTTTAAAACTCTTTAGACAGAAATAGCCCAGACCCTATTAAGAGCTACTAAATTAGGTCATACTCATCAGATACAATCTCTTTTTCCTAAAAATCTACTGATTTGAGGTCTCAATTACACATACAAAATCACTTTACAGCAGCATATAAGCTGATTTTAATTAATTAATTAACGAATGGGAAAAGGTGTGTGTACACCAGGTGGTGAGATCCTGAGTTCAACCAAGAAAGTAGAAGCAGTAAAATAGATACTTATGGGTGGCATACCAAAATTTTTATCAAAAACAGACCACATATATAATAGTAGTCTCATAAGATTATAATGGAGCTCAAAAATTTCTATTACCTAATGATGCCATACCTATCCTGTTGGAGTGCAATCCATTACTCATGTATGTGGTGATGTTGATGTAAACAAGCCTACTTTACTGTCAGTTGCAAGATGTAGAGAATATACAATTATGGACAACATAGAATACTTAATAATGATAGTATGTATCTGATATATTTTTAAACAATTTGTAGTCTATTTCCACATACATAAAAAGTTTGCTGTCAAACAGTATTCTGTGTTACACCAAAACAGCCTCAGACATCTAGAATTTATTGTTTCTTGATTATAACAAAAGGCCACATTGAATGATTGAACTATAACATCTAGATTTATTCACATACACTCTATGATGAAGTCACCTAATAAAACACTTACCAGAACATATTACATGTCAAGTGATATGTGGCTTAAGTTAGATGCCTGATGGAAATAGTCATTATTTATACACTTAAAATGTATCATTAGCTTATACATTGGAGGAGCTGGCTAGGCAAATTAAAATTCTATAGTCAGGAAGGAACAATCACAGGAAGACTAGAAACCATAACCATGAGCTAAAACAGCTGTCCATGGGCAGGACCTGCCTCTGGTCTCATGGAGTTTTCCCTATCACAAGTTGGTTAAGGTGGAAAAATCTCAGACCTCACTTGTAGATGATTCCACATGATATGCAGGTACCTATTGGGCTGCTTTGTTTGTATGAGTGGAATACTCTGAATATGGATTTAATTTTCCTGGCTACAAAGCACCCTAGCTTGCTATAGCTCTGTGCCTGGTGGGGTATCCCAAATCCTGATCCTGATGTAATGAGGCTATTGTAGTTTTCCATGAACTTGAATCATAGAACATGAGCGTTCTAAAGGAGAATCTTCTGTACCATAGGCATGTTCCTCATCACCTCGAGTGTGTAATAGCAGCCCCATTTCCACTTAGCCATCAGGATCACCCTAGCCAGCACAGTAACCCACGTGTGATATCCATGGACTTGTAGGATGCTATATTCACTGTCAAGGCATTCTGCACAGAATTTTTTTTTTTATCAAGGAACTCATTTCACAGCACATGAAATGCAGTGATAGACCAATGCTCATGAAGTTCATTAGTCTTATCATGTTCCCCATCATCCTAAAGCAGCCACTTGATAGAATGGTGGAATGACTCTTTGAGCATTGACTGATGGTACCTTCCTTACAGAGCTGGACAGTGTTCTCTATAATGTGGCATCTGTGCTAAGTCATAACTCAATATATAGTGCTATTTCTTTCACCATTAACATCTACTAGTGCATGAATCAGAAGCAAAAATAGAAATGGTTCCACTCACTACTACCCTTAGAAATTCAGTAACAAAAGTTGTGCCTTCTATGTTTGTGATCTTTTCCTTTGATTATTTAGAGGCTTAGATCCAAAGGAAGGAATATTTCCCTATTGAACACAATGCTTATTCTAATAAACTAGAAGTTGAGACTTATACAAGCCATTTTTTTTGTTCTATGTACCTACAAACCAGCAAAGATGGTGATAATTCAGTGGCTTGGGCTATTTGTTCTGACTAAAATCGGAAAATTAAAATACTACTACACAATAGGTATAAAAAGTAATATGTCTTGAGTACAGACAATCCTTATATACCTCACATTACCCCCATATCTTATGAAAATTTAACTTAATTCAGGCAGATTGCTAATGGTTTAGATCCTTTTGTACGAGAGATTTGGGTCAACACCAGTCAAAGAGCAATGACTTGCTAAGATGCTTGATGAAAGCAAAAGGAATATAAAATGGGTAGTATAACAGATAGCTATAAATACCATCTCCAACAATGAGATTGGTTGCACAAGTTAATACTGTAATAATTACAAGGATTTTCCTTATATTGACATAAATATATATAAAAATCATTTATAAAATTGTTTATTTTATTTTATTATCCACTAGTCCTGTATGTGATAGACAACTTTATCATTTGAGTATTTAAATTATAGGCTATTAAAGAGAAGAGTGAATAACAAACAAGGACTTTGAATCCTCTTCTGTGGAAAAGGTTACCTTATTTTCAGTTATATTTTGCTAGGTGGATATAGGACTTTGCGTTCATTTGGAAATTTGGTATAATTTTAAAATGTTTGTATAGATGTTCATTTGAACTATCACAGGGGTGACCTGTGATGGCTATTCAGATATATCAACTTTGCTGGGCTTAATTCCATAGTTATTCAAATACTAACTTAAGTGTTGTGGTAAAGGGATTTTTGCAGATGTGGTTAAATCCCTTAACCAATTAACTTTAAGTAAGAGGAATAATGCTAGATAATCTGGATGAGTCTTCCACTTGGAATGACTTGGAAACAGGTCTGAGGCTTTACAGAAAATGTAGAAAGATAGATACAGAGACAGAGAATACATTCCATCTGTGTCCCACAGCTTCTGCTTGTGCCTCTGGTTTCTAGCGTCCCCCACAATCTTCCCTTCTTGATTTCTTGTCTCACAAATTTGACATTGGCTTTTTTAGTCCCCACAATAGTATAAGCTAGTTTCTTGTAATAAATGTATAAGTAAACATATATACTCAGGTAAATAGGTAATAGAGAAATAGATGTAGACATACATATAGACATGGAAAAAATCCTACAGGTTTTGATTTGCTGGTTGAGCTCCAGTTAATACAGATGTTATCTTAAAATTCTGTCTAATGCAGACCTTTCTTGGAATATAGGACACAGTAGAATCACCAGCATCAGGTTTGAAGTTAGGTTTTGTCACCCAAAGCATCAACCCCAGTCAAGTCCTGGCTGTTTTTGAGCTACACCAGCTTTTATAATTCAGGAACCTAACAGCCCAATTGAGGGCATTAGATAAGAAAAATGAACACAAAAATGTCCTGTAAACTTTAGAATTCTACACAAATTTTCCATTTTGACTAATAGCATTTGATTTGTTCATGCTAATTTGTCTGTTGGAGATAATTGAAGTGGAAGTTGATTCAGACTTGGAGATCTGTGGTCTGTGCATAGACTATTCAGGAATATCGTAGATTGCTTAACTGCTTACTTGGGATTTGGAATATTAGACCAGATATCTGGCCTTATAGGGAGACAAAATGTATGACAATTTTGAAATTTTTATTGAGGAATTATTATAATTCTTTTGCATTAAAAGTTTATTTAACTGTCATAAAATAAATAGTACTGCAATTAACATGAGATCTCCTATGTAAAGGCAAGCATATAATAAAAAAGTATTCTTCATATTCCTACCACTTAGAGAAGCTACACAGACAGCATTCCATTATCTCATATTCCTTGAAGGAATTTAAAGCAAACAGCCATCCATGGGCGATGCGGAACAAACTAACAAGAATATAGCACTGAATTCTATTTCCAGACCTAGTTCATTTCTAGAGCCTCTTTTACTGGCCCTGAAAAGTGCTCTGAATGGCAACAGCTAGAGAATGACATTTGCCTGGCTCCTTTTTGTATAATTGATGCATTGTAGTCATATATCCTAATGAGGTACAAGATGATAGAGGAATACATGCCCACATCACTCATTTACCCCTTTCCCAATTCCCTCTCTCCTCTCTCCTTCTCATGTTTGGCTTAGTGATTGACTTTGTTTCTGAATGTACATCATGTACATTAGAAAATTTCCCTTTTCCCCTTCCCATTTTAGATCACCTTATTTGATCATCTATAGATTATTCTTCTTCGCCTAGAGATCCTCCTATGACCCTTTTTCTCCCTAGCTTCCATATATTTCTGATTTCTTACTTTTTGTGAATGATTAATCTTACTTAGTATAATGTTCTCCAATTCCATCCATTTCCCCACAAATGACATAATTTTTTTCTTCTTTATAGCTGAGTAAAATTCCATTGTGTACATATCCCATAGTTTTGCAATCCATTCATCTGTTGATGGACATCTTGGCTGGTTCTATAGTTTGGCAATTGTAAATTGTGTGGCTATGAACCTAGATACACATGCATTAGTTTGGTATTTTGGTTTCCATTCTTTTGGGTAGATACTCAGAAGTGGTATTGTTGGACCATATGTTAGGTTTATTTCCATTCTTCTAGGGATCCTACATATTGTTTTCTAAAGTGGTTACACTAATTTGCAGTCCCACCAAAAATGTATTAAAGTTCCCACTTCTCCACATCCTCACCAGCATTTGTTGTTGTTTGTGTTTTGAATGACTGCCATTCTAATGGAAGTTGGTGAAATCTCAGGGTAGTTTTGATTTGCATCTCTCTGATTGCTAATAATGTTTAACATTTTTTCATACATTTTTGGCAATTTGAATTTCTTCTTTTATGAAGTATCTATTTAGTTCACTTGCCCATTTTTTTTGAATGTGTTGTTTTCTTAGTGGTGAGTTTCTTGAGTTCTCCCTATAGTCTAGATACTAGTTCTTAATCAGAGTAGTTGACAAAATTTTTTCTCCCATTCTGTCGGGTCTCTGTTGAGGTTCTTGATACTTTGCTTTGCTGTACAGAAGCCCTTCAGTTCAATGCAATACCATAATTCCACTGAAAAAGAAATTAAGAAAACATTTCCACTCTCGATATCCCCCCCCCAAAAAAAATAAGATACTTTGGAATAAACCTAACCAAGGAGGTAAAAGACCTCTACAAAAAAAATTGTAAAACACTGAAAAAAGAAACAAAAGACCTTAGGAAATGGAAAGATCTTCCATGTTCTTGTATAGGCAGAATAATAGGGCCTTGATATCATCAAAATGACTATTCTTACAAAGTGATCTACAGATTCAATACAATACCTGTTAAGTTCCTTACAGAAGTAGACAAATCAGTCCTTGAATTTATTTGGAACAACAAAAAACCTGGAATAGCCAAAGTAGTTCTCTGCAATAAGAACCATGCAGGAAGAATCACAATACATGACTTCAAACTATGCTACAAAACCATAGTCATAAAAACAGCATAGTATTGGCACAAAAACAGACACATAGACCAATGGAGCAGAGTAGAAGACTCAGAAACAAATCTGCACTTTTACAGCCAATTTATTTTTGACAAGGAGGCCAAAAGTAGCCTTTTCAACAAATGATGTTCACAAAAATGGCTAACAGTATGCAGAAAAATGGAAATAAACCCAATTTCTACAAGAGTCAATTCAAGACTTGGAAATCAGACAAGAGATCATATAGCTCTTGAAGTGGGCACAGGTCCAACACTTCAACTCATAGGCACAGGTAAAATCTTTCTCAACAAGACCTCAAAGGCACAAGAAATGAAAAGGAAGATCAATATGTGGGATTGCCTGGCTCTTTGACAAGCCTACTTATCTTATTATTCTGCAATTGTGTTTAAGTGACTTACTAGCTTCTTTCAGGTGAGCTTCAATGTACTATTGAGCAGTTCTATTGTTCTATCAAACAATCTATCAAACTCTGAAATTCTTCATAGACATAGTTTGTAGAAGTAACTTCCATTTTTAGTTAACTGGAACATGAAGCATGAAGAACATAAATACAAGTTGAGTTCAGCAAAATCAGATGCGCTGTAACTGAACATATGTATCTTAGTCTCCAAAAGTTGAGCTGGAAATGTTCAGGGTACCATTTTGATTTTAACTATTACTTTAGGAATAGTTTTTAAGTTTCAGTTTCAACATCATTGATGCTTAGGAGGCCCAAGTAAGCAAAACTATTGTAATGTATATTAAAACATAATTTTGATGACTAAAACAAAAATCATAATTTTGTCCAGAAAGCATTATTCTTTCAATTGCTACATCAGTGTAGAATTTTATTAAGTTATTACTCAAATTCTTTAGACACATAACCCTCATTAAAATATATTTTTGTTTTATTTATTTATTTATTTATTTATTTATTTATTTATTTTGTGGTACTGGGGTTCCTGAAAGCCCTTTTCCCTCCAGGCTACACTCCCAGACCTATTTTATATTTATTTTTAATATGGAAACAGGGTCTCTTAAGCCAGCATGGCTGGCTTCAAACCTGCACGATCCTCCTGACTCCGTCTCCCAAGAGCAGGGCATGCGCCACCATGCCCAGCTAAAATATATTTTTTAAAAATTTGAACCAAAGATCTTGGGGAAAATATCTTAATTTCTTAAAGGTCTTAGCAAATTACTTGCCAAATGGTCTTAGTATAATCTTTTCTCGTTTTTTGTTTCTTTTTTTTTCTGTTTTGTTTTGTGTATGGTACTAGGGATTAAAACAGGGGAATTTTCTGAGGTAAACCACAGCCATGTATTACTACTTTTTTTTTGAAATAGGGTCTCACTAAGTTGCAGAAGGCCTTGCTACATTGCTGAGTCTGGCTATGAACGTGAGATCCTCCTGCGTCAGCCTCCCCAGGACTGGGATGACAAATGCGTTCCTGGCTGCTAATTTTCTTGTTTTCAGAACAGTAAATAATTCTGAAATTGTTGAATTATGGCACAGCATCAGACTCTGTGAAGGAAACAACAGTGGCGCTCATGATGTACCACCTGAGAAAAAGAGGCAAGCTCTAGAATGAGATAATGGAGACTTGAGGACATTCCACACCTGACCTAAAATTGAAAAGATATAAACTGTATATGCTGCTCCATTTATGCTTCTACATAGCTCTTGAAGAACTCCACTTACACAGCTTTCAGAAAGCAACAAACATCCCATCTTATGTTTGAGAATAATTTATATCAATTCTCTACATATTAGAGCTTCTTCAATTGATAACTTTCTTTTCTTTATTATTACTTTTACCAAAAATATGAATCCTATAAGGATTTGGAATATCACTTAAATAACTAGAGTTCTTTATGACAGTTGTGGCCAGTAGAACTTGAGTTGTCATAAATTCACATCTAATTCATGTGACAATAAGTTAGATTTATACTGTCTAGAAAGCAAAATGAGCTTAGCAAAAATTTTCAAAGTTAGGATACAATTATATAAGTTCATTGGATATAATTTTAACAAATAAATTTGAGAAGGATAGTGCTGTATTAAAATATTAAAACATCATATGAATGCAAACACATGAAAGTAATATGGATTTCATGAATAAACAAATAATTAACAATGAGATTCATTCTTATAACAATTCTGTTTTTCTGGGTGTACCAAGACAAGTAGTACTATATGAAGAAGTAAGAAGCTTAAAACTTGCATAAAATGAGGATAATAAAGGATTTCATTAGGTGCCTGAAACACGCTAAACAAGGCATGCATTTCAACTTCCTTCAACTATGTATGTTAAATTTAAGTTTACCACTGAACTGCAAATTCTCTTACTGTATACGTCACCACATACCAACAACATCATTTAAAAGATTAATAAATAAAAGAAATTTGTTCAAAAAGGAGTGAAAAGAATTAAAGAACTAAATGACAGAGAAGTTTTAATGAAGAATTTGTAATTAAAATTGGGAAAGACCAATATTCTTCAAATAGGGCAACAATTTTGGATCTTAGACATTCTTTACTCTTCAAATAAAAACATGTCAGCAACCCTTATGTACAGTTTTACTTAGTGTCAAATTTCATCAAATTCCAGATGAGACGTTTTACCCATTTGGGAGCTCAGGGAATCTATTATCTCGGACCACAAAGGGTTTCCTAAAAAAGATGGAAGGAAATGGAAATCCAAAACTGGTTAAGGAAATCAGCAAATAAATTACAAAAGTTGTCCATTTGCCTGTCCCTTTTAATCTTAATGTCGTATTCAAACTATTGGGCATGTAACTGAATATCTCAACTGTACCTGAAGAAATAATGGAGCGTGTCTCTGCAGTAAAACAGAACGGCACTAAACTGATGAGTTTAACCCAGCAGAAAGAGCGGCTGTAAACATGACAAATGCCTGCTATTGATTTCAGGTTTAATTACTCTGTGCAGCACTGACAAAGCCCATCAGATGTTGTTGTGAAGTGTAAATGGAACAGACTACACTTCACTGCCCGTAGGAAACTGATGGTGTCTGCAGTTTGCATTGTTTACTTTATCCTTCGTAAACTTCAGCCTTGATCAAATTAACAAGTGCTACTAACCTCCAACAAACTACAATGCACTATGGTTTTACAGCAACAGCCTTGGAACAACAGTTCAGCAGCATCTCATTGATAACAAATGTCAGTCTTTTGGCTGCTGGTGAACTCTTGGGCCCAGGACCTGAATGTCCTGACTCTGGAGCCACTGGGATCTCTTTCTGCAGGCTTGATGTGTAAGGGAATGGAAAGCTGATTCTGTACACTGCTTAATATTGTGGCATGATAAATAGCTGGTGCCATACAGTCTTTTCCAGAGAGCTCTTAAATTATTTATTTTTTGGTTTCTAGTATTAGTTTTTCAAGAACATTTGTGAGTAATTATAACCAACTTCAGGTTAATTGCTTTTTAGCTTTTTACTTTTCACTCTCTTTTAAGATACATCAATTATTTGTATCTTCTCTCTCATTCAATCGAATTCAAACTTTAAGAATTAGTGATTTACTAAATTATATTTCTGAAACAACTAGTCATTGAAGGTACTTGCAAAAGATTATTTTCCTTAAATGGAAGATTACTTATTTGACCTATTATAATGCTTTTCTCCACAAGGCTGTGTCCGAAGTTGCTATTTTCTCAGCCTAATGCTAGTAGATTGGTTATGTATAGAAATCTGTGTGCAAACAAATAAGACAATGAAAGGAAGCTATCTGTAAGCATCAGTACTGGGTTCAGGGTCTGCCAGAGTGTGACAGTGTCTTCATGGTCCACTTAGCTCACACCTCGGGGTCTTCTGAGCCCAGGCACCCCACCTGCGCACATTCGCTGGTTGATATTGTTGATACTGGTGTCATTGTGTGCTGCCAGGGTTTTCCCCCTGTTCTCGGCAATGCTAGCACATTGTTAAGTATCCATTTCCCAGTTTACACTCCCAGTCTGGTAGGTTTCAATTTCTCCTCTGACCTTTGTAATTTTCACACTCCCTGAAACCGTCTCATTTTGTTCTAGAGTTTTCATGATATGATGCTCTTCAGACAAGAACAAAACCAGAATTTACTATATATAAAGAAGACTTAAAATAAGTGATAAAAACTTGATATAAACTAGGCAAAAGTTAGTTATATTCTAAAATTCTTCTTTAGAAGAAGATAGTGTAGTCATGAATAACTTTTTTTATAATGGATAGTTTAACAATAATAAAAAGAATATTAGTGATGATCTCAAAAATACCCAGACGACCTCATATGTCTGATCATTTACAAAAACTTAAGTGGTGCAAAATCTTATCTTAGAAATGTCTTTTTGTGTCCTTAAGTTAAAAAAAAACCTCAAAGTTCATTCATTTATTTGAAAATACTTGAGTGCCTTCTCTTGCTGTGAGGTGCTAGTGGTGAAGAAAATAGATTTCACCTCTAGTGTGAAAAATAAAATAAATAACTTAAATAATTGTATAGCCAGTATTGCAGTGAGTGCGGGAAATGAAAGGTAAAGGTAGAAACTGGAATCTGGGGAAGAACACCTGTTTTTGAACCCTAGAGCTCAGAGGTGCTCTCCTAAGACTAAGGGGCTGTGTATTGTACAGGCGGGACTATGCACATGTGCACAAGTTTTTAGGTGCGATTCGTTGCTGCGTGAACTTTAACGTGTCTAGAGTGCAGTCAACTACATGGACAGTGGCCGGATATCTGGATGTGGAGGTGAACAGTGTTGGGCCACTGGCAGTATTAAGAAGTTAAGATTCCATCTCTGAAGATCAAGGAAGCCTTGGAAGTGGGCTCAGCACTGAAGGTCCAGGCGGTTTTTTTTGTTTGATTTTCTCATTTGGCTTAAGATCATGCGAATTGCGTGGTAAAGAACAGTTCCAACTTTACAAGAAGAAGGTGTGTGTGGGGGGAGGGAGTCCAACAAGAATTTAAGAGGATAGTTCAAGCAAATCATGTAGTGATTTGATTTGCATTGTGTTTGTGGAGATGCATAGATATCCAATAGTGCTGAGGAAATCAGGAGATTACATATATATATGTAAATATATATTATATATATACATATATATGTATGAAATTTACTGTATAGTTAGCATGTATATTTAGTAATATTTTAATATGTATATATGATACTAAATATTTTTAATATATGTAATATATCTAAATAATATACAAGAATGTATATATACATATTATATCTATATGTACTTATCAACATATATGATGCATGTAATATATTAAGTACATATTTAATATGTACATATGCCAAGAATATAATATATTGATTATGTGCATATGTGTGTATACAATATTTAAGGTGTTATTACTTTAGATTTCTTTACCTCTACATGTTAAAATTTTTTTCCAGTTATTTAAAAAAATGCTTCTGACAGTCATTTGTTCAAATATATGGATTTTCTACTGACTTCTTAAATAGCAGTGGAGATTGCTCTCATAGCAATACTCCCAATAATAGCATATCTAAGCAGAGTTAGAGATTCTGATTTAGTTGAAGTTATGTTACCTGTTAAAGTTCAGAATACATTTCTACATTTTACTCTTATAAGCCAAAGTTCACAGTTAGAAATTTTTAGTAGATTACTATGTGTTTTTCATAATGCAGAGGACAAAATATCTCTGATTCCATCTACAAATTTAGATGTCATGGTTGAAGAGGCTACCTCAGACCTACTTCAAAAGCTATGAAACTGCCCTCAGATCACCAGCTCTGGAGGAAGGATGTGAGGGAGAGAAAGTGGTGACCACAGAGAGATCCTGAGGCCAGGGGGAGGAACTACAGAATATTATCAAAAGGTGCCCTGCAGCTCCAACATGGATAGAAACAGGGCAGTTATAAATTCCAAACCAATATTAGGTAATTTGGACAAAATTTTGGAAGCCTGAAATTCAGCTCATTTTAAGTTTGTTCTTAACCATGAAGCAAAAATGTGGGCATAGTTTCTGACAATGAATGGAAAAAAGCTTTCTACTTCTCTGAGCAAACTATTCCTAGTGATTTACCCCATTTCTTTCACTTAGTACACAAACCTCTCCTCTACACTTTGGAATTGTTGATCCTTGTCATTTTAAGTGATAAAAAGGAAATATGATTATTAAAATAATAAAATTATATGTTCCACTACATAATTTTGTGATATTTTAATCAATTAGTAAATATCTGTGAACTGAATTTACCTATCAAAGTAGTACCCCTTCCTCACCCTTAAAAAATTAGAAGAATTGAAGGTCAAGTTATAGGATGATTTGTGGGAATTCTAGAAGAATTTTACCCAACAGGTAAACATTTTCTAATAGAGTACCCAATTATTCTCTCAAAAATACTTAAGTACCTACCAAATTGAAAACCCTGAGCTTCCTGGGACATCGCCAGGATATATGAACATACCGGTCAAGAATCAGTCCTCTTGCAGGTTATTTATAATCCTCAACACGTTAATTTAAAACGGCCCTACTCGCCGGGCGTGGTGGCGCACGCTTGTAATCCCCGCGCTTGGGAGGCAGAGACAGGAGGATCGTGCTGGTTCGGAGCCAGCCTTGCTGGTTTAAGAGACCCTGTTTCCACATAAAAATTAAAAACTAGGTCTGGGAGTGTAGCCCGTGGGAGTGTAGCCCGGAGGTAGAAGGGCTTCCAGGAACCCCAGTACCACCAAAAAAAAAAAAAAAAAAAAAAAAAAAAAAAAAAAAAAAAAAACGGCCCTACACTTAATTACTTCCCTTCAAATTACTGAATTGAGATGTCCAGAACCACGAATCACAATAGAATAGAAGGCAAAGGCTTCCACGAAGCTTGGAAGGCATGATCTATCTGGAGAAAATGAGCGACTAACATTTTACCCTGCACAGGGACTGCACCACATAATCTGTCACTGTCCAAATACAATTTTCTTTTTTTGTAAATGAGTCAGTCTGAAACCTCTTATTGCGCCATTTCAAATGCAAATAATTCTGTTCCAACTGCCTCTTTACATTAGCTAAATGAAGTCATCAGTAACCAAAATTGGATAAAATCTTAACACAACTGCCGTAAACAACTTTTAAAGTTTTATATCCCATAAGAATGAAACTGTTAGGAGATAGTTAAGATTCATTAGAGATACCCACCCCTGATATAACTCATATTCAAAAACAATAATACTTTCCCCCCATAACCAAGAGTGGCCAGAACAAATTATAATCAAAGATAGATTTCTTGGAGGGTGATGATACCATTAGATTTAAGGAATTAAAAATACATGAAACTTTTGAGTTAATGAACAGGGTCCTTAACTGCTCATTTAATTCAAACAGCTGTTTGTTAATGCCCTAAGCAGTGTCATAAACTGTGAAAATACTGTTGAGTGCAAGACACTAGTTAATGCTATAAAGCAACACATGCTCTAATATTAAAAGGATTTAATGGGATTAATAGAGAATAAAACATTAACTCCCTATTATGATGTTTTAGAACCCAAGGGCAAATTCTGGCTAAAAAGGACTCTGGTTCTAAAACCACAAAAAAGTAAACTCCAGCACTGTACAGCAAATCATGGCAATTTTATGCCCTTGAAAAAAAGTGGAACCCTGATAAGATCACATCTGTTCCAATCACATACTGGATAAAATCACTGTTTACTAAAGTCCTAAATAACTAAAAATGTGGAACCCCAACAGGATCCCATCTGTTAATGCTACAACTTGGATATGGTCCTATTAGAAAAATTCCATATAATAATGTTACAGCATAAAATAGTGAAGAATTTAAGTTTCCTTTCATCAGTTTTGTCTATCGACTTATATACTATTTTTTCTGCAAATATACCACTGTGTGATCTACAAGTACATTTTCTTTTGAGTTGGTGCTACTATTTTAGTACATGAGATTCAAAAGGATTTGAAATAGTAAGTTGCAGTCTTTTTCTGTGAATTCCTGAATTGTAAGTCAACTTCTGCTTGATAAATCATTCCTTACAATAGTGAGCACTTTCATAGGAAACTTATTATTTGGAATATTTCATAATATAAAATTTTTAGCAATATTCTATTGAGAATTTTTTAGCTTTTTGAAAACATAATAAGAATTTTGGTTCTGGATAAAATATGTAATTTCACAACTCAAAGAGAAATGCATTCATGTTTCAAACTCTTTTGGCAGTATAATATTTAGCTCTAAATTCCATTCAAGATAGCCTTAAGTATTAAGATAGTTTTAAGCTTAAACTTAGGATAATTACTGAAGAATAAGGACTGGTGATTTAAAAATATTAAAATAGTTTTGGTAAGATTGGTAAGATTAAAACAATTTAAAGTTTTAAAACCACGGCAGATTATAATTCTCAGAATATATCTTATTTTTAGCCATTGTAATATTTCAATTTTCTTAGAATACTGTGGAAATGTAGACTTTCAGATTTTTTTATGAAAAAACATCTAAAATTTTTATTTCAACCTTATCATGTGCTATAAGCATAGTTTAACCCTCAACAACAACAACAAAAAAATCCACAAACAATGGGAATAACAATACCTAGGATAATTATCCCATTTTACAGATGAGGATACTAAGACTTACAAAGGCCAATTCCTCAGGTTATTCAGCTAATATATGATAAGATTTGGACCACGAATATTTGGTAGTAAAGCTCATGTTTATAACCACTGCATTATACTGCCTAGAAATACATCCACTTACAGGGATTTGTATTAGCTGTCTAAGTATCCTGGACAAGCTAACATTTCCCCCCTGCTCAATCTTTTCCTTCAATGAACTGTGAGTTTTCTTTATTTGGACAAAAAAAGTATTATGCAATTCATTGACACTTTTATTTGCCTTGGCTGCCAGCAAATTTGAAGCTGAATCTTTTTAAACATTTATTAAACATTGATTTATCTGGGATAAGAAAGGCACCAGTAATAAGGTGGGTTGCTTTACTTCTGCTTCAGCATTCTATGTCCTTTGGTGGGAGCAAGACAAAGTTAAAATTTGTCCATTACATGAGGAGTTGAGTGTGGAGCTCTGAGCTAATGGGAGCCATATTTTCAAATTATTCCATCGATGTTTTATTGAATGGCATTTTAATGATAGAATTCATGATGATTAATACCTATCTGCAAATATTCAAGAGAAAGTTAAAAGGTCATTTAAACTATTGATTACTGTAGGTGCTTTCAACTTTATTCCAGTATTAAATCAGTCATGTATAATGCAGCACAGCTAAATTATATTAAAATAGTTTCTTGCAAATAACTTTACTAGAGAAAATTTCATTTTAAAATAGTTGAATACTTATTAGTTATAAACTAAACCCCTCAACAGAAACAATGTAGGAATATCATGTCTAATGAAAACTATAGAAGTAAAATTCAAAAAACCTAAAAGGGATAATTTCAAAGTTAAAGTGAAAATATTAAAATATTATTTCTCATTGACTAACAAATAATTATTTGAAGGTATATTATTGACTATCATATAGGATAATATAAATATCTTAAAATTATGAACATAATAACTTTCAAAAGTATTTCTTATAAAATTTAAGCATTAAAAATATTTGCTGCATTGAAATACTGTCTTAGATAAATGAGAAAAAAACTTGATAAACTTGATAACTAATTGTAAATTTGTAAGAGTTACTCAGCCTTGGTTATCGTCAGTTTCCTAAATTGTGAACAAGAAAATAACTTGGAAATCACACTGACTTGAATAACTTAACCATGACAAATCACTAAATATAATGCCCCACTCAAGTCAGGACCATTACAATTAAGTTCTCTCTTTGTATTTCTAACTACATTCTGCACTTCTTTTGGGGTGGTACTGGGAATGGAATTCCTCTACCTTCAGGCTACCCTCCCAAACCTTTTTTTTTTTTTTTTTTAAAAAAAAACAGGATCTCTTAAGCCAGCTAGGCTGGCTTCCAACCTGCCAGATCCTCCTGTCTCTGCCTCCCAAGTGCAGGGATTCCAAGCATGTGCCACCATGCTGGGGTAATCTTTTCTTTTGGTTAAGGTTGTCACAAAATGGAAAGCTAAATGTTTTTAATTTTTGTTTATTGGTGCATTGTGGTTGCACAGTTTAATGGAGTACAAGTGGTAGAGGCAAGATTCAAAAGGCACAGAAGCTAAATTTATTAATGTGTGTTACTCATGAAGCTAGGACATTTTTCTCCCAGAAGCATTTTCAGAATCACTTCCAGTTTTATTTTATAAGTGACTATTTCACAATTGTCTGACCCCATCTATGTTTTAATTGTACAAATGATCGATGATGGGTTGATGACTTTGTTGGAGCAGTTATGTAAAATAAGTATAACTTCTATTGAACTATCCTATTTCAAAATAATAGAACTGAAGCAATGAAATTCTTCTCTGTATAAATACCTCCAAATTTCAAAATTAAAAATTAACTAAGTATACTTTCGAAATATTTGAGTTACACATGAATTTTCAAAAATGTCTGACACCAAGAAATGTCTTAAGAGATGGCACTACTTTTGAAAGCAATTTTGTTGGTTTACTATTCATCATTCTTTCTTAATGTGTCTTTTGACAAATTAAAAATATAACCCATTTTTGGTAAATATTTGGTTTCAATATTTCAAATAATTCACGAATATTTGCACATACACATCTATAATTTAAATGACTATTGCTAATAATCAAATCTAAAAGGATAATAAAAGTACTTGTTTTTTATTTTTATTTTTATGTGGATCATATTAGAAAAGGCATACATTCACATAGAGCTTGGTGCCATACACCCCCTGCTTCCCTTTTTCCCCCTCCCAACCATGCTACATTCACACTTATGCACATATTCAAATATAGCTCCTCCATTAATCAACCTCAGCTTTCTTCCTTTCCTACCCTTCCTTTCTAGCTTTGCTGAGATTTCCCCTCCATTATCTGGAGACCCTCTGATATACCTAACACTCCCTAGTTAGAGAAAACATATGTCCCTTTTCTTTCTGTGCTTAGCTGGTCTCACTTAACATAATGTTCTCCAAGTCTTCCCATTTTCTTACAAATGATTTTGTTCTTCTTTACTGCTTTGTAGAATTCCATTGTGTTTATTTCCCATAATTTTGCCATCCATTTATCTGTTGTTGGAGACCTAGGTTGGTTTTGTATTTTGGCTATTACGAATCTTGCTGCTATGAACGTGGTTATTCATATGTTACTGTAGTTCTCTGATTTCAACCCCTTTTGGAAAGATATCCAGGAGTGGTATAGCCAGATTATATGGTTGATCCATTCCAAGTTTTCTAAGGATTCTCCACACTGATCTACATAGAGACTGAACTAGTTTGCACTCCCACCAACAGTGTAAGAGTTCTTCTTTCCCCACGACCTCACCAGTACTTGTTACTAGTTGACTTCTGTATGCTTAGCACTCTGATTGGGATTAGGTGGAATCTCAAAGTAGTTTTGATTTGCATCTCCCTGATGGCTAATGATGTTGAACATTTTTTCATGTATCTATTGGCCATTTATATCTCTTCTTTTGTGAAGTGTCTATTCAAGTCATTTGCCCATTTCTTGATTGGGTTGTTTTGCTAGTGTAGAGTCTTTAGAGCTCTTTACATATTCTTGATATTATCCCTTTATCAGAATGGTGGCTAGTAAAGATCTTCTCCCATTCTGTAGGCTTTCTCTTTGGGTTCTTGATGGACATAAAAGGCCTCTATATTGAAAACTATAAAACATTAAAGAAAAGAATTGGAGAAAACTTTGGAAGATGGAAATATTTCCCTTGCTCGTGGTTAGGCAGAATAAATATCATCAAAATGGCCATCTGCAGATTCAATGCAATTTCTATCAAAATACCAATGACATTCTTCTCTAGACCTAAAAATCAGTCATGAATTTTAAGCAATTCTCAACAATAAGAACCATTCAGGAGGCATCACAATCCCTGACTTCAGATTATACTACAAACCAATACTGGTAAAAAAAAAAAATGGCATGGTATTGGCACAACAGGCATACAGACCAATGGAACAGAATATAAGAAACAGAAATGAACCCACACACCTATAGTCAATTGATTTTGACAAAGGGGACAAACTCATATGCTGGAGAAAAGACAGCCTTTTCAACAAATGGTGCTGGGAAAACTGGCTATCCATTTGTAGAAAGATGGAATTAAATCACTGTGCACAGGAATCAACTTGAGATGGATCAAAGACTTGGAAATTAGACCAGAGACTGTGAAACTATTAGAGGAGGGCAAAGGTCAACACTCCAACATATAGGTATAGGTAGTAAGTTTCTCAACAAGACCTCCAAAGTACAGGAAATTAAAACAAGAATTACCAAGAAACTAAAAAGTTTCTGCTCATCAAAGGAAACCATCAAGAACCTAATAAAAGTACTTGTAATAATTTATTTAAAAAAGCAGAATTCGTGCAAAAAGTGTAAGTTTTTCTTTCAGTTTTCCTTTTCTCTCAACGTTTCTCTTTACTGGTAAAAACATCAAACACAATTTTTCTAAATAGTGTTAATAACACACCATTAACAGAGTAATTCCACAAATAAAACCACAAATAGTATGTGAACGGTGGTGGCTTGCTGGAAAAATGCTTTTATAGTTTACTGTCCTATTTCTTTATTACCAATTGTAATTTGTAATGATGATGTAGCAGTGTACCAGAATTAAAAAGGGAAAGAAAACTTTGCAACAGATTTCAATTCTCTAACCCTAAAAGTTGTTAAAGGCATTTTAATTTCCCAGAGCGAAAGAGATCATTGTGTACAACATTCTATTTTAAGTCTTACCTTATTAAAAATAAAAACAACATTAAAGAAACCTATTCTCCATTTGGAGCAAGTGAAATTTATGTTAGTAACTCTAATTAGCTCTAATGGGAGTTACATAAATAAATCTTAAAAGCACTGAGAAGAAAGGAGTTTTTCTATTATAGGATATTCAGAAAGAGCCCAGATATAATTTTGTATGAACATTGAAAAAACATTGAAAAAACTGTGAAAATAAGTGAATAAGTAGAAAAATATTTAAAATTTGACAAAATGAATTAACATGCCATAATAGATTTCAACATATAGAGAATTCATAGACTTTTAATAACATTTTCAAAGAAATATTATTTTTTGTTTCTAGTTTTGAGAAATGAAACAGTATTCAAGAGAAAATGTGTTAATTCAAACTTGATTATTCCTAAATTTAGTGCCCTCTGGGTTCTGTAGAAAGAAGAAAACAAAACCCACTTAGTTTTGACTCTTCTCCTTCTTCTTCTTCTTCTTCTTCTTCTTCTTCTTCTTCTTCTTCTTCTTCTTCTTCTTCTTCTTCTTCTTCTTTTTTTGGTGGTACTAGGGGTGGAACCCAGAAGCTTTCTACCTCCAGGCTATACTCCCAGACCCTTTTTATATTTTATTTGGAAACAGGGTCTTGCTAAGTTGCTGAGAGCCTCACTAAGTAGCTGAGGCTGGCTTTGAAGCAGTGCGATCCTCCTGTCTCAGCCTCCTGAGTGTGGGGATCACAAGTGTGCACCACCACGCCCGGCTCTAGTTTTGACTCTTCTAAACATACCTATCCTTCAGGGCCTGTTGAGATATATGCTTAAATCTTTTTTATGATGTATAATAACAACTCACTGAAAAGTATTAAAAACTGAAAATGTCACTAACTCTTCAATCAATTTCCACATGTATTGAAATATCTTTTACTATTTTTATAAATTTTATGTATTGTGGTGAATGCAGAGTCTATTAATAATGTGTCCGAGTCTCTCAGAAACTACTGTAAATGCCTCCGGAAGTCTTCACGTGCCTAACGCAGGCTCTGAGGAACCACACTGAGTGGGGTCCTTTCATTTATGTCTATTTTAATAAGCACCTATTTACTTAGGGGATATTTAAAAACTGAGTTTTCATATAATGATTAGAGAATAATTTCTTCTGCTTTTAATAAAAGAAGTACATTTTAATAAGTCACCAGCTTTAAGTCCCCGAGATACATTTATGCAAAAGAATCATTCATATGATGTGGACAGAGATGAAAATGATCCAGTAGGTAAAATTGTGATTTTGCCTCTGTTAGACATTTATTACACTTAAGCCAACCAATTCTGCATACAATTGTAAAAGAAGAGAAAAACATAAAGAACTGTATAGAATACTTGAAACTTATGGATCAAAATTTATATATGAAAAATAAGTTATTAATGATAATTATATAATAATTTGAGATCTCATTCTTTTAGAATATGGAAATCCATTTATTTGCACTATACTTACATATATGGTTTTAACAAAATATTCCTAATACACTTAAGAAGTATCTTTTAAATGTTTTATGGAAATTCATAACTGAGAGAATAATTTCTTGAAAGGCTAGATCAACCAAGAGATTATGTTCGATGTCTGCCTAGATCACAGGCCTATTTCAACATGTGCTATTTTAAAACGGCAGTTTTTAAAACAGCGATTGCAAGTCTGAATCCTTAATTATCTCAAATGTTTTGAGAAATTTTCTAATAACGATCTGAACATTTTAATGCAATTGAGAAAAATTAATAATAGATACAAAATGTTAGTTACTAGCTACTGAAACATGTAATTTATTCTATCCACATGTAAGGGGTTTCATAGCTGAATTTTAAGAAAATGGCCTTTCCTTCAAAGCACGATATATTTTCAAATCTCATATTAGAAGCAATTAAATATCCCCTTGTGTACCCTCCACCCCTCATTTTCTCACTTCCTTCCTCCCTTCTAGTATGTTTCAAGTAGCTAATAAATGCCAGATTAAATGGAAACCATTTAAGATAAAAACTTGGCGTAGTATAATACACATATGAAAAACTGAGTTTTTGCCATGTTGTTCTTTCATTAGCAAAAGAGATGTCAACGTGGTCAGAACAAACAGATCTCCCTGGTGACATTGCAGAGAGCAGGTGCTAATTTTCACAAACGAACAAAAGAAATTATCCATTCATTCAGCTTAAAACTTCTACTGCTCTAATTCATTATTTTATAAGAACCAAAACTAAACTGTCATTTAAATGAAAAGAAATATTAGCAAAGACAAATATATTTTAGGAAAAACAAAATTAAAATGCATTTCCTCATTATAAAATTTATCAGATAACCTAAAATGTCGAATATTAAAGTGATTGTTTAAACAACACAGAAATGTAAAATAAAGTCAAGATGAAAAATGCACATATACAATTCAGTAGTTTTGTGATTAGTAATGAAGAAAAGCTTATTGGACTTAATGCCACAAAAAATTTAAGCTTTTAAAGGGCAGTTTACATAGGTAATGATAAACTTTTTTTCTTTTTTTTTTTTTTTTTGGTGGTACTGGGGTTCCTGGGAGCCCTTCTACTTCCGGGCTACACTCCCAGACCTATTTTTACATTTTTTTAAATTTTATTTGGAAACAGGGTCTCCTAAGCCAGCGTGCGCGGCTGGCTTCGAACCTGCGCGATCCTCCTGTCTCTGCCTCCCAAGCGCGGGGATTACAAGCGTGTGCCACCACGCCCGGCTAAACTTATTTTTTTCATTAAAAAGAAGCAGCCCTGAGTTTCATCTCCAGTACCACAAGACATTAAATATTAAAAAATAGAGGGGGATTCAAAACAGCGACTGAGGGACACAGCACTTCTCAGTAGCTGAAACAAATAAAGTTCAACTACTTAGAAAGCAGTATCTTAATCAAGAAAATAAATACATCCCAGGAACCAAAACAGATCCAGGTACCTCGGCGGAAACCCTGAACTCAAAGAAGAAGAAGAACAAAGATCAGACACCAGACCTGCTGCAGATACAATCAGGATGCCCGCCGGCGGGCTGCCTGCGCGGGGCACTCCCGAGCCCTGACTGAAATCACCACAGCAAGATAATCCGAGATTGAAAATGGACATAGGGCCTCATCTTAAGCAGCGAGCAGCACCCACGTCAGAATTCTGTGTGCTCACCAGCGACTGGACCACAACAGCACAGAGACTCCCACAGAAGCCTGAACCAAGGAAGCCAGGTACCTGAGTGCGTCCAGGGAAAGTGCGGGTCCTAGCGTGTGCCCCAGGCCCAGCACTGGCCCGGGGCATCGATCCCAAGCCTCAGAACCCAGCACTGTCCTCGCGCACCCTGTCTGCGCCCCGGACCCCTGCTAGTAGCCAGTGCCATCCCTAAAATCGGAGCTTACCTTGTGTGCCTAGTCCCCGACCCCCACTGGAGCCTAGACACCCACCTTGCCAGAGGCCTGCTTTCCAGGCGGCGAAAGCTCTGTGCACCCATGAAATCTCCTCGGGCACCCAGCTTCTACACCCCGCGGGAGACAGAGATCATTGCTGGACACCTGGACACTGCGCAGTGCCTGTGCCCCCAAATCCTTGAGCACCTATCCCGTGCCCCTGGCCCACCACTGGGAGTTCCTGCCCACCCAGTAGCCTGATACTCAGTTCTAGTCTAGCGCACAGCTCAATGTACCTTGGAGGAGCATAGAAGCAGGCGCTAGGCAGCTGCACCGACTCACACCTGGGTCCAGTAATAGCAGCGCACCCAGCCTGCACTCTCGGAATTGGCAGAGCTCTGGCAGTAAATGTGGGCATCCAGGAACCAGCATCCCTTTGCCCAGGGTACATCTTGGGACCACACTGGCTAGCCCAGTTAGAATTTCCAGAGACACAGGAAAATCCATCAAGACACAATATCTACACAGGACCTCAGGGGGAGGTTCCAAGTCTACTTTAGACATCCTCCACTCCTGCTGTAGGGAAGCATAGGCTGAAGTCTAGGGTGGTGAGTGCAGAGGTACTAACTACAGGTTGGAATTTCACAGAACCTGGGAATTGTACAGAATCTAATAACCGTGATACCAGACATCC
The DNA here is from genome assembly GCF_963383645.1 of Muscardinus avellanarius. NCBI lineage: Eukaryota > Metazoa > Chordata > Mammalia > Rodentia > Gliridae > Muscardinus > Muscardinus avellanarius. The sequence goes on along the minus strand of NC_137803.1, from coordinate 42,819,198 downwards.
TGACACATAAACCCAAAGAAGTTAAAGGAAAGAAAGGTGCCCAAACACCCAGAGTGATGTAAGAAGATAAAAATAGAGTACAAAGAAAACTAAGAGACATTGGATAATATTCTGAAAGCTACCAAAGCAATCAGATATGCAAATATTATATGGACCTGACCCCATATTCGTAAATAAGTAGGACTGTTTTATTTTTTTTTAACTTTTATTGTGGATGTTTTGTTTTGTTTTGCTTTTACAGTGCTTTTGTTTTTTGGTATGGTTATTGCTGTTTTATATATTTTTTCTTTGCCCATCCTTCTTTTACTTTAACTTGTTTTTTTTATATATATATTTGATAGTTTGCCTTATTTTCTGATTTCACACAGCTGCTCGTTCCTTTTATTTTATTCTTGTCCTTTTTTCCTCTTTCTTCCTCTTTCCTTCCTTTTTTCATTCTCCTCCTTTGATTGGTTTTTCCTTTATTTTTCTTGGATTACATAATAGTCTTGGTACTTTGTGTGGATTTTTTTTTATGTTTGTCTGCTCCTTTCATCACCCCTCTTACAAACTTCCCCACACAACCTATATACTCTTCTCCCCAAAACTTTTCCCCATAATATACCTCCTTGTTTAATACTCAAAGTATTTCATATCTCCATACATACTCTACTAACGACAAGAGTCCTACTAGTTAACTCTCTCTCATTCTCAGCAAGATATTACCTTATCATACTTAAAGTTTTTCTCAACCTAAACATATCCTCTACCTAATCTGACTCCTATACCCATCACCCCAGCTCCTCCCACATCACCCACCCTCAACACTGGAAAAGCTCTGCTGACTTGCCGATACCGCTAAACTCCTAATATTAAGACTGGACTAAGCATAATACTCACAAACGATGGGTAGAAATCAGAAAAACAGGACAGAGAACTCTATAAATATGAGAACCAGGAATTATGAAGAGATAGCAGAAATCACGAATACTGACCTACTAGAAATGCAAGAAGGGGAGTTCAGAATCTTGATGTACAATATGATGAAAGGATTTAAAACAAGTCTAGAGGAGGTGAAAGGTGAGTTAGAAACACTAAAAAAGAATCAGAAAAAGGACTGGAATGAAATGAAAGAGGCAACAAGTGAAATGAAGACAGCAATAGAAAGAAATTCTGGAAGATTAGATGAAATGGAAAACAGAATATCAATATTAGAAGACAGTACATCCCAAACCGAAAACACAGTCAGCGATATACAGAAATCTTTACAGCAACAAAACCTAAACATCCAGCAAATATGGGATAATATGAAGCGTCCTAACTTACGGATAATAGGCATTGAAGAAGGGATAGAGGTACAGACCACGGGCATCTGTAATCTCTTTAAGGAAATAATCTCAGAGAATTTTCCAAATATGGAAAGAGACTTGGACCTGCATGTCCAGGAGGTATACAGAACTCCACTGAGACAGGACCAAAGAAAGACCACTCCACGCCACATAATAACCAAAATGACCAACATAGAGGCCAAGGCAGGAATCGTAAAAGCAGTGAGAGCAAAAGGAAAGGTGACATATAGAGGCAAAACAATAAAAATCACCCAGGAATGCTAGGAGAGACTCGTATGACGTGATTCAGACCCTGGAAGAAAATAACTTCCAACCAAAGCTCATTTATCCAGCAAAACTACTATTCAAGATCAATGGCAAAACCAAAGTCTTTCAGGATAAACAGAATCTCAAAAAATTTGTGAATTCAAAGCCAACACTAAGAAAATTCTTAAAGAAATAAACCATAAGGAAGAAAAAAGAAGCAGACTTCAGAATCAGAGAAGGGAGTAAGTTAATAAGTGGGCCATTTAAGAAAGAAGAAAGATCAAACCACCCAAGAGTAGACAGAACACAAAATGGCAGAAAACAAAAATCATATTTCAATAATATCTCTTAATGTCAAAGGACTTAACTCACCAATCAAAAGACATAGACTGACAATGTGGATTAGAAAACATAATCCAAATATATGCTGTCTGCAAGAAACTCATTTCACAGCCAAAGACATTCACAGGCTGAAAGTGAAAGGATGGAAAAAGATATACCATGCCAACTGTGACCAAAAAAGAGCAGGGGTAGCAACCCTGATATCCAACAAAACAGACTTTAAACTAAAACACATCAAAAGAGACAAATCAGGGCACTTCCTTTTATTAAAAGGAACAATACACCAAGAAGATATAATGATAGTAAATATTTATGCCCTAAATATGGGTGCAACCATATTTGTAAAACAAACCCTTCTGGACATAAGATCCCAAATAAACCCAAATACAATAATTCTGGGAGACTTTAATATGCCTCTCACACCACTGGATTGATCTTCAAGGCAAAAGATGAGTAAAGACGCTTTAGAACTAAAGGAAACCATAAACCAAATGGACCTAATAGACATTTTCAGAGTATTTCAACCAGGAACAACAGAATACACATTCTTCTCAGCAGCCCATGGAACCTTCTCCAAAATAGACCACATTCTGGGACACAAAGAAAATACCAGCAAATTCAAAAGATGTAATATAATTCCTTGCATCTTTTCAGACCACAATGGAATAAAAGTAGAAATCAACAACATGAAACTTGAAAGAAAGTATTCAAATTCATGGAGAATGAATGATACACTATTGAATGATGAATGGGTAAGAGCAGAAATTAGGGAAGAAATAAAGAAATTTATGGAAACAAACGAAAACAGAGATACAACCTACCAAAATCTATGGGACACCATGAAGGCAGTATTAAGAGGAAAGTTTATTGCATTGAGTGCCCACATAAGAAGGACAGAGAACCACCGAGTAAAGAACCTAATGACACAACTCAATGTTACCTAGAAATTCTGTAACAGTCTATTCACAAAGCCAGCAGAAGGCAAAATATCATTAAAATTAGACCAGAAATAAATGAAATAGAGAACAAAAAAAACAATTCAAAAAATCAATAAAACAAAAAATTAGTTCTTTGAAAAGATTAATAGAATTGATAAACCCCTGGCCAACCTAACCAAAAGAAAAAGAGAATCAACTCAAATTATCAAAATTAGAAATGAAAAAGGAGATATCACCACAGATAGTGAAGAAATTCAAAAGATTATCAGAAACTACTTTAAAAATTTATACTCCAATAGACTTGAAAACCTGGAAGAAAATGACATATTTCTAAGCACAGTTAACCTTCCTACACTCAGCCAAGAGGACATAGCAAGCCTAAACCAACCAATAACAACCAAAGAAATAGAAACGGCAATAAAAATTATTCCACCAAAGAAAAGCCCAGGCCCAGATGGGTTTTCAGCTGAATTCTACAAAACCTTCAGTGAACAACTAATACCAATACTTCATAACTTGTTCCGGGAAATTGAAAGAGATGGAACTCTCCCAAATTCCTTCTATGAGGCCAGTATCACATTAATCCCCAAACCAAATAAAGATATCTCAAGAAAGGAAAACTACAGACCAATATACTTAATGAACATAGATGCAAAAATTCTAAACAAAATACTAGCTTTACATATTCAAAAATATATCAAAAGAATAATACACCACGACCAAGTCGTTTTCATCCCAGAAAAACAAGGCTGGTTCAACATACGCAAATCAATACATGTTATTCACCACATAAATAGAACCAAGAACAAAAACCACATCATCATAGCAATAGATGCTGAAAAAGCATTCGACAAAATCCAACACCCATTTATGTTAAAAAACACTGCAAAAAATTGGGACCGAAGGAAAGTACTTCAACATCATTAAGGCAATATACTGTAAACATATACATTATATTGAATTATATACATTATATTGAATGGGGAAAAACTGCAAGAATTTCCGCTAAAGTCAGGAACAAGACAAGGATGCCCATTATCACCACTCCTTTTCAATATAGTCCTTGAGACTCTTGCTGTAGCAATAAGACAATAGAGGGAAATCAAAGGAATTCACATAGGAAGAGAGGAATTAAAATTATCCTTATTCACAGATGACATGATCCTTTATCTGGAAGACCCAAAGAACTCGACTAAAAGACTTCTGGAGCTGATTGACAAATTCAGCAAAGTCGCAGGATACAAAATCAACCTAAAGAAATCAGTGGCTTTTCTTTATGCCAACAACAAATCCACAGTGAAAGAAACAAAGAAAACAATTCCATTCACTATAACCTCAAAACCAATAAAATACCTAGGAATAAACCTAACACAAGATGTAAAAGACCTCTACAACAAAAACTATAAAACATTAAAGAAAGAAATTGAAGAAGACCTTGGAAGATGGAAGGATCTCCCATGCTCATGGATAGGCAGAATAAATATCATCAAAATGGCCATTCTGCCAAAAGTGATCTATAGGTTTAATGCAATTCCCATTAAAATACCAGCGAAATTCTTCAGAGACCTAGAAAAATCAATCATGAAATTTATATGGAGAAAGAAAAGACCTAGAATAGCCAAAGCAATTCTCAACAATAAGAAACATGCAGGAGGCATTTCAATCCCAGACTTCAAGCTATACTATAGAGCAATAGTAGTAAAAACAGCATGGTACTGGCACAATAACAGATATACTGACCAGTGGATTAGAATAGAAGATACAGAAACAAACCCACACATCTTTAGTCAATTAATCTTTGACAAAGGGGCCAAACACATATGCTGGAGAAAAGACAGCCTTTTCAACAAGTGGTGCTGGGAGAACTGGCTAACCATTTGTAAAAAGATGAATCTAAACCCCTATATCTCACCAAACACAGGAATCAACTCAAGATGGATCAAAGACTTAGAAATTAGACCTGAGACTGTGAAGTTAGTAGAGGAGAACATAGGTTCAACACTACAACATATTGGCACAGGCAGTAACTTTCTCAACAAAACCTCCAAAGCTCAGGAAATTAAAGCAAGAATAAACAAGTGGGATTGCATCAAACTAAAAAGTTTCTTCTCATCAAAGGATACTATCAATAACCTAAAGAGGAAGCCTACAGAATGGGAAAGGATCTTGACCAGCCACCATTCTGATAGGGGGCTAATATCCAGACTATACAAAGAGCTCAAAAGATTCTACACTAGCAAAACAAACAACCCAATCAAGAAATGGGCAAATGAACTAAATAGACACTTCACAAACGAAGAGATACAAAGAGCCAAAAGATACATGAAAAGATGTTCTTCATCACTGGCCATCAGGGAGATGCAAATCAAAACTACACTGAGATTCCATCTAACCCCAGTCAGAGTGGCAAGCATAAAGAAATCAAACAACAACAAATGCTGGCGAGGATGTGGGGAAAGAAAAACTCTTTTACACTTTTGGTGGGAATGCAAACTAGTTCAGCCACGATGGAGATCTGTGTGGAGATTTCTAAGAGATGTGGGAATAGATCCACCATATGATCCAGCTATACCACTCCTGGGTATCTTTCCAAAGGGGTTGAATTCAGAGAAATACAGCAACATATGCATACCTATGTTTATAACAGCACAATTTATAATAGCCAAAATATGGAACCAACCCAGATCTCCATCAACAGATGAACGGATAGCAAAACTTTGGGAAATACACACACCACAATGGAATTCTATTCAGCCATAAAGAAGAACAAAATTATATCATTTGCAAGAAGATGGAAAGCCCTGGAGAACATTATGTTAAGTGAGATCAGCCAAGCACAGAAGGAGAAGGTACATGTTTCCTCTAATATGCCCAAACTAGGAAACACAAAGGATACCAGTGGGACTCCAGATAATGGAGGGGAAATACCAGCAAAGTTTGAATGGAAAGATAGGAGAGGAGGAAGGCTGATCTTGATTAATGAGGGTCTACATCTGAACATGTGTAAAATTATGAATATGACATGGTTAACCTGGACAACCATTCGTGGGAGAGGGGAAGGGAAAACAGGGGTGGGGGGGGAGAGGGCACCAAATATAGTTTAAATGTATACTATTTTTGTTCAATAAAAAACTGTTAAAAGAAAAAAATATATAGCCTGTATATATTAATATCCATGTGTATGTAAAATATACACAATTTATAATATTGCATACTTACTAAATTTACATGTTTATTTAATACTTGTGGCAAAAAAACAGAGAACATAAAGATGAATAAAATGTAATTTTCACCTCATAATACTGAGCTAAAACCTGATATATAAAGTCTTATAAGAAAGCCTAAGTACTGTCATCTCTACTGCTGTTTAAAATTGTAATTTCTCTTACTTTTTATAGTCATGAAAGAACAGAATTTTGCTAATTTTTTTTATTTTCTCTGGTTAACAAAACAAGCAGAAGTGATTTATTTTATGTGTGAATAAAGATGTTTGCACACACACATATACATACACACATATATCTGTGTAATGTGTGTATGTATATGTGAAGCTATGTTTAAATTTTGCAAATGAGCTTCATGATAATATTTATTGATTGAACCCAAGTTAAACAATATGCTAATTGTTTTTTCTTAGTGTTACTAAGACCAAATGCATATGTTCTTAACTGTGTAGTATTGAGACCAACCATAGAAGGTAAAAACTGAGAAGAAGAAAATGAGTTGGAGATAAATGAGCAATTTTTGAAACGAAAAATATCCTTATTAGCCTAATAACATTTTAAAGATATTACAGTGCAAATTTATATCTGCCAGAATATATTTTGTGCAAATAAATGTTATACTTTATTAACAAAAAATCCAATTCTTAGTCTCCTAGTAAAATACTTCTTCTGAGTTGGATAAATAGGAAAGCAAAGGCTCATATTATTACAAAGCTTGATTGCTAAAACTACATGAAAACTTCCAGGGCTTATTCCGTGTATGAGTTTAATTAAATGTATGGAAATGTTTGCTCTTCATATGAATTTTTACATCCAGCAGAATGATTCTAAAAAGGTTTTATCTCAAAAGATAAATTATTAATGATGTGCCCACACAGGCTCTGAAACAATAATGTTCATTTGTGGCTTTTAAAAAAAAATTAAAAAATAAATATTAAAAACAAAAGTATTAAATAAAATTTAATTAAATAAAAAATAAAAAAGAAGTGGCAAGACATGGTTACACACCTACAATTCCAGTACTTGGGAGGCTGAGACTAGAGGATCATAGGTTCACAGCCAGCCTCACCAACTTAGTGAGACTCTCAGCAACCTAGCTTCAAAAACAAAATACTAAAAGGGGCTGGGAGTGTACCTCAAAGGTAGAATGCCTCTGAGTTAAATCTCTAGTAACACATATATGCACACGCGCGCACACACACACACAACGTCAGGGTGGGTCTTGGTAAATAAATATGAAAAACATGATAGGAACAAATGCAAGGCATACGAAAATGTTGCTTTATAATACAGCATAAAATATAAAGTAAAATCAATTGCCTGATTTTTATCATAGAGTAGCATTGAAAATGTATTAGATATAGAAAACAACTATCTTACATTTTGCTGATCCAAAAATAACTTGCATTACAGAATTACATAGAAATATGTACAACTGAGAGAAGGAAATAAAAATCACAAAGCATTGGCCATCTGTAACTGAGTTTGTCTACTTTTAGATATATGGTGATGGTGTCCTTTTGTTTTGTGCCTATATTTAATTGCTTGCTTGGGCAGTTTTGCTATTGCTATTGAGTGAAATTGTTTTGAATTTTGCATAATCATATATTTAATTTGCCTAATTTTGGCCATGTTAGGAGATATCATCTAGCATGCTGATGGAAAATGTAGGGCACTGGATATATGTAACACTGACTCTTCAACTGCCTTGTAGGTTTCTACACTCCTCTTCTGGTAACAGACCCAGACCTTTGTCCACAGAGGTGGGTCAGATCTGATATAATTGATTTTAGATGTCTTTCTCATAGGTAAATTAAAATATTATTTCAGAATTTACATGTCAGCATAAATAAATGTTCTAAAATATCTAGCAAATAAGACCAATACATATATTCATAATATTGACTATGAGAAAGAAGAAAATCTGATCCTGGACTGTTATATTGGAGAGCAAGTCCAAGACCTATTCTGACCCAACTTCCCTGGAACTGTGGGCATCCAGAGTTGGGAGATTGAATGTTTAGCACGTAAAGGAGCTGAGATGCCAGAGAACTGAACCATGGACAGCCCTGGCCTATCATGTGTGGTTTATATAGTGAAGGGACACATTCTCTTTCTCCAATACAACTGCAATTGCAAGACTATATCATCAGAAGCATTGGTGACTGTCTTCATCAGAAGAGCTGTAGAACATGTCTACTCCAACCTTGGGACTGCTAATTTCCCATAATGACTTTACAAACAGCAAAAGAATCAGCGTTCTCCAGGAACCTACCGGATTTTAGTTTTCCCTCAGCTGGATGAGACCCACTAGAGTTGATCCCTTAGCCCAGGTAGTAAGTCTCTGGGAAGAAGAATACTGGATATAGCAACAGAGAAGGATATATGTGTGGTCTTCAGGATAAAAGCATGGGGTCATTTAACTTGACTGCTAAAAGAAATATGATCTTATTTTGGAGTGGTATTCCATTTATCTAAAATAGTTGAATCTCAATAAATTTAAATATGTAAGTACTATTAAAGAATTTTTCACTCTATTTCTTATAAATAATTATAGAGCAGTCGGAGTAAAGAAATTTAATCAATGTATAAAGGAACTAAACCAATGTATAAAAGAGCTACATATGTCTTTTTTTTTTTTTTTTTTTTTGGTACTGGGGTTTCTGGAAGACCTTCTACCTCCGGGCTACACTTCCAGACCTATTTTTATACTTTTTTATTTGGAAACAGGGTCTCTTAAACCAGCACGGCTGGCTTCTAACCTGCGCGATCCTCCTGTCTCCGCCTCCCAAGTGTGGGGATTACAAGCGTGCGCCACCACGCCCGGCTACATATGCCATCTTTAATTTATTATGTTATTCATTGAATACCTATTACATTCCTAGCATGTGTGTGTGCGTGGGGGGGGATTGAACTGAGGAGCCTTCTTTCTCTGAGACTAAACCTCAGCTCTATTTTTTTTTTTTTTTATGGTACTGGGGATGGAACCCAGGGACTTTCTACCTCTGAGCTACACTCCCATACTTATTTTATATTTGGAAATAGGATCTCACTAAGTTGCCAAAAGCCTCACTAAGTATCTGAGTCTGTCTTAGAACCTGCATAATCCTCCTGTCTCAGCATCCTACCTACTGGGATTACAAGCATGCGCCACCATGCCTGACTCAGCCCTAATTTTTGAAACTGCGTCTCACTAAGTTACAGAGGGCCTCATTAAGTTACGTAGGCTGACCATGAACCTGTAATCCTCTTTTCTCAGTCTCCCAAGTACTAAAGTTCTTTAAAGCATGAGCCATTGCCAGGCATGGTGGCACACGCTTGTAATCCCTGCACTTGGGAGGTGGAGGCAGGAGGATCGCACAGGTTTGAAGCTAGCCTCGCTGGCTTAAGAGACCCTGTTTCCAAATAAAAATTATAAAAATAGGTCTGGGAGTGTAGCCCAGAGGTAGAAAGGTTTCCAGGAACCCCAGTACCACCAAAAGAAAAAGAAGAAAAAAAAAAGCATGGCAGTGAGTGAGTGAGGAGATAATATCCCAGGCCCTGTCTATGTACATATAATTTAAGAGACATTCATTATTAAAGTTATATCTTCTTGTTTGGGGCCAATTTAAATGATAAAATTAGTGAGAGTGAAAACAAGAGCCAGAGTAAGGGAGAAAGAGATAGAGATCAACTTGGAAGTTTAAAATGTCTCTATTCCTGCTCCAGTAGAAAAAAATGATGAAATAAATTAAAATGTTATTCTTTCAGTGGAATATATTTCATTAATTTATTCATTTTAGTTCACTCATTAGATTTGCTGAGCATTTTTATGCAATTTATCATGTGCAAGCACGTTTTTAAAATTTATTTTATTTTATTTTGCAGTACTGGGGATGGAACCCTCATACATAGCTCGGTCATTCTATCTCTGAGCTATGTATACTCCCAGTCCTATTATTTTTTTTTTGGTGGTACTGGGGTTCCTGGAAGCCCTTCTACCTCCAGGCTACACTCCCAGGCCTATTTTTACATTTTTATTTGGAAACAGGGTCTCCTAAGCCAGCATGCGTGGCTTGCTTTGAACCTGCGTGATCCTCCTGTCTCTGCCTCCCAAGCGCGGGGATTACAAGCGTACGCCACCACGCCCGGCTCCCAGTCCTATTTTTATTTTTTATTTTGAAACAGGGTCTCACTCAAATGCAAAGGGCTTCATTAAGTAGCTGAGGCTGTCTATGAACTGCGATGCTCCTGTCTCAGCCTCCCAAATGCTGGGATTACAAGCATGTGCCACTACGCCCAGCTTCAAGCACTTTAAAAAATAAATAAATAACATTTTGTTTCTATAGCTTAAACTGCTTTAAAATTATTTTTATAGAACACAGTCTAAGGTAAAATAAAATATTTATAAGGAATTAAGTTTTTAAAAACACTATACTGAAATAAGTTAATGAGCATATATTAAAATTAATATAAGATTTTGTTTTAGCTATAATATTCACATAATTATAAATTTCCATCAATTCCATCCCTCGAAGAAAACCTCATCTATATGAATTGCTATTTGGTCCATGTATACAAAGAACCACCCCCCTCAAAAAAAGTGCAAAAGTGCTTAGTATTCAATGTGTAATCCATAAATGTTAGATTTTTCTGTTTTAATAAAAGTGATTCAAAACCTTTCCATCTTTAATCTAGGTAACTTGCTTTATGTTCTATTTATACTTCATAAATCTATTATAAGCCCATCTGGAAAAGCAATTATTTCCAGGCATCAACTAATTTACTAGACTTCCTTCTCAATGGATATGTGGTTTCTACTTTAGACAACCAATTTCCATAGCAAATCAGGTGGATTTAGTTTCTGCATCCCTGTTTATACATAAGCTAAATTAAGAATGTTGCCATCATAGATGTAGCTACTGGCCAAATAGAAGGTGAAAGACTTGGAAGTCACAATCACTTGGGCAATTAGTGGAAGCCATGCCCAGAACACAAGTTCCCTGCATTTCGCTCCAAGCTCTTTCCCTACATAAGACTATGATTGAACTTCTCTGTAATGCAGTAGTGTGAATGGAAGTGGACGAGGTGAATACTTAGAATCTGTTCTTCAGCCATGTGCTTTGTTGGTGTCAGTACTTATCTCAAGGCATTTAAAGTTGCACATCTGTAATATAGAAATAATAATCCTATTCCTAGTCTTGCATTAGTTCAAATGGAACAATAAATGGTATTGCTGTTTACATTCACAGAGCATTCTTGGTAAATGTGGAGCCTCTGCTATGCTAGCATTTAGAGCTTCCAGGAGATATCTAGCTGAGGATCAGTCACTTAGTTCTTTGGGGTCAACTACTTATTAATGATTATATCCATCTGAATGAGAAGGGCTGAGAAGCTCCTTTTGTTTGGCTAAGTACGAAAAACACCTATTTTCTGTATAAAAAAGACATGAGGACTAATTTATGCTTAATAAGAATAAGGTGAATGAAATAAAAAGTTTGACAAAAGTATCCATACCATGGTCACAGCAAAACAAACAAAATTAAAAGAGCCAAATCTAGGCCGGGCGTGGTGGGCACGCTTGTCATCCCCGCGCTTGGGAGGCAGAGACAGGAGGATCGCGCAGGTTCGAAGCCAGCCACGTGCGCAGGCTTAGGAGACCCTGTTTCCAAACAAAAATGTAAAAATAGGTCTGGGAGTGTAGCCCGGAGGTAGAAGGGCTTCCAGGAACCCCAGTACCACCAAAAAAAAAAAAAAAAAAAAAAAGCCAAATTTAATTCACTAACTGTAGATGTGTGTGTATATGTGTGCATGTACTTATGTGTTCATATATGTGTTTCTGTATGTGTATGTGTGAAATATTCAGTATTTATTCATTATATTTAAAAGAAAATCCGTTATTCAGACTTGTTTCCACTCAATTCACTTCTATTATAATAGCAACAGAATATATAAATTATATCAACCAATGTTAGCTTTATTCAAACTTTCCAAATAATTGATTTACTGAAAATCACACAGTAAAGAAAGTTGTATCTACCTCTATAACCAGTATTGTTGATAACCTATATATATGAAAATTCAGATTTTAGAAATACACAGTCTTTACTATTTGGATAAGATAAAAATTTTATACTTAATATTTACAAACTCATTTGGATAAAATAATTAGTTTTCTCTCACTGATCCAACTCCATAAATGTGTATTTGTTTTATATCAAAATACATACTCATTTACATCTATATGTGTACATATATATGAAGAAAGAATTTAATTTAATGTGATCATAGCATTAAGACATTGAGGGCAACTTTTCTTCAAATATTTTAGGAATATCATTGAAATTACATAAAATATAAGCTCTCCACTAGGTGTCAATCATAGGAGTAAAATATATAATTAAAAAAAATATTTAAGTTGGTAAATACTTTTAACCGGGTATGTGGCACATGTTTGTAATTGCAGCATTTGGGAGGCTGAGACTGAGGATCGCGGTTCGCAGACAGCCTCAGCTACTTAGTAAGACCCTTCCCAACTCAGTGAGACCCTGTTTCAAAATAAAGAATAAAACTAGGATAGAGGTTATAGCTCGGAGGTAGAATTCCCCTTGGTTCCATCCCCAGACCCGCAAACAACAATAACAAAAAATAATTTGGTAAATACTTTTAAGTCTAAAAAAATGACAATTCTAGACAACATCTTGAAATTTGTAAGGTATGTATAAAACTAAAATTCATTTCTACAGGGTTATCCATATTGAACATTTTGAGCCCAAAATAAACATTTATATTTGTTGGTGATTAAGTGAACATTCAATAAATATTAAGCTTACTGAGCTTTGAGACATTTAGTTTTAGCTTCTGGAATGATCTCTCCCAAATAATACAGACAGAAAAGTTCCTTTGGGGAAGATGGGAAGTTCCTGCATGGTAGACTCTTGGTCAACCCCAACCTCTGTTTCCAATGCTTTCCTCACTTTCCTGAGTCAAGTATGGACCCAGGTTCCCTTGAATTAGTGTGGGTCATGAAACACCATTCTGCTCATTAGATGTACATGCAGGTTTCATGAGCGTTCCCCTTTCCCATAGGTACAACTGCCTTTTCATGTGAGACAGAGTGTGATGCCTGATTTTGATACAGCCCTATTGTAATAACGAAGGAAAGGCCAAGAGAATTTCAGAGATAGCACTTTCAATATGAGGAACTATATCAATCCCCCAAACTAAAAACTCCTATCAATATAAAAAGAAACAAACACTCTTGACTTTCATTTTTAAACTCCAGTTATTCAGAATTTGGTCACCTGAAGCTTTTTTTTTTTTTTTTTGGTACTGGGGATGATGGAACCCAGGGGCATTCTACCTCCGAGCTACACTCCCCAGCCCTATTTTTTAGTCTTTTTATTTTCTTGAAACATGGTCTTACTGAGTTGCGAAGGGCCTAAGTGGCCGAGGCTGTCCGGGAAACACGATCCACCTGTCTCACTCAGCCTTCTGAATACTGGGATGACAAGTAAGCACTATCAAGCCTGGCCAAAGCTGACCCTTTTAACCAATAGGAGAGATGAGTGGATGCAAAATGGTGTCTCTCACCTAGGAGTGATTTTGCCCTCCTCACCCCAAGGGATATTTGGAAATGTCTAGATATTTTGATGGTTGTTTCAACTGAAGTGATATTCCTCGTTTTTATTGAGTAAGGGCCTAGAGTGCACAGGAAAGCCTTCAGCAACAGATGTTTATCCTGTCCCAATGTCACTAGTTACAAGGTTGAGAAGTCTTGAGCCTGACCAAGAAAAGCCCCTCCATGACATATGGAGGTTTTAATGATTCTTCAAATGCAACATTCAGCCATGAAGGATTCCGAACACCAAACAGTATCATTAATAAAATGAGAAAGACAGAAGAGGAGTCTGGGGTTTTATGCAGAAGGAACAATTGTTTGAAAAGGAGTGATGGAAATTGGAGTCTAGAATGCAGAAGTCTAGAAAAGCAGCTGGTTATTAGAACTTGATTGTTAATGGTGGCGTAAGTAGAGAGATAGCGTTGAATTCATGAATTACCAGAAAAAGGATTTTGTGACAAACACAAGAAGACTTTGAGAGGTCAAGATGTAACAAGACTTGGAACTGCACAGATAGAATGAGATTAAACATTTTTTGAAGGAAGTAGACATTTACTCATTTATTTTATTTTTCATTTTTGTTAACATTTAAACCTCTCCAAACAGTAAAAGCAGCATATCTAAAAAGGAGACCTTCTTTTTCTCTTGTCTTCTGAACTGGATGGAAGTAGTGGAGGGAATTATACATAAACTGGCAAGGTATCCATGTTTTGATGAAAGTGTAATATGTTTACTAATTCAATCTACTGAAGAAAATGTTCTATTGCAATATCCTGTCTCAAAATTTTTGAGAAAGGGTGGGGGGAGGGCTGGGGTTATAGCTCAGTGGTAAAGTTGTCCTGCATTCAATCTCCAGTATCAAAAACAAACAAACAAACAAAAAAACAGAAAAGCTCTATAATCTTCCAGAGGTTACAGAAAACATGGCACAAAGAAAAGGACACAATGTCTAGATTAGAGAAAACAGAATCATTGAAAGACTCAAATAGGAACATTTGATTCCCAGCTAAAAAGCAAAGCAGGAAACTGGAATTGAGCAGTTTACTATGTGAAATGTTAACTAAACATTGAGAATGGAACAAGACACAGTTTGAGACCAAGATACTGAAATGTATAAATGTATCTGTGTTACTCAGCTTTTTGTTACTGTAACATAACTGAGCTAATTAAATTATAAGGAAGACATGTTTATTATGGCTCACAGTTTGGGGGATTTTAGTCCAGTCAGCCCCATAAAATCATCATAGTGGGAGTGCATGGTGGAGGAGGATGCTCTCCTACTGACCACAAGGCTAAAAAGAAAGAGGGAAAGACAGGGATCCGAAATCCTCTTTGAGGGCACACCCCCAATCACCTAAGACTTCCCAGTACACCTCATCTTCAAAGTTTTACACCAAAAGAGTGTCAAGCTAAGGAACAAGCTCTTAACACATCAGTCTTTGGAGGGTACTCTAGATGTAGCCCAGTATGGTGGCCTATGCCTATAAGCTCAGCTACTCAGAAGATCACAACTTTGGGGCCAGCCTTAGTAACTTTGCAAGATAATGCCTCAGAACAACAACAAAAAAAATTTAAAAGGGCTGGGGATGTAGTTCAGTGATAGATCACCCCTGGGTTCACATGTATGCTAAGTGAGAAACTAATCTCACAAAAAAGTCACAAAAAAGTAAGAAATCAATGTGCTCCCTAATATGTGAAAACTAGGGAGAAAAGGGGTCATAAAAGACCTCTTGACAGAGGAGGAAAAACCATAGATGTGGAGATAAGGAGGCCTAACTGGGGGTGACGGGAGAGGGGAAGAGGGAAATCAAAGAACGACAGTAATATATGCTTACCTATGTTAATAGCAGGACAATTGACAATAACCAAATTATGGAACCAACCTAGGTGTTCATCAAAAGATGAATGAATTACAAAATAATGGGAAATACACACAATGTAATTCTATCAGTAATAAAGAACAAAATTATGTCATTTGCAAAAGATGGAAGGATCTGGAGAATATTATGTTGCATGAGATTAGCCAGTCACAGAAAGTGAAGAGTCCTATGTTTTCTCTAATATGCACAAGCTAGGGAGTATTTGGATACCACAGGAACTTCAGATAATGGAGGAGAAAGCTCAGTGTAAGCAAGGAGGTGGTCTAAAGGAAGGGAAGGTAGAAGACTGAGGCTCATTAATGAAAATACTGCCGTCCACCGTGTGGACATATGTGAATATACCAATGTCAATCTAAGTACTTTGTATTGAGAAGGGGAAAAATGGGGAGGTAGGGGGCACCAAGTGCTGTGTACATTTATGTCACTGTCGACATGATTTATAACATGATGTAAGACTATAACGTACCAATAAATGCACAGTATAAAAATATAGCTGAATAAAAATTGGAGATTAGCCAACCAAAAAAATAAAAATAAAAAAAATAAAATCCCCTCATCATGAGCTCCCTGAATAGTTTTATCCAATATTATTATCTATGGGTACCTAAGGTGAGTAGACCTTATGTAACCTTATAAAAGTTGATGGTTATAAGCATATTACAAAACCAGATAACAGCAAACTATTGACTTTATGGAATACTGTTGTAAAAGGCACATCATTTTTTGAATGCGTCATGTTTGTTCATAAAACTTGGGAGAATAATAGTAATTCTTCCTATTCTTTACATAGAAAAATATAACATATTTTAACCAATTATATTTCCTCAAAGGTTTAAAACTTAGATCTTGTATGAAAACCAGTAGAAAGATGTCTACCTTTTCTAGGTAGAAATGCTTGCAGGCAAATCTTACTGATTAAAACATGTATCAATATCCATGTATTTATAAAACACATATCAGTATCCATGTAAAACATGTATCATACCCACAATATCCATGCTGTAACTTTAGTTTACTAAATTATCTTTGTTTTTTCATTATTGTTGCTAATGTGTAACAAACCCCAATAGATTGTGATATTTTACGGGTAATATTTTTTCTACAAAAGTAGAGGACAGAGTTTTGTTCAGTAAGATAGGGGATTCAAGCTGCTCCCCAACTACCCGCAAGCATCCTGAAAGTTAAATAGCTTGTTTCTCCTCAAATGAAAGACTTAACTAAAATAAGCAGTATGAACAATCTCCAACTGTGAACTAATTAAAGACAATTCCCTTTCAAGGTTTCTTTACTAGATGTCATTTGTGATTTTATTTTGCTTTCCTTAAATTTGTCCTGTTTTACATGCCTGCTCTTTCTAAGATTTATCCTTAAATGGCACTATATTTTAATATTGGAGTCAGTGGTATTCTAATGGGTCACCTCTAAATCCATGTTTAGATATGTACAAATCATAAAACAACAAAGAAATTTTAATTTATGAAGCAGTTTAACTTAGTGCGTTAACTTAGTGAAGAGGTGGCTTTCTCCTTTCTCAAGTCCACTGCTTAAAGCCCAGAAAAAACAGAACAAAGTGATAGTAGCTAAATGCCCTAACCTACATGCTTTATTCTCTCCAAAATCGCAGTTCCTTCTTCCCTTCCTCCACTTGGCTGCCAAATTCTTTGTGTTGAAAGTTTGGAGGAAATAAATTTAGAAACAGTTTAAGTCAAAATCATACCATGTTTTACCAGCATTTGGGAGGCTGAGACCGGAGGATCACGGTTCGTGGACAGCCTCAGCTACTTAGTGAGGCCCTCCGCAACTCAGTGAGACCCGGTTTCAAAATAAAAAATAAAAAAATAGGGAAGGGGGTGTAGCTCGGAGGTTGAATGCCACTGGGTTCCATTCCCAGACCTGCCAAAAAAAAAAAAAAAAGAAAGAAAGAAGAAAGAAAGAAAGAAAGAAAGAAAGAAAGAAAGAAAGAAAGAAAGAAAGAATGAAAAGTAGGGCAGGGGTGTAGCTAAGAGGTGAATGCCCTTGGGTTTTATCCCCAAACCACACACACAAAAAAAAATCATATTAGGTTTTAAAGTGTCTAAATAACAGAAAAGTTAGCAGAGTAAAAGTGATGTCTCAAGGACATTATGGTAAGTGAGATTAGTCAGTCACAAAAATAAGAAATTGGATGCTCTCCCTAATATGCAAAAGCTAAGGAGAAATAAGTCATAGGAGAAACTCTAGATGTAGAAGGAGACTGTAGATGAGCAAATAGTGCGCCCTGAGGAGATGGGGAGGGAAATTCTCTAAAGCATATAACGGACAGTAACAAACATATGAAAGTCAATCACTAAGCCAAGTATGAGAAGGAGGGAGGGGGACAGAAGGGGGCAGAATTGGATAAGGGCTAATTAGTTGTGTGCACATATGTGTCTACTATCTTGTATCCCATTAAGATGTATGACTACAATACACCAGTACAAATTAAAAAAAAGAAAATAATCGAGGCAAAAAATGTGAACTTGACCAATAAAAAGACTTTTTCTAGAAAAAGTCAAGTCAGTGTCAAGGCAGCATCAAGAGCTGCCTGCTGGCCTCGTGAGTATGCACCATGCCCAGCTGATTTACTATTTTCAATCTTTGTTTTTATAAAAAAAAAAGTGTCTTCTTATTCTATTCCCTCTCCCCCTTCTCCTCCTCCCCCTCCCCCCTCCCCCTCCCCCTCCTCCTCCTCCTCCTCCTCCTGATTGAAACCAGGTGTATTCTATCTCTGAGACTCCAGCACTTTTTTTTGTTTTTGCGGGTCTGGGGATGGAACCCAGAGGCATTTGACCTCCGAGCTACAACCCCTGCCCAATTTTTTATTCTTTATTTTGAAACAGGGTCTCACTGAGTTGCGGAGGGCCTCACTAAGAGGCTGTCCGCGAACAGCGATTCTCAGGTCTCAGCCTCCCGGATGCTAGAATTGTAAGGTGCGCCATCACCCCGGCTCCCCAGCACTGTTTACTTATTTTCCTCCTTCTGGTACTTCAACTCCTCTTCCAACTCTTCTTCTTCCTTGGTTGAAACCAGGGGCATTCTGTCTCTGAGACCCAAACTCTTTTTTATTTTTTATCTTTAATGTATACATTTTAAAATTTAATTTATACATTTATACATTTTTTATTTTTTTGATTTTGAAACATGATATTACAAAATTGTTGACACTGTCCTTCAGCCTGCAGTCCTCCTTTTTCAGCCTCCCAGTTACTGGAATTACAGGCATGTGCCACTATGCCCAGCTAGAAAGGATTTTTTTCCTTTTTTTAACTACTTAAGATAAAATCTAAGATCTGAATAAAAACATTCAGCAACCAAAATTCATGGACCAGATTATTGGCTCTCACTCTTTTCTTTCTGCATAGCTTCCCCACTCTTGAGCCCAGTGCTCAAAGAATCTCCTTAATTTTATTACCAAGATTTGCAATTTTACATCTGATAATATTTTACTTAATTTCCAGACGTCTACATTTTCTTGATTTGCCTTTAGTTTTTTGGATTTTGGTCTGCTTTCAACAGCAGTTACTCATTTATGAAATATGAAATAGAGCTTACTAAATGGCAGTTAGTACGAAGACTAAATAATATAGACGTACCGTGCAGATATAAGCACACAGAAATCAGCGCTGTTATATTAATATCAAAAAGTAGATTAAGGCAGGGAAAAAGGCCTTGTCATAAAGGCAAGAGGGTCCACTGATTAGGAAGAAACCACATTTATAAATTGATATGACTCTAACAGAGCTTCAAAGTTGATGACAAAATTTTAAAGTACATGGAGGAAAGGGAAAATAAATAAATCTATCATCATAGGTGAACATTTTAATGCCCCAAGTTAATAACTGATAGAACAATGAGACATAAAGTCACTAAAATTACAGAAGTTGTGGACAACAACTACCTCTTTTTTTTTTTTTTTTCGGTACTAGTGTTGAACCCAGTAGCATTTGACCTCAGAACTATACCTCCCAGCCCTTTTATTTTGTTTTTAACTTTTGAAATGGGGTCACACTAAGTTGCTGCAGATCTTGCTAAATTGCTGAGGCTGGCCTCACACCTGGAATCCTCCAGTCTCAGCCTCCTAAGGACAGGTGTGCAACAGCAACCTCTTAACATCATTGAGATTTATAGGGTACTACTTCTAACAACTGTTAAATACACATTTTTTTTTCAAATTCACAAAGAATTTCTACCTAAGTAAATAACAATTTCTTGTTAATGAGATTCCCCTCCCCCTCTCTGGACAAAATAGCTGATAAATGCAACTTAAACAATTGCTTGGGTCATGTGTCTCAGTTTGTGTTCCTGGAGCAGTGGGTAGGCAGTACAGAGAGCTTGAGCTTATACTCTTCCAGGGCACACCCCTCGTGACTTACTTCTTCCAACGAGGCCCCACCTCCCACAGTGTCCACTGCCTAACAATAATGCCCTCAATTACGGACCCACCATTGGATTAACGCACTGATAAATTCAGAACCTCAAGATGCCATAACCTCATTATAATATAAACCTCAGAATTAAAGTAGATAAATGTGTACTGTGTAGGTTTTCTATCACAAACCTAACTGTAAACCAGTGACACTAAAATATCTGCGAAACTCTCAAATATTTATCTGTTAAGTAACATATTTCTAAATAAAACATGGGTTGATACCACATGTGAATTTGAACATTAAGGTTAAAATGAAGACAAAGAGATAATATATTAAGGTTTGCGTGATGCTAGGCATGGTGGTACATGCCTATAATTTCAGTACTTGAGAGGCTGAGACAGGAGGATCCTGAGTTTGCAGCCAGCCTTAGCAACTAAGCTAGACCCTCCCCAACTTAGTGAGACACATTTCAAAACAAAAAATAGGACTGAGGATAAAGCTACAAGGCAGACTGCTCCTGGGTTCAATCCCCAGTACCACTAACAGAAAAAAAAAGGAGAGAAAAAAAGAAATAAGCTATTTTAGAGAAGACATTGTAGAATTAAATGTTTATATCAGAAAAAAAGGACAAAGGTTAGAATCAAAAGGTTTAATTTTCAATTTAAGAAACTAGAAAAACAAAGAAATTTAGCACAACATCAGCAGCACAAAGAAAATATTAAGAGTAGAAATCAATTAATTGAAAATAGATCATAATCAAAGGAACTTCAGGTGCATTATTTTCGGGTGATCTATTTTCAAGCAAAAAAATTAAGAAAGTAAAAAAAATTACAAATATGTAGTTTTAGAATCTCTGAAATCTTAGCCAGGCGTGGTGGCACACACTTTAATCCCCGCCTTGGGAGGCAGAAACAGGAGGATCTCGCTGGTTTGAAGCCAGCCTCTCTGGCTTAAGAGACCCTGTTTCCAAATTAAAAAAAAAAATACACACACACACACACACACACACACACACACACACACACACACATATATATATATATATATATATATATATATATATATATATATATATATAATAGGTCTGGGAGTGTAGCCCAGAGTTAGAAGGGTTTCCAGGAACCTCAGTACCACCAAAAAAACAAAAATCTCTGAAATCTTAGATATCTCAAAAAAGGTTTTGATAAATATTGCTGGAAAATACTTGATACTTGGCTTCTCACAGGAGCCAGAGGAGCAAATTATATTTATTGTGGATTAAAAGTGAATAGATGGAGCTGTTGGACAGAGTTAGTGTTCATATTAAGGCCAGGAACACAAAACTAGTTGACCCAGACATGAACAGAATTCAGAGGCATAAAATTCCCCAAGTACTGGGGGGATTTCATGATGGCTAACTGGAAAAGTTGATGACTCATGCTAGTTATACATACAATGAGGCATTAAAATGTATTTTATTGGGGACTATTTCTATTGCAGATGGGGAAGTTTTATGGTTACAATATTTCAAGAGAAATCTTTGCTAAAATAAAGCAGCAAGCATCTAGGGTTACCACTGGGGGCACAGAGCATGTTAATGATGAGTGGGCATCTAGAAATCTTTTCTTTTAAGCAATCTGTAATATATGTGGAAATATCACCAATAAAGGAAAATAAAAGTCTCTCAGAAAAATGGCTAAGCACATACAAGCAAAGAAGTAGTGCTGCCTATCCTGTCTGCTTCTCCACCTCTGTGCTCACCCAGAACATTCACGGCCTATTCATTTTTCATAAGTCTAATTATTTTCTCCATTTCTCTTTTATTTTTGACCCTCCATCCCAACAAGGAAGTAGTGAGTTGCTTGAGGGTGATATAATTAGAATTGAAAGATTCAGGCAGAATCTGGATGTGTAGACAGGGATGGAGAAGAGTTCCATTACAGGACTTAATCTTGCTTTCTAAAAGATATATCAGAGAAAGAGAAAAGCTAAGCATGATTTCCCAGATTCCTTGCTCCTAACAAAAAACGTGGTGCTAAGATAGGAGCAACATAATCTATCCTTAGCTCATATAATCTAATCTGTGATTATCTAATTGCGGAATGTATCTTAGGAAGAAGAAATGTAGGCTAAAACTTTGTATTCAGTATGCATTGGATTTAAAAAGTCTATATCGAAACACGATGGCTAGGTACACTGTTTGGTTTTAAACATGTTTAGAGTAACTCTTCATTGTTATCACTTTTCTTATGACTGGATGAATCAAATAGATGTCTCCAAAATATAAAAATATATCATTATTGCATTCTTTCTTTCCTCCCAGATATGTGCTTATTTTCTGTGATTTATCTTACAAATTGAATCAAGACATACTTTTCCCTTTGCCTTCCCAATTATACACATTGAAAAACATGATTTACTATACTTTAGTCTCCTAGATAGAAACAATTACATTTCTTACAACTAGGGATAGTTTAAATGAAGTACTAATGAAACCAGTTAAATCTCCTCTGGTCTCAATAATTATTAGGTTCCATGCTTTCTACAACTTTGTTCTTTAATAGACCAAGATAGTTTTGTTTTCATCAAATAGTTTAGGATGTTGTTAAATACAGACTAGAATGCTAGAAAATTTTGCATGTCATTGAAGCCACTTTCAATATTATAAAATATTAGCACAATTCCCTTACTTTTTTGTAAAAAATCCAATAGTGATCTAACTTAAATACGAGACATCACTATTTTAACACCTTGCTGCTGGCCTTAACATAAAACCTTCCTGGGACCAATGTAATATTCCTATCCTTGAGTCATTACCCTGGATTTCAGGAGCATCCTATATTGATTTTAAGATCTCTCTTATGGCTTTTTAGGCATTTCATGGTTTAAATATTCTATACCTTTCAGATTGATTACTTCTATATTATCTGTCACTTTTTTATTGTCAGTGCAAGGGCTGCTTTCTGCTCTGTTGTCACAAATGGATTCCCATGAGGCTAACACTTTTCATGCATCTTGCCAACAGAAATTGCTACTTCTTGAAGTAAGTAATTTGGAGCCCTTACAGCTTTATAAAACATAGGTGTAACATTTTTTTTCCAGTGGGTTTGGGATGCTCACTTATCTAAGGGTTTGTTCTTAAGCTAACAAATGATTATGGAAAAGCGTTTGTAAATACAACATACATGTGCTTCCTGATAACAGCGTATGTAGCTTTTATCTTTATACTTTTCCAAAAGTATGTCAAATAAGCAGATACATTTTCCATAATTCAATAGCTGTTTAAATTGCTTCTTATCACTTTTCTTACAACTTTTCTAATATTATTTATATGCCTTTCCCAAAGTATGTGACTATTTTTCCATGATGTGGTCTAATTTCTAAGATTCTAAGTAATCTTATTAGTAGCTCCACAATTTTCTAAGCAAATGTCTGCCTTTTCTCTCCAGGACACAAAACCTGCTGTTAAATGTAAATTTGGTATTTTCTACTTTATTTCCATAAAATGACCTATGTCAATTTAAATTTAAATTTCTATTTAAATGTCGATTCTAAAATAGCAGCATAAAATCAATTAATTTTAGAATTTAAAAAGAATATTTTCATAATTAGTAATTATTAAAATTAAAAAAAAAAAGCTAGGTACAGTGGTCCACACCTATAATCCCAGTATTTTAGAGGCTGAGATAGGAGGCGGGCAAATTCAAAGACAGCCTTGTCAACCTCGTAAGATCCTGTTTCAAAAAAAAAAAAAAAAAACTAAAATAAAAAGGGCAGTGTGTAGCTGGACATGGTGGTGCACACTTGTAATTCCTGCACTTGGGAGGCTGAGACAGGAGGATCGCACAGGTTCGAAGCCAGCCTCAGCTACTTAGTGAGACTCTCAGTAACTTAGTGAGACCCTGTTTCCAAATAAAAATATAAAATAGGTCTGGAAGTATAACCTGAAGGTAGAAAACCTCTGGGTTCCACCCCAGTACCACTATGACTAATGGGTTTCTTCTCCAGTAATATGTGTTTCCCAGATATTTTTTTTACAAATTATTTTCAGAGTGGAGAAAGAGAATTGGAAGAAAAATTATAATATTAACATGTATTTATGGACTCCTCAGGCTTGCCTCCAATTTAAAAAGTAAGTTAGTCACTAAAAATGTATCATTTCAATGCACTAGGTTTATGGTGTGACAGCCTGGCAGTATTTACCATTTTTGAAACTGGATGAGGATAGCTTATTGTCATATCATAATTTGTAATTAGTATGCATAATACAAGTAGCTCACCTTTCCGTTTGCACTAAGTTCTTCTGAATAAACAATAAATTCTGCAACATGGTATCATACAGGCCATATGACTAATTTACAGTGGGTCACAGTTGTACATTTGTGGGCTACAAGCATTCTGCAGTCTGTGTAATGAAGGACCAAAGTGTAAAGACTGATTGTAACAATAAATAATTTGCCAGTTGTCAGCACTTCTGTCATACAATATCATGTCATCTAATTCATCTCCTCAGAAAATTACTTGGAGATAAAAGACACACACACACACACACACACACACACACACACACACACACTATCACTGCCTAATGCCATGCTATTGAACATTAAGGTATTAGTTTGCAAATGCAACTATAACAACAGAAACTTAACAGTTTAAAACAATACAAATGCATTCTCTTATAGTTCCAGATATCAGAAAGTAGTCCTTTAGGAATAAAATCAACATATAAGCAGAACTAGCTCCTTCTGGAGGCTTGAGGAAAAGTCCACATTTCTGGCGTGGTGGCCCCACATCACAGCTGGCTTCTCATAGCCATGTCGCCCTTCCCTCGGTTGCCAAATTTCTCTACTTCTCTCCTCTTAGGACATGTGTGATTACCTTCAGAGTCCACCTATGTAATCCAGAATAACCTCTCCATCTCAAAACATTTTTATGTTAATTTCCTTTCAAAAGTTTTTTCCTTTCAAAAGTTTTGTATTTTATTTTATAATAGCTTTATTTAGGATAAAATTTATGTGATATAAAATAACCATTTTTAACTGTATTTTATTCAAAACTCAAGCACTGAAAGTTTAAATTAGTGCTTTTTAGTATATTCACAGACTTGTACAATGATCATTTTAAAAAGGGAAGCCAGAATCATGGTGGTGCACACCTGAAATCCTGGTATATGGGGAAGGTGAGACGGGTGGACCACAGGTTCGAGGCTCATCTCAGCAATTTAGGAAGACCCTGTTTCAAAGTAAAAAAAAAAAGGGCTGGGTGTGTAGCTCAGTGGTAGAATGCCCCTGAGTTCAATCCCTGTACCATAAAGAAATGTCATAATCAGACATACTCATTGCCTATTTACCCCATCCATCCCTGCCCTAATGTACTTAAAAAAAATTATTGGTGTGTTGTATTCATACATCTTAATGGGATGCAAGATGGTGGAGACATACATGCACACATCACCCAATTAGCCCTTACCAAGTTTCCACCCATTCCCTCCCCCACCCTCCTTCTCATGTTTGGCTTAGTGATGGGTATCGATATGTTTGTTAGAGTACATCATATGCATTAGAAAATTTCCCTCTTCCCCCTCCCATCCCCTCAGTTAGGTCGCTTTATTTGCTCATCTATAGAATCTCCTTCATTTAGAGTTCCTCTTATGACCCATTTTTTTCCTTAGCTTTCACATATTAGGAGATTTCTTATTTTTGTGACTAATCTCACTTAGCATAATGTCTTCCAGTTCCATCCATTTCCCTGTAAGTGACATAAAATGTACTTTTTGAAACATACTTGTATTAGTACATTGTAATCTTACATAATAGCAAAAGTTCAGAGTGAAGGGAGCACTACCGTTGTTTGTGTCATATAAGATCACTTTCACAAATTCCTGTGATTAGTGTGTGGCTATTGTTAAGGACTTTTATTTATTAATTTTAAGGGATATAGCTTTATTTAATCAGTATGTATCTGAGGGATAAAATAAGCAGGCTTTCTGATATATTGGGATATATTATTCTTGGAGATGATTATTAAAATCTAACTGATCTGCTCTTAAAACATTCTAAATAGAACAGATGACTTCTTGATTCCGCAATGGCAGCATTTCTACCAGGAGAGTAAGATGGTGGTTATATGTTGAAAGTGCCTTTGACTCTCTTTTGAATGTTAGCAGGATTTAGAGTACTTGAAAGAGAACACATCTCAAAGAAATGATTCAAGAGAAGAAAGCTACAGAACATAGCCCGTAGGAACACCACTCAGCCCCATTTTCTGCGTATCACACTTTGCCTCAATGAGTCAAGATATCCATTTCCAAACATCTGATCCTGGCATATGCTTTATATCAGATGACAATATTGTCCTCACCTTTATATACCAAGCCTAGTACAGTGCTTGGCAAATGAAAGGTATTGAAATGAACACTTGAATTTGTGTTAATAGATGTCCCCTTTTAGTTTCCTTGACCTATACAACTTTTTAGTAATTTACTGATAAACAATTGGCTGTATTCAATTAAAAACTGCCAGTACTACAAACCATTACAAATACTATGCATATTTGATATTCATATGATCGAATTCTCAGTCTTTTTTAATTAAAATTTTATAGTCTAAATCCTTGGTTAGAATTTTATTTTTTGGTGATTGTTAATCACAGGATGCCATTCAATTACAAAGTTATATCTCTCAAGATCTTGTCCATCAAGAAAGTGCAATGTTCTGATTTGGGCTCAGGATTCATTTCCTAGTTCAAGGTCAACACTGATTTTAATAAATTCCTTATTAAGTGCCTCTCTTGAATTTGGTTCTAGGCCAAGCCAAGCTTTTGAATCAACTATGTCTCTGTAATAAGAAATATAAATCTTCAGCTACTATTAGACTGGGGGACTTGAAAGGCATTTTCTAAGCATCTAGAAATATCCATAATATTCCCTCTCTCCACACCTCCTGCTTTCTAAGTCCCATCACTGGACTCTTCATTATGCCTTCCATAAAACCACCCTGTTAATTTTCCCTCTTCTAGATTACCACATGGCTAGAAAGAAAATAGAAGAGTCACAATCTAAAATACATAGCTTTGAAAAACTATTTTTATGTCCGATATAGGTTTAAAAATACACAAGATAACATTTAAAAATTAAATTATATTAATTCATTTAGCCTTATTAGGTATTGAATTTAAAAGATTAACCACAAGATACTGAGAGGTTTAAGATTACATGGAGAATAAAGAAGAATAAATAATAGTGAAGCTAAATGATCCTAAAAAAGCAAAGTTCTCAAGGCAAATCTTGAGGACATGAAAACCCCAATTCTTAAAAGTATATAAAGCATTTTATGTGTTTTTGGTGTATGCCCAATTTTCACATGTTACTTCTTGGGCTTTCATGCGGGCACTATCACATGGGCACCAAGACCAATGAGAGCTGCCGATGTGCAGTAGAAAAAAATGAGTAGGACTTTAAAAAATTTTTTTTTTGTGTGTGTGGTACTGGGCTTCCTGGAAACCCTTCTACCTCCGGGCTACACTTCCAGACCTATTTTATATTTTTTATTTGGAAACAGGGTCTCTTAAGCCAGCGAGGTTGGCTTCGAACCAGCAAGATCCTCCTGTCTCCGCCTCCAAGCGCAAGGATTAACATTTTCTTATAAGGTTCATGATCTCTCCTTAATTGATAGCCTTCCTAATCAAATGATATAGGTAATAAGCTTCCTTGCAACTTGTATTGTCTCAAAAATTACCTCTGGACAGAGGTAGGCAGAAATCGTCTTTTGATCTTTAAAAATAGCAATTTAGAAGTATTATTTTTTCAATATTTTTATTGGTGCATTGTAATCATACACCTGAATGGAATACAAGATGGTGTAGGCATATATCCCCTTCAGTTGCCTTCAGATTTTATAGAGATTTACTATAAGTAAGAATTTGTCAATCTGATTTGTGATAACTATCAATCTCAACAAAAATAATCTACCAAAAATAATACTGACTATATAATTTTCAATAATTTTTTTTTTGTGATACTGGGGTTCCTGGAAACCCTTCTACATCCGGGTTACACTCTCAGAGCTATTTTATACTTTTTATTTGGAAACAGGGTCTCTTAAACCAGCGCTGGCTTCGAATCTGCGCAATCCTCCTGTCTCTGCCTCCCAAGCGCAGGGATTACAAGCGTGCGCCACCACACCTGACTTCAATAAATTTTTTAATGCTAAGTTTGAAGAATTCAAGGGATAAAAATGTTTGAATATATATACCTATAAATATGCAGATGCATATGTATACTTATATATGTTTATATATATATATGAATGTGTTTGTATACATACATACATATGTGTATATATAGTCAGTACTCAATCACTAAGCCAATGTGATCCAGACACAAAGTCCTAATCCTAAAACATAGACTTCATTTAAATATATTCTTTGTACCATTCTAAAGCAATAATAATAACATAAAGAATGGAGAATGATAGCCCTCATATACAAGATAGAATCAGAATTTATTTTTTTGCTAAATCATTATGATATACTTAGTGTCTAATTTTACTAAAAACTCACATACTCGATAAGAAGAACCAACTATTTTGAGTTATCAGATTTCATATGTAATCAATCTATTTTGGCCCGGAGTGTTGGCACACGCTTGTAATCCCAGCATTTGGGAGGCTGAGACAGAAGAATTACAGTTTGCAGACAGCCTCAGCTATTTAGTGAGCCATTTTCAATTCAATGAGACCGTGTTTCAAAATATATCTAAAAAGTAGGGCTGGGGGTGTAGCTTGTAGGTAGAATGTTCCTGGGTTCCATCCCCAGTACCACAAAAATAAAAAAATAAAAAATATAAAAAATAAATTTATTATTATTTTTAAGAAGTTTGACCTTTTGAATTGCCACAATTCAAAAGGTCCTATATTAAAATGATTTGTTTTTATAATTTTATATAAGTATTATACATATCTGTGTGTATATATATATATATATATATATATATATATATAACACAAAAACATTAACAAGTCATGAAAGTTGGTCAACTATAACTAAACACTTGCATTAAAAAGTGCTAAATAAGTGAGCTTATTCTTTGATGTCCGAATTTTGTCTCACTGAGTGTTAGTTAAGTCTTATATCACATAAAATTGTGTTACTGAGCCGGGCGTGGTGGTGCACGCTTGTAATCCCCGAGCTCAGGAGGCGAGACAGGAGGATCACACTGGTTTGAAGCCAGCAGTGATGGCTTAAGAGAATCTGTTTCCAAATAAAAATATAAAATAGGTCTGGTAGTGTAGCCTGGAGAAGGGTTTCCAGAAAACCCAGTACCACCAAAAAAAAGAAAAAGAAAAAAGAAAGAAAAAAAGTATGTTGCTAATAGCAATTATCTTTCCTGTCTTATTGCATAAAAACCATCACATCTGTGAAAAGTCACATGTGAAAATTAAAATTAAGGAACTAAAGATATATGTATTAATTCACTAAAAAGCAATTATAAATAACATATACTTATAAAATTTAACTCTTTTATAATAAAAAGTTGGTGGCAAGAATGGCACTGTTTTACATTTTTCAAAATTTTTATAGTATCAGCTCAACAAGAAAAGACATGGATCTCTTATCTGTTTCTACATTGAATATGTTGATTTTTTACACACACATATATATATAAATTCAAACACACACATATATATGTATGTATGTATATATATATATTTATTGTAGTAACTAGAGAAAATACAGCATCATACACACATACACATATAACAGAAAATAGGAATAGTATTTCCATGGATTTTTCAGATAATTATTTATATATTTTTAATAATATACTAGAATTCACCGAGAAGAATTTGTAAATAGTATTTGCAATTGTGACTCTGGAGTAATGCCAACAAACTTTTTATACTGTGTTAAATTAATATATATATATATTAATTTAATATTATATATGTTAATTAATTAATATATATTATTATATATTATATATTATATATAATAATATATAATATTAATATATATTATATATATATAATATATATAATATATATAATATATATAATATAATATATATAGGGTTAGGGTTAGGGTTAGGTTAGGTTATATATATATATAATATATATATAATATATATTATATATATATAATAATATAAATATTAATTAATATATATATTATATATTATATATTATATATTATATATTATATATTATATATTATATATTATATATTATATATTATATATTATATATTATATATTAATATATATATATAATTAATATATATAATAATAATATATATATAATATATATAATATATATTATATATATATTATATATATATTATATATAATATATATATAATATAATATATATTATATA
This sequence comes from Muscardinus avellanarius, assembly GCF_963383645.1. Lineage (NCBI taxonomy): Eukaryota > Metazoa > Chordata > Mammalia > Rodentia > Gliridae > Muscardinus > Muscardinus avellanarius. The sequence goes on along the minus strand of NC_137803.1, from coordinate 42,788,897 downwards.
TAATATATAATATTATAATATTATATATTATATATAATATATATTATATATTAATATATATTATTAATTATTAATATAATTAATATATATATGCATATATATCACCATGCATTGGTAATTTAAAAGATATTATTTCACTGGGTTATGAAGATCATCTTTCAAAAGATGTTTTTTATTTTTAAATTTTTGTTGTCAAGGTTTGAATACAGGCCACATGTATGATAGGCATACACTCTGCCTCTGAGCTACATCCCTAGTGCCAAATATTGATGTACTCATTATGCAGTATTAAAAATTACATCTGGTGCTATATGCATATGTTTCATCACACTAAACTTCAAAATGATGTATGGTAAAATTGTACTAATAAAAGTATATAAAAGAATTATAGGAGAAACTCTGGACAAAATAGGAGAAATCATAGAAGAGCAAATAAAGTGACCTAACTGAGCGGAATGGGAGGGGGAAAGAGAGAAAATCCATAATGTCCATGATGTACATTCATAAATATGTAAGAGTCAATCACTAATTCAAACATAAGAAGGATGGAGTGGGTGGGAATGGGGTGGGAATTGGGGAAGGGCTAAATGAGTGATGTGTGCGTGTATGCCTCTATCATCTTGTGCTCCATTAAGATACATGACTGCAGTGCACCAAAATAAAAAATTTTTAAATTATGGCTGTTAATATCATGTCTATATTATAAAAAAATCTCTTTATGCTTTGAAAAACTGTACAAGCTCAAAATGTCATATAGAAGCTTTCCGAAATCCTAATTTTCATTTGAAAGCTCAAAGCTTTTTTCATGAACAACAAATATTATAACTTGTTTTCTTTGTGGTGTCAGGTTCCTTTTGTCCAAGAAAATGTATAGAAACTAGTTGAGATGGAATAACTACAGTTTGTCTTTCAATTATTGTTTTAAGTAAAAAATATGTTCTATAAAAATAGCTAGTTCAATTCACAACTCCAAATATCAAACAAGCACTTTCCTGGAGACAGCCTACTTTGGTGTGCAGGAGAAGTGTTTTATGTCTTCTCACTTCATCATAAAGAATATTAAAAAGACATGTACTCAAGTGTTGAAATTTAATACAATTAATATTGACTACAACACCAAGTAGATTCTTAATTAAAATTGGCCACGCAAGGGCATGGCGGTAAGCAATACAATGAATACTGTGGGAGTCATGGTCTTGGTTTACACTAAGGTCCAAGAAGTTTTACCCATCATTGCTTTTGTACCATAAGCACAAATGTCAGCAATGAGAAAGACAAGATATCTCAGTATTGTTTGAAAATTTTGTGTGTTGCAGAACAGATTTCTCAGGGTTATTAAAAAAAGTTTAGATCTTGCAGACTCTAACTTCCCTAGAAAGTCTTGTGAACCCTGAGGGTTTGTAGATCACACTTTGAGAACTTCTAGCCTAGACAAAAGACAGCAAGTATAAATAATTGCCTTAAAATTAAAAATATGGTTTAGAAAACCATAAAACACCTATATAAAATCAAATAAAACATAATTCTTAAAATAAATATTAGGAAAAATGCACAAACATGTAGCTAAAATAAACAGATCATCGTACAATAGCATTTGAAATATGAGGTAGGAATACAGCTATCATATTGAGATGTTTGATAATGCCCATGGGTTTGTTTCTTTTACTTGAATTTACTTAACAATAGGTTTCAAGTCTGTAAAAAGTGAGAATGCTGAAATTTATTAGTCCTTAGAAATTATCCCTTGTAGTTTGTAAACATTTGGAGTGGACAGAATTTTATTTGGGCCTCCCCAATTTTTTTTTTAAATGGAGAAAATAAAATCGGTCTAGTTAAAAATGAACCCATGCAATTTGGTTATTCAAATCCTTCAGCAGTGTTTATCAGATTTTCAGCCTACTTCCAATTTTAGTTGTTAGCAGCTATGCTTCTGTGTATCTAAAGGACAGGATTTTACATCATAAGGGTAGAATGATGCATAGGAGGGCAATGGACATCGCCCAATAGATGGAAGCACCTTGATTAAACCACACCAAGCATCTGAACAGACCATTCGATCCATGTATCTAAAACTGTGGGTAAGTTAAAGAACTTTGCAAAGAGTATATACTCTTTTTAGCTATTCAAGTTTCTTTCTCCATCAGGCATTAAGACCTAAGTAAAATGTGCATTCAAATCACACCTGTTTCAGTTTCTCAAAAGTGCAATTTCAGCTAATTTAACAATTCATTCCTCTTAGGGATACATTTTACTGGGAGATTTAAGCTAGTGAGATCAGCCTGAGTAAATCATGCAGTTAACTGATTTTTGATAATAGAAAAATTTGGCTGGTTGGAAATGTTTAAAGACTGTAGAAGAGAAGAATGTGGTGGGTCACTAGAAAGAATTCTGCTTCTATATCCAAGATACAAAGACCCAGGTCTCATGTTACTAACTTTAAGCATCATTTTCTAACAACCTATTTCTGGTCTATTACCCAAAAACAAGAATTAGGAAGCTGACAAAATTAATAAGTCCAGAGTTACACTGAAATATAATGTAGAGGAGTGACCAAATAAACCTGGTTTCTATATTCTTTGTCAGATTATAACCTTTAGATTAAAATTCATGGAAACATGATATTTATTTGAGAGACTAGATAGCAATGTGCTGATTCCTGGCTGCACATGTCATGTTTTAAGCTTCCAGAGAACTAAGCAATGTCTGTCCCTATAGTAAAGAACTGCATAGTGATGTAATCGCATTATTTATTTTTTGTGGGGGAGTGATATGATCTGGTTACTTGGGTGGTCAGTTCAGGGTTTCCCTATATGCATTAATGCATAAAGATAATATCCATCAACTTTAAAAGAACACAAGATCTTCCTCAATGTCTGGAGCTATATATTCCAGATGATCTTACTTCCTTAAGAAAAATTCAGCCATGAAATTCAAGTTTAAAGATGTTTTGTGGCACATACCACGTATCACTTTAAAGGAGGCAAGAAAAGCCAGTAAACATTCCCTAGAAAAATTTCCTTCTCCAGCTACTCTCAAAATCCATTCAAGAACATATGATTTCAAAGAGTTCAAGGTGCCCTGTGGCCTAGAGTCATCTGTACTAATTTCTTGTTTATGAAATATTGAAACAGGCTAACAAGAAATACTGAGTATACTATAAACATAAATATTCCTGTTTCTTGAGATTTAACAAGGGTGTATCTCTTTGGAGTTTTTTTTTTCTTTTCTAATTTTAATAATCATAAAGTAAAATAATCACTATGAAGAATACAATTGAAAGCCTATACAGATTTTGAAATGTTTGGGTATATAGATAATAAAAACCATGATATAAGCTGTGAAAGTCTAGCACACTAGACAAACTGTGAAGTATCACAGAAAAATAATAAACACTATTATAAATGAGTTAAAATTCCAAATAGAAGTTTAAGTCATGCAAATATAGATTGATATGAAGGGACAAAGTATTCAAAGTGTTGCAAAATTAATATCAATTTTATGCCACATATATAAGCTGCAAAATACGGCTCAAATTCTCCATCATGGAAATAGCAGATTTGTATTTGTTTGTTGCTTGATGTGGCAAGAGAACCAATTAAATTAATACCTCCAGTTTATTCGTAATGCATTGTATGACTTTGACCATTCCTACAATAACTTCATTCATCTTACAATATGCTGTTCCCTAGGGAAAATACTGCTGCTGTTATATGATGGTGTTTCTATGGTTCACATATCTATGCTAGACTATAAGCTAATTGAAGGAAGATTCTTTCGTCACTGTCTTTGTATTGTGGTATTTTGTATATGGTCGAATCTTTATTTCCTTTTTTCCCTGTTTCCTATTTAATCCTGAGACAGGATTCAAGTCTATTTACAGCACAAGCACAACAGAAAAAAATTACACTGAAACTAGCTGAGGGGGAAAAAAGGCAATAAGCTAGCATCGGGCATAAAATGGAACCTATCTACTTCCTGCAAGCAAGTCACAACGTTAAGCTTTCTAGCAGACACTATTAAAGGGGAAACCCGGTCAATTCAGTGCCCCGGAGATCAAACACACAGACCCTCCAGGATAAATACTATTCACCATTCTCAATACTTACACCTGACAAAAATTTCTCCTCCTAAAGTAGATAGTGTGAATTTAACGGGCAACTTTTCTTGGTAAAGAACACAACAGAGAGTCTTATCAGAACCATTTCTTACAGTGACCCTCAAGGTAGTAATTCTATAGAGAAGAGATAATACATAATCAGGAACAGCTTTCTGCTGGTCTGATTTAATTCAGCAAGAGATTTTATATTATCTAAAATAATTGATTACTGAATAGCCATTCTAACCAAAGACTCCTTTCATCCAGAGGTCTGTAGTTACAGAGAGTTTGAGCTTGTATTCTGATAATACCTGCAATTGTCTGGCCAGGTGATTATAGAGGAAGCAAATACCTGCGCATTTAGCTATGCTGGGGTTACAGCTGACATCCTCCTGGGGAAAGTACAGAGAAGAACTATTTATCTCTAAACAGAGCAGAGCTGGGGGAAATTTAAGAAAGGTTCAAAGTTCCCTCAGCTTCCCACACCCCTGGTGTGGAATAGATAATGCTGGCAATCAATTGAATTTGCTATACTATTGATCTTATTTTTGATATCTAAACTGCCTCTATTTACCAATGCCATGATTCTCTCTTTAAAGCAAAAGACTCCTATTCTTTCCTTTTTTAAAATTTTATCGGTGCATTGTAGTCATACATCTCATGGGGTACAAGATGGTAGAGGCATAGTATAAATGGTATCATTTAACATCCTTTTTATAGATATACTTGTCCTTGACATCTGACATCTTCACACACACACACACACACACACACACACACACACACACCCCTATGTGTATGTACAAGGGGTTGAACTCAGAGGCATTCTACTTTTGAGTTATGCCCCACTATTTTTTATTTTTTTGACTTGAAACAGGGTCTTACTAAGTTGCTAAGTCTCACTACATTGCTAAGGTTGTCGTTGCTAAGTCTCACTACATTGCTAAGGTTGTCCTCAAACTTGTGATCCTCCTCTTTCAGCCTCTCATGCACTATGAGCTACTTATTATTTAAGTTAGTGACAAAAAAGTTGTCCCTGGAAAATTTATGATTCATGATTAAAATATATTTGTTGTATTTATATTATGTAGCTAAATAAATGTGTATACAAACAAAATATAAATAATGACATAAAAAGGTGATTTGAATCAAAGCTGGATATAATGAAAATATATATTTACATATTCATTATTATATTCATATGGTTTGAAATGTATAAAATATATAGGTATGCTACTTGCTAACCACTAGAACTTCTCTAGGGGTATTCTTCTAAATAAATACCATGATCATACTACTCTAAGAAACTTTATATAATCCTAGTACAATCTGATGGTATTTTATTTTATTAGCCTCATATCCCTGCAACTGCTTTTGGTTTATATTTTTCTCTTCCAGAAGTTCAGTGGCTCTGGGGGTGGTGTGTTCAAAGTTTATTCTATCTAGGACTCTGTTTAGCAAGACACATTTTGCTACATCACATATTTATCTCTTTCCAAGATGTTGATGTTTTTATGCTTGTGGCTTTCATTGAAGGATGTATGATTCTTCTTTTATTTCCACTTAGGAATTCACACACCTTAAATATATACTTAACCAAGATAGGGTTTAGTCTTTCCATCTCCTAACAAATAACCAGATTAATCTTTTAATTTTCATTGTGTACAAATCTGCTTGTTTCTATCATTTGAGATAAAAACCTTTATAATATGTTAGAGTTGTGTCTGTTCTATACAAATTTCTAAATACATGCTATTCCACACTTGTACAAAATATGTAGGTTCTTATGCATAATGCTATTATGCATTTCCTCAAAAGTTTCAAAACTACACGAGCCATGGCTTCAAATAGTCATTGGATGAAGCCTTAAATGAAGAGAAGATGCCAGGTGTGCTGCTGTCCTCCACAGGAACCCTGGCTATATATTTCCCTTTAAAGTTAGAGCAACTTCTAAAGTTAGTGTTTCTATGTGTTCACATTTCCATTATCCTTCTGACTCTTCCAGGTTTCTTCCATGGCTATTCTTCCTTCACGTCTTACACTGGTTAGAAGACTTGATTCTACACAGAATTATTTTCTAGACTGTATTGTAAATTAGACTGAAACTTCCTCCTTACACCATTTTCAGCATTTATCTTTTATTCTTAACTTTTACATTTGATCACAAAGCCAAAAATAAAAGTGATGGCCCTGCTGTGGCAGCACTGCTCCTGGCTTTTGACATATAATAATCTGAGATTCAGAGAAGTTAAAATAATTGCTCAAAACAACATGCAAGTGAAATCTTAGAATGCAGATTTAAAATGAGTCAATTTGACTCCAGAATCTGGTCCCCTAACTTGTATTTATAGGATTTAGAACACCTTCTCAAGGAGTGTCAAAGAAGACAGGGGAGGAGGTTTGGAATCATCACTGGTAGAACTGAGAGAGCACATTGAGGAAAGACAGTTCATGGCATCACATACTTCTGAAACTCTGCACAGAAACCAACAGGGGAGAACACAAATCTTTTATTTTCAAAAGTAGGTTACCAGGCATAGGAGTGCACACCTGCAATTTCAGCATGAGAACCATAGGCTTCAGGCCAGCTTGGGCAACTTAACGATACCCCATTTCAAAATAAGAGCTAAAAAGGGCTGGGGGTGTAAATCAGTGGAAAAGCACTCCTGGGTTCAATCCCAGTACTGGAGAGGGGAGAACAACTATCAAAGCCATCCCATTTTTGTATGATTTTTTTTTTTTTTTTGGTGGCACTGGGGTTCCTGGAAACCCTTCTACCTCAGGCCTACACTCCCAGACACCTACTTTTTTATATTTTTATTTGGAAATAGGGTCTCTTAAGCCATCGAGGCTGGCTTCAAACCTATGGGATCCTCCTGTCTCCGCCTCCCATGTGCCAGGATTATAAGCGTGCGCCACCACGCCTGGCACCATTTTTGTATGATTTTATATTCTTATTTTCTTAAAATTATATCAGAACAAGTACTTATTTTCTTTCAAAATAAGCCCTTTGTTTCTTATTTTCCAATCTTTGTCCAGTCCTAAGCTATATTAAGTAGTAGGAGAAACGTCATTTCTCCTTTTATTCACTTTATATTAACCCCAAAATCTTTTTTTTTATTGCTGTATTTTTCCTCCCTTTGCTTATCTCAGTGGGAATATAAACATTAACACAAGCCGGGTGTGGTGGCGCACGCTTGTAATCCCCGCGCTTGGGAGGCAGAGACAGGAGGATCGCGCAGGTTCAAAGCCAGCCGCGCGCACTGGCTTAGAAGACCCTGTTTCCAAATAAAAATGTAAAAATAGGTCTAGGAGTGTAGCCCGGAGGTAGAAGGGCTTCCAGGAACCCCAGTACCACCAAAAATAAATAAATAAATAAATAAATAAATAAACAAACAAACAAACAAACAAACAAAATAAACATTAACACAGAACTTGTCTATTTTTACCTAACATTTATACTTCAGAATCAGCCTCTATCAGAGTACTTTCCTGTTTTCTTTAGCTATTTATTCTCCTTCTTTTAGAAAAAGTTATTATTGTATTTATTAATTCAGAGAACTCCAAACAATACTGACTTTATTCTGGTTTTGAGCTTTGCAGAGAAAATACTTTGTTAATATGAAACTCTAAACAGAAGCACCTTCATTATCAGCAGAGACAGTCCTGTTGGTCTAAAGCCCTCCCGGGAGGGCTTTCATGTGGGCAGAGGAAACTTTGCCTTAGAATTCCAGGAAGAGGGTTTAAAGCCCACCACGCCCACTCGAATGGCCCTCCCATCATTGGCCTCCATCTAACATGGTCCTTCTAGTTCCTCTATCCTCTCTCTGTCCTAATTGGAGTAGAATTATTGGCTTCTGTATCCACATTTCTCTACATTCATAAAATCTCCACACTTTTTAGGGAACAATCCTACTAATTACATTTCTGTCTTAACTGAAACTTGAATCTCAACCCAGGACACCTGTGTACTTGGATTTGGGGAGTAGATAATTTTGTCTTGCTCTTTCCATAACAACTTCCCTCTAGTGAATCGGACACACTCCATGCAGCTCTAAGACTCATGAATCCTTCTTTTGACTATCACTATTGTCATTCTCCTTTTGCCAAGGACTTCAGTAGCTGGCTCATCTTTTTCTCTGTAATTAGACACTGCCATTTTCCTTGATGATTTCAACATCCATGGAGCTGTTTGATCAGATGTTCTCTCTTGGTTCTGCTTCTTCAAGAACTATCTGCAACGGTGTAACCACACAAACTTTGGTAAGAGCAACTGCAAAATGTCTCATTTCTGAAATTGTAAGCCATTCTTTCATTTTACAAGTATTCATTTTTCTTATCTTACAATCTTAGTTTGTGATTTGCTCTTTTCATCAAGAGCACTGCTTTCAATATTTCACTGGGTAAATAACAGTTTTAAGTAGAGAACTGTTAAACTGTTAAACTCCCTCTGCCCTGTGCTGTATGCTTAAGTTTCACAGCCATTTCCCATTCTCTCTAACCGGAAGGGATGTCTTCTTCTCTGGCTACAGGTTTCTAATGCTTTTATGCCTGCATTTTTCCATTACTAGAAAACTTCACCTTTTTTTCTTTATACCAGTGTTATTATTTTAATTATTCACTTTTTGATACATTTTTTCTCTTGTGTTTAGGACTCTTATAATCTATACAATTGAAGCTCTGATGGACTGACACAGGAGAAAGTGACTGTTTCCCTTCAATATTTCCTGTATATTCCTATGTAGCTATATCTCACTTGACTCTCGCAACAATAAACCTCTTCACCAAACCTTTGGTCTCGCGGTCTATAATATTTTCATTTTATATAAAAATTAAATTACCTTATTTAAAACTACCATTTTTCATAGCTCTCTTCTTCTGCTATGGAAGATACTGCCTCTATCCAAGGCCAGTGCTTCTTCCAAAGTTCTGTGTGTTAAGATTCCATTCCATATCCTTGGGAATTGGTTTTGTAAAATATCTCCTTTGTTCTTCCAAAAATGAATAACATTCTCCTGTTTTTCCTTCTCAGCAAATGAGTATGCTCAAGTTCTTTGATGTTAACAAAAAGTCTTTGCACTCTATTTCTGTCTGCTATTTTACCACTTTGTGGTAAAATCTATGTTTTTGAAAGAATAATCTATATTGAATCTGTTTATGTTCTCACTTTCTAGTTTTCTCTGCCAGAAAATACTATCTAAATTGCTCTTATCAACCCAATAGTTTTCACATGGATACTCCTATTTATTCTTAAAAATTTTACATCAATTTCACCTTCTTGGAGAAATCCTCCTTGACCCTCTATTTTGATATAGATGCTACTTCTTGAACTCTCCAAGCTCCCACATTTATGATGCTATATTTGGTAGTTTTCCTCATTGAACTTTTCTTTTTAGACTGTTAGCTCAATGCAGTCAAAAATGATTGGAACGATTCTATACCCAAGCTTCAAAAGTATCTGGCATATAATTATCATTCAAGAGCTGGTCAACAAATAAATTCCATAGTGGACTACTAAAACACTCAGTAAAAATATATGTTGTTTTTAGGAATATATAGCAAAATGGAAAATAATCTATCACCAAGTGGAAATGCTTAAAATTAGGAGTACACAATAATTGCAGCTTTACAAAAATGTGGACATTGAGGAGAAAAAGCTAAAAATTAACCAAAATACTAGTGTTTGAAATACTGATCAGGATTTATTGATGACTTTTCAATTTTTAGAAGAATTGAAGTAAAATATTATATAATCCTAATTCATATAATATTGAATTATGACTTCCCCTCTTGTTGCACTCTTTGATCAAATTTCACCTTTATATCATTCTCCTTTTTTATTTTCTATTATAACATTAAGGAAATATATCCCAAGTATAGTTTTATTTTTAAAAAATAGCAAAATAGTCTTTCTTTTCCCCAAAGTTTTCAACACAGTAGCATAGAGCAATGTTTACCAATCAAATTGTTTATGCAAATCACTGCATCTAGATTGGCTTGTAACTAAGTGCAGTGGAAACTATCATTCACCTCTGATGAGCCAAGCAGATAGCATATGCAAATCGCAGAGCTGCATAATAGCTTTTTCTGGACCTCTAACTTCAGTTTCCTTTCAGAATATTAGTTTTAGCACTAGTAGTCTACAAACTTCATGGACATTAAGTGGACAGTATTTTTGCTTTGTTTTTTTTTTGTTTAAGAAAGTTTTTCAGGATATAAATAATAGATATTTTAAATGCAAACACCTATATTTTATAACACTAAATTATGGAATCAAAATTAATCAATTTGCTTAGGGATTATTCATATTAAAGTAAAAAATTATTTCTTTTAATCTTAGACTTTGTATTAAAGAACTTTTATGTAAAACAGTTACAAATATACCTTGAAAATAAGTTTCTGTTAAATTTTCATTAAATGAGTCTGTATTATATTTATCCTACTTTAGAACATCATATTCACTATTGAGTTTAAAAGATTTTAAAAATATTGTAAGTATTACTTCATTTTGATGATTTGGAACCAGTGATCTAGATGTAAAATTTTATTCCACATCTAATATAGTTACTTTCTTTTCTTTATTTATACATGATTTTTCTTTGTTTCTATTTGTTTTTAAAGAAAGGAAAAGGAAAATATTCCCTCTAATGGTAACACTTTTAACCACATTATGATTACTGGTGATGTTTTCACTATCAACTTAATAGATGAGTAATGTTGATATACTTCATTAGATACAGTAAAATACATCATAATGATTTAAAAAGGTATGCTGATTACAAAATATAATCCAATGAGTCACACAAAGTTTCTCAAAAACATCCTGGAAAAATAGACTTAAAATGAAAAATGATATTATCCTTTGTCTATTATATTGTTAGAACTTTTAAAATGTACTATTTTTATTATCCAGAATCATGCATTTCAATCTCAGATGTGTTATATTTCCTTTTATAGAAATCCTACATGGTCAGTTAATAACGTTAAGGATCCACACAACCACAACACAACCAGTATATGTGATTCATGTATAATTTACATTGGTACACAAAGTTAATTTGCAAATCTCCCTTAACTGTATAAAACAAAGAGTGAAAACGTCAACGTATTGCTTAAATTGTGAGAACATAGTGGGGTAATTTTCTTCTACTCTTGGCCTATGCCACTTGTCTATGACAATAGCTTGCTATCAAATTTAAGACCCTTATTCGGGAGGTTAATGCGAGGTAGGAACTCCATTCAGTGTTATTTTGGCTTAAGGGCATAATGTCACAATTTGGTGCATCCTCTAATGACTTTTTTTTTTTTTCTGAAGGCAGCTTACAGCTTAGACCTAGTTCAGCGAATTTCCTTGTAAGGTCCTTGGAAGACTGGAGGAAAAAAAAGTACAATTGATTGCGTGGCCAAGTTTCTGTTCATGCCTGCTTACTGATTTTTGTTCATTTCACAAATAAACAAGGCATGAATACATCAACCCACAAACCATAAACAATAAAGAACTTCATCCTGTAAGTTTGCTACGGCCAGCAGTTTGTGGCGGAATCTGCTATTTGTCATAAGATAAATGATAAAGTGATTGCCATTTGTCACTGAATACACAAGAGGAGGGTGCTCAGCTGTGAACCACTCAGATGCAGACAACAGTAAATACTGCCATTCTCATTACTGACTTCCTTTAAAATGGCCCCCTAAAACTATGAAAATAAAATTACATTAGTATTTTGGGTAAAGATTCTTCATCTTTTAACCTAAGAAGAAAAACCATAGAATTAGCACTAAATATCTGAGTATGTCCCGTTAAAAACCTTGTATTTACTGCAGCATGGGATGCATGCAAACATGGGCCATCTTTTATAAAGAAAGGAGTTTTAGAAAGTTGAGTGTTGGATTTAATTTATATGTATTGTTCCCACTTTTGTACTGTTCAGTGATTTTTAATACAAACTTTTTTATGTTTCTGAGACTCACTCGTGCTTGACGGCTTTCAACCATATTAATAGAGGTTATAACAGCACCCATACATTAATACAGTCTGTGTTTTATCTAAACTATGATTGAATTTAGGGAGTGCCTAAATTCTGTGTTGCTGTACTTGATGCCAGCTACATGAACTTTATTAATTCCTTTGAAAGGCTACCCAACAACAAAATAGGAAAATATAAAATGCAAATGACTTACCCAGAGGAAGAAGTGGTGCTCATGAAATCTTTCTTTAAGCTACAATATTCTTTGGTGGCAAAACACCACACCATTAATGAGGGAATATTTTAATTACAGCATCTTATGCTAAAATTAATCTGTTCAAAATTTGAAGCTTATACATAAAAGTAAAAAATAGTCACAGGATTTTTGGCTTTGTGTCATTATGACTTGTAAGAAAAAAGTAAAAGTGCAAAATAGTTGGCACATATTTTTTGAAATGTAAAGAATGTTTATAACTCTCAGTTTTATCATGGAATATATCACTTTTCACAAGAAAACTCAGATTAAATAACACATAACCTGAAATATCTTTACACCATTAGACACAGTTCCTTCAAGATTAAGGTTGAAATACACTGGTGGAGAAATGTAGGGAAGTGTGCACTTTATAGTATCTTTAAATCCAAGCTGAATAGCAAGTAGAAAAATAAGTATTTAGTGGCAGATATTCCCAGAAACTGATCTAAATTTGAGTGATCGTAATTTTTCTGATGTATTACAATAAGATTAAATTTTGAAAAATTAAATTATAAGTTTGTATTTTTACCTGTAGATCAATATAGTGAATTTCACACTCTTAATTCAAAATATATTAAAAATAAAACTTTAAAATATTTTATACCTTATCTTCCAAATATATTAGAAATAACACCTTATAAAATATTATTCTTTATGTCTTCTGCTAAAGCATATGAGAAATCTTTCAAATCTTTGGTGCTGGGAGTGGAGATTTCCTGACATAAGCTAATACATTTTTCATCAAGTGCTAATGAATGAAAATGATTACTTAGATCAACAAAATATATGCATAGTCTTTCACTCTAAGTGTCAATACTACATATCAAATTAATTTTATAAATATTTGTTCAGTTAGTGCTCTATTATACATTACTGTGGTATATAAAAAAGATTAACTCTGAAACCATTTAATCTTATTGTTAGTTTATGTACATTAAAATATAAAAACTATTACTATATGTAATATAGTAATATATAAATCATCAGTATATTATCAATGTCTATTCAAATAGTATATTTCAATGTGAACATTTGGCTTAATGATCAATTCCTAAGAAGGAGCTAATATACTATTGTTTATAAAATTCTAATGTATGTTATAATGCCATAAAAATCTCAGTTTTCACTACATCACATTAATAGTTATTCTCATAGTTTTATCCCTGAAAAATTTATTTATCTGTTTATTTCAGGATTATCTACCAGTCACTTTATTTTTCAATCTTGATAGATTTATTTTTAATTGATTAGGTTATTTCACTGAAAAAAAATATATATATATGCAATTTATTTTCTTTACAACATTTAAAGTATTGTTTCAGAGGCCTTTTTTTCCTGGTATACAAACAGAAAACAGAAAAAGAAAAGGCTGACTTTTCGGCTTTTGACAGGAGTCTTGTATAAGTGGAAGACTTTTAATTCTCAAATTGTTTCACTTCAATAACTCTTTTAAAGTTGTTGCGCCAAGATGCCTGGCGGATTAAGCTCCATTGCCTTTTCTTGTTTTGAACTAATGTATTCTTGATCACCGTTTAATGAAACTATATACCACATGGAGATTTCACATTAGATAAGCCATGTGAAACCCTCATCAGACAAGTAGCTCTGGCTGGTGGTAATCCTTCAGATGAAAATTTCAGACTAGCAGGTTTTCCAATTTAAATGAGCCCCTTTAACTATAAAAAATTGGCACGGTATGATTGCTAAAAATTATTTTTAAATTTTTATGTTGCCAAAGTGCCCTGGTGGCTGTAAAAAACAGAAATACTGCCGTAAATACAGAAAACATTAACTGGTCACTGAGGGGATCCAATTTACAACCCATAGAGACAACTCACACAGCTCACTGACACTGGAGCTATTGGGTTTGTGATAGGGCATTCAGCTCTGCTCCCCCCACACAGAAGCAAAGCTCATCTTAAATATGCAATTAAATAGATTTATTCTACAAGTTTCTCTAGTCAGTGGTTATTACTCACTCTTACTTCATTGCACTCTGATCTATAGAATTTTCATGATGTGTTCAGGTAGCCTTTAGGAAGCAACAGTACTTGTTATAAATTTTCAATGAAAAAGGATTTTGGGGAGATTAACATATGCTATTTAATTTTTTATTAAAGTGATTAGATTTATGTAAAAAATTGATCTGACCTTTTTTTTTTCTGACCTGGAATAAAAATAGGTGCCGTCACCTATGGAATATTTCTGTAGCTTGAATTTTAACTAGTGGAAATCCGTTATTCTAGGCTTAACTTTGATTTGTAGATTTGAATTTTGAAGAAGAAAAGATATGTTTAGGTTTAGTTTTTAGTGTGCATTGTATTTTGTTTCAGTGTCTCACAGATGCCAGTTATTTGTGCCTAAGCAGAGAATATGTCAAGAGTTGTTTTTCTTTTGTTTATAGAAGATAGTATTAGTACATATCACTTTGAAAAGAGTACTCATGAAACACTTATTTCGTAATGTCACTGTCATATAATTGTGACATACAGTAAATATTTAAAGAGGAATGCTACTCAGGAGTCAAACAAAGGTATAACTACTTATAAGGAACTAGAAGTTATGACTAAATGGTTCAAAAATGAGAAATAATAATGGGAATATGAATTCAACACTTCCAGGCAAGCAGTGAAGATAGGAGAAGGGCTGGATTAAAGTTTAATATTTACGTATTACTGCCATAAATACTGGTATATACTAATCACAAAATGAAGGACCTGGTAAGTTTGAAATAGAAAGTTGCTACAGCCAAAGGCATTTAATTGTACCCTTTTAATTCAAATACTAGTCTGCATTTTGGGGAGGTATAATTTCAGAGACTCAGAATCATACAAGATTCTATCTTATGAATCAGTAGCTTCCAATACCAATGTGTGGATCTTTTTGGGTTTTGTAGAAGTGAACTATCTTACAGTTCACCAAGCAAATGATGGGGAAATATATACAATTGTTACAAATTAAAAACCGCCACCAACAAAGCCACAACTTTCAAACAGCCTAGTGGCCATTATTCAGGTTTACTTAACCTGCTCACCATTATTTAATTAAATCAGGTCACTGTGGTGTTACTGTCTCTTGTAACTAGTTGCATTCAAGCGAAGCACAATAGAAAGGTCAATGTGCATCTGTGCTAGAGCAAAAAGACTCAAGTACAGAACGGGACACAGCCTTTTGTCTCGGAAGTGTGACAAGAGCAAACACTGGAAGGGTAGGTAATCTGCCAAATCTTCTTAGGGTGTATGTGCAGAGTATAAAGTTCTCTACATCCTTCCTTGCCAGAAAGGTACAATCCATTTGAAGAAATCATTTGGAGGGGGGTGGAAAAGAGGTAAATGCTAAATCTCCACGACATGGAAGGTGAAACTTAGAAATTTCTCAGTACATTATATTACTTTAAACCTTTGCAAACATGAAAGCAAATGATTCCAAAATATTATTCTTCAATATAATCTAGTATCTGACTTATAGTATTAAATCACAGTCTATGGAAAAATAATAACCTTTTGTACAGATAAAAAGAGCTTTTAGAAGAGTACAACACAAAACAAATATAGAATACTCATTATAAAGTTTTCTGACAAAGTGAACTTTATATATATTCAGAAGAGGGAACATTGTGAATTGGTTCTCACTTAATTCAAGGCAATCTTGAATACCCTTAAGAAGGAGAGAGAATTAGTGGGCTTTATGTGTAAATGCTAAGGAAGATCTTACACAGAAATTAACATCTTAAAATACCTATGGATCAGTAGTCCTCAACTTTATTTTCCTGCCCTGATGGTTCACTAGAGTAAGCATCCCCAGAGGGAGAGCGTGGGTAACATTTGAAAGAAAAGAGCCACTATCATTTCCAGTGCCACCACCAAGGGCAACAACAACTTTCTAGACTACTAGCGAGTTCATCTTTGATCTTCCACAGTGAGTTCATATTTCATCTGTTTAGCCATGCCTCTAACAGAAATTGTCTGCTCTATATGTCAAGGACTGTAGTATGTTCAGGTTAAGCCCTTATATTTTAGTTGATGAGGCCCATTTCAAGATGCTTAATAATCACATTCACATGTACACAATGAAACTTGATGTTTGCCATTCAAAATGTTTAGAATTACACATCACTCCATTTTTTCACTAGGGATTGCCCTGGTTTTCATTTCCAATTAGTCAGATGAGATGAAAAGAGCATATATATATTTTCTCACTATTTAATCTTAAATAGCAACTTAGAACTCTTAACAGCTGTTGTACACAGTGGAACCAGTCCCAGACCACCACTTCTTTCTCTTGTACAGATGTATCAAACCATGTACATGTAAGCAATCTAAGAAAGCACTTTCTCACATGTTTGGTGACCAAAACATGGTCAAATATTATTTTGAAGGGGCGGTATTCTGATTCTGCATAAACAATAAGAAACAAGGACATAGTGGAGGGTAAGGACTATAGATCTGCATGTCACTTCATCAGTAGAAAACCCCTCCTTCTCGAGTTTCCTTGCTTAATTTCACCTTTGGGTATTGAGATTGTTAGTTTTTCTTTCAGCAGATCCTCAGGAGGGAAAGTGAATCTAACTAGTCTATAAAGGAAGAAAATTGCTCAGAGACTAAGACTTGAACCTGCTACAGGACTGTGCTATTTTCAATTTTGTTAAATTAGAACACTTTCCCAGAAACCACCTCTGTGCACAATTTCTTTTCAGAAGTGACCATGAGATGAACTGGTATCATATTTGGAAAGCTGAAGCAAGCACTCAGTCTTAATTTTAGAAGGCTATTTTAGTTAGACTAATGGAAAGACATCATGATGGACAGATGACCGGCTTATCCTCACTTCCGTGCCAGTTAGCTCAGCTCCACTCCGCCTTCCTGTGCTGATTGAAGCACTCCTTTCTTGCCTGTCCAAGGAAATTACTCTCTTACATGAAGAAACCTCTTCCTAATATCAATCCCGTTCAGAAGGATACTGACCTTTGAGACCTACCCTTAACACATGCTGTTGGTTCTAGTCTTATAACTGAATTCAGGTTCTAGGAGGATTCAGGGGTCAGATGCAAAGTATGACTTCCAACATCAAAATAATAGTGATATTTTGTCAAATCATACACACAAAATTTGAGGGCTAGTTATGGAATTTACCCTAAAAGTCTTGATTTAGGGTAGAAATAAAGAAGGTTGAATCAGGTCAAGTTTATTCATATGGTTGCACTGAATCCAGAATTATCTTCAGCAGGTAGAAAAAAGAAACCTAGATTTTCTTGGTCTCTTTACTAAAACAAGAAACCAGAGTTGATCTATAATAAAAATAAGTGGAAATGCTATATCTTCCTTGGAATATGGATTAAGGTAGCCAAAGTCTTAGGGAAATGAGAGTACTGAAGTGGATTCACCATGTGAGACCTACTTATCAGCCTCAGCCTAAACTAACTGAGAACATCCATTGACTCAAGGCTTTGAAAAATATGGTGAGGAAGGATATACCAATTCTTTCTCCTCCCCCACCCAGTGTGTGTGTGTGTGTGTGTGTGTGTGTGTGTGTGTGTGTGCACGTGCGCACATTACTGGGGGTTGAACTCAAAGGCATTCTACCTCTGAGTTATAACCCTAGCCCTATTTTATTTTTTATTTTGAAACAGAATCTTAATAAGTTACTACATGCTGCTGGTCTCAAGCTTGTCATTCACTCGTATCAGCCTCCCGAGTACTTCAAGTGGTGCAACACTGCACCAGGGTAACACTAACATCTCTTTAAAAGCTCTATGGTTTATGATGTGAGACTATAATAAAGCATATATTCTATGGTGGTTAGTCCTTGAGGCTAGAAATGACTGGGGAAAACACCCTCAAAATCAGTTATCTGACTGCAATGATGTAAAGGAATTCTGGAGTGATGGAAATGAAGTAACAGCAGCACATCTATGGAGAAAAACTGACACAATGGTGAACATGGCACCAGTGCCAGCTTGGAGCAAACACTATGCAGAATAAGTTAATGACCTCTAGAATGCCATAAATGATTTGAATCAGCAATCAATATATGCCCAGATTTCATAGTTATGGTAGTTAAAAATCTAAGGATGTTTCTCTAAGATTTCCACCCTTTGGCTACCCAATAACTAATCTAGGTCCTACTGAAAAAAATACTTTACAAGTGGAATTAAGGGCATTAATCAAATGTTTTTAAAATAGGGAATATCTTGGATTCTCCAAGAACCCCTAGTGTAATTAAATGAAACTGGCAATGCTATGAATGTGATTTGAGTGTGCCTCTCAGTGATTCATGTTTTGGGAATTTATTCTCCAACAGTTCTGGGAGGGGGTAGAGCTTTTAAGAGATGGGCCTTCATGCAAGGTAACTTGATTACTGGTATACTGCTCTTAGAAGGAATTAATGTAGTTCATGGGACCACCGGTAATTCTCATGGGAACAAGTTGCTCTAAAAGAGAAAGGCTGACCCTGAATTATTCTGGTTTCCTGTTCTGCCATGTGATTTCTTTCTCTTTCATTATCTTCCACCATGATGATGCCACCTACTATGTTGTGAACCAGTCAAAGGCTGAATGAATGGAGCCAGCTGATCTTGTATTTTAGTTTCTAAATCTGTGAGTAAAATAACCCATCAGATATTCACTGTGCTAATAGAAAATGGATTAATATAATACTTTAAAAGCACCAGAACCAAAGAGGACAGCAGGATAAATGAAACAAAAGATCAGAGAAATATTAAGGGTCAGAAGGATTTTATCAACTTGCTGGTTCTGAGGTATAAGGTGATGTTTGTGAGGACCAGACACTGAACTCTGGGATTATAGTGGCCTTGGCCAATAACCAGTAAATAATGGAGACTTCAATCTCACAACTTCAAGAAAATTAATTCATTCAATAACATAAATACAACTGGAAGCAGACTCCCCACCAAAACACCTTTCAGTAAAGAATGTAATTGTGTCGATACTTTGATTTTGAACACACCTGACAGACTTCTCATTGAAGAAACTTTGAGATAATTAAATGGATGTTATTTACAGCATCTTATTTTGTTATGGTAGTGACAGAAAACTAATATGATGGTCCAAGTTTTAAGGAATAGAAATATAAATATTTTCAAGAAGATATAGTCATGGTTTGGTTTAACTTAAAGTTAAAACTGCCATCTGGTCATTTGGGGATCCTCATGTCAGTGAATCAACAGGAAAAAAGTTGTGAAATCCCCTGAGTAGTATGAGTGAAAATGACTCTCACAGGGAGATCGAGTCACTGTTTAATGCAACTAAGGAGGAGAATGTCAGCAATGCAGGATTATCTCTGGGATATCACTCAGTACTCCTATTACCACTGATAAAAATAAGTAGAAAATTACAGCCAACACAGACATAAGGCTAATGACACAACCCCATAGAAATAAAGATTAGGGTCATCCCAACAGATAAGTAACTATAGGAATAAGAGGTGTTTGTTGAGGGCAAAGAATGAGCAGTGAAACCACATAGTTGTCAATACCAGTGTAGCCATGTAAGCAATTACAGGAAAAAAAAGAAGCAGAGTAATTATGATTATTTCTTCCTTATTTTTATATAAATACACTTGTCCATCATAGGTACGTTAGTTTTACCATAAATTTATATGTATAAGTTCATTTTTACTACCACTCATTTCCACCAATATTTCACAGGAAACACAGTGTTACTACTTATCCCTATATGTTGGGATTGTATAATTGTAAGGATTCAGTTTGACTTAACCACAGTCAACTAGAGTTATAGTGCTATGATTACCCCTTGGTAACCTTGGTCTCTTCACCATATAAATTTTCAGCACATGATTAAAAAACATAACTATATAAAAACCTATTGGAATGGCACGTGGTGCTTTATAACCAGACTCTAATGCCTGACATCGTTGATACTGACTTGAGATTAACCAGGCACATTCTGGCCTGGATGAAGTCACTTTCGTCCTGATCTCTTTATAAATCCTCTACTTCTGATCCATATCTCAGGAACCAGTCTCACTTCCACCCAATATCATGCTTCTTTCTGTCAGTAAGTGCCCTAATACATTGCATTCTGTGCAGTCCTGGATCTGTCTGCCTCTTTCTTCAAACTTATGGCAAAATGGAGCTGGGTTTTTCCAAAATGTTAATTCATGTTAAGGCTCCACAAATATTTGTTTAAAATGTTTACTTATAAAATCCATCCTAAGCCATGTGTGGTGGTGCATGCTTGTAATCTCAGCATTCGGGAGGCTGAGACAGGAGGATTACAGTTTGTGAACAGCCTCAGCTATGTAGTGAGGTCCTTTGCAATTTAGTGAAACCCTGTTTCAAAATAAAGGATAAAAAAATATGGCTGGAGGTGCAGCTCAGAGGTAGAATGCCCCTGGGTTCCATCCCCAGTATCATACACACAAAAAAATTGTCCTGAAAATCTGTCCCGAGGACTTCTGGGAAGATGGCGACCGAGAAAAGCAGGGCTTAAGAGCCCCACTAACAACCAATCTCCATTACCAGAAAATAAGTGCCTTTCATAGATAGAAAACACCATCACCAGAGAAACAAAAAAATCACCAGGCTCCAGAGAGAAAGCGGACTGAGAACAGAGCTCAGAGCCACAGAGGAGATACACCGCGGCACCAGCGCCATACTGCCGGCAGCAGCGGTGAATACACTGGACGGCTATAGCAAGCCAAGTTGAGCCACTGCGGAACAGCCAGGCGGGATCTTTCAGCACAGGGAGCATCTAAAGCTCCCAGTGGCTGAGCTCAGCACACGCTGCAGGGACTCAGAGTGGATCTCAAAACCAGAGAAGAAAAAATACGCCAGCCTCACGGCCGAGGGCGTGGCAGCGGCGCCATATTGCCACGGGAGGCAGCAGCATTGAATTCACCGAGTCCAGTACAGCTACATCTGCGTACTCAAGAACAGTGAGTCAAATTGCGGGCCACAGGGGAGAAATCCCAATACTGTACTCCCTGGGACTTGACTCAGTGGGGGAGTGTCGGTGGCAGAGATATCACACCATAGGAGAACGAGCAACCTGGCACCCCTCATAGTCTAAAGCAGCCTCTATCGACTCCCTGGGTCGGAGACTCTGTGATACAACCCAGTAAAGGAGTAGTGGGGTCAGAGATACTACAGACTCGAGATGCAGAGCACCTTAAGTGAAGTCATAGTGACCCAAGGGAAGAACCCAGAGAAGGCACAACTTCCGAAATCATGGGAAAGAGGAATAACACTGGAGCAATGAATGCCCACAAAGCCACAACATTAGAACCCGATAAAACATAAAATCAGAGATTTCTAGAAGATCAGGAAAATAACTGTAAAAATAATAGAGGTGCTTCGAAAAGAACTCAGAGAGAGCCAAAAATAGATAAAGGATGCAATTAATGAAGTAAAGGCCTCAATTCAAAGCATGAACAACCGATTAGACCACATGGAGAACAGAATCTCACTCTTAGAAGATGATCATTCCAAATGAACGCATAGTTTCTAATCTAGAAAAAAATATCCTACAGCAGGAATCTGACACTGAAGAAATATGGGCCCATTTTAAGAGAGCTAACCTAAGAATAATTGGAATAGAGGAGAGAAAAGAAAGTGAAACCAAAGGGATCAACAATCTCTTCAAGGAAGTAATAGCAGAAAATTTTCCAAACATAGAGCAAGAGGTTGATACACAGGTCCAGGAAACTTATAGAACTCCCTTTAGACAGGATTGGAGAAGAGGATCCCCACGCCACATAATTGTCAAAATGACCAATGTGGAAGCCAAGCAGAGAATCTTAAAGGCAACAAAAACAAAGGGCCAAGTGACATTCAGAGGCAAACCAATTAGAATCACTCCAGACTTCCCAAACCAGTCATGAGAGCCAGAAGAGCTTGGAGTAACATATTCCAAACTCTGAAAGAAAACAACTTCCAGCCAAAAATTTCCTACCCAGCAAAACTTTCTATCAAATTAGATGGAGAAATAAGAAGCTTCCACGACAAACAGAAACTGAAGGAATTTATGTCTTCAAAACCAGCGCTAGAGAAAATACTCAAAGAGATTAACTACAAAGAAGAAATAGGTAACACACACCAGAACCAGAGAAACAAGATTTTCCATCCAACAGACAACTAAGACTGGTTATCTGTGGAGATTCATTATTTATGTTAGTCTTTTACCTATCTCTAAATTGTATTGTTTGCTTTTATTGTTGCTAATTTTCAGGATTTCTAGTTGGAATATTAATATACCTTCAGATATAGCATTTGGAAATATTTTATCCCATTCTATTAGTAACTTTTAACTCTGTTTACAGTGTCTTTGGATATACAATTTTTTTATTTTTTAGGGAGTTTATTTACCCTTTTATTTACCCTGTGCCATTGAAATCATATCCAAGAAATCACTGCCAATTTCAATGTTGTGAGGTTTTATCCCAGATTTTCTTCTAAAAGTTTATAGTCTTAAGATTTATAATTAGGTCTTTTATCTATTTTGAGTTAATATTTGTATATGGGATTAGGTAAGGGTCCAATTTTATTCTTTTCCATGTAAGTATTATTTTTCAACAATATTTAGTTAAGAGATTATTATTTCCACCACCAAATGTTCTTGGAAACCTTGTCAAAAATAACTTGACAATATAGGAAGAATTTAGCTCTAGGCTTTTATTTAACTCCAATGGTTTATATATCTGCCTTTAGAACAGTACTACACTGTTTCAATTATTGTAGCTTTATATGGTTTGAAATCAGAAAATATACATCTTCTAGCTTTGTTCTTTTTCAAGATCGTTTTGGGTATCTAGAGTCCATATTCCATATTAGGATAGATTTTTTTTCTGAAAAATAAATATATAAGTATATGATAGTTTCACCTAAAAAAATAGAAAAAAAATATTCTCTGGTAAGAAAGAAAGCAAAAAGAAATATTGAAATGTTATCTTTAAGTCATCAAAAGCTTGGTATCAGACAAATGAAACTGTTATGTGAAATTATCATTTTTAATTTTGGATAAATTGCTATAATACTAGATGTCAACCACTAAGCCAAGCATGGGAAGGAGGGATAGGGAGAGAATGGGGTGGGGATCGGGTGGGGGCTGACTGGGCGATGTGTGCATGTATGTCTACAAAAGTTTGTATCCCACTATGATGTTTGAATACAGTGCACCAATAAAAAAAAAAGAAAGAAAATCTGTCCCATATATTTTATAAAAAATCATTGATATTATTTACTGTGTTTTAGCTTTGAATTCATTTTTAAGTATTATAGACCAATGTGTTCTTTATTCTCTGTACAAAGAGAAGTTTAAAGCAGGAAGTATGTGTTCTCAAGATTTATAATTGTAATACATCATACAAAAATGCAATATAACATGCTCACTTTCCTTTCTAATATTATTTGGAAACTTTATTTGGTAGTTGGATATTTCACTTATATATGTTGAGGGTATTTAGTATGCATTATGAGTTCAAATATTTAATTTTAATTTTTAAGTAGTCATGGAATAGTCATCAAAATAAATATTTCCAAGAATAATATGATAGAAGCAAATAAAAGTGACACCGTGTAATTAAAATTTCATGGTGAGAGCAAAATGTCTAGTGAAATAAATATATTTAAGGAAAAATTATTGTGAATAGCGCTGGGTGTGGTGGCACACACTTGTAATCCCTGCGCCTGGGAGGCAGATACAGGAGAATTGCACAGGTTCAAAGCCAGCCTCGCTGGCTTAAGAGACCCTGTTTCCAAATAAAAAAAAATCAAATGGGTCTGGGGTGTAGCCCAGAGGTAGAAGGGTTTCCAAGAACCCCAGTACCACAAAAAAAATATTGTGAATAAAACTTCATAATTTAAGCCGGGCATGGTGGCTCACGCTTATATTCTCAGCATTTGGGAGGCTGAGATAGGAGTATCGTGGATTGTGGACAGCCTCAGCTTTATAGTGAAGCCCTTTGAAACTCAGTGAGACCCTGTTTCAAAATAAAGAATAAAATATAGGGTTGGTGGTGTAGCTTGGAGATAGAATGCCCCTGGGTTCCATCCCCAGTACCTCATCAATTTAATAAAACTTCATCAATTTAATAAAATTATTCTAATTTTTAAAAGCAACTGAAAATTAGTAATATCTTAAAATACGGTAAAATTGCAGGTGTTTTATTTAGTAGAAACTACATACTGATAAATTTAAAAAACTATGTTTAGGTACATCTTCAGTTTTCATAATTTTGTTAACAGTGAATTTAGTTAAACAAATAATATGTGGTAGTTAATGTAGTGGCACAGAAATGGTCTCTTCTTCCATGAGCTATAGCTGACTACTAGACTTATATTACCTACGACTTTTATATTCACAAGCAAGTCTTCCCTCAACTTGATTATAATTTCCCATAATAAAGTCAAATAGTATATATTTATCATAAAATGAATATTTTATGATATATATATACATACATATATATACTATAAAAGATAAATTCCACATCAAAGCACTCTGATAGGCATTGGACACAAAAGAAGATACTCTCCCTACTTGCAAGGTAATCACAATTTGGAGCAGCAACAGAATTTATAATAAAATATCACAATGTGAATCCTCTCTAGGACACAATGGAATCAGAGTGAAGATGAAGTGCCCAGTCTAACAAGGAGAACTGGGGGGAAGCAACAGTTGCGCAGGGTGTGGTAGATCAAAAGAAATCATGGAAATTAAAACCATCGACTAGCGACCTAGATAAAAAAGCCTAGTAATGTTCACATAGTAGACATTTTACTGAGAACTGCTTCACTAAAAATTCTTCAAGGTACCACGTCGGAGACTTTCATAATTCTACATGGTCCAAAATATTGCAAGTATTTTTCTTATATTTCTAGAGTAATCTCTTAAAAAAGGTATATTTTTGTGGTACTATTGATTGAAACTAGGAACATTCTACATCTGAGCTATATACCCCTTCCTATTTATTTTTGTTTGTTTTGTTTTTGAAACAGGGTCTCACTAAATTGCTCAGGTGGTAGAGTCTTTAACAGATGGGGCTTAGTCTCAGCTAATTTGCTGAGTCTGTCCTGGAACCTGTGATCCTTTTATCTCAGCTTCCCAAGTACTGGAAATATAGGAGTGCTCCACCATGCCTGAGGCTAATTCAATTTCTATAACATCTTTTACATGGATTTCTGGATCACCTAATGGAAGTAGCTAGCCAGGCATGGTGGCACATGCTTGAAATCCCAGCATTCCGGAGGCTGAGACCAGAGGATCACTGAACGGAAACAGCCTCAGCTACCTAGTGAGGCCCTCTGCTACTTAGTGAGACCCTGTTTCAAAATAAAACATAAAAAATAAATAGGGCAGAGGGTGTAGCTCGGAGGTCAAATGCCCCTGGGTTCCAGCCCTAAATCCACAGAAAAAATAATAAATAAAATAAAATAAAAAAGGAAGTAGCTGTATATAATCTCAGTATATTTTAGAAAATAACATTAAATGTTTTATCAAATATATCTAATAGCCATAATCTAAAATATTAGACACAATACATATTTCAAATTATACTACAGAGCTATACTAATAAAAAAAATAGCATAGTATTATAACAAAAACAAACACACAGACCAATAGAATAAAAGATTTAGAAACAAATTTCCATGTATCTAGCCAATTGATTTTTGACAAAATGCCAAAAAATACACTGGAGAAAACACAGCCTTTTCAACAAATGGTGCTGGAGAAACTTGATTACCCATATGTAGAATAATGGAATCAGACCCCAATCTCTCACCATAAACAAGAGTCAATTCAAGATAGATGTAAGACCTTACCTGTTGAGAGGTAACCTCTAAGTCTCAGGAATCTCTTTGCTTATCTGGAGCACTGGCCACTGGACAGTCTACCACTGTGGTTTAAACTGGATACTTTGAACCACAGAGTATCAGTTCTAACCTCCAGAGAAATTGATGAGGTCAGGTCAACCCCAAAGGGACTGGAGCCTGACGGCCATCCAAATGGGCAATCTGTATTGAACTGAAGTAAAGTCTGAAACAAAGGCTTTCTTGGCTGGCAATCCTCTGTGTACTGTCTCACCTCATGGAAGAAAAGAGGGAATTTCACAGGGGAGAATGAGCCAAAGTTATACATCCAGACCCCTCCTGGACTATATGTTTCTCCTTGGCTAATTTTAATTTGCATCGTGTGTGTGTGTGTGTGTGTGTGTGTGTGTGTGTGTGTGTGTGAGAGAGAGAGAGAGAGAGAGAGAGAGAGAGAGAGAGAGAAAGAGAGAGAGAGAGAGAGACTGGGGATGTACTCTAGAGGTTTTATAACGTCATGCTGCACCCCCTAGCCCTGTTTTGTTATTTTATTTCTATTTTGAAGCAGGGTCTTGCTAAGTTGCTGATGGTCTCATTAAGGTGCTGAGGCTAGCCTAGAACCTGAGATCCTCCTGTCACCGAATCCCAAGAACTGGGATTACATGTGTATGCCACCATCCCCAGTTTAATCCGTATCCTTTATTGTTTACAAAACCCTGATAATAAGCACAGTACCTTCCTGACTTGTGAGCTTTCTTGAAAATTATCAAACTTGAAGGTGATTGTGGGGAGTCCTGAATTTGTAGCCAGCTGGTGTCTGAAGTAAGGTTAATCTTGTGGGGATTGCATCCTTCGTGCCGTTAGTTTAACTTCTGAGTATTATTGGTACAGTGCCACCACATGGCAAGATGTCAAAGGCTGAGTACACAAATGTCTGGAAATTAGGGGTAGAAATTATATCACTGCCTGTCTTAACCTCTTCTTATCTGACAGTATCTTCTTCCCAATTTGCTTATCCCCCATTACAGATGATGGTTATAGTGTTGTGACAGGAATGGAAGATGTTTTGTTCTTTGGGCCTGGACACAGGGTCCCTTATGAACAGAAACCTTATTTCCTAATGAACATTTTGAAAGAGGCTTGATATTGTGTTTGCCTGTGTATCTTTGAGTTTAAAACCACTTAGTCACACAAGTTTTGCCAGTTAGCTTTAATTCCCCTTGATTGATCCTAGGTTAAAAAAAACATGTGTGCTATGCATGTAACATTATGAACTATATTATGGAGTGATAATGCACCAATATCATTATTTTTAAAAAGCCAATTCAGAGCCGGGTGTAGTGGCACATGCTTGTAATCCCCACTCTTGGGAGACTGAGGCAGGAGGACCACGCAGGTTCGAAGCCAGCCTCAGCTGGCTTAAGAGACCCTGTTTCCAAATAAAATATAAAATAGGTCTGGGAGTGTAGCCCAAAGGTAGAAGGCCCCTGTGTTGTATCCCCAGTACCACTAAAATAAAACAATAAAATAAAATAAAAAGCCAATTCAGGGGTGCCTTGGCACTTTTAACAAGTGGTATTCTACTGTTTTCTATTGTTTGATTTGTGGCATGGGGGGTATTTAGAAAGACAACCATTATAATCTATAATCATTCAGCATTCATTACATGCTGAATGATTATAGGAGAGTCTTATTCAATGTCTCTCAATTTAAGTTCCCCAAATTAGAAATAATGGGACCTTTGCTGCCTACCACCCTGAGATGCTTTATCAAGGAGATAATCCTTGCACTTGATCACTGAAATAGCAACTTAAGAGGTGCCAATGGTAGAAAAAACTAAGGATCCTATATCTTAAAGCTATTCTATTTTAGAATTAACTCTAAACATATGAGCAATAATGCAAAAATTTGAGTTAAAAGCTAAAATATGTTCACTAATTTTTTGCTTAGTATACTCATTGTGATTTTCCATAAAGTGTGCTTCACATTATAAAAATCAACAAAGGTTATCGAAAAACATTTTCATTATTTTATATATTACTGAAAATGAACATGACACTGTACAATAGTTTATATATTCCATTTCCTTTCTCTTTATAGCCTATTTCATTTTCTCTCAAACTGTTATTATTATCATGGCACCCAAATTTGAGATATGCAGCTCCCTCAGGAGGTCAGGTACACATGTTTTCTATAAGCAAATAAATCAGACAGTGGGAGGGCTGTCTGGGTAATGTTAACAATGCTCCCCACAGAACACTGAGAGAGTCGCTTTTGTAATATTTGTCAGAGCATCGGGGTCAGATTAAAAAATCCCAACTCTAAGAAGGAACATATGGTGCTATTACTTCTATGGAAAGCTACTAACTCACTAAAGACAAAGCGAGATCTGGCCTGCCTCTCTCTCTCTCTCCCTCTCTCCTTCTCTCTTTCCTGCTCATGTCTGTCTTAAAGCTTAAAGAAACAGAAACGAACTTGTTGACTGGACAGTTTCATGACTCTGGTGGAACACTTTAGCCTAAGATCTATGCTTATGAAAAATGTAACCCTGCAAAATTAAGTTCATTTTTTTTTCTAAAACCAAAATGGTCTTTTTAAATGTCACAATTCAACTAAAATTCATACCATTTAAAGGAAGGTGGGCAGAAGAATGAGAGACCTTTTTGTTGTTTTGTTTGTTGGTTGGCTTTTTAATACTTGGGTTGGAACCCAGGGGTCTTTTACCTCCAGGCTATACCCCAGCCCTATTTTATATTTTTGTTTGGAAACAGGGTATTGCTAAGTTTTTGACAGACTCACTAAGTTTCTGGTGCTGGCTTCAAATCTGTGATCCTCCTATCTCAGCGTCCCATGCACGGGGATTACAGATGCCACTACCTCAAGCTTTAAGAGACCCTTTTAATTACATGAATAACCAAGATAAGAAAAATAATGTGTTTTTTTTTTCTTCAAAATGGCGACTGAGGGACACAGCACTTCTCAGTAGCTGAAGCAAATAAAGTTTAAATACTTAGAAAGCAGTGTCTTAACAAAATAAATACATACCAGGAACCAAAACACAGCCAGGTACCTCGGCGGAACCCTGAACTTGAAGAAGAAGAGCAAAGATCGGACACGGGACCTGCTGCAGATACAATCGGAACGCTGATCGGAAGGCCGATCGGCAGGCTGCTTTTGCAGCTGCCCGAGGAGCTGCCTGCCTGATATTACCGCGGCAAGATAATCCGGGACTAAAAACGGACTTAGGACCGCATTTTAAGCAGCGAGCAGCATATCAGAATTCTGTGTGCCCACCAGCGACCGGATCACAACTGCATAGAGACTCCCACGGACTCCTCCACCAAGTCAGGTACCTGAGGGCGCCCTGGTAAGGTGGGGTCCTAGCGTGTGCGCAGCCTCAACCCCCCAGCACAGGCACAAGCCTCAGAACCGAGCACTCTCCTCGCGCACCTTGCTTGCAGTGGTGCTGACCACAGGTTAGAATTTCACAGAACCTGTGAATTATACAGAATCAAATAACAGTGAAACCAGACATCCGGACACATAAACCTAAAGCAGCTAAAGAAGAGAAAGTTGTCCAAACACCCAGAGTGACCTAAGAAGATAAAAATAGAGTACAAAGAAAACTAAGAGACATTGGAAGGTATTCTGAAAGCTACCAAAGCAATCAGATACGCACATATTATATGGACCTGACCCCATATGCGTAAATAAGGAGGACTGTTTGTTTTACTTTTAATGTGGATGTTTTGTTTTATTTTGCTATTACAGTGCTTTTGTTTTGGTATGGTTATTGCTGTTTTATTATTTTTTTCTTTTAACCCACACTTCTTTTACTCTAACTTGTTGGATATGTATATATATATATATATGATAGTTTGCCTTATTTTTTATTTCACACAGCTGCTAGTTCCTTTTATCTTATTCTTGTTCTTTTTTCCTCTTTCTTCCTCTTTCCTTCCTTTTTTTTTCATTCTCCTCCTCTGATTGGTTTTCCTTCCTTTTTCTTGGATTACATAATAGTCTTGGTATCTTGTGTGGATTCTTTTTTTTTTATGTCTGTCTGCTCCTTCCATCATCCCTATTTACAAACCTTCCCACACTAACCTACATACTTTTCTCCCCCAAAACTTTTCCCCATAATATACCTCCTGGTTTAATACTCAAAGTTTTTCTTATATCCATAATTACTCTACTAACGACAAGAGTCCTAGTAGTTAACTCTCTCTCATTCCTAGCAAGTTATTACCTTACCATACTTAAAGTCTTTTGCAACCTAACATATCCTCTACCTAATCCGACTCCTTTACCCATCACCCCAGCTCCTCACACATCACCCGCCCTCAACACTGGAAAGGCTCTGCTGACTAGCCGATACCCCTAAACTCCTAATATTAAGATTTGACTAAGCATATTACTCACGAACGATAGGTAGAAATCAGAAAAACAGGACAGAGAATGCTATAAATATGAGAACCAGGAATTATGAAGAGACAGCAGAAATCACGAATACTGACCTACTAGAAATGCAAGAAGGGGAGTTCAGAATCTTGTTGTTCAATATGATGAAAGGATTTAAAACAAGTATAGAGGAGGTGAAAGGTGAACTAGAAACACTAAAAAAGAATCAGCAAGAGGTCTGGAATGAAATGAAAGAGGCAATAAGTGAATTGAAGATAGCAATAGAAAGAAATTCTGGAAGATTAGATGAAATGGAAAACAGAATATCAATATTAGAAGACAGTACATCCCAAACTGAAAACACAGTCAGCGATATACAGAAATCTTTACAGCAACAAAACCTAAAAATCCAGCAATTATGGGATAATATGAAGCGCCCTAATTTACGGATAATAGGCATTGAGGAAGGGATAGAGGTACAGACCAAGGGCATCTGTAGTCTCTTCAAGAAATAATCTCAGAGAATTTTCCAAATATGGAAAGAGACTTGAATCTTCAATTCCAGGAGGCATACAGAACTCCACTGAGACAGGACCAAAGAAAAACCACTCCACGCCACATAATAACCAAATTGACCAGCATAGAGGCCAAGGAAGGAATCTTAAAAGCAGTGAGAACAAAAGGACGGGTGACATATGGAGGCAAAACAATAAGAATCACCCCAGACTATACAACCCAGGTCAGGAATGCTAGGAGAGACTGGTACGACGTGATTCAGACCCTGGAAGAAAATAACTTCCAACCAAGGCTCATCTATCCAGCAAAACTACTATTCAAGATCAATGGCAAAACCAAAGTCTTTCAGGATAAACAGAATCTCAAAAAATTCATGAATTCAAAGCCAACACTAGAGAAAATTCTTAAAGAAATAAACCATAAGAAAGAAAAAAGCAGACTTCAGAATCAGAGAAGAGAGGAAGTTAATAAGTGGGCCATTTAAGTAAAGAAAAAAGACCACACCACCCAAGAGTAGACAGAACACAAAATGGCAGAAAACAAAAATTATATTTCAATAATATCTCTTAATGTCAAAGGACTTAACTCACCAATCAAAAGACATAGACTGGCAATGTGGATTAGGAAACATAATCCAAATATATGCTGTCTGCAAGAAACTCACCTCACAGCCAAAGACATTCACAGGCTGAACGTGAAAGGATGGAAAGAGATATACCATGACACCAGTGACCAAAAAAGAGCAGGGGTAGCAACCCTGATATCCAACAAAACAGACTTTAAACTAAAACACATCAAAAGAGACAAATCAGGGCACTTCCTTTTTATTAAAAGGAACAATACACCAAGAAGATATAATGATAGTAAATATTTATGCCGCAAATATGGGTGCAACCACATTTGTAAAACAAACCCTTCTGGACATAAGATCCCAAGTAGACCCAAATACAATAATTCTGGGAGACTTTAATACGCCTCTCACACCACTGGATCGATCTTCAAGGCAAAAGATGAGTAAAGACGCTTTAGAACTAAAGGAAATAATAACCAAATGAACCTAATAGACATTTTCAGATTATTTCAACCAGGAACAACAGAATACACATTCTTCTCAGCAGCCCATGGAACCTTCTCCAAAATAGACCACATTCTGGGACACAAAGAAAATACCAGCAAATTCAAAAGATGTAATATAATTCCTTGCATCTTTTCAGATCACAATGGAATAAAAGTAGAAATCAACAACATGAAACTTGAAAGAAAGTATTCAAATTCATGGAGAATGAATGATACACTATTGAATGATGAATGGGTAAGAGCAGAAATTAGGGAAGAAATAAAGAAATTTATGGAAACAAATGAAAACAGAGATACAACCTACCAAAATCTATGGGACACCATGAAGGCAGTATTAAGAGGAAAGTTTATTGCATTGAGTGCCCACATAAGAAGGACAGAGAACCACCGAGTAAAGAACCTAATGACACAACTCAAGGATCTAGAAATTCTGCAACAGTCTATTCCCAAAGCCAGCAGAAGACAAGGGGGCGGGGGGGGGAAGAGGGCACCAAATATAGTGTAAATGTATACTATCTATGTTCAATAAAAAAATTGTTAAAAAAAATTAAAAAATTTAAAAAAAAGAAAAAAAATGAAAAATAATGTGTTATGTTACTCAGTACTGCTTAGGCAAACTTATGTGATATATTTTTAATTCTTGATTATATAGGCATTGATTTTAAGGACATAATTGTAATAATATGACATCATGTAATATTGGTGATGCCTGTATTCATATTATAGATGATGTAGCACCATATCAATTCCAATAACTTGCTTTTTTGAAATCTTTTTTTGACAAGAGGAAAGGTGACAATATTTTATTTTATTTTCATAAAAAAGCAGTGCTAGGGATGGAAACAAAGCCTTTCACATGTTTTAGTCAAGATCTCTAACACTGAGCTATACCTCCAGCCTCTAAGCATTGTATTTTATATTTTTTACTCTTCCTTTGATTAACTCACGTTAAAAAAATGTATTAAAATGGAACTTAGAATTCTTTCAGTGAGGATAATATGCTTCTCAGAGTTAAGGACTGTGCTTTATCCCAACAATCCTCAGTATCCAGAATTATGTATATTATGTAACAGGGTCGGTCTCTCTCTCTCTCTCTCTCTCTCTCTCTCTCTATATATATATATATATATATATATATATATATATATATATATATATTAGTTTTTGCATAGTTGTGACAAAAATACCTAATAAGAGTAACCTAGAGAAAGAAAAGTTTATTGGACTCATGGTTTCAGAGGTTCAGTCAAGGCAGAAACATCATGGGGGCAGAGAGTGGTGGAAAAAAGCCACTGAGCTCATGGAAGGTAAAGCAGAGAAACAGAGAGAATGGAGGGAGGGAGAAGGACCAGAAACACTCAAGGCTACCTCCAGTGACCCACCTCTCCCAGCCATCTCCAACTTCTTAACCCTGTTGCAGTGGAGACCAGGATAAAACACATGAACCTTTGTGGGCATACTCCAGATTCAAACCATAACAACATTCTTATTAATTAACCTGAAATATTATTCCAGTCCACTTTTCTGGTGTGAACTCTGGCATGGTATTCTTTGGTGAACAAGCTTATATATAGTTCCTCTTTATGGCTGTTTGCATGGACTAAATCTGGCCAGGATTAGATAAAATTTGTTTCTCAATATGTTTACAATTTAGATAATCCTGGCTCTCCGGTATTGCTTAAATATTCCTTGTTTCAAGTTTTATTTTGATTAAAGAATACAAACCCCATATTCATCCTACCTAATTGTCATTTCATAGAATCCTGGTCATTTTGCCACAATAAAAGAAGACTTTGACTCTAGAGATTCAATCTTCTTTCTCTATCCCTTGGTCCACCACCATTCTGTTTTACTTAAATAACAATCTGGATGACCTATCCAACACTTTAATTTTCGAATTTATGGACTCATTCAAATAAAGTTAACTTCAATTCCATGTTCCATTAACCTTCTGCACCCATGGTTACCCTTCTGACTCTGTTACTATCTAGCTTGGCAGAACCTTGGAAGTTTTAAACCCTACACTTCACCTTCCAAGAACAACCTCTCAGCCTTCTGCTTCGTCTATTGTCACTTACTCCTTTTTCCTCCTCATGCTCATCCAATCAGGAATATGTCCCGATAGTTCTTCAGTCTTCCCTGTATTGTTAAAGATTTCCCAAAGTCTTTGATACTGTGCACATGCATATAACTTCCAAACATTTAAGCTCTTATTGCCTGAATTCTAGATTAGTACATTCCATTGGGCACTGAGCTCTAGATAGTTCCTCCAGAGGCATGTCAAGTTTGATTAAATCTGGTTTCATATAGACTTCTCAATCTATAGTCTATCTTTATATGCTGACACCATTAACTATTCCATTGCCAAAGTCAGGATCCTGATATGTATATTTGAAAAGTTTCTCTCCCCATCAATATCCCAATGGTCATTAAGTGATTTCTATATTAACCAAGAAAATCTGAAACTCATTCTTCAATTTCACAAGAACCTTTCCATTTCATCACAAAATTTGTTGCTGGTGTCAACTCATTCAGTATCATGCACTCCTCTCCAATTTATTACATGTAACCAAAGACAGTAAGCCATTTTATATCAATACTATATAGAAAAATAAATATTCACAGCACTGGTATAAAGAAATAAGCTTATTTATGGAAGAGACTTTTGGGCCCAATTTATAGTCTTCTTAAGCTCTCTACATCCAATTTAAGTGCTGATTGGATCAGTCTCAGTCCACTTGTAATCTTTAGTGCCAACAACAGATGAGAGAATATAGTTTCTAATTTCAGTGGAATTCTTCTCAGCTACTATGGTAGCTGTTACCTTTCTGATTCACTATTCCTAATAGAGCACACACAAACTCCTTAATATGACATTTAGAGCCTTCACGATGTGGCATCGACCTGTATGCTTTTCTTCCTACAATTGATTAGCAAACATTATTTGAACTATCTGAAGTTCTCTACACACTAATTTTTGACACTCGTATGCCTTTCCTCCTAATGCTTTCACTACTGGAGATATTCTTTCCTTTAGCTACTCATTTTCCTCCTTTAAAACTTAGTCATTCTTAGAAAGACTTCTCATATGTCTTTCAAGTGCTTCCTATTGGGTTCCAGAGAACTGAGCTTAACTTTAGTAAAGCACTTTTTACAACTTTCAATTTACTTGTACGTGGTCCACTGTTGTTCAGGGAGGTTAATTGAGATCAGGGTTTGCCTTGCATCTAAAACATTCAGAATTGTGCAACTGTCTTGAAGCCACCAGATGGCTTCAAAATGAACCAATAAATGGATGAGTAGTTGGGGAGCAATGTCCTTAATCATTGTCGTAGTAAAATGAAATATAAATTTCACTCTTTCATTTTTAGGAGTTGTATATTACTTCACTTGGGCTATAACACCTCACTCATATGAGTAATTATTCTCTCCTTCAAAAATTTCACCTATTGAAATGAGAATCAAGTATTTAAGCAACTCTAACATTCAATACATAATACAATCTTTATCTTATTATTTTCCCTTTCTCCTTTGCTGAAAATATATCTGATTTACAATTTGCAAACAAAAAATTAAAATATACAAATTCCTTTTATTACTAAAGCTCTTTAGATATATGCTTAAGCTGCCTTCTCCGATGTTTTCCCCATGAGCTTGACACTTTCACCTTTATATTTGATCTTCTGCCTTCACCAGTAGAGTGAGCCCATTCTTTGGGTCACTGATGCCCTCCTAATGACCAAATCAAGTGTGTGCAACTCAAATTTTGGCAATGTGGGAAATTGGATCTCCTAGCTCTCCACTGGCACTAGTATCTCTGGGATTAAAGAACAGGCTCTGTCAGGCTGGGAAATAGATTTCTAAGAGGCAGCTTCAATGGAGTGGTTCTAATGTCTTTAAGGTGGAGCAGGAAGAAATCGGTTCTCCAAGTGTTGCAAAAGTTGCCATGTTGTGTTTGGGTGTGGTTGTGGGAAGGTACTGCTGCTTCATAGAATAAAGCTGATAAGGAAAAAACACACACACAAAAAAGCTGCAAGGAAGTCATCGGGAGCAGGCAGCAAACAGCACTTCTTCCTCCTGAGGCTCATCCCATTTCTCTCTAGTGCCCCCTATTGGCAGAGTCTAACTTGGAGCCAGGTGACAAGAGCTCCAGCCCCAGGATTAGGCAAGGTCGTAAGAGCTAAGGGGTGATAATGTAACAACTAACACATGCAGCTTCTGTCCTCAGATGTTCTCTAAATACTTTCCTTCAAAGCTTTCATTTCAATGGCTTCACTATCATTACAGTGGCTGGCTCTCACATCTAAGATTCCACTACCTTCCCCTAGTGAATAACTGGGTACATGTTTCCACTTATATTTTCTCGAATATGTCCAAAAGAGGCCATTTTCTCAAAGAGTCTAATCATCCAAAGTTCTTTTGTTGTAAACGTCACCATAATTTTTGCCTGTTAAGCAATTCTACCACCTCTGTTTTCTTCACATATTACATCCTATTTCACCTGAGTTTCTGTTAAGTCTTCTATCTCATTCTTGTTCGCTCAGCGCCTCAACAGCTCTCTTTGATTACCTTAGGACTGTTTTGTAACTTACATGTACAAACCACTTTCAGTTCATTTCAGTCCATCCTATACAATGCTGATACTTCTATAACCTGTCTCTGAGCATATTACACTCCTTGAAAATTCTTCATAGCTCTCATTGCTTTGCAAATTAAATATAAAGCTTTCAACTGGCTCTTCATGATATATTGTGAATCTGCATTTTCAGCCTTATGTCTCATTATATACTTATATTACTAATAAAACAACATATAGGAGTGAATTGCTAAATAACCAGTTTTGTGTAGTCTCCTAATCATTTTCATAGGACGTATTTGTCAGGCTGAATAGTAGATCACAGCATATGTTCTTTTAAAAGGTTTTGATTCCATATTGTGAAATTTCTATCTAGAAGGAATATACAAATTTATATTCCCAATATTTACAACATTTTCATACCCAATATTAAAGTATCTCATTGTATTAATTCAAGTTTTAAGATTATGAGAATTATTTCTGGGATTTTATAGAGAAGTTCTTCTTCTTCTTTTTTTTTTTTTTTTTTTTTTTTTTGGTGGTACTGGTGTTCCTGGAAACCCTTCTACCTCCGGGCTACACTCCCAGACCTATTTTATATTTTTATTTGGAAACAGGGTCTCTTAAGCCAGTGCGGCTGGCTGCACGATTCTCCTTTCTCCGCCTCCCAAATGCAGGGATTACAAGTGTGCACCAACACGCTCGGCATATAGAGAAATTCTTACTCAGCTAAGGATGTTATTACATTGCCTGCCATATATTTAACAATTATTTTCCTTTTCCTGAGTCATTTCATATGCTTTTGTATGTGTGTGTGTGTGTGTGTGTGTGTGTGTGTGTGTGTGGTACTGGGGATGGAATCCAAGTGCCTTCTACTTCTGGGCTACACTCCCAGACCTATTTTATATTTTTTTATTTGGAAACAGGGTCTCTTAAGCCAGCGGAGGCTGGCTTCAAACCTGTGCGATCCTTCTGTTTCAGCCTCCCAAACATGGGGATTACAAGTGTGTGCCACCACGCCCGGCTCATTTACCTTTTAAGTTGTTTTTAACTTTACTTTCCTGACATATATACTTTTTAACAATGAGTATTATCTTTATCTTAATTTATTCAGTAAATTTTATCAGCATTTGCCTTTATGGTCTCTGCTCTTAATGCTATTCCTAATAACTCTTACAACCTAAGATAATTTTGGCTTTGTTATCAGTATTATTGTTTTCATTATTATTAATTTTCTAAGTAAGACATGAAAAAAATTGTTATCTTCCTAAATTGTCTTCCTACTTCTACCTTGCTTTTTCTCTGAACCAGGACCCTGAATAATTCTTTTAAAACATAAGAATTATTGCTTATGTTTTAAATCTAAAATATCATCCCATGTCATTGAGAGTGAATGTCAAATTCTTTAATATGGTTCACATTACCATGCTGGCCTTAAAGAGCATTCTCCTCATTGCTGCCTCTGTTCCAAACTTAACCAGCTATCTTGCTGGCCCTTGAATACTTGAGCACGCTAGCATCTTAAGAGTCTATCTCCAGGAAAGTTTGCTCAAATATCTGTATGACTAACTTCACATCTCTTTTAAGATTCTACTCAAATGCTGGTCTCTCAGTAAGGTTTACACACTAAACGGCAGGAAGCTCTTTAAATAAACAACTTCAAAATCCCATTGGAGAGCTGGGCATGGCAGCACACATGTGTAATTCCAGTGTTTGGGAGGCTGAGACAGGATGGTCACAGGTTTGAAACAGCCGCAGCAAGTAGTGAGGCTCTCAACAACTTAGGGACACCTTGTTTCAAAAATAATAAATGAAATATGCGTGGGATTGTAGCTCAGAAGTAGAACATCCCTGGGTTTAATCTTCAGTACAACAACAAAACCCCCCAGTGGCTTCAGAGAAAGTTGCTTCACATTAATGTGAAGAACAAAATCAAAAACTAATCATGACAAAGAAAAAAAAGAGATTTTCAATAAAGTAGAAAACAGAAAACAAAAGTTATCCAGGAATGTTTTAATTTTAAAAAAATCAAAGCAAATTTAAAAGAAATAACCATGAAAGACACAAAAATGTTTCAAATTTCAACTTAAATTCTTGAGTTCAAAGATTAAATGTCATATGACACACTGATTTGAGGAAAATTAATAAAAACGGTTAATTTATGGTACAAAAAGGCAACATTTTAGACGATTATAAATGGAGGAAAAACAAAATATTTATCTAGAAATTAAAGATTATATTTAAAGGCCATAAATAAAACTAGCTTCAGATTTCTTCTTCACCAAACTAAATACTAATAAACAGATGAGTAAAATTTATATAATTTTTGAAGGGGAAATAACAATGACAGCAATAAAACTAATGACACAGTATGCATGCACTTTGTGCCAAGAACTGTTTTAAAAGCCGCTGTTAGCCGGGCGTGGTGGTGCACGCTTGTAATCCCCGCGCTTGGGAGGCGGAGACAGGAGTATCGCGCAGGTTCGAAGCCAGCCGCGCTGGCGTAAGAGACCCTGTTTCAAAAATATAAAATAGGTCTGGGAGTGTAGCCCGGAGGTAGAAGGGCTTCCAGGAACCCCAGTACCACCAAAATAAATAAATAAATAAATAAATAAATAAATAAAAGCCGCTGTTAACACATTTAACTCTTAGCACAAGAATTAATTCAAATTATCCTAGTTTACAGATAAGGTCTGAAGCTATGACGATGTTATGGTTTGGATGAAAAATGGCCCCTGGAAAAGTTCATGCTCTTGAAATACAGAAATGTTCAGAGGTGAAATAGTTGAATCTTGAAGGTTTTCATCTGTGGACAAACCCATTGATGGATTAATAACTGGGTAGTATTTACTGGGTAGATAGGCAGGTAGAATGTGGCTACAGGAGGTCGGTCACTGAGTGTGTTTTGAAGATTATGTGTGTCCCTTACTCCCTCATTCGCTCTCTGCTTCCGTGCTCCGTGACTCGGGAGCAGTGTCCCTCTGTGCCTATTGCTGATTTGGCTGCATTTTACTTCAAAGCTGGCCCTATAGACGGAAACCTCTGAAACCGTGAGCCCCATAAATCTTCCTTCCTAAAAGTTTTGTTGCAAGTATTTAGATCACAGCAGTGAGAATTTTGACTCAAACGCATGAAGAAATGTGTGTACCTTAATTTGCAACTTAGGAAAATATATTAACTCAATTGTCTACATGTCAAAACAGTAGAATATGTAGAATGGCCAAATAAGTGATTTTCAATATTAAGATCTCTGAAGTAGGAGATATGATGGGAGTCCCAAAGGATAACAGAAGGCCAGGCATGGCAACACACGCTTATAACCCAGCATTTGGGAAACTGAGGCAGGAGGATCATGGTTCGTGGACAGCCTCAGCTACTTAGGCCCTTTGCAACTCAGTGAGACTCTATTTCAAAATAAAGAATAAAAAATAGGGCTGGGGGTGTAGCTCAAAGGCAGAATGCCCCTGGGTTCAATCCCTAGTGCCAAAAAAAAAAAAAAAATAAGAATAACACATAAGAAAACCTATCACCTATGTATAATAAAATAAAAATAATTGTTGGAGATATGGGCATAAAATTGAACACTTCTGGAAGTGCACCTCTAACTTCATGAAAAAATTGTGAAAACAATGGCAGCCTGTTAATGATAAGGAAGCAATTATTTGCTTCTTCTTTATAGAATAGAGAATTCTGTAATTCCATAATTATAATTCTATAATTCTGTAATTCTATAATTAACAACAATAAAATAAAAATGGCCTATAAATATATGAGAAATTTTCAATATCATTAGCAAATCATAACTACACAGAAATTTTTATCTAACTTCAGTCACAATGATAATCGTGAAGAATACAAATCAAAGCCAGGTGTGGTGGGTGGCTCTAGTTTGTAAGCCTAGTACTTGGCAGGTTGAGACAGGAGGATCACAGGTTCGTGGCCAGCTTCAGCTACTTATTGAGGTCCTCTGCAACTTAGTGAGACCGTATTTTAAAATAAAGAAAAAAACATAGGTCTGGGTGTGTAGCTCAGAGGTAGAATGCTCCCAGGTTCAATCCCCATTACCAAACACACACAAAAAGAGTACAAATCATACTAAATA
Organism: Muscardinus avellanarius; assembly: GCF_963383645.1. Lineage (NCBI taxonomy): Eukaryota > Metazoa > Chordata > Mammalia > Rodentia > Gliridae > Muscardinus > Muscardinus avellanarius. Next base: position 42,748,123 of record NC_137803.1, on the reverse strand, counting down.
TTCACAAAGTTGTGGGGAACTTACATACTGTTGGTGGACTTGCAAACTAGTACAGCTGATATGAAGATGAGCATGGTGATTCCTCAAAAGATTGTGAATGATCCAGCTATACCATTCTTAAGGATCTTTCCAAAGAAATTAAATCAGAATATTATAGTTATACTTGCCTATCTATATTTATAGAAGCACAATTCACAAAAGCCAAATTATAAAACCAGTCTAGGTGTCCATCCACAGTTGAATGGATTACCAAACTGTAGTACATACACATAATGGAATTTTTCTGAGCTATAAAAAAGAACAAAATTAAGTCATTTCCAGGAAAATGGTTGGAAATGGAGAATATATAACCTCACTAAGCAAGGTTACCCACTCTTAGAAAATCAAACACCTTATGCTTTGTCTCATATGTAGAAGCTAGAGATAAACTGGGAAACAAAGGAAATTCAGATAAATAAAAGGAAATATTAGTAAAATAGAGGAAGGGGGTTTGAGGAGAGGGGGCAGTGAAAGAAGAGATTCGAAGGAAATAGTTCAAATAATGCTATTTACATATATGAAGTTATCAATACTAATTTCAGTATTTTGTACAGAGAGAGAAGGGTATACAATGGAGTAGAAGAGAAATATACCAGGTGTGTATATGTGCTGCTATCAGTATGAACCTCATTATGATATAAAATTACAATGCACCAATGAAAGAAAAAAAGATCTATATACCAATAAATATTCTAAATTAAATGGTTAGAAATTGGGTTTAATAATTATTAAAATTTAATAAACCCTAATCAATTAAGATATGTAATAATACAATTTGGCATTTGCAAATTTAATATATTATTTTCATTGATTATAAGAAGAAAAATGATGTGCTTCTACTTTTATTCTGCAGTGGAGGAAGGCATTGTAAAAATCAGTAGTTCCACTGGAAAATGAAGGATATCTAAAAAAAAGTCATATTATATAAATTGTGTTCATAGAGCATTATCAAAACTACATAGAAAATACTATTGTAAAAAAATCTATGAATTACAACCAAATATTGAAATAGATGACTCTAAGTAGTCAGGAAAATAAAGCTGAAAGTGATAGCTAATTGCAGTCCCCCGCAAATAAAAATCCTAGTCAAATTTTGTAGATAAGCCGGGTGTGGTGGCGCACACTTGTAATCCCCGCACTTGGGAGGCTGAGAAAGGAGGATCGCGCAGGTTCGAAGCCAGCCTCAGCTACGTAGTGAGGCTCTCAGCAACTTAGTGAGACCCTGTTTCCAAATAAAATAGAAAATAGGTCTGAGAGTATAGCCCAGGGGTAGAAAGTCCCTCGGTTCCATCCCAGTACCACACAGAACAAAAAAGAAAAAAAAATCGTAGACAATGCCTTACATTGCACCAGAAGCAATTCAGGGGCATAGAAGCTAGGAATGACATGGTTGTGAAATGTTAAAAGTAAAGAAACTTCTTTGTTTAATGGATCATGCTGTAAGCAAACATTTCAAATGTATTAAATTCATATTTGGGAATCGCCCATGCCCATACGCCGTCCCCCCGCCATCTTCTGCTGTTCCTCTCTCCTAAGGTCTAAGTACTTATGTTCATTGCAGAACTAGCTCTGTGAAAAAACAGGAAGTGTTCCCTGTCCCAAATTAGCACATTGGCATTGTCCTCAAACTAAAATGTTCATTCCTTAAAGAGCCATAGATTTTAACAAGATAATTTAAAATATCATCAGGCTGATTCACATTGTATATGATTAATTGATGTTTAAGTATATTAAAAATATTCTAAGGAAAATAAGAATTATGTAAACCATGTTACTAATTTTTAAACATTTCATGTTGTGTTAAAATGGTTTTGGTGGCAGGAAGGTTATCATCATAGAAAATTATTCTTGCCTGGGGAAATTTATTGGTTATTTCCTCTGTTTCCAGGTTTCTTACAACTTCATTTCCCACCTGAGACCATAGAATATATGATCTGTTTTGCTCATAGTAACCCCTTATGAATGCCCTTTACTGCGGTAGTGGCCCCCTCCACTGTGATTTGAGAATTGCCACTATATTCTAGTCTGCTTTGATAACTTCCATCTTCCTGCTGATGCATTTTATTTTGGTTTGTTTATTTGGGTACTGGAGATTGAATCCAGAGGTATTCTACCTCTGATACACACCTGCAGTCCTTTTAAAGCAAGATCTTATTACTTTGCTGGAAGTCTCACTACATCGCTAAGATGTCTTCAAACCTGCCATTCTCTTGTCTCAGCCTCCCAAGTACTGGCATTATAGGCGTGCACCCAACTCCTGACGAAGCATTTAAAAAATCTAGGGAAAGCCGGGCGTGGTGGCGCACGCTTGTAATCCCAGCATTCGGGAGGCTGAGACCAGAGGATCGCGGTTTGCGGACAGCCTCAGCTATTTAGCGAGGCCCTCCACAACTTAGTGAGACCCTGTTTCAAAATAAAGAATAAAAAATAGGGCAGGGGGTGTAGCTCAGAGGTCAAATGCCTCTGGGTTCCATCTCCAGACCCGCAAAAACGAAAACAAAAAAATCCAGGGTAGAGTTTTGGTCACCAAATGCTAAGTGCCTCAATCATAGTACACCACACCTGGGTAGTAATACCACATTTATAATGATGCCTTTGTAAGACTTTATTTTTTCCTTCCAGGAATACTTTAAATTACATACACATTACAAAGTTAACTCATCCAATTTCTAAACAGGAATTTAGATCAAGTTTGCAATGAGGATCACATTGTCTTTCTACTATTTAACACCCAATAGGAATCACACATCAAAAGCATCATTAATGATGAGGCATACTAATCACTCAACCTTGTATGTTCTAGCCCCTTAAGAAATATCCAAAAAAGAGGTAAGTGATCACTTCATATAAACTCAAGGTTATTTGATTAGCTTTGGTTAGATATTTCGTAAAATATTTCAGTGCTAGAAAACAATAGACTATAAATGACAGACTGAATAGCCAATTTCTCATCATGTATTATCGAGAGGTGGGGGGGAGCCTGAGTGTCAGTACACAGTATGAGTATTTGGTAAAGAATCCAGAGCATTAAGTTGGTTCAGTGTGGACGATACCTTCAAAATATCATGCATGTAGACAGTAAAACATCAACAGAAACATCTATTCATTCATTCAACAAGTATATTAAGTGTCTCCTCTGTGCCAGACATAGTTCTGAGCTTTCAGGATACAGGGGACAACGTGACAGAAAATTCCCTGGCATCAACAGAAACTACATTGTTATGGCAGGAGACTAGCAGACAAACACAAGTGCAAAGAAAAATAAATCCAGTTCAGACAAAGACCAAAACTCAGAAAAACATGAGACACCACATGATGTTTCCAATGGCCTAGGGGTAGGTACGCATGGGGATAGAAAGGCAAGGGACAGCGTGTGTGTGTGTGTGTGTGTGTGTGTGTGTGTGTGTGTGTGGCCTCCGGGCTATACTCCCAGACCTACTTCATATTGTTTTTTGGAAACAGGATCTCACTAAGCTGAGGCTGGCTTCTAACCTGCATGATCCTCCTATCTCACCCTACCAAGTACTGGGATTGCAAGCGTGTGCCCCTACTCCCGGCTCAAAAGGGACAGCTTTTTGATTAAAATAAATGCAGGTATCAACAGTCCAAGTAGTAACACAGGATTGTTTCTCCATTTCTCCTCTTCTGACCATATTTTGCCATTTCACTATTACTGCTCCACTAAGGTGCTGACATGCCAGTCAGAGTAATTGTTGAGACACGCCCCCCCCCATGTTGGAAAATGTGGTTGAGTTCAAATAACCCATTTTATTGCTGCGATAAAATATGAGGTGAAGAATGATGCATACGTCAGCAAATATCTTCAGTCTTCTTGCTGTGAAAGGTGCTTTTTGGTCCAACTTTCTCCAATCCATTCGTACCTCATATTTAAGGAGTCTGGACCTCAGAGTTCCAGGAATCCCTCCAGAGAAGCCATCATTTATTGCCACTAGATGGCACCAATTATTTTCATATTTTTTAAGCAAAAAATGAGTATTTTTCTATGCAATGGCTACATTTAAAATGGAAGAATATTCTTTCACACCACTCCTAAAACCATTATTCTTTTATTAGTAACTTTATAACAGGATGGACTATAGAGATAGCACTTAATATGGCATGCTCATTCACCCGCTTGTTTATTCCATTTAGATTTGTTCCAAATAATTTTTAAAATTTTACTAACACTGTGTTTGAATAGGTAAAAAGAAAATGTAATTGAAATACATGTAGGCACAATTCTATATATAAGTATCATTTGAATATAAGAGTATCAAAATAACTGGCAAATGAATATTATGATATTCCATATATCTGAAAATTTTTCAAAAAATAGTTTTAATAAAGGGCAATTTTTTGGTTTTAGGAAAATTTTCTTATGTCTTTCAAAAATAACACTACACTCCTAAGTAAATTAGAAAACTACAGTATTAATTCATTATAATTAAATGTAACAAAACAATTTCAAAGTGGTAAAATAGGATAAAATTAATTTAAACAAATATTTCATTTATTTATGGTCTATATACAAATTAAGGGCTAATTGAGTGATGTGTGCATGCATGTCTTCTCTAGTCTTTCATCCCATTAAGATGTATGACTACAATGCACCAATAAAATTTTTAAATTAAGTATAGATAACTATTAAATTTGATTAATAAAAATTTAAATGTGGAGATACATTTTACCTCTTTCAAAAAATAATAATTACCTGTAATCCCAGTACTTGGTAGGCTGATACAAGAGGACCACAGGTTTGAGGCCAGCCTCAACAATTTAACAAGACTCTCAGCAACTTAGGGAAACCCTATTCCAAACTACAAAATAAAGCTGGGTGTGGTGGCGCACACTTGTAATCAAAGCATTTGGGAGGCTGAGACAGAAAGATCGCAATGGACAGACAGTGTCAGCTACTTAGTGGGACCCTTTGCAAATCAGTGAGACCCTGTTTCAAAATTAAAAAAAAAAATAGTGCTGGGGGTGTTCCTTGGAGGTAGAATGCCCCTGGGTTCCATTCTCAGTACTGGGAGAAAAAAAAAAGTGCTAGGGATGTCACTTAGACGTAGAATAACTCTGGGTTCAGTCTTCATTACCAAAACATAAAAATTAAAATAATAAATGCACAATGGCATTAAAATATTATACCAAATTTGTCTAAAGGAAAAAAGTGAATTGTAAGTACTCATTGTAAGTACTCAAGATGTGCTTATCCAGAAACAAAATAGAGCCATTCTCTCATCACCATTAAAAATATAAGGCCTGCCATGTTGCTCAGTAGTACAGCACTTTTCTAGCATGTCTGAGACCCTGGGTTCAATTCCCAGTACATAAAGGACCAATTCAAAACATAAAAATAGTTCCAGAATAAATACAATCTGAATTTTTCATAAGCAGACTTCAACATAAATTACAATAAGAAAATGAAAATGAAAGCATTCATTGAGTCCATTGGATAATACAATATGCTACATGAATACATTATAATTTCTTAGGAGAAAAAAATTAAAGTTTCATGTTCTTTATGCTAAAAAATTGATTTCTAAAATTGAAACAACTTTGCTACTTCAGCATGAAAAATGTCTAAAACTGCTTCTGCTTTGACTATCACTATATTACTTTCACTTAAAAATAGTAAAAAATTATACTCACTTTAATATCTTCCAGAGTTTTTTGCCTCATAGCAAGGAGCCCTCTAAATTTCTGTTCTTCCTCAAAGATTCTCCCTTCACAGATTTGTTTCTCTTCCAGAAAATGATCGTACACAGCTTGTGCCTGCTCTCGCTTGAATCTTGTAACTAAAAAGTTTTGCCTGCAAAGAAAGAATCTTATTTGCCACTAATCACTCCACATTTTATATTCTGTAATATGTTTTTTTTATATTTTAAAAGGTCCAGTCTTAGAAGGGGAAGACCTTGGAATTGTCCGTGTGTGTGTGTGTGTGTGTGTGTGTGTGTGTGTGTGTGTGTATGTGTGTGTGTGTGTGTGTTTCTCATTTGCAATTAAATACATTGTGCTATAGAAGTACAATAAAATTTATAGTGACCTCAGTAGCTACCTCAGAAACAATAATAGTAGAAAAAGCATCAGAGAGTGGATAAAATAATACTGACAGTAATAAGCATGCTTAAAGAATAATTTCCAGAGCCAGGTGTGCTGGCGCATACTTGTGATTCCAGTACTTGGAAGGCTGAGACAGAAGGATCCAGGTTCTTGGCCAACCTCAGCTACTTAGTGAGGCCTCTGCAAGCTAGTGGAACCCTGTTTCCAAATAAAGAATTAAAAAATCAGGCTGGGGGTGTAGCTCAGAGGTAGAACCCCCTGGGTTCAATCCCCAGCACTACCATAAATAAATAAATAAATAAATAAATAAATAAGTAAGAAATAATTGCCAAAGTTGACTAAAGAATGAGGATAAGCTTGGCTGCAAAAGCTTGGCAGTTTTCTGCTTCCTCCATTAGCTGACATCTCCACTGATAGTGGAAACTCAATCACTTGTACAGTTAACTATAAAGGCAGCAAGAATAATAGTTTTGGAAGGGCTAAAATGTTAAAGTGCTTTTAATAATATCTCATTTAATAAGACAAATAAAATGAATAATTGTTTTAGGCATTTATAGTTGAGAAACAGAAATTTGTATAGCTACTTCACTTGTATAACCTCAGGTAGTAATTGAGTGACAGGCTGGAGTTCAATTCAGCCTGTCTTGTTTTGACTTAGCAGTTGGACGCAGGGTACTCTTGTTTTTTCTTTGTTATAATCATTGTCAGCATTTTGCATACATGGTCCTTTTTCACATTTATTGCATTATTAACCTCTTCTACATGAAATAAAATTCTTTGCCTGGCTCTGTTATTTTCTATATTATCATTCATGTAAACAATTCTTCATCTTAAGCGATGACTTATCCAAGTATCCAATAAAGTCTATGTACAGAGCATAAAGAACAAATGAAATTCAAGCAGGAAAACCCAGTCTGATCAAAAGCATCAAATACTCACAGTTGTTCGCAGTGAGCATTATTCTGCTTGACCACGCATATTTTGTTCCTTACACTGTTTGGATATTGGATTATATTGAATATGATATTTTATTAATTATGTATATATAAAATATATGTGCATATATATACATGTATATCTATACAAATAGTGTTTCCCTATAATAATAAAAAGAGCAAACTAGGTTTGAATCTTTCTACTTCCTGGTTCAAAAGCAATTATAAAAATTAAATGAGCACCAAGGAGAGCTTTGATGCCTATTTTTCTGTGTTTTTTTGTTTTGTTTTGGTTTGTTTTTTTTTGGTACTAGAGATTGAACCAAGGGGAGCTCTATCTATGATCACATCCCAACACACATGCTCTTTTTTTATATTTTGAAACAAAATAAAAAAGAGACTGGCTTCAAATCCGTGACCTATATCTGCCTCCCAGGAATCAAGCATGTATCACCACACCCAGATTAAATACTATTTTAATACCACATTTTAATTGTCTTATATATGCAAGGTTTGTCTCTCTGAAAAGATCTTCACCCACCTGAAGTCACACTTCTCATTCACTATTTCTTTGTCCTTCTGGGTCTTGGGCACTAAGCCAGGTATGAGTTCTCAAAAAATACTCATTTAATATGATCACCTCCTGAAAGTATCTCTGTACAATCCTCCTCATACAGCTTGTCTGCAGTACTTTATTTTTCTTTCTTTCTTTTATTTACTTATTTATTTTTGCATTCCTAGTTTAGGAACTTGGGAATGCCCAGTTGAAAGAACAAAAACTTTGGAACACAACAGTGCTAAACTGAAGTCTCTCCTACTACTAATTAGCTGTGTGATCTTAAGATAGCCATTTAAATTCCACAAGTCTCTGTTTCCTCAGCATTGATTTGGAAAGAATCTATAATTTAAGAATCTGCTATGAGAAGTAGATGAAATGAGGTACATAGATTTTCCAGTAAAATGCCTGGAACATTTGTGAGTCATTCAATGGTAGCATTAAATATTACTTAATATTACCCATCATCATGGATAATTAATTAATTGGTTAATTAATCATTAATCTTATTAAGTAATTTTAGTAATACTATGGTATTGGTTTATTCTTTTTCTCCTTTACCTGTGGAAAGGCAGATTTTTGTCTAGATTAGAGAGGCTGTCGATTCACTGAGACATGGCTACTTCTACTGTCTAAAAGGCATTTTTAATTTTTTTTTTTTTTTTTGGTGGTACTGGGGTTCCTGGAAACACTTCTATCTCCAGGCTACACTCCCAAAACTATTTTTATACATTTTTTAAATTTAGAAACAGGGTCTCTTAAGCCAGAGCAAGCGGCTGGCTTCGAACCTGCGCGATCCTCCTGTCTCCGCCTCCCAAGCGCGGGGATTACAAGCGTGCGCCACCACGCCTGGCTAAAAGGCATTTTAATCTAGCCACAGTATAGAAGAATTTAGAATTGAAATAAAAAGAAACCTAAAGAAATTTTTCATCAGCTCCTGAGATATATCTTTATGAGTTTAGTATAAATTATGTAATTTTTGGTTTATACCTTTGAGTTCTATAAAATTCTTACAGGTGTTAATGTGGATAAGTAACTTTCAAGAGAAATGATAAGGTTGTTTTGTTTTGATTTTTGTTTTCTCAAATAATATATCGAATATAATCGAGACTTTTCCAGATAAAGACAGCATTCTCATGTTGGAAATAAGTTTTTACCTTATGGTAATTGCTAAATAAAACCTTGTTGGGTACATTGACTCCACTAATGTATATGATATCAGGCTAAGCATTACTGCCTTTTAATTTTTTGACAACATATCCCTTACTGTTATGTTCACGCTTCCTTCTATATTTAAATCAAACTCTCATTCCTAGGGTGACCAACAGATATTCCTCTAGTAGCCCTTCACAACAAGTTCTTAATGCTTTGTAAAATAGGAAATCAGGTGCCAGGTGTGGTGGCACACACTTGTAATCCCCAAGCTTGGGAGAAGGAAACAGGAGGATCGCGCAGGTTCGAAGCCAGCCATTCTGGTTTAAGAGACCCTGTTTCCAAATTTAAAAAAAAAAAAAAATAGGCCTGGGAGTGTAGTCCAGAAGTACCACTAAAAAAAAAAAAAAAAAAAAAAAGAGAGAGAGAGAGAGAAATCAGAATTGAGATGAGAGAAGTAAGGATACCAGCATCCAGGTGAGGATTCATGGATACCTGAAAGCCTTAGATCATGAACCTCTTCCAAGGCAAAGATCTAACCCTGATCAAGTTCAACCTGTCTTGAGGAGACTGGATAAGAAGCTTTTGAAAGTTACAAGTGTGACTAAATCACATGAGTTATTTTTGGTGTGTGTGTGTGTGTGTGTGTGTGTGTGTGTGTGTGTGTGTGTTGCTGGGGATGAACCCAGGGGCATTCTACTTCCAAGCTACACCCTCAGTCCTATTTTTTTTTATTGCAAAACAGTATCTCACTAAGTTGCCGAGGGCCTCACTAAGTAGCTGAGGCTGACTGTGAACCCAGATCCTCCTGTCTCAGCCTCCCAAGTACTAGGATTACAAACTTGCACCACCATGCCCGGCTACATGAGGTTTTATAAAACATTAATTCTTGAATTCATACTTTATAATCCTAAAACACTAGGTAAACCCAATTATTAATCATGGCACATAAATACTGAGAAATAAAATACTATTATTATTAAGCAAAGAGTTCATGTACTTATAAAAGAAGAAACACTCTCAATTATTCATATAAGAATAAATCTAAGGGAGCCATGAAGGTGAAAACAATTTAAAATTATTCTTGTATAAGAAAGAATGATTGAATGTCACAAGCAGAGTCCACATAAAATTGTGATGGAAAGTATAGGCCATTTAAAATATATTTTAAATGTATAAATTTGATTGTATTTCTTCTATCAATAGTATAGTAAGTACAATATTTTGATAAAATGTACGTACTTTAAATCTTCCAGTTTTTGATCAGACTGTTTTTTTTCCTCTTCCTTTTCTGCTAATTCCCGAATCAATTCATTTATTTTTGCATTAAAAATAGTTGTTTTGCTTTTAGTTGCCTCTAATTCATAAAAAATTGTTGAACGTTTATCCTGAAAAAAAACATGGATGTTTTATTATAAATACTTGGATTTTCAAATACTTGCAATTTAGAGCCACAATTACATTGGCTGTACAAACAATTAAAAACAAATAGTAAACTATTATTGATATAGGTAACAACAGGTTTATGTTCTCCTGTATTACATCTGATGAATTTATAAAAAGTTGGGTTAAATCTATTTTCTCTTCTTTTTTCTTCTTTACCTACACCTCTACACAAAATTCCCCTCTCCACGGAAACATATGTGTACACACCTTGCAAACATGTCTTTCTAAGATGTGGCCACTGGTTTTTCAACATGTACCATATCCGGTGACCAGTGGAAAAGTCCTACTCTTTAAAAAAAAAGAAGTTGATATTTATTATCAGCACAGCATCCCAAGGTGGGTCTGTGCAATTCCATGTTGAAGAGATTTTTCAACTATATTTCCATAATCCCTTCATGACTGATTGAGTTGTTAAATATTGTTCTGCACATATAGCTTTGCTTCTAATTACTCTTACTTTCCCAGTTGACCCAATCGATCTCAATTGCTCTCTTTGCATTAAATTTCCCCAAATATTTCCTAATTCTTTCTCTACTCTTATCTTTCAAGAAAAATAAACTTTTTAATATTTTTCCTATTTAAAAACTTGCTGCTAACCATCAAGAGTCTAAAGAGAGAGCTTACAGAATGGGAGAAGATATTTTCCAGATATTCCTCTGATAGAAGACGAATCTAGAATATACCAATTACTAAAAAGACCTGTCACTGAAAAGAAGAAATGCAAATGGCAAATGAATATATGAAAAAAAGTTCAACATCATTAGCAATCAGGGAGATGCAAATAAAAACTACTCTCTGATTTCACCCAATCCCAATTAGAATGGCAATCATCAAGAAGTCAAATAAGCTTGTAATCCCAGTACTTGGGAGGCTGAGACAAAAAGATCACAGGTTCTCTGCCAGCCTCAGCTATTTAGCAAGGCTCTCCTCAACTGAGTGAGATTCTGTTTCAAAGTAAAGAAAAAAAATAGGTATGGAGGTATAGCTCGGAGGTAGCATGCCACGGATTCAATCACCACTACCACAAAAAAGTCAAACAATAAATTATGGCAAAAATGAGGGGAAATAGGAATTATTCTACAGTGTTGGTAGGACTGTAAATTAGTACAGCAACTATGGAAATCAGTGTGGAAATTTTTAAGAAAAAATGGGAATTCATCTATCATATGATCAAGCTATTACCACTCCTTTCCAAAGGGACTAAAATCAGAACATTATAGTAATACATGTATATCCTTGTTTATAGCAGCACAATTTGTAATAGCCAAGTTATGGAACCAACCTGCATGTCCATCAACAGACGAATGAATTACAAAATTATGAGATATATGCACAATGGAATCCTACTCAGCAATAAAGAACAAAAATATGTCATTTGCAGAAAAATGGATGAACCTGGAGAACATCATATATGCTAAGTGAAGTTATCCAGTCACAGAAAGTGAAAGACTATGTTTCCTTTTATGTGTTGAACTTAGGGAAGTAATCATGATACAAGAGGGATTTAGGTAATGGAGGAGAAAACACAATAGAGATAGAGGTGGCCTGGCGGGGTAGGGGATTGATGAAGAAAGCACATCCATCGACATTATGCACAACTGAGCGCACCAATGCTAATCATGAGGTCCTGTTTGAAGAAGGGGGCGAGTGAAGAAGCCGGTGGAAAGCTTAGCACTTGCTGTGCGTGTGTAAATCACGAGCACTATGCACTGCATCGTGACTGAGACAACATGCACCAATAAATGAATAAAAATAAAACTTGCTCTTCATCTAAGGTGGACATGCATTGAGTATTAGAGTGAGTTTTCCTTTCCTCCCTTTTTTCTTCTTTTTCTGTAAGTTCTGGAACTTACAGAAAAACAAGGATTTTACAGAAAAACAAGGAATCCTTATTGATAAACAAGGATTTCTTTTCTTATAACCCAAAGTCGAGGAAAAATACTTAGAAATTTTAATGATCCAATTGAAGTATTACATTATTCTTGGGGAAAAGTCAACCTAAAGAAATAGAGCAGAGGAGCTAGGTGTGACGGCTCAGGCCTGTAATCCCAGTATATGGAAGGCTAAGACAGGTGGATTGCAGATTCGCAACTTAGTGAGGACCTCTGCAACTTAGTGAGACCCTTTTTTGCAATAATAAATAAAAAATAGGACTGAGGGTGTAGCTCAGAAGTAGAATCCCAGTACCACAAAATAAAAAGAAAGAAAGCAGAACAGAGGGATATAAGTATGGATTAAAGTAAACAAGAGAAAAAAGAATGGATAACTAGATACAGCATACTGCCACCTATCATAAAACTTGACTTTTAGATCAGATTTCATCATCCATTCTTTAATCATTTTTTTTCTTTTGTGGTACCAGGGATTGAACCTAGTGTCATTCCATCTCTGAGCTACATCCCCACCCTATTTTATATATTGTCTTGAAACAGAGTCTCACTAAATAGCTGAGGTTGACCTTGAACTGGCAATCCTCCTCACTCAGCCTCCCAAGCACAGCACTTACTAGCCTACAGTACTATGCCCAGCTTCATTCATTAGTCTTAAGTAAGGATTATTTCTAGAAACTGAGAAGACTTTAGGAGCTATAATGTCAACAGTTTAGACTATATCAGCCAATTCAGCAATACTAAGGGTGGTCTCAGGAATCTACAATACAAATTTAAAACAGACCGTACATCAGTGAAAAAACAATCTTGTATTTGGGCACCTTAATTGGTGCCATCAATGAAGCTTTGAAAAAAGCAGCATGTCTCCCTCTGTGACACTAAAAATGTCATAGACATCCCTATCATAAACTACATGGTCTTAAGGAACTCTCTCTCTCTCTCTCTCTCTCTCTCTCTCTCTCTCTCTCTCTCTCTCTTCTCTCTCTCTCCTCCCTTCCTCCCTTCCTCCCTCCCTCTCAGCTTTCTGGTTGTTGTTGAACAGCTTTCTTCCACCATCCCCTGCCGCCATAATGTTTCTGCTTAGAGCCCACCAACCATGGACTGAGCCTCTGACACTGTGAGCCAAAATAAACCTTTCCTCCTCTGAGTTGTTTTATGTTGGTCATAGTGACACAAAAGAGGACTAACACAAAGAGTGACTTCAGGAAACCTGTGAGAACCATTTTCTGTTTATAGTGTATGAGAACACTGAGAGGATAGGAAAAGAGGTTGGAAGGAGAAGTGTTGCTGCAGGTGATGAGAATACCACTATAATTCAGGTCACAATGTCTTGAAAATTAGATAAAATGGAAATAAAAATGGGATTCTTTTAAAATTAAAAATTTCCCTTGAACTATACTTCTTATTGAGATAATTTTATTCTAGTCTGGCTCCAATAGGGTGTCATACACTTTAAAAACCTTAGGCTCCACATAATCTTCACCAATGTAGATTCAATTTAGCTGTCTTCTTTAGCAAACTTGAGTATCATTTTACCATCAGTGCTTTATTTAAAGTGACAAACCAAATAAAGTCTTTACACATAAGGCCAATAAAAAGCTAAATAGAAAATAATGACTTTATTTGGCTAAGTGAATATGCCTTTATATATTTTTAAATTGAATTTTAAATATTAACCTACGTATCTAACTTACAAAATAGTACTATTAAAATAACTATGCTATATGAATGATTCAAAGTACTGTATCTGAAAAGGAAATGCCTGCCAGTTTATAAACCTAGTTATGTTAAATGTGATATTTTATAGTTTCAAGGTTCCTACTTTGAAACTAAAACAGTAGCTCTATGGCAATGTAGTATTTCATTCATTAAATAAAAGTATAATTAACCTATTTTAATTAAGTTTAACTTTAACTTCTTTATCCTCATTGTTTATTTTCCTTTTTCTTCCCTTCTTTCCACCTTCCTCCCTCTCACCTTTCTTTTCTTGCTCCCTTCCCTATTGCTTTAGATCATTCAGACCATTATAAGAAATACACCTCAGAAGAGAATTTAGGAACAACATAAATTTATTTCTTAGTGTTCTAAAAGTTGCGAAGTTCAACAAGGCATCAAGAGCCTTGGTATCTGGTGAGCACCCCACTTTGCTTCTAATATGGGGTCTTCTGGCTGCATCTTCATGTGATAGAGGGTGAACAAGCTCCTTTGGGTCTTTTTATAGGGGCAGTAATCCTACTCATGAGAGTGGATCCCTCACATCCCAATCACCTCTCAAAGACCTCATTCCCATCAGAGATTATTTCAACGTATGTATTTTAAAGGAACACAAGCATCCTTATTTCTTCTCCTTCCTCCATCCTCCCTTCTTCCCTTCCCCTTTTCATTTCCTTTTTTTCTTTATCTTCATTGCTTCCTTAAAACTCCAAACAATAGAAGCCAGTATGGCAATTACTAAAAGCAGTAGACTTCTGCATGAATCCAATATGATTTTTGCTTTGCAGAATAAAATCAGGGAAAAGACACAGCAAGTGTGTGTGTGTGTGTGTGTGTGTGTGTGTGTGTGTGTGCGTGCGTGCGTGTGTGTGTGTGTGTGTGTGTGTGTGTGCGCGCGCATGCGCACACATGCGTGGGCGTGCCCATGAGCACACACATGCACACATGTGTGGACAAAGTTCATTTAGCATGAACAATCAGAAATGAGTGGCATCAGCCAGTGGCGATAGGGGACGGTAGTTCAGTCCTGTAATCCTAGTACTTGAGAGGCAGAGACAGGAAAACCACAGGTTGAAGATCAGAGCATGGTGACTCGGTGAGACCAAAAAAAAAAAAAAAAAAAAAAATTAAAAGTAAGATTGAAGGTGTAGCTAAGATGTAGAATACCCCTGGGTTCAATCCCCAATATGACAGGAAAAAAATGAAAAGAAAAAGATGTGAGAGACATACACTTAGACTTGCTGATTAGCTTTAATGGACCTACAGAAATTGTAAGTTCAAAATTACTTTCGAAATTAAATATCTCACCTCAGTTTCTACTAGTGCCTCACGGGTTTTCTTCCCTTTTCTTCGCAATTTTTTCTTTGTTTTTTCAACATTCTTTCTAACATAGTCCCTCTTCTCCTTTATATCAGTAAGTGCCTAGAATACATTCAGATATTAAGTTGGGCATCATTTACAAATGAATTGCCTTCGCTTAGAATAAATAGGACCTAAGTGACTATTTTAATAATGACAATGTTTATTCGGTAAATAAAAAGAAAGTCCCAGTACACATGAATTACAGTGACATACTACAAAATCCTAATATTGTGGTTACATTACCTAAAAAATATAAATGCAAACAATTTTAAGTAACAGAAATTAATAGATGTACATAAAAATTATAAGCTTTTAATTTAAAATATTAGCAGACATTAGAACTCAAATTGGAACACACAAAAAAGTATGTAAAACTTATTGTTTCCTAGAGTTTGTGATAAATGACTAGTTTTCACAATTTATTAATCATTAAAAAATAATAAAATTAGAAATGATTATTGAACTACAAGAAGATATAAAAGCCATGGCTATTATAAAATAAGGAGAAAGAAAAATCATTCATCTTTTCTAAAATTCATTACATACTCAGATAATTACACTGAGAATTTGATGTTATTAATAAATATCCATCATTAACATAAGAGGAAACATATTAAAATAATTTAGGTATTATACTAGTTGCATATTTGTTACATGAGGACTAGAATGGCATTTACAATTCCTAGATAGAGTAGCATCCAGTATTTGCTGTTTCTATACTTTGTGATCTTGTACAGTTGCTCAACCAGGGTAGGCCTAATATTTTGCTAGTTTATGATAAAAGCAACCCCCTCCTTGTCTTTTTCATAGGAAGGCTTTGAAGATCAAATAAACAATTATAACAGCAGTATTTTTTAAATCACAGTCATGTTGAAAATTATTAATGACCAAATATATAAAATTACACCATTACTTGCAAAGAAAAAAATCTTGATGCTAAAATAGCCCAAATAAATACATGCATGTCCTCCTTGCATGGAAGGACAAGAATGTATAACTCTTACCACACCCTCTACTCCTCCAAAAGACTAATGATGGAATGTATACATAGTTCTCTACTAAATTTTTCTTTGGGAAGGGCTAATAATATCAGTTACTGCCATAACCCTGTAGTTTTGAGAATATTTTATCAATGTTTGGTTTATTTTTCATCCTTGCTGTCTTAACTTCTATATGCATCAAAATTTTCCCATGAAAATGTCAAAATGCCTTATATAGTCAAAAACATAACTTTAGCATTCTATTAAGAGGTAGTAGAGACTCTGAATTAAGTTTTCCACACCAAGTAACCACACCAGATTAGTTGCTGCTCACTAATTTGAAAACTGCTATTCCTAAATATACTCTCAGATTATGGGGTTCTAAGTAATAGGTCTTGCTAGATTGTTCCGCTCTAGATCTGTGGTGTGGTCCTGAAAGGACTACTTAATGTGTTCGTGATTTTCCTACAAGTCATAAATTTTCAAATATATTTTCTGCAGACATGATTTACCAACCTAAATATTCCTATGATTGGTTTCTGTATTCATTATCAGTGTTTACCTCAAACTGTTCTTGGTGGACAGTTCTGATTCTTATAGCTTCACTTTCCAGTTTTTGCAGAGGCTCCTGTATTCCTGCCAGTGATAGGGCATATATTGCTTTCCTTTTCAAAAAATCCTTCTTATCATGTACTTGAGTTTCTTGAAGAGCAAACAGCTTTTTCTGCCAGCAAATATTTTAAAGAATTCATTCAATTATTAATTACTAAACATTTACTAAGCTCCTATCAACTTACAGGTAGTTATTTTTATGCTATTTGAAAATCAAATAATATAGTACACCATATAAAGCAATTGGTACAAATACAGTATATTCAAAGAGCACAGCTTTTGTTAGAAGAAATGAGAGAAAAAAATTAATAGGCAAAAAATCAAACATTAAGTGTGGAAGGACAATAAGACAGAGAACACACTGACAACACATACTAGAATATATGAAATCTTTGTAGTCTAAGACCAAATAAAACCAATCAACAGGAAGTAGTAAAAATATTAGGCAAAAATACCTGGGGAAACTATGAGATTATAAAGTAAATATGTATAAAAACCACAGAAGGATTCACAAAATTTGTCTTTGCTTCAAAGAAAATCAAGATGAGAATTATCTCACATAACACTATTTTGTGCTACTTTACATCTCAATTTTATTTTTCTAATAATAATAATAATAATAATAATAATAATAATAATTTCATATGCACATGTATTTCTGAAGGGGAAGCATTATAGAACCTTGCCATAAACCAAAAACCCAATCTGGGTTCCAAAGGATATGAGGTAGTAGATAAAAGATTAAAACTTAAGCTTGGTTTTGCTAGTTATCATGTCTTTGTTTCAAGATTTCATATAGAAATATCATAGCATATGTTTCCTTTTGGGGTTAAATAAAGAAACTTAAGTGAAAGACACTAAAAGCAAAGAAAACATAACATCATCACAAAACAAGCTAAAGAGTTAGACAGTTAGGAGTAAGATCCCACTGCCCTTTTACTAGACTGGCAGAAATTCCCATTAAGCCACAAAAAGAGATATGTGTATGGGAGGTCAGTTTCTTTATGCATGATCAGACACTGCTAGTTGTACACAGAGGGCAACTGTCATCAGCTAAGGAGAGAAAACTGCTGGCTTGCAAACCAAGCAGTGACAGGATGCCTCATTACAGGCAAATTTAAAATGCTAAGTAAAATGCAAATTAAAGGAAGAATAAAATATTGAAACCAAACAAGTATTACCTGAATCATCATCCCAGCAGCTACTTCCCCTCGAGTGAGTCTTTTTAAGAATTCTTCTCTACCCTAGAAGTTATAAAAGTTTTTAAAATGGAGTATAATTAGCTAATATCAAAAACATTTTATGGACAATTGTTAACATAAGGCACATTTTACTTATGCTGCAATAAAGACTAAAATATCATTATAATTTGCATACTGTAATTTTTAAAATTTAATGGTATTTAAAGCAAAGATTTTAAGCGAAACACTGACAGGAAATAGACTTCAGAATTTGAGTTTTATTCAGTAGAGTTCTGAACCTAAAAGGAGTAATCAGAAAGGCAAATCTAGACAGTCATCACTATCTTTTTTAAAAACTATCACCAATAAAAAGTTTATGAAAATAACACTCATATTACATTGCAGAATGAACACACTGAACGTTGAAACCATAGTTGATGGAATTCAAGTGTGAAGTTTACAAAATGTGATGAGATTCTTCATTTGGATAGAGAATTCCTTTAAAAAATCATGTTTTCAAATTAGTAGGCAAAAAATTGAAAAAAATTTGTGTTATCTGGGTAAATTGTCTTAAATTATTCATAATATCCTTTTAAATTATCACACACACTCAGAATAAGAAGGGGTTAATAAGTTACTTTTGCTTTAGGATTACATCTTCAGGCCTCTTATTTGAGAGAGGACATAGCCTCAATTTAGGCTATGTTTTAGATTCAAATGTGATTTATTATTTGGCAAAAATTAAAAGTAGAGATGTATCTAAAACAGATATAATCTAAAACCAATACAATGATATATCTAAATGATACATCTAAAATAAATGCAATTATATATTTTTATAATTCTTTCTGTAAAATATCTGGAATTGAATTTAGATTCTACCTCTCTGCTACACTCCCAGCTTATTTTATTTTTATTTTGAAACAGGGTCTCACAAGGTTGTTGAGAGTTTGCTAAGTTGCTGAGGCTGGCCATTAAACTTGTGATCTTCCTGTCTCAGCTTCCCAAGTACTGGGATAATAGGCATGTGCCACCACATCTGGACATATTTTTATAATTTAAAATAAATTAGCAGCCCCTTCCAGCATAATACTATATGTAGTTTTATCAATCCATTAATACTTAATAAAAAGAGAACAAAGTTAAACATGTTTTGATAGACTAGAGAAAAATATATTCCAAAATACGGTTTAATATTTAATCTTGTTGGAAAGTGTGTGTGTGTGTGTGTGTGTGTGTATGTGTGTGTGTGCGTGTGTGTGTGCATGTGTGCTTGTGTACTTTTCAGGGATTAACTGGCAAACAGACATGAAGCTGAAGATGTAAACAACTATAAGATTATGCAAAATCTTTTCTTCATTAAGGAGATTAGTGAACCTCTTAATATAATACTAATACTAATATCAATCCTAATAATATGTATATATGATGATTCTAATAATTTAATGTTAATTAATAATATAAAATAAATAATGATTAATAATGGTGTCATATAATCTAATAATAACCTAGCACTAAAATAATAATCTAATAATAATACTAAGCAAAGTATGCATTTTAGAAAGATCACTCTGGATGTCACACGGATGGACCAGTGTTGTGTTTTCTAAAAGTTCACTCATTCTTTGAAGCTTTTATTTAAAATTATCAATTTGTATGAGAGTAATTTATTGTTTAAATGAATTTAAGTCACACCAATAAAAATAAATAAATTTAAGTCTCTAGAAATAAAATTAAAATTTCACAAAAAGAACTTGTAGATATAAGGCTAAAATACTATAGATGGTACCTGAAAGATTAAAAATGGACAAGGAATCTGAAGCTACAAGAGTAAAGCAATTGTACTTATTTCAAATGCCAAGTGAGATCAGCCAGTCACAGAAAAGAGCACATTTGAAATCTGTATATTGATACAAAATCAACTCAGCCTGTTATCAATGGATGAATCTTTCTCCCCAAGAAAACAATGCAGGGCTTCTGTCCAGCATCTCAACTTCCCCAAGCTCTCTGCTAAGCCCCAGACCTCTGGGACTCAGATAGCAAGGCCCTATGACTGGTCATCCTGAGGGAAAGTACCTACCACCCTGGCTGAACAGCCAGTTTCATACTCCCAGGCCATCAGAGTTTCCAGCCAGATGCTCAGAGTCTTCCCAGGATACTATTCTTATCAATACCACGATTGGTCCACCTAGACTCTGGCAAAATGCTCTGAAGCTGAACAGTTCCCAGAAGTCCTACTGAGTTACAAATACCTTCACAACACCCTAGAGGGCACCAGTCTGATATAAGGTGAGCTCTGATGGTCAAAGGCCTTAGGCCACAGGGTATAACATGTGAGCAATGTGACTTTCCTTTCCACTCTATCATCATGGGAGGTGTCTACAAAGCTGACTCTGGGTTGCAGTTTAGTGCCCAGGATGCTTATGAAGGCACATACTTGAAACCAACTCCTTTGTTTTGGAGAGGAGTGAAGCAAGATTGAGCAGAGACAGGCTAAATTGTGATATAGGCTGTGTGCCAGACTCAGTCAGTCCCACAAGGAACAAAATACATCTTCAAATTTGTTCTGAATAGGACTAGATTGGTGAGGCTCTGTTCCTATAACTCCACCAGACATGGGCTGTTGGGAAGAGAAATGACCTCAAGCAGGGTGGCTTAACTGACTCCTGATGGGGAATCTGGGCAGTTATGAGTACAAACCCTAGGGTGCCCTCATTTATTAAGCTCCATTGATACTACTAATAGTGATGGCTAAAATATGTTACACACCTTATCTTATTTTAACTTCACAGTTTAATATACAAAATAACTATTATCTCCCTTTGCACAGAGGAAAATGTAACCAATTTACTTAGATTACCTAAAAACAAAAAACTGGAACATTCTTTCTCTAGGGATATGGCCTGTGGCTGAACCAAAATGCAAAGTCCCACAACCTGACCCAGAGCTCAGGGACTTTAGTTTATTAATTTAGCATCTCGGTGACACCTGGTGACATTTAGATTCTTAGGACTATCAGAGTAATGGGCATATATAGTGCAGAGCTTTCTGACTCTCTCATGGCCCTCTCCTTGCAGGGCCACCCTTCCAGGCAACTAATATGTCTCTTTGAATTCTGTAGCTCAGCTGTCTATATTAGAAACTGAGGACTGGATCCAAGAATTTGAGTTTAAAAAAAAGGCATCAGTTTGCTAGTGATGCCAGAGTTGGCTCTGAAATAGAATCTGCTGGAAAAGTTTTAGGCTCTGGGGAGGTGCTGGCTTAATTATGCAATATGAATTATGTAGTAGCCAAGAAAAGAACCAGCATTAAAGGAGCACAAATTACCAGAAGTTTGAATTAACATGAGAACTAGAGAATGGTTTGCTTAATAAAATACTGATTGTACCATCATTGAAAGCAGGAGCTAGAGAATGATGGAGCTACAGTAGTTGTAAAATGTGTTCCTGATTTAATATTCTGGGAACCACTTTTGAAAAGTGGCTGTACTCCAGGCATTTCACTGCAGTATTTTGCACATGTAGGCAGCCCTCACTTTGCAGGCCTCCATATTAACAGACACCTGTGTACACTGAGAGTACACAAAGTAAGGACAGGTTCAGATGGGCACACAGTTAACTTGGTGCTGTGCAAAAGAAGGGCTATTTACACATGTATGGATGTGTGTTTGTGTGTGTGTGTAAATTAGTAATTCTATCCATTTAGTGGAAAAGCTGCTGTGTTAGATTTTATCACCACAACAAATACCTGAAATAATCAACTTATAAAGAGAAAGGGGTTTATTTGGGCTCATGATTTAAAAGGTTCCAATTGATAATCAGTTGGTCCTTCTCTTCTAGGCCTGTAGCAAGGTGGCAGGATGCAGAGGGAACACATGATGAAGCATGGGGCTCACTTCCTGTCTAGGAAGCAAAAAAGGAAGAGGAAGAGGCCAGAGTCACACAATTTTCTCCAAACACATGCCCCCAGTGACTCAAAGAGCCTCTACTTGACCCCATATCCTAAAGTGTTCACAATCTCTAAACAGCAGCATGCTGGCTAAGGACCAAGGCATTAGCACATGAGCTTTCAGGAACTTCCCAGATTCAAACTGTGGCAGCTACTCTTACCTATTTTCAAAGATGAAAATAGGTCAAAAGATGAGGGGGGAAGATGGCGACCAAGAGAAGCAACACTTACAAGTCCTGCTGATACTCAATCTTCATTGCCTCAAAAACAGTGCTCTACAAAGCCAGAAAATACTTTTAGCAGAGGAATAAAAATGATAAATACAGAGAAAAAAAAGATTAAAAAACTGACCAGAGAGCAGAAAAGAAACCCGCCTGCCTTATGGCAGCAGGCAGCACACAGGCACAGTCTTGTCTCGCAGCACCTCACTCCAGAGATGGAAAACAAGGATCTGAAGTGAGCAGCTGTAATCAATGGGTTATAATTCCTCATTTTTCCTGCACAAAGACTGGCTACA
Source organism: Muscardinus avellanarius (assembly GCF_963383645.1). Lineage (NCBI taxonomy): Eukaryota > Metazoa > Chordata > Mammalia > Rodentia > Gliridae > Muscardinus > Muscardinus avellanarius. The sequence continues at coordinate 42,725,733 of NC_137803.1, read as the reverse complement.
ACTTTCAGCGGATAAGCTCACCACACCCTCCAGAGATCCAGAGCAAAGCTCAACACCAGAAAAAAACCCACCAGCCTCTCAGCTGAGGGCACCATGGCTACACTATTGTGCCAGCAGCAGCTGAGCTCATCATGCCTGCCAAAGATCCAGACCAGTGTGCACCAAAACCATAAGTGAAACTGAGGTTCCCACAGGAGAACTCCCGGTGCTGTGCCCCCAGGGACTCACACAGCCACAATAAACTCCCTGGGTCTCAGATTTTGTGGTTCAACCTAGTGAAAGAGTAGTGGTGGCAGAGATTACCACAGTTTCCAGAGATCCAGAGTGATGCTCAATAACACCATAAGTGAAGTCACGGTTCCTGTGAGAAAATGCCCAGCTGGACATACCCAGGGACTCCTTTAGCCCCGATTAAACTCCCTGGGTCGGAGACTTTCCGATGGAACCTGGAGAAAGTGGAACAGGGTCTGTTGTTGGACATAGCAAAGGATCATACTAAATCCAGCCCCAGTGATACCAACCATCTGCATAGACTGAAAAAGACTCAGAGAATCAGACTCACAGAGGGAAAGGTGCTGGTAGCACTTGGTATCTGCTCAGAGAGAGACTGCAGAGGACCTTTCTACTGAGTAGCCATTTATTTGTAGAGTTGCATTAACTTGTTGTTGAGATTGCTTTGGCTTTTTGTTCTTTATTTGTGTGTGAGTGTGTACACCTGTTTGGTTTTTTCTTTTTTTTTTTTTTTTTTACTGTCTTCCCAAACTATCTCCCAAGCCCCTACCCTTGTACATACCTATTCTCTTCTTGCTATTCCTTTTCTTTTTTCTTCTTTTTATCTCTCTCTTGTCTTGTATTAAATCTACTTCATATCACTATAGCAAGCACTCTATATTGGTTACTAGAATATTACCACATTTTTTACTATCTCTAATCTCTAGTATATACTACCTTACCAAAAACATACTCTCATTCCATTTGACCCTATCTGAGACTTTACCCTATTTTTCCATTTACTCCTTCCCTTCCCTCCTTCCTCAACCTTCACTGTTGAATACAATACAACTTGCCCTTGGATATACCAGCCGACACCTAAAGACAGAGAAATCTATCAAAAGTAACAGATACAAACTTTGAAATCATGAGAAGGAGGAACAACAAGGGAGCAATGAGCTCTCACAACTCCACAATAACAGAACCTGATAATGCAGAATTGCAGAGATCTCCAGAGGTTGAAATCAGGAATGTCACTATAAAAATAATACAGAAATTTCAAAAAAGAATTTAGAGAGAGTCTGAAGGAAATAAAGGATGCAATCATTGAAGTAAAACCATCTATTCAAACTATAAACAATCAATTGGACCAGATTGGAGAACAGAATCTCACTCCTAAAATATGATCACTCCAAAAATGATGTATAGTTTATAATTTAGGAAAAACAATTTGAAAGCAGGAATTGGAAATTGAATAAATATGGTCCCATTTTAAAAGAGCTAACCTAAGAATTACTGACATAAAAGAGGGAAAAGAAGGTGGAACCAAAGGTATCAACAATCTTTTCAAAGAAGTAATAGCAGAAATTTTCCAAACATAGAACAAGAGATGAGACACAGGTACAAGAAACTTATAGAACCCCCTTTAGTCAAGATCAGAGAAAAGGTTCCCCATACCACATAATAGTCAAAATTACCAATGTAGAAGACAAGGAGAGAATCTTAAAGGCAACAAAAACAAAAGACCAAGTAAAATTCAGAGGAAAACAAATTAGAATCACTCCAGACTTACCAAACCTAGTCATGAAAGCTAGAAGGGCCTGGAGTAACATATTCCAAACTCTGAAAGAAAACAACATGCAGCCAGAATTATCCTACCAGCAAAACTATCTCTCAAATTAGATGGGAAAATAAAAATCTTCCACAACAAACAGAAGCTGAAGGAGTTCATGTCTTCAAAATCAGCTCTAGAGAAAATACTCTAAGAGATTAACTACAAAGACAAAATAAACAATAAATGCCAGAACCAGAGAAACAAGAATTTCCATCCAGCAGACAACTAAGCAAAGAAAAGCAAACAGTATTTCAAACAGAAGTAAAATCTCAACATGTTTGGAATTAAAAATCATCTCTCAATAATCACACAGAATGTGAATGGCCTCAACGCCCAATAAAAAGACATAAAGTGGCAAAATGGATTAAAAACCAGAACCCATCTATCTGCTGCTTACAAGAAACACACCTTACAAGGTAAGATAGTAACCAACTTAAAGTAAAGGGCTAGAGCAAGGTAATCCATGTGAATGGAACTTGAAGACAAGCAGGAATAGCCACTATGATATCAGATCAGTTAGACTTCAAGCCCAAGCTTATTACAAGAGACAAAGAAGGTTATTTTTTACTGGTAAAAGGAACAATCCAGCAAGAGGAAATAATTATAGTCAACATTTATGCCCCACACATAGGTGCAGTAACTTTCATAAGAGAAACTCTTTGTGACATTAAGTCACATATAAATCCTAATATAATAATACTGGGAGACTTCAACTCCCCTCTTACACCATTGATCAATCTTCTAGACAAAAGGTCAGTAAAGATGCCTCAGACCTAAAGAATACCATTAATCAAATAGACCTGTTAGACACATATAGAATATTTCACCCAACTACAACAGAGTTCACATTTTTCTCAGCTGCTCATGGATCCTTCTCCAAAATAGATCACATCCTGGGTCACAAAGTGAGTACTAGCACGTTTTTAAAAATGTGACATACTTCCCTGTGTCTCTTCAGACCATAATGGAATGAAATTAGAAATCAACTATAAGAAGACTCAGAGAAACCACATAAACATGTGGAGACTGAACACCACACTTCTAAATGAAGAATGGGTCATAGAAGAAATAAGGGGTGATATCAAGAAATTTCTAGAAACAAACAAAAATAGAGATAAAACAGAAAAAACCTCTGGGACACTTTGAAGGCAAAAGTAAGAGGAAAATTCGTAGCACTGAGTGTTCACATAAGAAAAACAGAAAATCATCAAACAAATAGCCTAATGAAACACCTCAAAGCCCTTGTAAAACAGGAGCAATCCCAAAGCCAGTAGAAGACAGGAAATTATTAAAAATCAGAGTAGAAATCAATGAATTTTTAGAGAATAAAAAAAGATAGTCAACAAAACCAGAAGCTGGTTTCTTGAAAAAATTAACAAGATAGATAAACCACTAGCCAACCTAAAAAAAAAAAAAGAATCAACCCAAATTACAAAGATAAGAAATAAAAAAGGAGATATCACTACTACCAGTATAGAAATTCAGAGGATTATCAGAGACTACTTTGAAAAGCTATACTCTAATAAAATGGAAAATCTGGAGGAAATTAACAACACTCTAGATAAATACAACCTTCTTAAACTGAGTCAATAAGATATAGAAAATTTAAACAATCCAATAGTAATCAAAGAGATTTTAAAAGCAATAAAGATCTTACCATCAAAGAAAAGCCCAGGACCAGATGGTTTCCCAAGTGAATATTATAAAACCTTTATAGAAGAGATAATCCCTATAATCCTCAATCTATTTCATGAAATAGAGAGAAATGGGACTCTCCCAAATACATTCTATGAAGCCAACATCACATTAATACCAAAACCAAATAAAGACAGTTCAAGGAAAGAAAACCACAGGCCTATATCTTTGATAAACTTGGATGCAAAACTGTTAAACAAAATACTAGAAACATGCATTCAAAACCACATCAAGAAAATCATACACAATGACCAGGTAGGGTTTATCCCAGGTTTGTTCAACATACAAAAATTAATCAATGTAATTCATCATATAAACATAAGACAAAAATCACTTGATCATTTCAATAGATGCTTAAAAAGCATTTGATAAAATCCAGCATCCATTTAATAAAAAGCTGCAGAAAAGCAGAATAGAAGGATCATACCTCAACATCATAAAGGCAATCTATAATAGGCTCACGGCCAATATCATATTAAATGGGGGAAAACTTTGCAAATTCCTCCTAAAAACACAAACAAGACAAGGATGTCCATTATCACCACTTCTCTTCAATATAGTTCTTAAGACTCTCCAGTGCAATAAGGCAAGAAAAGAAAATCAAAGAAGTACAAACAGGAAAAGAAGAACTCAAACTTTCACTATTTGCAGATGACATGACACTATACTGAGAACCCAACACACTCAGCTAAAAGGCTGATGAACAAATTCAGCAAATTGTCTGGATACAAAATCAATCTTTAAAAATCAGAAGCTCTTCTGTACACCAAACCATAAATCCACTGAAAAAGAAATTCAGAAAAACACTTCCACTCAGGATTTTCCACAAAAAATAAAATACTTAGGAATAAACTTAACCAAGGGGATACAAAATCAATCTTAAAAAAATCAGAAACATTTCTGTACACCAAACCATAAATTCACTGAGAAATTCAGAAAAAAAATACTTCCACTCAGGATTTCCCACAAAAAATTATGAATAAACTTAACCAAGGAGGTAAATGACCTCTACAAAGAAAATTATAAAACTTGAAGAAAGAAATCAAAGAAGATCTTAGAAGATAGAACGATCTTCCATGCTCATGGATAGGCAGAATAAATATCATTAAAATGATCATCCTTCCAAAAGTGATCTTCAGATTCAATGTAATACCCATAAAATTACCAACAGACATAGAACAAAATTACCTCACAGACAGAAAAATCAGTCCTTAAATTCATTTGGAGCAACAAAAAGCCTAGAATAGCCAAAGTAGTTCTCAGTAACAAAAACATGCAGGAGGAATCACAGTGATGTTGGATAGAAGAAATAAGTAAGTAGAAAGGAGATAGGAAGGAAATGTAAAATATAACTTTAATATAAGAACCTGGAGCTGAAGTGCTTTAGCCTCTAGTCCACAAACCAGTTCTCTTTCCAAGGCCTGACTCTCTCAAAAAATTCCTGGGAAACCTGTAGATCCTAGAGTTAACTATAATATTTCTGAGAAATCTATAATTTAGCATATGCTAGCTTATCTGTCAATCAGCTAATGAGGACCCCAATCAACCTGAAGACCCTAAGGCTGACCAGACCACCAGACCAACAGGAAGCACCTCGGGACTACTGGACTGAGCGCATTCACCCTAAGGCGGCCAGACCACCTGCCCATCATAAACCGCCTTGGGACTACCGGACTGAGCTCATCCTCACATACCTTCTCTAGCCCACCCCTCATGAAAGTCCCCGATAAGAATAGAAGCCTGAACTCCCCAAAAATGCCTTCCTCATCTTGAGTTGGCCCTCATTCTCTCTTAAACGTGTATTTCCTGCCCTTTTCCCAAAATAAACCTCTGTCCATGTCTCTAACTGGCGTGTGCTGAAATACTTTTCTGTCACGTTAGCCAAGGACCCCGTAGACGCTGAGTTCCTGATCTGAGGCCTCACCTCAACAACAGTACCTGACTTTAAACTATACTACAAAACCATTGTAATAAAAACAGCATGTTACTGGCACAAAAATAGATATATTGACCAATGCAGTAGAAGACTCAGAAACAAATTCACACACTTAAAGCCAATTGATTTTTGACAGAGGGGCCAAAAATATACACTGGAGGAAAATAGTTTGTTCAACAAATGGTGTTGGTAAAACTGGTTAAACATATGCAGATAAATGGAATTAACCCCCAATTTCTCACCATGCACAAGGGTCATTTCAAGATATATCAAAGACTTGGAAATTAGACCAGAGACCTTGAGGCTCCTTGAAGAGGGCATAGGTCCAACACTGTAACACCATAGGCACCAGTAAAAACTTTCTCAACAAGACCCCAAAGCCACAAGAAACTAAAAGGTGAATCAATATGTGGGATCACATAAAACTAAAACTGAAAAGCTCTGTACAGCAAAGAAAACTGTCAAGAACCTCAATCGAGAACCAACAAAATGGGAGAAGATTTTTGCCATCTACTCCTCTAATAGAGGACTAATATCTAGACTCTACAGAGAACTCAAGAAACTCAGCACTAAGAAAACAAATAACCCAATCAAAAAATGGGCAAGTGAATTAAATAGACATTTTACGAAAGAAGAAATTCAAATGGCCAATAAATGCATGAAAAAATGTTCAACATCATTGGAAATCAGAGAGATGCAAATCAAAACTACCCTGAGATTTCACCTAACTCCAACTACTATGGCAATTATTCAAAACACAAAGAACAACAAATGCTGGCAAGGATGTGGAGAAGTGGGAACTCTAAAACATTGTTGGTTGGATTGCAAATTAGTGCAACCACTTTGGAAAACAGTATGGAGGATCCCCAGAAGAATAAGAACGAATTTACCATTTGATCCAGCAATATCACTTCTGGGTATCTATCCAAAAGAAAGGAAACCAAACTATCAAACTAATGCCTGCATATCCATATTCATAGCTGCACAATTCACCATTGCCAAACTATGGAACCAGCCAAGATGTCCATCAACAAATGAATGGATTACAAAACTGTGGGATATGTACACAATGGAATTTTACCTAGCCATAAAGGAAAACACAATTACATCATTTACAGGGAAATGGATGGAACTGGAGGACATCATGCTAAGTGAGATTAGTCAGTCATAAAAAAAGAAGAAATTGAATGTGAAAGCTAGGGAGAAATAGGTAGCAGGAGGAACTCTAGATGAAGAAGGGGATTCCATAGAGGATCAAATAAGGCGACCTAACTGAGGGGATGGGAGGGGGGAAGAGGGAAACTCTCTAAAGAACATGCTATACTTAAACAAACATATAAAGTCAATCATTAAGCCAAGCATGGGAAGGAGGGAATGGGGTGGGGATTGGGTAATGGCTAATTGGGTGATGTGTGCATGTATGTCTACACAAGTCTTTTATCCCATTAAGATATATGACTACAATGCACCAATAAAAATATAAGATAATAAAAAACAGCTGAGGTCATTGTGGCCATGGAATCTGTCACATGAGTATTCTTGCCAGGACTGCAGCATGAGGCATTCCACTGCACTCCACAGTGAGCTCCTTCTCTTTACTCAGCTTCCAGTTCCTCACTGTGAACACGTGCTGAGTGGATGATTTATTAAACAAATGGGACTATCATTAACAAACTTATTTTGGCCTGTAGGTTGAGGAATTAAACTACAAAAGTTTCAGGCTTTTTCAAACTCAAAAGTGTTTTGTTTGATCTTATGAGAAACTTGAGCTCACTAAAATATCATCCTACAAATTTTCACTTTTATTTCCTAATTTATTTTATATTTTGTGGTATTGAGGGGTGTTGAATAGAGGGACACTCTACATGCAAGCTATACTCAATCCTATTTTATTTTTGTTTTGAAACAACGTCTCACTAAGTTGCAGAGGGCCTGCCTCTCCAAGTTGCTGAGTCTGGCCACAAGCCTTCAATCCTCCTGTCTCAGCCTCCCAAGTGCTGGGATTAGAAGCATGCACTGCCACACCGGATTAGATTTTCATTTTTAAATAGCATCTTGAGGATGGGTGGTAGGATGTTTTTCCTGAGATGAAGGGACATTGGAGAGATAGTAAGAAAGGGAGGGAGGCTGATCATGACTTAGGGTAGCAGCAGCATGTATTCAAAGAGCAGCCACCTGAATTGAAACTGAAGGCAGACTATACCTGGTCCAGGAATGCGGCATATGGCCCAACTTGTGTCAGGCCTTCAAACTTTTCAACCTGCAAATTTATTGAAAGGGAATTAAAGTCCAGAAAAATCTCCATGTCCCAGTTGTTCCAATAAATGCTTCAACTAAGAATCAGGAGTAGTTGCTAAGTCCACGGGGTGAATTTTTTTTTTTTTTTTTTTTTGTGTGGAAAAAACAGGATGAACCGGGCGTAGTGGCACACGCTTGTAATCCCTGCGCTTGGGGGGCGGAGACAGGAGGATCGCGCAGGTTTGAAACCAGCCGCGCTGGCTTAAGAGACCCTGTTTCCAAAAATAAAAATTGGTCTGGGAGTGTAGCCCGGATATAGAAGGGCTTCCAGGAACCCCAGTACCACGAAGAAGAAGAAGAAGAAGAAGAAGAAGAAGAAGAAGAAGAAGAAGAAGAAGAAGAAGAAGAAGAAGAAGAAGAAGAAGAAGAAGGAGAAGAAGAAAGAAGAAGAAGGAGGAGGAGGAGGAGGAGGAGGAGGAGGAAGGGGAAGGGGAAGGGGAAGAAGGAGGAAGGAGGAGGAGGAGGAGGAGGAGGAGGAAGAGGAGGAAAAGAGAAAAAACAGGATGAGTAATTCTTAAAATATCACTCTATTGATTACTTAATAATTACTTGTCATAATTATGTATGACAGTGGATTGCATAACCAAAGAGCTTAACCTTTTTGACTCATGAACAAACAAAAAGATAAATCTATATTGATAGAAAGTCCGCCAAGCAACTCACCTAGAGTCTTGAAAATGTTAATATAATAAAAAGACAATTTTTTAAAAAATGTAGAAGTCCTTATGATTCAAGAGACTAAAAAGTCATAACAGACAAATGTGAAGCATGGTGCTCACATTTAGATCAGAAGAGAATTAGAGAAAATTACACGTGGACTATATATGAGCCTGCTAACTAGGTCCCTTATCTCCAATCCACCTTAAAACTTTTATTTGAAATGTCGATCTGGGTCCTGTGAACAGTGCTCCTTCTCCAGCTGGAATGAAGTTAGGCTTTTTCATCGGAACACAGTAGAAGAGAACTACTGTTGGGCTCTGCTTGGATCCCCATCCTTGCTCTGGGCGCTTGGGGGCTTGTGATTCTCCCTTCTGCAGCAGTGCTGGTTGCAGGTGCGTGGGGAGCCAGCAGCCTCGCACTCCAGGGATGTTCTCTGTCAGACACTCCACAGGACTTCCAAAAGGTGTGCCCAGCAGCTGCAAGTGGCCCTTCCACCGCTCCGAGGCCACCCCTGGGCAGCTAGCAGCAGTCTGCTTGGGCCGCCTCCTACTCACAGCCTCTCCGCAATATTTTATTACTAAATTCTTTTGAGAAGATCTCTGCCACAGCTATTCAATTTTGGTTCTGAATAAAAGGAATAAAATAAATTCAAAACCCACTTTTAAGAGCTTGAAAGAAGCCTGAAGAAAAAGAGCACCAACAGCTCAGACGCTGGAATGGGCCCAGGAGGAGCAGCCACCCAACTGCCCTGCAGGGGCCTGCGCTCAGCAGCAGAAACCAGAAGATGGCAGCAGAGCCGTTCTACTCCGGGGACCCACGCGGCGCTGGGTCTAGAGCTGAGAGGAGGGGCGGCTGCTGCGCTCAGAGGAAAGGAAAAGGAGGGTGAGCGCCAAGGCAAACAGCTCAGCTCAGCACTGAGACCACAGTGGCAGAGGGGAGCAAAGGCCAATGTTGGAGGGCTCAAGGACGAAAGCCTTAAAATCTTAACTAACTTTTCCTATTCCTGAAAATAACTGGGCTGGAATTACTGGGACAAGGTACCTCTGCCTCTGGCTGTGAGTTGTCAGGACACTTTGGGGGCCAACACCCTAACATGTCTAAAAATATTAAATATGCTATTTTGTCTTTTTTTTTTCTTTGAAGGAACATGTGGGGTTTTAATAGAAACGTTTTTAAATTACAAAAATTTAATTAGTCTGAATTCCCAAACCCACAGATATGTATTGTAACGTTTTAGTGTAATTCTTAAAGTTTTCAGTTTGAAGTTATCTTTTGTAGACTCAGTCTGATTTTCTTCAGTCATTTTAAAAAAAAAACAATAGCAGTCCCATTAATTTTGAGAAATTTCACATTCAACGAATGTGGAATTTCTTTTTTTCTTTTTTATTATTTTTTTAAAAATATGGAACGCTTCATGAATTTGCGTGTTATCCTTGCGCAGGGGCCATGTAATCTTCTCTGTAGCGTTCCAGTTTTAGTATATGTGCTGCTGAAGTGAGCATATATACTAAAGGAATTTCATTGAATATCCTTATCCTCATATATTTAATCCCTACTCTATTGATAATAAATTTTTATATTTTCACTTTTCTGTTGTTTAACTGCATATTCACCATTTTTTAAAGCATGTATTGAGCACAAGTTTTCTTTGTTCTCAGGACTATTGAAGCCCTGGGAATGTGGCAGTGGATATAAAATATCCAAAAACAATGCTGGTGCCCTGCAATTATATTTTCTTGTGGTTATTGTGTAGCTAATTAAAACAATTATAAACATCATTAAACATAAATATTTGTTGACTTTGTTTATCTCTATTATCTAGATTTATTATTATTGTTGTTTTTGCATTGGTGATTGAACCCAGGGGCATTCTACCTCTGAACTACACCCCCAGCCCTATTTTATTTTATTTTATTTTATTTTATTTATTTTGGTGGTACTGAGGTTGCTGGAAACCCTTCTAGCCCCGGGCTACACTCCCAGACCTATTTTATATTTTTGTTTGGAAACAGGGTCTCTTAAGCCAGAGAGGCTGGCTTCAAACCTGCTCCATCCTCCTGTCTCCGCCTCCCAAGAGCAGGGATTACAAGCATGTGCCACCATGCTTGACCCTATTTTATTTTTTAATTTAGAAACAGGGAGTTCTAAGATACCAAGGGTCTTGCTAAGTTACTGGAGTTGCAGGAGTGCACCACTATGCCTGGCTTTGGATACTTTCTTAAAATCATATTTTTCAAATAATGTAAAGTTTACAGATTATATTTAAAGTTTTATATATATGCAAAATTTTATATATACATATGTATATATAGAGAGATATGAATTACTTCCCAGAAAAATTCAAATTTATTTCAAGTTGGATATTTCAGCACATATGAATTAGTATATAAACATATATTTACCATTATCAAATAGTAATTTACATATATAAAATTGGGATAACAACACATTCTTTTCTTTGAAATTATCACGGGAGTTAAAGGAATATAATTTTAGAAAGTAATTTGGGCAAGGCATCACTCATATTAAGCACTCAACAAATATCTACTATTACTTTTAATGTGCTTTTTGCTATTTAGAATCTACATATTTACCACATTTGTCAGAAGAAAGACTTAGAGTGAAATGTATGAGTTGTTATTAAATGGGTTTTTTGTTGTGTATGTATGTGTTTTTAATTCTGTACTGCAAAGGTGGCCCCATACTATGGAATATGCTTTATGCCACTTATCCCTATGATTTTTGAAAATATGTCATCTGTCAGGCTGCACATCAAATATTTTTCATATAACATTACTTATTCGTCATACAGAGGAAAAAAGTAGATGTTGCTGTATCCACTAAGAAATGAAAAATCTAGACTAATAAAATTATGTTCTTAATATTCTCAGAATAAAATATTAGCAGAATCATGATTCAAATTAAGCAAAATTTTACTCTATCATATAAGTTTTTTCATTTGAACACATTTACCTTGTAAAAGGTAGGAGAAAAATATAAACAAAATCCAAACACTGAAATGAAAAAACTAGAGTCAATCTTTCACACATTTTCTGGTAAGCACGGTTCTAACCCAAAAGAATGGGGATGGAAATTATGTTCCTATATGTTGTTGACAGGAAGTCAAATAAAGCTTATCAAGATCCATGTATGATCAGTGCTTTATTTCTATTTAAATTTTATATCTATTTAGACCTTCAACCATGTGTCAGGAGCCAGGAGAAGAAGCTGAGGCAGGAGGATCACAGGTTTGAGACAAGCCTCAGCAATTTAGCAAGAGCCTCAGCAACCTAAAGAAATCCTGGTACAAAACAAACGGCCTGGGGATGTAGCTCAGAGGTAGAATGTCCAAATGCAATCCCTAGTACTGGATAGCTTTTCTGCTACTTGGTTGAGGCGGTGCCCCAGCAATCTGAAGGACTTCAATCCTGCTTCACACTATTTCTGCTTCGCTGGCTCCCTACTAACTTTTTCTCCAGCAGCCCTCTCTCACCTATGTGATAGATGCTCCCAATATCACAGCGTTGGCTTCTTTTTTGCTCAATTTTGGCAAAATTCTCTGCCTCCAAATGGAGTAGAAAAGAACCTTGGTAAATTAAAGACCAGTGAAACAAAAGCAAAGAATACAAGAACAAAATTAAAAACATGGGTAAAAAAGAGAGACTATATAGCATAAACAAGATAGTTTAGGGAGTATCTATTTATTAAAAATAAAATTGTATCAAGAAAAAATAACTTAGTACTAAAATCTAAGGTAAGCTAGTTGTATAGCTATTTTGGACATCTTGCCAATATGATGAGTTTTTTTTTTTTTTCTTTCAGTTCTGCATATTGAGACCAGGGGTGCTCTCTTTACTACATAGCTATACCCCCAGATTATCTGTACATATATATTTTGTGGGATGGGGTCTGCTAAGGTGCTGGGGCTTTAGGTTGACCTTAACTTGTGATCTTCCTGCCTCAGCTTTGAGAATAGCTAGAATTAAACCAGGCATGGTGGCACACACCTGTAATCCCGGTATTTGTGAGGTTGAAACAGGGGTATTGCAGGTTCCAGGCCAACTTCAGCAACTTAGTGGAATCCTATTTCTAAATAAAAAATTAAAAGGGCAGGGAGAATGACTCAGAGATAGAAGGCTCCTGGGTTTCATCCCCAGTTTAAACAAACAACAACAAGAAAAAAGTAGCGAGGATTACAGGTGTGTGCCACAGCATCCATCTTATTAGTTTGGAAAAACAAACAAACCAACCTGACAGCAATGGTCAACTGTGATCATTACCTTTATATACTTCAAAAAAAGCCAAAAATGCAATATTAGTTCATAACACAATAAGGGCTTTTGTACATGAGACAAAAAATGATATGTTCTAGATGTGACCTGCTAAAAGGCATAAATCATTCCAAATAAAAATGAATTACTATTAGAAGGTCCATGTAGTAACCATTTAAAACATAATCAGTCTTATCTAGAATTATTATGGAACATGCCTACTGCAAAATGGAAGCTTTAGTTTCTTACACTGTCATCTGTTGACTGAACTAAATTATGTCTTCTCAGAAAGCTTTTTAGAAGGTTCTGACTTTCATTCAAATGAAAGGACCTATCTCAGAGGTGAGAAAATGCGCTAGTCTCCCCTTTTCCACAGAAAGTACTTTCCAAGAACCCCAGTGGATGCCTGAAACTGTGGATAGTACCGAACTCTATGTATGCTGTTTTCTACTATATGTAACATACATATCATAAAGTTTAACTTATAAATTGGGCACATCAAAATATCATCAATAATAACTGATGATAAAATAGAAGAATTATGACTATATACTATAATCAATAGCTATAGCATTACTAGTCTTGTGCCTGAGTCTATTATTAAGTCAAATAAGGGCCACATGCAGAAACACATTGCAAAACCACAACAGCCCACTTGACAAACCAGATGGCTACAAAGTGACCAACAGGCAGAGCACCCACTGTGGATGCACTGGGCGAAGGCAGGTTTACATCTAGGGCAGGAGAGACAGAGCAGGACAGCAAGAGACTGCAACATGCCAGTCAGAATGGCATGCAATTTAAGATTATGTTTATTTCTAGAATTTTTCATTTAATAATTTTGGATTCAGTCCGATGGTAATTAAAATCACAGAAATCAAAACCACAGATAAATGGGAACTACTGTAGCATCTGGAGGGATGATGATCACGATATATCACTAAAGAGGGGTTACTGGTTAAAATATTTTTAAAAGTAGTCAAGGGAAGTCATAGACCTCTAAAGTACAAAGCTTATGAGGAGATTAATGTGGACTAGAACATTCTAAGAATGTAGTACATTGTCTCTTTCTAGCATTAAAGTGACCTCCTAACATGGTTATTTTGAAATTTTGAATTTGGTTAAATATTTGTTTATCAGAATATAGATCTAGTGTCTTTTTTATTTTTTAGTACTAGGGATTTAACCCAGGGGCATTCTACCTCTTAGCTACACTCCCCGCTCTTTATGTATTTTTTATTTTGAAACAGGTTCTATGTTGCTGAGAATGGCCTCAAACCTGCAATTCTTCTGCTTCTGTCTCCCAAGCACGGGGCTAAGAGGTGCGTGCACCACACTCAGCTGCTCTGATGTTTTATTAACTATGCCACGTTCAGTATTAGACATCCCAGGAACCAACTTCCACCAGTTATCCAAAAGCTATGTTATCTGGGGCAAATCACCACACCCCCCAAAAGAAATATGTTAAAAACAACTTCACGGTATTATGAACATTTAAATAGTTAAATAATAAATTAACATGTATGAAGAGTTCAACATAAAACAGCCTTGAAGAACATTGTGTCTTCTTTTCCACTCTGTCCCTTGCTCTCTGTCACTCTGCCATTTGGTTTAGCACTATGGTTATAACCTGGACCAGAGTGACTCGATGTCCCTGCTCTTCTACCAGAACTTCATGACATTCAGGAAAAATCCCTCCATGGTCTTGAATCTTTCACAGAGTCTTCAATGGATGTGTTGAGAAATATTCAATACCTGGTAAAAACTTATAAAATTTTCTTGTTGCAATGTCCCATCTTTGAGACGATTCTAGATATTTTCCTTTTCTTTCCATCAACATAATAATGAAATACATGGTCTCCTTCTGTTGACTCATTTCCTGTCTCACTTGGTTATTCTTATCCTAGAGCTTAGTTGAACATCTCTTTCTTGAATAGGTCAATCATTGAGACTGAAGGTTGAAAATTTGAAAACTTTCCAATTTCTGGAAAGTTCCAGAAATTGCTAGATATCCTTAATTGTTCAGAATTACTTCTGTTAACAGAGTAAAAAGAAATCCTATGTCTTAGGGTTTCATTTTTTTCAGGAAGGACTATTTTAATTTTCTATTAAACATTTTTCCAAAAGCATTATATTATTCCATATCTGAGTTATAAGAAATAACATTAGCATTAGAAAAACTGGGAAGAAAAATTAATGCAGATAATTAATTAACCTAAGCATATGAAAAAGTAAAATTAGAATAAAAGACTGAGAGCTTTATAAATGTAGTTAATGAGAGTATATATTTGAAAACTGTGATTCTGAAGGCAAATCTTGTTTATTCAGTTATTTTTAGCAATGGCATTTTATGAATCTTACTACCCTGATTTTTTTTCAAGAAAAAAAAAAACCATTTAAAAATATATTTACTTTAAAAAAGGCCTATGTTCAGCTATAAGTTTCCCCCCAAGCTTTGATCATATTTCTTTACTTGAGAAGAAAAACCCTTTCACTAGAAAGGATTCATTTCACATGAAATGCAAATTTTAAAAGCTTTCTTTTTTTCAAACCTAGTTCAGAATTTTAAGAACTATTAGTGAGAAACTGATAAACGTCATTGAGTGCACAACACTAATTATTGGTCAGCAACTGGTATTTCTTTCTTGTTCTCCCCCCCAAAAAAATTCTTTCATTGAATCTTTGGCAGAAAAATCTTCAATATACTTCTAAACAAAGCAAGAGCTTTTGTTTACATAGTTTTTAGATTTTACTGTTCTAGGATTCAGAAGGTTATTTTTCTCAGCTATGCCAGAGGTTAAATTGCTGTTATTAATTTATGGATGACATGGACCAATAACTAGTTTCAGGCCAGGACCAACAAATATAGAAAAGTGCCTGTGAGAGAAATATGACTCAGAACATTATACAGAACCTCATTGATTGGCCAAAAAGAGAAAATAGGGTCATGACAGAAGCAGAAACTACAGATTAGAATTATTATAAATCTGAACTGTCTAAAATAACCTATAAATTTATTTTAACTCAGTCCCACTCTGGCCCAGATATGCATGTGTACATTATAAAAATTTAGTGCCATACATCTTAGAGTTCAAGATGAACAGGGGTGTTTAGCAATTGGGAATGATTTCTTAGAGGAACAATTTCTTTCTGTTATTTCTTTCTAGTGATCTCTCATTCTTATGGGGCTAGAGAAGGACATGATGAACATTTTCTTTGATTAGCCATAAATAAAGACGGAAAAGGGGAGTATTATTTGAGGCTGACAAATCCTATACTACAGCTTGTATTTGGAATGTCCCTCAAAAGCTGTCTGTAAACTTGGCACAACGGAAAGGTGGTAGAGCCCTTAAGAGAAGTGGTTCCTAGAAGTAGGTCTTTGGTGATGGTAACCAGAGATGTGCCCTCAAAGGGCTTGTGGGACATTGAGATATCTCTTCCTCTCAGTCTTTCTCTTCCCAGCCACCATGAGGTGAATGGGCTTCCTCTGCCATGGACACTTGTTTTGAGGTACTGTGTTGGTATAGGATCCAAGTAATGTGATTCATTTGTCATCCATTGCAATCTCTGAGGCCATAACTCAAAATAAAGGTTTCCCCTTTTTAAGTTGATTATCTCAAGTAATTTGTTACATCAGTAGAAAGCTGGCCAACACAGCAAGTACAGTAGAGCCATACTAAGCCTGTACTTCCTCTATTAAACTATTTTATGGCATCAAGAAAATTTAAACAAAATAATGCAATTCAACATCTCTATCAGTATCTCATGTAAACAAACTATTATATCTGAAGAATTAAGTATAATTTATGACAAAAAGAAAAAAATACATGATTGATACCAAAGATTTCTTGTCAATTAACAAAAGAAAAAAACACTGTTAAGTGTTTTAATGATGTCTTTAATAATATATATTTATTTATATTATTTATATATTTATATAATTTATTAAATTTTATATATTTATATAATTTATTAAATATTATATATTTATATATTTAATAATATATATATTTGTGGTACTTCTACCTTCTACCTCCGGGCTACACTCCCAGACCTATTTTATATTTTTTATTTGGAAACAGGGTCTCTTAAGCCAGTGCGGCTGGCTTCGAACCTGAGCGATCCTCCTGTCTCCGCCTCCCAAGCGCGGGGATTACAAGCGTGCGCCACCACGCCTGGCTTTTAATGATATTTTCAATGGGGAAAAAAAAAACTGATGGACGTAGAGAAACATACACTAATGAAAATTTTAATTATTAACATGTACTTTACTATTGTATATTCTAAGCTATACATACCATATGCCTTATGTTTTTAAACACAATGGTTGTATATTTAATTTTTACTATGTATAATGTTTACCTTAATAACTTTTAGGCACACATAACATGACATAGCCAATGAATACCCACTGGGAGAGACACAAGTACTCAATGTCAATTGAATAGCTGGATTTAATATGAGAACAACACCCCAGTCTTTGGGCAAGCAAAAGACAGACACAAATGTTGATTAGCTATGTTAAGCTGAGATGGAAGGGCTGCAAATTTGAGCCCAGGCTTAGAGAATAGAATAGAGAAACATTTACTGGCAGACAACCCACTTGTCCTAAATTTTAATAATCCTAGGGAGTGTTCAGTAAAGATAATGCCAGCAACAGGTCTATGACAAAAATACAGATTGAATATTTACTAGGTAATTTTATGCTTATAAGTCTTTAATAATAACATGATAAAGATGGGGTAAGTCTGGCTCTGTGATGTATGATGGATGGAAACCGCCTGTTAAAGTGGTCCCCCAGGTGCAGTAAAGATGGGGTGACTGCAACAAATGTGAGGGAACAACTGTTAATCACTGCACAATCAAGAGTAAACTGGAAGCATGTGGGAGTTTTTTAAATTATTGCTGTGGCTTTTATTGCAGTATTGTTACTCACAAATTACCTGGTGCTCTGAACTTCAATAATTCTAAGTCCAAAGTAGGTGTTCCCTATTCATATATTAGACAGGGTACAGGGGCATATCTCAGAATCTCTCTTCTTACCATAAGCAGAATTACTATGTGTTAGATGTACAGGATGAAGCTGAGCCAAACATTACACTCCTAGTGCTCCAAGTAGTTCATGGTTGATATGAGCATAAGATGGACACAAATAATTGATGAGCTACATTAGCCCGTGTGCTCCCATACAAGCAAGGCCTCTCAAGAAAGGTGATTTTCTTCTTATTTATTAAAAGTGATATTTCAAAAAGATTGCTAAAATCAATAAAGTTCAGGTTAATTATTCTCTTTCATAATTAAGAAGAAAAGAGAGATACACAACCTTGAATCTTCTTCGCACTTCTGATATTCTATCTTCCAGTTCATCTGTTTTATGTTTGGTTAGATGAAAAATAGCACCAATGGTATAAGATTCCTTAAAGAGTTCTTTGAGATACTCATCATTCTTTGCCTTCATTTTTATCAAAGATTGAATTTCAGACTCATATTCCATTTTTTTCTTTATGCTATAAAAATAAAGCAAAAGAGAAATATTATTAGCATTATTATTACAGGACTATATACTTTGAGGCAAGTTGATATGGTTATTCTAATTGAATACATACTGAGGCAAATTTATTTAATAACAATAAAAAGTAATGAGATTATATTTTATATTGTCAAAAATATAAAATGACCAATTAATTAAAATTTGAATGTAGAAAATGTGTCCAAAGATTCTTGTTACTTTTTCTGCATATCCTTTTGTTAATTCTCATTGTCAGTCTGTGTACAGTCTCAGAGCATCAGTAAAAAGAGATTAGGGTAGACTAGGCATAGTCGCACAGGCACTTGGGAGGCTGAGATAGAAGGATTGCAAGTTTGAGCCCAATCTTAGCAACTTAGCAAAACTCTCCTTCTTTCAAAATAAAAAAATAAAATAGAGCTGCAGATGTAGTTGAGTGGTAGAGAACGCTAGGTTAATTCCAAGTATCCCCCAAAGCATTAGGGTGGGCCAACGCTTATCTTTCAGAAGTAACTTACCTAGCCTCATCAACATCACCCAGGGGTATATCCTTAGGTCTATCCTTTTGAATCACACATTGAACAATAAATTTATTCTATATTTTCCTTCCATATCCCCTTGTAACTTTCATGAGTGTTTTGATTAGAGGATATTTTTTGGGGGGTACTGGGGTTCCTGGAAGCCCTCTACCTCCTGGCTACACTCCCAGACCTATTTTTATATTTTTATTTGGAAACAGGGTCTCTTAAGTCAGCGCAGCTGGCTTCAAACCTGCACAATCCTCCTGTCTCCGCCTCCCAAGCATGGGAATTACAAGCGTGCGCCACCACACACGGCATTAGAGGACATTTTAAATGCAACAGAAGTCAAGCAAAAAAAAAAGCATGAACTAAAGCAATGTTACCCAACCTCAGTACTATTCATATTTAGGGTGAAACAATTCTTTGTTATGGAAGAATTGTCCTACATCGTGAGATGTTTAGCAGCATCGCCCTAGTGAAATGTCAGCAGCAGCATCTCAGTTATTGCAACCAAAATATTTCTAAACATTGCCATATATCTCCTGGTGAAGGTACAGTATCAGCCTTGTTGAGAACCTTGAACAATGGTTCTTGACACTGTTATCATTACTAGCAAAAAGTTGAAAAAGACTGTGCTTCTAAAAATCCTGATATAAGTGGTTTGGGGTATAGCTCCAATGTTACCATCTTTAAACACCCAAGGTAATTCTATTACAACAAACATGTGAACTACCAATATTGACTAGAGCAGTATTTCTTAGGTTAAATATCTATGTATAAAGATCATGTGTAGAGTTTATTGAGTCACAGGTTCCTAGGCTCTACTTTCAGGATATAATTCAATACAAGTAGGATTGATCTGAGAATATGTACCCAGGTGATGTTGATGACACTTGGTTGCACATTACACTTTGTTCAAGGAGGATTGCTCAAGAGGACACCAATTGGGTGAATATAGATAATTAATACATGCTAAAGAGTTCACAGAGAAGATCACATTCATGTAGCCAACTTATCTAATGGGTAAGAGCAGGGAGTGAACACAGCTGATAACAAGCTGCATTATGCCTTATTCTTATCCATTCCAGAATGGGAGTTAGGATGATGTAGAAACAAGAATATGCATTCACAGCATGCCGGAGACAAATCTAGACTTAAAAATGGGGAAATCATCTCTGCACAACAAAAATAGGAGGAAGATTTCAAAGCAGGATGTGGGGAGTAGTGGCATAAGACTGGCTGAATTATCCCATTAGAATAAGAACAGGATGAAGTTCACAATTCTTAGCTGGGCTAAGCATGAGCTGTGGTTGTCTGTGAAAAGACCAACTCACTACCTGGGGCTGTAGACTGGCCAAGAGCCAAGAGCTAGAGCACTGAGATGAATAGATACTGAGGCCAAATTCTCAACCAAGCTGCCCACTATGTCAGTAACTACATTAACACTATTCCCCAAATCATCTTTGGACTATTATTGCTAATCACAAAAGATCATCCCAAATGAGTGTTTTGTGGAATACATGCACATCACAGGTGTGAAGTGGAGAGTGGAGTGTGTGCACATGTGCATATGTATGCATATTTGCATGTGTTATTGTATTTGCATGTTATTTGTATGTGTATTTGTACTTGTACAGGTATTCGTGTGTGAGTGTGTTTGTGTATTTGCTGTGTTTGCTTGTGTGTTTTCATGTGTATTTATAGAAAAAACAATGATAAAGAGGTCTATTGTGGACAGAATAGAGAAGTTCCTAGACTTAGAAAAAAGGGGGATCTCAGACCAGACAATAAAATGCAATATAAGTATTAGATATAAGAAAACCCCAAATTTATAGCTAAAGATGTGAAAATTACCAAACCATGGAACTAGCCAAGATGTCCATCAAGAGATGAATGGATTACAAAACTATGGGATATGAATACAATGGAATTTTACTCAGCCATAAAGAAGAACAGAATTACAGAGAAATGGATGGAACTGAAGAATATTACGCTAAGTGAGATTAGTCAGTCACACACACAAAAAAGTAATCGGATGCTATCCCTAATATGCAGACGCAAGGGAGAAAAAGAGTCATAGGAGGAACTGTAGACAAAGGAGATACTATAGATGAACAAATAAGGAGAACTAACTGAGGGGGATGAAAGGAAGAAGAGGAAAATTCCCTAATGTATATGATGTATATCCATAAACATATCAAAATCAATCACTAAACCAAATATGAGAGGGAGGGACGGGAGGGAATGGAGAGGGAATTGAAGAAGGGCTAAATGAGTGATGTATTTACATATGCCACTACCATCTTGTACCCCATTAAGATGTATACCTACAATGCACCACTAAAAAAAGAATAAAACAACTGAATATTAAAGATAAAAAATGCGAGGATGTCACATAGAGTTAAAAAATGCAGAAAGATGCAGTGAATGCCCAGAGAGATTGATTTTCTTCAAAACTAAGCAAAAATAAATGTTGAACTAGAAATTACACATTATCAAATTATTATTGGAAATTGATGAGCCATTTGGTATGGTGCATACCTGTACTCCCAGTGCCTGGAAGGCTGAGAAAAGAAAACTATAAGTTCAAGGCCAGCCTCATCAATTTAGTAAGACACTCAGCAATTTAGCAAGACTATTTCAAATTTTTAGAAATGAAAAAGAAGCCATGTATGGTGGCACATGCCTGTAACCCAGTACTTGGGGGAGCCGAGACAGAAAGATCACAGGTTCAAAGCTGGCTTCAGCAAGTTACCAAGGCTTTCAGCAACTTAGCAAGACCCTGTTTCAAAATAAAAAATAAAATAAGGCTAAGGACAGAGCTCAGAGGTAGAATGCCCTGGGTTCAACCCCCAGTACTAATAAATGATTAATGCACAAAACTGGTAGCATTTAAAAAATTATCACTAAGCTAATATTGAAGTAAATAGTAAAGAATTACTTAAGATATATGGTAACCAATTCAAAGATATTAATACAAAAATGAATGAGAAATATCAGCAAAAGTCAGCATAAATCAAAGTATTGATTTTGAAAATTATCTATCATGTAAAAGTGAAGCTAAAACATTAGGAAATTATAAAATGATGGAATAATAGCAAAGACGTTCAATATGTAATTAAGTTTTTGCCAAAATATGTGTAAGACTCAGTATGCTATTAGAAAATGAACACCAGATTTTATTAGAAATATTTATAATAAACATGCTTTCTATGCTTTTATTTGAGCATTATAGTCTCATATCATAATGTAAATCATGCTGACAATGACATCCATGCACATAGCACTTAGGACCCATTAGCAACAGAAAGAAGATGCCAAAATAATGGAAACACCAACTGAGAACTCTGAAAATAAACATGCTTTTATATTAAATAATGTCAAACTTTGAATAGGTACACTCTGGATATGTGTACTCTAAAATCATCAGGTTTTACTTAAAAACAAGATTCATTGCTGCATAAAAAATAAAAGTCTAAGGCTGAACCACTTAGGAAATTGAAAATCAACATTAGTAGAGCAACATTAATATTATGAAATATAATTCTATATGAATGAATAAGAAGTTTAAATAGATAAAAAATAAAGAAAACATCCAACAAGAAATGAAATAATGATTATTTCAATTCCTTTGACTATGTATTCTCAAAATATGTAAAGAGCTGAGCATGGTAGTGCATACCTGTAATCCAGTACTTGGAAGGCTGAGACATGAGTGTTACAGGTTAACAGCCAGCCATGGCAATTTAGCAAGGCTCTCAGAAATGTAGCGAAGGAAGACCCTGTTTCCAAATTTTAAAAAATTTAAAAAGGGTAGGAGTGTAGCTTGAAAGTAGAATGTCCTTGATTCAGTCCCCAGTAACACACACACTCACACACACGCATACATACAGAAATGCAACAAAAATGTAGAATTATAAGATACAATTGACAAAGTAAGCATCCACCTGATATCTATAAGAACATCAAGGACAAAAACAAGATATAGGAGAGGTATGTGTAACAAATTCATAGCTCAAAATTTCCAGCTCTATAAACAATGTGGCTCATCAAATTGAAAAGTGCTAAATTTGTGTACAATGGGATAAAACATTTCTGGGAATATAAAGGTCTAAAAACAGAGAAAATGCAAGTTCTTCCACTGACTATATGCATATCAAATTTACATCTCATTTCCTTTGTAGATGTAAAAATTGGGAATGGGAAGGGTGATTTGCGTATATTTTAATTCCTTATAAAAGTCATAAAGGAGCCTACCATATGGCTACGTAGTTAATTTTGAATTATATCACTGGTATTTTAACATGTTATTTTTATTATATTTTAATATCTAAAAATGTAAATAAAAGAAAAATATCTAAAGGATATTCATCTGAAGGTTTGCTTGTAATGCTTAAAAATATTCTATACTTCTGTGAAGTAATACAAATTAATATATTGGTATGTAACAGCTAAGTGGGTATGAAAAATACAACCTGTGTATCCATTCTAAGCATCCCAGGCTTTTTAAAAACTGGTAATATTCTAATTGCAACTTTGACAAATAAATCATGATCCTGTTAACTTTTAACAAATACATTTTCTAAAATACAGCAATATATCTTTATGGGCTCAATAGCCTTTTTGCTCATTTCCCTCAATTGTCAAGCCCATCTTTGAATAATTGCAGTTACAACGGCATTGTCTTAGTTGAAGTACAGTAGAGATTTAGAAATAAATATTCATAATATTTTACAGAGCTTAAAGGTAAGAAAATGACTCTGTTAGACTCTTACACTATGAAGTTAACTTCAAGCAAACCAAACCTAAATTAATCTATTTAAAATTATCTTAAGTTCATTTCATTGATTTTGACTGTTGAAGCCTATCTGTCATGTGAATAAGCAACCAAGTGAAGCTGTTTGCTCAAGTCTAATTTGTGTTCCAAATGTAAAAAAAAAAAAAAAAAGAAAAGAAAAGGAAGAGAAAAAAAGAAAAGGTCCATTTATGCTAGCTGGTTTAGGAGTCAAAAGTTTCAAATTATACACTGCTGCTACAAACAGTCCCAACAGTCCTATACCACCATCTCAGTTATCACCAAAAGCTCCAGTGAAATTTTGTTTGCATAGAGTACTGAGCCAATCCTGTCATACAACATGGCATCTGTCTTCTAATGCTGCTCCTTCCAAGGTGAGTCAAATAAAAATGACAGATCATATAATGAGGTAATTATGTAACCTAGTTAAGTAGTATGACAGTATGGGAATGGCTGCAAATGGTGTGTTTGCGTTCTACAAGAATCTTAGTGTACGTAGCAGTTCCAACTGGGGGAAATATATGAAAGTGTTCACTGGAAGTATGACATCAGCGATTTAATTTTAAGTTTTTAATAATTTTTTGCACAGGTGACAATATGGTGTTTAATCTATTGGTCAAAAATAGAAGAGATTAGTCAGTCACACACACAAAAGAAATCGGATTCTCTCCCTAATATGTGAAAGCTGGGGATAAGTGGGTAACAGGAGGAACTCTAGATGAAGAAGGAGATTCTACAGA
The DNA here is from genome assembly GCF_963383645.1 of Muscardinus avellanarius. NCBI lineage: Eukaryota > Metazoa > Chordata > Mammalia > Rodentia > Gliridae > Muscardinus > Muscardinus avellanarius. The sequence continues at coordinate 42,701,486 of NC_137803.1, read as the reverse complement.
GGAGCAAATAAGGTGACCTAACTGAGGGGATGGGAGGGGGAAGAGGGAACCTCTCTAAAGCACATGATGTACTTAAACTTGCATATCAAAGTCAATCACTAAGCCAAGCATGAGAAGGAGGGAGAGGGAGGGAATGGGATGGGAACTGGGTAAGGGCTAATGGGGTATGTACTTATATGTCTCCACCATCTTTTATCCCATTAAGATTTATGACTAAAATGAACCAATAAAAAATTAAAAAAAAAAAGCCGGGTGTGGTGGCACACGCTTGTAATCCCCGCACTTGGGAGACTGATACAGGAGGATCGCACAGGTTCGAAACCAGCCTCAGCTACTTAGTGAGGCTCTCAGCAACTTAGTGAGACCCTGTTTCCAAATAAAATATAAAATAGGTCTGGGAGTACAGCCCGGAGGCAGAAAAACTCTGGGTTCTACCCCCAGTATCCCATAAATAAATAAATAAATAAATAAATAAATAAATAAATAGAAGTATTACCTCTTGAACTCTGTCCTGGACAGAACAGATGTTGAGACCAAGGACAGATGGGGGCATTGGTCTTAAACAGAAAGTACCATTTGCATCTCAAATTTAGAAGAGAAAGCTGTTTGTATACATTGTTTCTGTAGAATAAACTTAATTAAAAAAAAAGGCATACCTGTTGTTTCTTCTTCCAGTATAAGTAAACTATAATAAAAGTGAAGGGTTTTTTTTTCTGAGTTTATCTTTTTTTGTGTGGTACTGGGGATGGAACCCAGGTACATTCTACCTCTGAGCTAAACTTCCAGCCCAATTTTTATTCTTTTATTTTGAAACAGGGTCTCGCTGAGTTGCAAAGAGCCTCACTATGTATAGAGGATATGTATAAGAGGATAGAGCCTCACTCTATCCTCTTGTCTCAGCCTCCCCAGTGCTGGGATCACAATCATGCACCACCACGTCTGGGCTATTTCTGAGTTTATCTTGTATAAAATTTACTGTGATGTATAATTCTGAGAATTCATGTTTTAAAAATGATATCTGCAATTAACTTTTTGAATATTGCTCTCCTATTCTCTCCTTTCTTTGTCATTTGGTTTTTCACAACACTTTAATTTTTTCCCATATATTTTCTCTTTGTCCTATATTCTGGGTTATACTTTATGTTTTGGAGCTACATTGATTGTTTTATCCAGGTGTATCTGTTATTTAATTAATAGACATTTTAGTATCAAGAAATCCAATTTATGATTTATAAATTGGGGGATTATTTTCAAACTTTTCTGAAACTTTTTGTGGATATTACTCTACTAGTTTATTGCATTTCTTTTAGCTATTTTAAATTTACTTAGGATTAATTTAATAATTCTATTATTCAAGTTCTATAATAATTCTATTATTTCAAATTATGAGAGGAGAAAATATACTACTAGTTTCCTCCCTTGCACAGATCCATGGCCTTTGACCTATCCTGTGAAGCCAGAAAATTTAATTCCCCTGTTTACCAAGTACAGCAAAACAAACCTCTTTCCACCCATCTCTTCAAAACTGTTAAATACCAGGTAGAATTTAGCCTGCAGTTGTTTAATTTCTTTCTTTGCCTAAGTCCTAGAAGTTTCTTTACTTTCCTGTAAGTACAGCATACTTTGCTTAAAGAATGTGATTCTTAGTTATGTCCCATTTATAAGTGTCTTATAGCAAAAGACTTTTCATAATCTCTATTACTCATATAGGAGAAAATGTAAATTCTCATTATTCCTCTGTCTACACTCTTTTAAGCTATCACATCCAGTCCCATTGTTTAATTTTATAGACTCCAAATTTAATATCCCCTTCATTGCTGGGCTATAAACTAATGTATCTTATTGCAACTTCTCATTACCACTTGAAGAGTTAATGAGAATAAGAAATTGAATATTACCCGAGATATAGCTTTATCCTCCAAAATCCCCTTCACGTCCTCTTCAAGTTCTTATCTCATGCAGTAACCAGACCACTTTTCTTCTCTTCACCTTTGACATTCTATCAAAAGGTCCTGTTGGCCCCCCTTCCAGGACATATGAAGATCAACTACTTCTTATAATTTATACTGCAAATCCCTCGATCTGCATCACCTTAATTTTGTCAACTACTAAAAATGTTCCTTTCTCTATGCACCAAAATCTTCACTAAACAGTCCAAATGACCTTTCCAAAGTGTAAGATTATAAAGATGTTTTAAGCACGTATTTCTTATCACAGCTCACTTAGTAGCTTGTGGTGTCTGAGCCCTGTCCACTTTGCCAGCATTTGTCTCCCTAAGTCATTCTGGTCCTGCATATCTTCCAGGCAACACTGGCTTCCCTTCTGCTTCCAGACCACACAGAACCGTTATCTATCTCAGGGCCTCTGTACCTTCTATCCCTTCTGTTTGGAACTCTCTTTCCTATAACTGCTCAAAGTTGATACCTTATCTCCATTCACATCTCAATTCCGATAATACTTTCTTAGAGAGGTGACCCTAAATGCTCTTGCTAAACCAGAGCCATCAATCTTCCTCTGACCTTTCACTCTCTGCCACATTTCTAAGTTACATTCCTCACAAGAGTATCAGTGACTAAATTTTTAAAACTTTAAAATAGGAAACATAAAGGATTTGGGTAAACTTAGAGAACAGTACACTAGTGGAAGGGGGTGGGAGAGGGAAGTGGGAGAAGAATAAGGTGGATTGAGGAAGAAAATAGTTCAAATAATTATTTGGCAATATGTTTTGCTAGCATGCACAAGGAGGAAGGAGGGGTAGCAGGATGGAACACGAAGACAAGTAAACGAAGAGCTCCATGTGTGTATGTTGATTTCAAATTGATGCCCCCTATTCTGTATAATTGCAATGCACAAATAAAAATATAATGAATAAATATAAAAATTGAGAGTATTCATATTGTTTTTTAATTTATTATCTCTTTTCCCTAGGAGAATGTAAACTCTAACAATATATGTAAAATGGTGTATAAAGCACCTAAAATGGTGTTGGACACAGCAGATTCTAGGTCACACTCACATGCACATATACACACACATGCATATTTTCTTGTTCTACACTTTCTCTAAATATAGACATTGAATATTAACTTGGTCGTAAGTATAAAGTTCATATTAGTTTATTCATTATAATTATAAAGTTATAAGATTGCTGTTTGGAGGTATATTTTGCATAAATTAAAAAATAGCAAATATGAAGCTATTTTTCAGATAAACTAGTGCATGATAAAAATTGCTGACATTTATATTTTTTTAATTCATCTCATAGAATGTAACATGCTATAGTGTACCACAATTGAGAATTTTCTACTGAAAGTATTCAACACATATTAAACATATGTCAACATTATATCAAGCACTAGGTTGGTTCCTGTGGATTCAAAATGGGGGAACGCATGCATAGGCCCTCCCTCTCTGCAAGCAGTTCTAGGGCATAGGTGTACTCATGAAAAAGAGTTGTGAACTTTATTTTTACTTTTCATTTTATATGTGAAAACCTCATTAAGCCCACATTATTTCTAATTTGGTGCCTCCAAAGAAGGCAGAGTACTTATAAAAAAAAAAACCACAGAAAATAATTTTTGTTTTATTCTTAGCATCAATGCCTTTATTTATTTATTTCTCTGTTATACTTTTGTTGATGCATTATAGTCTGACATCTTAAACCCCTGTTGTTCCCTAGCTATAAGAGAAAACATAGGACCCTTCACTTTCTGTAACTGGCCAATCTCACTTAATATAATGTTCTCTAGGTTTATCTATTTTCCTGCAAATGACATAATTTTGTTCTTTGTTATTGCTGAGTGGAATTTCATTGTGTGTATATACCATAATTTTGTTATCCATTCATCTATTGATGGACACCTGGGTTGGTTCCATCCTTTGGTTCTTGGGATTTGTAGTTCCTTTAGACATAGATATGTATGTATTGCTATAATATTCTGGTTTCAGTCACTTTGGAAAGAGACCAAGGAGTGGTATAGCTGGATCATAAGGTAGATTTGTTACACAGTTTCTGAGTAATTTCCACACTTATTCCCATAGTGGCTGCACTAAGTTGTAATCCTACCAACAGTGTAGAAGAGTTTCTATTTTCTCACATTCTTACCAGCAATTACTGTTGTTTGACTTCTTGATGATCGCCATTCTAATTGTGGTTAGAGGGAATCTCAGTGTAGTTTTATTTTGCATCTCCCTGATTGCTAATGATGCTAAACATTTTTTTCATATATATATTGGCCATTTCTATTTCTTCCTTTATGAAGTGTCTAGTTCAAATGCCCATTTCTTAAATAGTATTGTCTTGTAAATATAAATTTGTATATTTTGGATATTAGTTCTCTATCAGAGGAAAAACTGGCAAAGATATTCTATTCTGTAGGCTCTTTCTTTATGGGCTTTTGATGGTTTCCTTTAATAAGCAAAAACTTTTTAAATTAATGCTATCCCATTTGTTAATTCTTGTTTTAATTCCCTGTGCTTCACAGTCTTATTGGGGAAATTTCTACTTGTGCTTATATGTTGCAGTGTTGGACCTATGTTCTCCTCTAGAAATGTCAAAGTCTCTGATCTAATTTCTAAGTGTTTGATCTGTCTTGACTCTACTCTTATGCAGGATGAGAGGCAGGGATTTAATTCCATTTTTCTACAACTGGATAACCGGTTTTCCCAACATCATTTATTGACAACATTTTGTTTATGTTTATGGCACCTTTGTAAAATATCAATTTGGTTTAAGTGTGTGGATTTGTTTTTGTATCTTCACACAGAAATGAAGATACAAAAACAAATCCATGGTCTATGTGTCTATTTTTGTGCAAATACCATTCTGTTTTTATTGCTATAGCTCTGTAGTATAATTGAAAGTCAGGAATTGTGATGGTCCTGACTTGTTCTTATTGCTAAAAATATTATCTTCTTTTGATCAATATTACATTTATGAAACTAGTCCGAGTTGTATGTAGTTTAAATCTGTTTATTATCACTGTTGTGGACTATTACTTTATGTGAGCTTGACATTTTATTCATTCTACTCTTGATATCTACCTGAGTATTTCTTAGCAGGTGGCTGTTAAAATAATGTTGCTTTGAATTTTCTCATAAGTGCCTTTTGATGGACATGTGTATGAATTATTATTAAATATATACTTAGGAGTGAAATGTATTTAATTCCCTAGTAGATAGTACTAAGATATTTTTCAAAATTGTTTTACAAAATTCTGCTTGCACTGGCAGTGTGTGAGTTCCCCTCCACTTTCCTGGTCAAACCTACAATATGCACAATATGCAGTCTTTGTGTTTTAGCCATTCAGATGGCAGTTATTTTATTTGCTGTTTCTGCTTACATTCCCTCATAATTTAAAACATGTTTTTTCCATGGTTATTTTAAATTTGACTCTTGAAACCTTTGAATATTGTATAAATATTCAACTTCAGTAGTGATCAATGATGTGGAATTTAAATAATAGAGAATATATTTTTATTATTCTAGTGGAAATGATTTTTCACTACAATAGTACTCACTATTCACACAGGTACATAGAAAAACAAACTCAGGTACTGCTCAGCACTAATGACTGATACAGCCTTTCTGGGAAGTGGTCTACCATCTTGTATTCCATTATGATAGATTATTATAATGCACCAATTTAAAAAAAGAATTTTTAAAAATTAGACATGGTAGCACTTGTCTGAAATCCCAGTACATGGGAGACTGAGGAAGGAGGATCATAGGTTTGAGACAGGCTTTGGCAACATGAGATTTTTAGCAGCCTAGCAAGACTTTGTTTAAGATAAAATAGGGCTGAGGATGTAGCTCAGAAGTATAATGTCCTTTGGTTGAATCTCAAGTACCAACACACACACATACATACACACACACACACACACACACACACACACACACACAAACACACACACGTTTTAAAAGCATCGTTGCCAATTTGATTTTATAAACCCATTTTAGATTGAATTGAGCTCTGATGGTGAGAAAGAATTCTGAACAAAAAAATTGTGCTGACACTATAACAATTAGTAAAAACAAAACTGATGTAAATTAGATAAATCATAGTTTATCCACATAATAGACTCATAAAGATATTTAATGATATATCTGAAAATCATGTAAGAATGTGACAAAATTCAATTATATTGTGCTGAGAATAAAAGCAGGACTCACAATTATTCACTAGGAATAAAAATAATAATATATCAATAGTAATCTCTCTACACATTAACATGATTTTAGGGTGTCAATCTCTTTTTATACTTCTGTCATTGTTTGGATCTGAAATGTTCCTTCAATACTCTTCTGCTGAATGCCTTGTTTCCACTGCAGCAAGGATTAGAGGGAGGACATGGCTGGGGGAGTTGAATCACTGGGTGTGTGGCCTTGAGGATTCTATTCTGTCCACCCACGGCTTCCTGGCTGCCATGAGCTAAGCAGCTTTCCTCCAGCATGCCTGGCCACCACGATGTTTCTGCCTTGGAGGCCATAGGCCATGAAATAAACTTCTGAAACCATGAGCCAAAATAAAAATGTTCTCCTCTAAGTTGTTCTCATTAGGTATTTTGGTCACAGTTATGGAAAAGCTAGCACACCTTTTTTCCCCCTAACTTTTCTACAACAAATATGTATTATAAACAACTAGCTAAGTAGATCAAAGAAAACATCATTGCCTTTAAGGAAGAAGAAATTCTGGCAAAATGGACCTTTGTTTATCACAGCTTAGGAAACAAAACAAAACAGAAAAAGAGTCTTGAAAGTAGCCAAGCATAAAAATTAAAAAGAGGGCCTCATCTCATAAACATGAAACTGAAAATGATGAAGTTGACTTTATTATAGGGCTCATTTATTTTTACAAATAGTGTACAGAAGAATATGGACAAAACATAGTAAAGTAACCAAAGGAGAAAAGCACTAAAAGCATGAGCTAGGGGAATAAGAAGCAAAAGAAGATTACAAAATCTGCCAGTACTTAAATTATTAGATAAAGATTATAAAATACCAATTTATACTATGTTTAGGATCTAAAAGATAAGCTTTTGTTGTCTATGTCAAACACAGAATTACAAAGTTATATCAGATTTGGAAGATAAGAAGTGAAACTTTGAAAAAGAAACTATTACGTTTGACTACAAACAACATCTCAAGGGTTATCCTGGCAAGCAAGATGGAAACCATGCAAAGCCTTCCTTATTACCAAGACTATGTTCTCACCATATGTCATAGTTTATCATAGTGCTGCGAATTATTCATTATTTTTCTTCTTAAAATAATTAGACTTGTCATCTTTTGACATGAGACCTGAACATGTTACTTGCTTCCCTCAGTGGAATGTGAGCAGAGTGACATCTACTATGCTCCCTTGGATGCTATCGGGGCATCAAGTGATCTAAGTAGTGCGTTTTCCCTGTATTACTAGAACCTCATGCCCAGAAGTATCTGATTCTTCCTATAGATTTCTGAGAAATGACATAAAGCATTAAGACACAGCTAAAGTGCAATGTCAAATCTTAATACCTGTAGAACCTTTTTATTTCTAAGCCACTAATATTTGGGGACTGCTCGTTACTGCAGAAGAACCAAGAAATGCTAACTCCTACATACTCTTGCTGTTCTTTCAATGAGGGCTCCTCCCTAGCTCACTCAATCATTAAATGTCTCTTTGTTAGCTTGTTTTTGTTCCTGTGATTCTTTTTTCCTTAATAAAATTCTCAACTACAATTTTAGGTCAGCCTTTAGGAAATGCTTTCTTTTTTTAAAAGTATTTTTAACATATAGATAAGTTTAACAAATGGTTGCAATATATCATTTTCATAGTAAACCAATCACTTAAAAATTTGCAAATGTTCTACACAATTGTCAAGTTTCATGATCACCTCTCCCTTCTCTTCTCCTTGCCTCTCTTTAGTATTAAGGAGAGTACAATATGTGTCAGGCACTATGCCAGGTAATGAGGATTTACGGGTGAACTAAAAATAGCCATGGCCTATGTCTGCCCTATTGGATCTTCCCATATTTTGGGAAACATGCAACACAAAATTATAAACATAGGAAGGAGAGGAAAAAGTGTGCCACATAAAAATTTAGCAGATAATTGATTTTACTGGATGGTCAATAAAGGTTGCCCAGAACTCATTCAAAACTGTAATCTAAAGGATAAGTAGTAATTATAAAACAAAGAACAGTTAAAAACATTCTAGGAAAAGAAAATATCATAAAAATGCTATGCCAGCTAGAAAAAAATATAAAGTAAAAGAAATTAAAATAAAGTTCACTATTTGAACCGCAAAATAAGGGTAAGTCAAGCTGGGCGTGGTAGCGCACACTTGAAATCCCAGAACTTGGGAGGCTGAGACCTGAGGATCGCGGTTCGCAGACAGCCTCAGCTACATAGTGAGGCCCTTTGCAACTCAGTGAGACCCTGTTTCAAAATAAAGAATAAAAAATAGGGGAGGGGTAGTGTAGCTCGGAGGTCAAATGCCCGTGGGTTACATACCCAGGCCCGCAAAAAAAAAAAAAAAATAAATAAATAAATAAATGTAAGTCAGTTATAATATGATACTGAAAAGACAGATATGCTTATTCAAAGGACCTGTGGGACATGTGGAGGAGGGAGGTTTTGTACCTTAGTCCCTGCTACCATTGATGTGGATATGAAAAAGGTCTGACCATATCTATATTAAAGAAAGCAAAAGTACAGGCCTACCAAAATGCAGATTGTGACGGGCCCCGCCCATCAGCCAGTAAGTCCGAGAGCTAAGATGGCGCTGAGCGGAAATCTTCCCCAGAGCACTTAGGTGGTAAACAGCTTTCAGGAAGTGACGACAAGAGCATGAGATACACGGGAACACCGCATGCCATAGGGCAACAGCCAATGGACTGGCTGTTGCCATGAGTTGTGCACGTGAACAGTCTGCTGATTGGCTGTTGGGCTCTATATAAGGGGAAGATTTCTGGGGGGAAAAATCTACGGGAGATCGACGGGAGAAGATTTACGGGAAGAAGATTTACGGGAACTGTACAAGAACCTGGGGTAATAAAACTGCTTGAGGAAGATCGTGTAAGAGTCGTCACTGCGCACGACAAGTGGTTGGCCCGTACGGGGACCTTCGCTTTGATCAGAACCTCGGCAGTCCAGGGCAGCCGGCTGGTAAGTACTCCTTGACTCCGGAAAGGGAGGAGGAGGCTCCGTTTACGGAGGGTTATTTTCCCCGATCAAAGGGGGCTCCATTAAGGAGGATATTTAGTAAATAAGGCTCGCGGATAAGCGAGGCTCGCGGAAAAGCGAGGAACAGCGCTGTATTTTCCCCGATCAAAGGGGGCTCCATTAAGGAGGATATTTTTTAGTGTAAGTAAGTTAGAGAATCGGGCTGGTCCTGATTCGACAAGATGGGAAATAGTCCATCTCACCCATTGCATAAAGCATTGAAAGCTTTGTTGAAAAGTAGAGGCCTAAAGCTTAGGGACAAGACAATACAAGATTTTCTCGAACAAATAGATAGGGTAGCGCCATGGTTTACAGTATCAGGGAATCTTTCTTTAGCAAGCTGGGATAAATTGGGAAGAGACGTAGAACGCGCCGAAGAACAAGGTATTGTCACAGGAGGGACTCGGCCGCTTTGTCGGCTGATTCGTGCCTGTTTGGAAGAAAGGCGCTTTAGAAAATTTGTGCAGGAGGGCCAGGCAGCTTTAGACGGTGTAAAAGAGGAACGTTCAACTTCCTCTAAAGTGGCCAGTGAGGAGGATTCAGAGTCAGAGGGGGAAGATGACTCTGAGGAGGAATTAGAGGCCATTGGTAAACAAGTGAAAGCTTTTGAACTGATTAAAGAGGAAATTTCGCCTCCTCCGTATAACCCTTCTGCGCCCGGAGCAGGAGAAGGTGTCTCTTTTAGTAGTCAGATGTGGAGAGATGCGGGAATTTTTCTAGCAAATCAAGCTTTCCCAGTTTTCCAGCTGCAGGAGGGGGGAAATCGTTATCATGAGCCTTTGGACTTTAAAACAGTTAAGCATCTCGCAGAGTCAGTTTGCACATATGGGTCGTCAGCTGCTTTCAATATAGCAATAATAGAGAGTTTACATCGCTATGCCATGACCCCAGGAGACTGGCAAAATTTAGTTAGGGCCACCTTAAATCCTGGCCAATACTTGGATTGGAAAGCTTATTATATAGAATATGCCACTGAACAAGCTGCACGTAATCGAGCAGCAGGAAATCCAGCCTGGGATATAGACATGCTGATGGGCCAAGGACGATTTGCTAATCAACAGCTTGGGTATCCACAACAGGTGTATGAACAAATCAACAGACTCGCTACCCAGGCCTGGAAGGCCCTCCCTAACAAAGGAGAGGTATCTGGTAACCTTACAAAGATTACTCAAGGATTGACTGAACCCTTTTCAGACTTCGTTGCCCGTCTAGTAGAGGCTGCGGGAAGAATTTTTGGGGATTCTGACGCGGCCATGCCGCTCATTAAACAATTGGTCTATGAGCAATGCACTAAAGAATGCAGACAGGCCATCACTCCTTACAAACATAAAGGCCTAGAGGTGTGGATGAAGGTGTGCAGGGAACTCGGAGGACCCTTAACCAATTCAGGACTTGCTGCAGCCATTATACAGGCCTCCGGACAACAAAGTAAGAATAGTACCAAAAATGGCAATTGTTTTTCCTGTGGAGCGACAGGACACTTAAAACGAGATTGTCCTAAGTGTAGGGCGTCCCAATCTTATCCTTCTCCTCCTGAGTATTGTCGTCGATGTAGAAAAGGAAGGCATCCTACTTTTGAGTGCCGTTCGGTTAAAGATATCGATGGCAACCCCTTGCCCTATACTGGAAAGCAATCATCAAATACTCAGACAAAAAACGGGAGGGCGGGCCCTCGTTCCCAGGGCCCACAAAAATATGGGAACCCTCAGGTGTATGGGGCCATGGAGACACAGCCACCTCAGTGGCCCAATTTACAGCCTCCGGAACAGTCCGGCGAGCCACTCCAGGTTCGGCAGGATTGGACCTCTGTGCCACCTCCAGGCTGGTATTAACGCCACAAATGGGGGTTCAAATTATTGAAACAGATTTTCAAGGTCCTCTGCCACCTAATTCTGTTGGCTTACTTTTTGGAAGGTCTTCCTCTACCATGAAAGGACTTGTAGTCCATCCGGGGGTTATAGATGTGGATTATACCGGTATTATCAAAGTGATGGTTTCAGCGCCCCGGGGTATCGTTGCCATTTCCCCTGGGGATAGAGTGGCACAGTTACTTTTGCTTCCCAGTCTACATGGTATGTTTCCTTCAGCAGAGGGACGACGCGGTATTGGTGGGTTCGGTTCTTCAGGAAATGAGTTAATATCTCTTGCCTTTGATATGGGAACTCGTCCCTTGATAACCTTGGACGTGGAAGGCAAGCAAATCCTAGGACTTTTAGATACTGGGGCAGATAAAAGTGTCATCGCCTGTAAAGATTGGTCATCTTCATGGCCCACTCAAAAGGCTACCGGAGAACTTAGAGGTTTGGGTTATGCTAAAACCCCTGACCTCAGTGCTAGGGCTTTACATTGGAAAGATCAGGAGGGACATAAGGGGCAGTTTGAACCCTATGTGCTGGAGCTGCCAGTTTCCCTCTGGGGAAGAGATTTATTAGTGGACATGGGATATTCCTTACAAAATACATCTTATTTCCCCCAAGCCCATAATATTCTCCTTCGCCAGGGCTACCACCCTTCCTACGGGCTGGGAAAACACCTCCAGGGACGTAAAAGCCCAATTCCTACTAAAGAAAAGAGTGGTCGCGAGGAACTGGGTTTTGTGCAGTAGCCACTGAGGAGGCAATTCCCATTACCTGGAAGACGGGAGATCCAGTATGGGTTCCTCAGTGGCCTCTCTCCCGTGAAAAGCTTGAAGTAACAAGGAAATTAGTACAAGAGCAATTACAGTTAGGCCATATCCGGCCATCCACCTCTCCTTGGAATACCCCGATTTTTGTGATAAAGAAAAAATCTGGAAAATGGAGGTTATTACACGACCTCCGAGCCATAAATAGCCAAATGCAGATTATGGGGCCAGTCCAACGAGGGCTTCCACTCCTCTCTGCTATTCCGAAGGAGTGGCCACTTATCAGCATAGATATAAAAGATTGTTTTTTCTCCATCCCTTTAAATCCTGCGGATACTCCTCGTTTTGCTTTTACTGTTCCCTCTATTAATCAAGAGGAAATTGACAGTAGATATGAATGGGTGGTCCTCCCACAAGGAATGGCCAATAGCCCTACCCTCTGTCAATTATATGTAAATAGTGCTCTTGAGCCCGTAAAAACCAAATTTCCAGAAATTCGGTGTATTCATTACATGGATGACATTTTGTTAACCACAAAAAATCCCTCCATACTTGAGGAGGCTTATTGTCACCTTGTAAAGATTTTGGAAACTCATCAATTATTCATCGCCTCAGAAAAGGTACAAAGAGGAGAAAATATACACTTTCTTGGCAACATTGTTCTCCCCCATGCAGTCCTGCCTCAAAAATTAATCATCCGCACTGATCAATTAAAAACCCTCAATGATTTCCAAAAACTGTTGGGAGACATTAATTGGGTTCGACCCTTTTTACAAATTCCTAACCATGCCTTGAAACCTTTATATAATCTGCTCGTAGGCAATCCTCAATTAGATTCTCCTCGCGTCCTTACCGATGAGGCCCGCCATGCGTTACAATTAGTAGAACAAGCACTTACGAAAGCGTCTCTCCGTCGAGTGACCCCTGGACAGCCATTATGGGCTTGTATCCTGGCCACTGAAAAACAGCCTACTAGTGTTCTTTGGCAACAAGGACCCCTTCTTTGGATTCACCCCAAAGTCTCCCCTCAAAAGGTAGTTGAATATTATCCCACCAGTGTAGCAAGCCTTGCCCTTAAAGCCATTCAGCAGTGCATCCAACACTTTGGCAGAACGCCCGATAAGCTGGTGGTACCGTACACTGCTCTGCAAGTACAAACGCTGGTAGCCACTATTGATGATTGGGCTATACTTATGTGCTCTTTCAGTGGTGAAATAGACAATCATCTTCCCAAAGATCCATTGTTACATTTTGTTCTGGAACATCCTCTCATTTTCCCATTGGTCACTAAAAACAAACCTGTAGCTAATGCAATTAACATTTTTACTGATGGATCCAAAACTGGTGTGGGGGCCTACCTAATAGAGGGAAGCGATCCTGTTATCATCCAATATTCACATACCTCTCCACAACTGGTTGAATTAAATATTGTTTTAGAAATTTTTAAGAGAGTTTCTTCTCCTTTCAATTTATTATCAGATTCACAATATGTGGTTAATCTGGTTAGATCGCTTGAATGCGCGGGTCAACTCTCTTTACATACTCCTATTCATTCTATGGCTAGCCAAATCCAGATTTATATACATTTAAGAAAGACACCATTCTTTATCCAGCACGTTAGGGCACATACTGGATTACCTGGCCCTATTACATATGGAAATGATCTAGTAGATAAACTCACCAAGATACATATGATTTTTTCTCTTACTCAAATGCAACAGGCACAGGCATTTCACCGTCAATATCATGTAAATTCTAAAACATTACAACAGCGATTTAAAATCCCTCGACATCAGGCTCGGGAAATTGTAAAAACCTGTAATGCCTGTGCCCCTTTTTTACACCCCTCACATGTGGGCATTTGCCCACGAGGCTTGCTCCCTCTACATCTCTGGCAAATGGATGTAACTCACATATCTGAATTTGGAAAATTGAAATATATCCATGTTTCCATAGATACTGTCTCTGGAATTATTCATGCATCTGCTCATGCCGGGGAAAAGGCACATGACGTCGTCAATCATTGCCTTGAGGCCTGGGCAGCATGGAATATGCCTAAAGAAATAAAAACTGATAATGGCCCGGCTTATACTTCCCAAAAATTCACATCTTTTTGTTCACAGATGGGAATAACTCTAAAGCATGGCCTTCCGTACAACCCTCAGGGACAGGGTATTGTGGAACGCGCCCATCGTACTCTTAAAGAATGCTTGATAAAACAAAAAGAGGGAATTGGAACCAATATGAAACCGAAGCAGCGCCTATCCTTAGCCCTTTTTACTTTGAATTTTTTGCAATTAGATGTCAATGGCAAGACTGCTGCCGATCGTCATTTTGCCCCCTCGGGTACGAGCCAGGGTTTCGTGCGTTGGAAGGATGCCCTCACAGGGCAATGGAGGGGACCTGACCCAGTGCTCACATGGGCCAGAGGCTCTGTTTGTGTGTTTCCACAGAACGGCGCCGATCCTGTCTGGGTTCCAGAGCGGCTGACTCGTCTGGTGAAACAAAAGGATGATGAGCCATCGACTGATTCTTTTGGGGACCATGATACTGTGGAATTCCAAGGATAGGAAGTGATCCACAATGGGGGCTTTTGACTGCTTTTTCTTTTCTATTGCCTTTGAGTCATTCTGCTCAAGTTCTTCCCCGCTTAATCCTTTTACCTTTTCCCCTTAAAATTGGCACAGGAGCAAATTCTACTTTTGCAGGTTATAATTTTACTTATTAGAGCCTGACCATGGCCTTTCATTCTAACCTATTTGATCTGTGGCTTCTTTGTGGGATAAATGGCAGTTGCACGGATTTAGCTCCCCTTGTCATGATTAATGATAATGCGTTTATTGCCGCTAATCTTTCTTGCGAGCTTTCTGCATATCCTACAGATAACCGGTCATCGAAATTTGACAATTTGACAAGACGGTTGCGGTTGGAGATCATCAAAACCAATACTACTCAAGTTGACCCGGTGATGGCCCGCACCTTGATGTCCTGGATCCAACAAGCAGCTCGTCATTTAAAAGAGTGGGCTGGACTGGGTGCTCTTGGTCTTTGTCTGGTCTTACTGTGTATCTTATGTCTCTACTGTCTTAGAAAACTAATCCGTCAGCGCGCTACAGATAAAGTGCTCATAGCTCAGGCATTTGCAGCCATGGAGTTGGGACAATCCCCTCAAATATGGCTTGCGGCGATGGGAAAGTCTTAATGACAGGATGCCAGCTAGGACTGCACTCGGGACCCCGGGAGGGTGCATCCCGAGGAGGGCATGCTCAACTGCATACGGGTTGCCACTGATTCTTGTCCCGTCCCTGGCAAAAGGTGGTGGGCCTAGAAGCCCCTTCCAAACATACAGGGGTTGAGTCCTCTGTCCTCTCCTGTCTGAAAAAACAAAAAAGGGGGAACTGTGACGGGCCCCGCCCATCAGCCAGTAAGTCCGAGAGCTAAGATGGCGCTGAGCGGAAATCTTCCCCAGAGCACTTAGGTGGTAAACAGCTTTCAGGAAGTGACGACAAGAGCATGAGATACACGGGAACACCGCATGCCATAGGGCAACAGCCAATGGACTGGCTGTTGCCATGAGTTGTGCACGTGAACAGTCTGCTGATTGGCTGTTGGGCTCTATATAAGGGGAAGATTTCTGGGGGGAAAAATCTACGGGAGATCGACGGGAGAAGATTTACGGGAAGAAGATTTACGGGAACTGTACAAGAACCTGGGGTAATAAAACTGCTTGAGGAAGATCGTGTAAGAGTCGTCACTGCGCACGACAGCAGATCATGAATTAGAAAGAAAGCATACTAACTAGGTATGAATCAGTTACAGTAAAACTGGTAGAGAAATTTTTTAAGGATATAAATTTATTTGAGCTTTTTCTTCCTCAATCCTTATTTTTCCCATTCCTGTATTCTTACCCTAATCCCCTTTCCCACTGTTTTACTGTTGTCTCTCATTTGGTTAAAGTTCTTTTTGCTTCCTATTTTTGTACTAGCTTCCACATATCAGAAAAAAATATATATACGAGTGTATGGAGCCATTAAGGTTTTCCCCTTTAAGAATACTTCTGACTGTCCTTTGCCCAGAGCCAATAAGGTTTGGGGTCATGGAAAGTTCAACGTCTGAGAGAAGCTCAGGTGGAATCGATTGCTTTGACCTTTGCGCGCATAGGTGGTGACGTCACGAAGGTTGGTTGACCGGGAGTGGTATAAATAGGACGAGAGCGATAAAACCAGGATCGGTCAATAGAGATATCGACCCGGGAGTGTACTGTCAATCCTTCCATGAGAGAATGAAGTATTCTATGAATAAAATTCATTGAATAAAATTCTTTTCATCCTCACTCCTCTCTTCAGAACCCATACTTTTGCCGGCAGGCTCCAGCATATGAGCCTTTACTTTCTGATTGGCTGATCTCACTCAGCACAATAGTCTTTAATTCCATCCATTTTTCTGTAAATGACACACTTTTGTTCTTTATAGCTGAGTAAGATTCCACTGTGTATACCTACCACATTGGGGTTTTATGTGGTAATAAAGATTGAACCCAGGGCAATTCTACCTCCAAGCTATACTCCCAGTCCTATTTTTTGAAACAAGGTCTCACAAAGTTGCAGAGGGCTTCACTAAGTATCTGAGCCTACCTACCACATTTTTTAACCATTTATCTGTTGTTAGAAACTTAGACTGGTCCCATATTTGGCTATTTGGAGTTGTGCTGCTATAGACACAAGAATGCATGTATCACTATAGTATTCTGGAAGTGGACAGATTAAAAAGATATTTAGGGCCCAGCCTGGTGGCAGACACTTGTAATCTCAGTACTTGGAAGGCTCTAACAAGAAGATCACTGGTTTGAGGCCTGCCTCATACAACTTAGCAAGACTCCATTTAAAAATAAAAAAGATAAAATAATTTAGAGCTGGCGATATAGTACAGAGATAGAATACCTGTGGGTTCCATCTCTCGTACCACATGCAGTCATATGTGTATACATGCACATGAACACACACACGTAACAAATATATTTATTATAAGAAATAGTCAGTGTTGATATGTTGAATATGAAGTTTGAAGTAGAAAGAGGAGTCAAGAAAACTCAGGTTTCTGAGCCAAGAAAACTAGTTTGCAGGGAAGAGCTGAAGATGAACTGAAGAAGACCAAGAATGTGACTAGATGTTTTTAAGTTTGAAGTATCCTTGAGTAAAAGAGGATATGTGTGCATTGAGCTTTTATTTGATCAGTTTTAATTCTTTTGGCTTTTTAAAAAGGGATCCGTAGTGATTGGAGAGTACCATTTGAAGTGGATCAAAACAAAATGTAAGCTAATTGATAAATACAAACACCACCTGTTTACCTCATGGATACAAACTGGAGAGGCCCATTATATTTCACATATTCAACATGCTGTACTAAAACATTATCTGCAGAATTACCTTTCAGTTATTTGATCTGTTATGGTACTAATTTCAATTGAAAGTCTTCTATTTTCTTGCATTATTTGAGAATATGCTCCTGAAACATCTGAAAAGTCTTTGGCCACATTGGAGAGCTCAACATCCCATGTCCTTTTCTTTAAGAAAAGAATAAAAAGAATCATACATACATGTTTAATCATCAAAAAAGTTATAGAATAAAGTTCCTTTTAATGACAAGAGTTAATATTTGAGAAGAGTGTGGAACTCTATTGGGAAGTATAAAAAGGCCAATTTACCGTGGAATAAAACAGATTAAGTGTTTCTTTATATTGGTTTTCATATTTTTTACGCTTCCAAGTCAGTTGGTCATAAAGTTTCTTCAAATCATCTAACTAAGAAAAATACACAGAAAATTAGTGAATTGTGAAGCCTTTCCTCTTTTTACTTAGTAAGAAATATTTCACTTCATGCAGTTTCTAAAAATATTGATTAAAGTAGTATCAAATAACATTATATACTGCTTCTATTAATGAAAATGGATGTGAGATTCAGATAAAATAAGAAAAATTGAGCCTAAATCAAGCCTGTTATCAAATGAATAATTAATCATAAAATATGTAATGTGTTTTTGCTTTGTAAAAGTTGAAAGCCCTTAGAAAAGTTTAAATCATAATTCATCACATCAAGAAATTAATATAGAAAACAACATGAATCTCACAACACTTTACAACAAATCCATTTTAAAATCACTACCTACTATCCATAATTTTTAAGTAGTAAAAGGAAAAACTACTCAAATAGAAAGAACTGACAAATATCCAAATAAACTATGTAATGCTGAAGGAATACCTATTAAATTTAAGTATAAAACCACATTATTTTTATTATCATTAAAATTAATCATGTTTCTGAGAGAGTAGATAATCAAAATGAAATAATATAACCAAGTGCCACCACACCCAGCTAAATATTGCTGTTATTATATTACAACAAATATATAGTATATCAAACTTCAGATGATATGATTAAATACCTAGGGATACAGAAAATTCTGTTTAAAACTACAATAAATTTGCCAGGCATAGTGGTGCATTCTTGTGATCCCAGTATTTGGGAGGCAGACAGGAGGATCATAGGTTCATGACCAGCCTCAGCACTTAGTGAGGCCCTCTGCAACTTAATGAGATCCTGTTTAAAAATAAAAAATAAAAATAAATAGGGCTGAAGGTATAGCTCAAAGGTAGAATACTTCTGGGTTCAATTCTCACTACCAAAATAAATAAGTAGCTGGTTGTGGTGGCATACACTTGTAATCCCCGCTCTTGGGAGGCTGAGACAGGAGGATCACACAGGTTCGAAGCCAGCCTCAGCTACTTAGTGAGGCTTTCAGCAACTTAGTGAGATCCTGTTTCCAAATAAAATATAAAAAAGGTCTGGAAGTATAGCCTGGAGGTAGAAAGCCTCTGGGTTCCACCCCTAGTACCACCAAAATAAATAAATAAATAAATAAATAAATAAATAAATAAATAATAAATCTACATTATTTTTTTAGAAAATGGCAAATATAGATAAAACATTGATGACTTTTATCCCTGAGAGTAACAAACTGTTTTTTTGGTTTGGGGTTTTTGTTTTGTTTTGTTTTGTTTTGGTGGTACTGGGCTTCCTGGAAGCCCTTCTACCTCCGGGCTACACTCCCAGACCTATTTTATACTTTTTTATTTTTGGAAACAGGATCTCTTAGGCTTCCAACCTGTGCAATCCTACTGTCTCCGCCTCCCAAGAGTGGGGGATTACAAGTGTGTGCCACCACGCCCGGCTAACTGTTTTTAAAATGTAGTAAGCCGGGCGTGGTGGCGCATGTTTGTAATCCCCGCACTTGGGAGGCAGAGACAGGAGGATGAAAGGTTTGAAGGTATAGCCTCAGCAAATTAGTTAGGTTCTTAGCAACTTATCCAGAATATGTTTCAAATAAAAAATAAAATTAGTCTGGGGGTTTAGCCCAAAGGTAGAGGACCCTGGGTTCCATCCTCAACAAAACACACACACACACACACACACACACACACACACACACACACACTCATGTATTTGGCAGTAAGTTCAATAAGAAAGAGCACACATAAATACATACTCTTATAAAAAAGCCTATGTCAAGACACACAAGAAAACTATGGTATATAATGAAAATATTTAATAAATCTAATCTTATTTCTTCTAAAACTAATATTAAAATAAAATAAAATGAAGTCTGCTTTGATTAATTACATAAAATAAAGCATTTATAGAAGAAAATGGATTATGAGACTAGCCTTTAAGTATTTGAAAATAAAATCAGTGCTGGAAACTTACTACCAGGTATTAAAACTTCCTAGTTTATTTTTGTCATTGTAATAAATAAAACCTTTAAGGAAAAACTAGATGCCATAAATAGATCTAAATTAATATTTTTTAAAGTGGAGGGAATGAGAGCTGGGCGTGGTGCTACACACTTGAAATCCCAGTGCTTGGGAGGCTGAGACAGGAGGATTGCACAGGTTCAAAGCCAGCCTCAGATACTTAGTGAGGCTCTCAGCAACTTAGTGAGACCCTGTTTCCAAATAAAGTATAAAGTTGGTCTGAGAGTATAGCCTGTAGGTAGAAAATCCTCTGTGTTCCACCCCCAGTACTACCACCAAAAAAAAAAAAAAAAGTGGAAGGAGAGAGAGAAAATTTATTTAATTTAATAAAGTAGAATATATGTAAAAAATACAAAGTTGTCTATACTTGGCATTGAACTCATATTTTATAAGAAAAATTTTAGAGGAATAAATAATAGAAATACAAAATAGCACAAATTATTTTGATAATATGAGTTTACTTGTTTAGGCTTTTGCTAAAGAAGAATGTCTACTTGACAATAAATTAAGAAATCTATTGGAGTGTTTGATTAAATTTTATAAAAGTTGTGTGGAAAATGACATCATAAACAAAAATGAAGGAAAAATGAGACAATGAAAAATGTAAAATTCTCAGAATAAGTCTTTGTAAAGGACATTAGTACAAATATTGGAAGAAAAAAACTCTGAAAGTTCTCTCCTTCCTAAGTGCAATGAGAAAACTGGCAAAACAACAACAAAGTCAAAATCAGTCTTCTCAGAATTCTGGGAATTAACCAAAGACACATATCCAACAAAGATGGCTTAATCTTAGCATGAAGAGTGAACTTTGAAGTGTTTCAGTTTCTGCTGGTCTCTTTCTCCATCTCTACAGAGGCTTGGAAGGATAATAGCTCCAATTACTGTGAACAACAGGAGCTGAAACACACCAGAAGAAATAGAACTATCTAGAATGCTTTAAACGTCATTGTTATACTTAGTTATACTTAGATATAGAATATCCCCGAAGAGCTTATAAATTGGTGTTCACAGTTGATATAATTGAGTCCTGAGGGTTATAATCTAGGGCACTGGTGTGTGGCCAGAGAAGGTGAGTCTCTGGGGGTGTGGTCTTAAAATGGTCCATGTGTTCTGAATCCTCTTCCTTGCTTGCTCTTTCTCTGTCATCTGGCCTCTGTGATATGAGGAGCAAAGTTTTGTGCTCTCTTACCATGCCTTGAGATTCACAGCGCCCGGCTTTATGTGAGCTGAACCCCCAAATTTCCAAGGAAACCCATGAGTCAGCTTCCTTTAAGTTTCCTTGTCAGTGGTTGACATAGAAAATTAACTTTACAGAATTAGTTTAGAAAGATATCTAAACAAACAAATGGCAACTTCAGCAATCAACAGGGGAAAACCTGAAAAGTGAGAGTCACATGTTCAGTGCTGCCACATTATATTATTTAAAATGTCTGGTTTCAACAGCAGTGGCAAAAAAATGACACATGCAAAGAAATTAAATATTAACCATAGAAAAAAATCAATAGAAACTATCACAGATAAATCATAGACATTATTTTGAATATGTGTACAGCTAAAGGAAAATGCTTAAAGAACTAAAGAAAAACATTAAGATAATATTTCACCAAATAGAAAATATCAATCAAGCAAAGCATGGGGGTACATGCACTCCTATAATTCCAGTATTTGGGAGGCTGGGGTAGGAGGATTGCAGGTTCCAAGGAATGTGATGAGACTATCAGCAACTTAGCAAGACCTTGTTTCAAAATAAAGAAAAAACTATATAAGCCTGAGGGTGTAACTCAGAGGTACAACTTCCCTAGGTTAAGTCCCAAGTACAAAATAAGAGAAGAGAATATTAAGCAACTGATAGAAGTTATAATTAAAAGACTTAAATAAAAATTCTGTAAACACATATAATAATAGAAATAATTTATATATTAGTTTGTCTGCATTTGTGACCAGGCCTAAGAAAGAGTGAATGAAGTTGAAGATAAATTAATAAAATTATGTAGTCTGAGGAACAAAATATAATGAAAACTCAAGAAAGATTCCATATTTGTAGTGCACCATGATGTACAACAATATACATATATGCATACAAAGGTGGTCAGAAAAAGAAATGGAGAGGGAAATGAGAGAGAGAGAGAGAGAGAGAGAGAGAGAGAGAGAGAGAGAGAGAGAACACAGAAAGAATGTTTAATAAAATAATGGCTAAAATATTCCCCCAATTGGTAAAAACATAACAAAAAATATTAATCTGCATATTCAAGGAACTCCAAGTAGTATCAACTCAAGAGTGTACAAATACATCAAACTGTACAATATTCCAGGACAATGAAAGAATCTTAGAAGCAGCAAGAGAAATGCCGTGCTTCACACACAAAGGATAGTAAGCTAACAGGGTTTTTAATTCTAAATAATGGGATGTAGAAGGCATGTACTAAAATATTCAAAGTAAAGGAAAAAACAAAAGTACCAATAATTTTGTATTAAGGGAAAGTTTTATATAAAAATTATGGCAAAATTTCTTATCTATCTTATCTTATCCTCTCCTAGAGTGTCTCCTATGACCCCTTTTCTCTGTAGCTTTTGCATATTAGAAAGAGCATTTGATTTTTTTTACTTTTCATGACTGACTAATCTCACTTAGCATAATGTTCTCCAGTTCCATCCATTTCCCTGCAAATTGTGTAATTTTGTTCTTCTTTATTGCTGAGTAAAATTCCATTGTGTACATTTCCCATATTTTTGTAATCCATTCATCTGTTGATGGACATCTTGGCTGGTTCTATAGTTTGGCAATTGTGAATTGGGCATCTATGAACACAGACACACATGCATAAGTTGGTAGTTGGGTTTCTATTCTTTTGGATAGATTACTCACACGTGGTATTGCTGGATCATAACTGAGGGGATGCGAGGGAGGAAGAAGAAAATTCCCTAATGTAGATAACATATATTCCTAAACATATCAGAGTCAATCACTCTGATTAGTCAAACATGAGAAGGAGGGAGGGAGTGGGAATGGGGTGGTGTGGGAAGCCATTAAGGTTTTCCCCTAAAAGAATGTTTCTTACTCAGCTGACTTTGCCCAGAGTCAACAAGGTTTGGGGTTATGGAAAGTTCAAAGTAAAAGGTCTGAGAGAAGATCAGGTGGTGATGGCACAAGGGTACTACTGATTAACCTATCTGTAATGTATGTGCTTGGGATTGGTCTGTATTGTATTCCGGTGGTGATAGCACTAGGATATTGACTGACCTCTAACTGTATAAATACCTCTAGAAAATAAACCACTGTCAGCCCAGTAGAGAATACTGACCCAGGAGTAGCCACCGACCAGTAGAGATATTAACCCAGAAGCAGGGGCTGGCCAGTAGAGATAGTAGGCTGGCGCCCCCACCCACCTTAGAATTAAAAAGTCTTTCATCCTCACACCTCTCTTCAGAACCTGTACTTTTGCCGGCTGGCTCAGGCAGGGTGGGATTTGGGAAAGGGCTAAATAAGTGATGTTTGCATGCGTCCCTCTATCATCTTGTACCACATTAACATGTATGACTACGATGTGCCAATAAAAAAATTAAAAATGATGACAATATTAAGACATTTCCAGATAATCAAAAATGGAAAGAATTTAGCACTTGGAGATATATCCTAGAAGAAATTCTGAAGGGAATTCATATTAAAATGACATAAATTAGTATAATAAATAACTATAGTAACTATAGTAACTAACTGATGAATTGTATTATTCACATAGGCATTTCATAGTTCATTTTGTTCACAATACCCTTGAATCCCACTGTCTTCATTTCTTTGGTAGCAGGTATGATAAATATCTTGCCAACTACTCCAGCAGATCTGGATTCTTAAGTTCAATGAAATACTAAAAGCATGGTTCTAATGACTTAGTATTTTTAATATGCATAATTCTACACGTAGATTTCTACTAGACTTGAATATTCTCCTTGGTTTAAAATTTAGATAGGTTTGTAAAATAGTTCTATTTTTGTGCTATAACATACCACTCACATTTGGATCTTTTTATACCTGACATTGTGACCAAATTTACCAGAGATAATATAATATTTTTTACTTTACCAGTTACTTCTCTATTAACTTGTTTCTTTTCAGCTTGTAATTCTACAGAATTAGGAAAGGGTGACAGGCAACACTTGATGCTTTCACAAGACAGTTAGGGACCACCACATGGGCAGAAGGTAAACAACTCAATGCCTTAGCTTCTGACCTATCATTAAGAATGATATACAGAAATGTTGGAGAAACACAAAAGGTCTTAAGACCCTAACCTGTCCTTCCTTAATATTGGTGTACATTATTTCTTTTTCTTTCTTACTTCTTGGTCACATTCTTCAAAAATTTTATCACAAGGCAAGGACACCATAAAAGCTAGAATATTGGTATCATACTTCTCAAGAAAAACTAACTTCTGCTCTGTATATTTAATGGGGAATACATTTCTTGAATATACACTGCACTTCTGATGAGAACTATGAGACCCTAACCCACCCCAGCAACTTGATAAAAAATATGACCCCATTCATTGTTCAGTAAACATACTGCCCCACTCTAAATACTGCTGTCTCATTTCAGCTGAAGAGCCAATTAAATCTTGCCTGTGTATGCTCCAAATACTTGACACTATCTCTTTATCATGTTTGCACTGAAAGTTCCCATCTCCAGTAACATTCATATCTATGTAAAGATCTGTGACTGATTTCATCATGTTCACCACTAGTATCTTTATCTCTACACTTAAAAATCCTCATTTGGACCCTTTATGCGTGACTGGATCTACAGAAGGGACAGGCCCAATGCCAGTTTGTATTACGCTTTTTGGCTTCAGAGATAGTAGTTATGATGCATAAAATTATATGTATTTCATATACCAAACAATTGTCAGTCTTTGGAGGTGTACTTTCAATGTGTTTTCCAGCAAAAAGAATAAAACTTAAACACGAGTGTTCAGTGCCTGAGGGTCAAAAGTAATGATCTATACCACCAGGGCTCTGGTGTTTGTGGAAGGCTCACTAAGTGAAGTTATAAAATATTCATGAGCACACCTGAAGCACCGCATATGTGCGTCTTGCCATCTGCAACTTTTGGTTAAGTATTATTCTTTCAGCCCTGCCCTAAGCAATAAAATCCATGGAATCACTGGTTTTATGTGCTAATTCCTTTGTTAATATAAATGATAATATGTAAACAAGTTTGAAAATGCTAACCATTGTAATATCTAGCTTTATGTAGTATAATATGAATGGTAATCTTTGCATTTAAAAACTAAAGATATGAATAGTAAAAAGTAAAAATGCATTTATATCACTATATGGCAGGAAAATAAATATTAATGCACCACTTATTTAACTAATAATCAGGTTGATATAATTTAAAGCTATCAGTGCTGGAAAAAATAAGAGGAATCAGATATTTGTATTACTTCTAAAAAAACATACATATGTATATGCATGTATATACAACTTTTTAGATAGTATTTCATTAATATTTACTTTGAAAAGTAGCTCAAACCCATCACTCCAACTTTAAAGAATCTATCCCATAGAAAGAACCAACACAAGCTGGTGTGCTGGCACACTCCTATAATCCCAGTATTTGGGAGGCTGAGATGTGAGGACCAAGGTCCAAGGACAGCCTCAGCAATAGAGTGAGAGACTCTGAGCTGTTTCAAAATAACAAATAAAAGTAGGGCTGGGTGTGTATCTCAGAGGTAGAATACCCTGAAGTTCAATCCACAGCACCACATACACAAAGAACCTAACACCAAAAAAAAAAAAAAAATCAAAACATTTCATTTTTATGATTTGTAGTGATTATTATTATTTTTTGCAGGTCTGGAGATGAAACCCAGGGACATTTGACCTCTGAGCTATATACCCCCTTGCCCTGTTATTTATTTATTTTATTATTATTATTATTATTATTATTATTATTATTATTATTGTAGTACTGGGGTTCCTGGAAGCCCTTCTACCTCCGGGCTACACTCCCAGACCTATTTTTACATTTTTATTTGGAAACAGGGTCTCCTAAGCCAGCACGCGCGGCTGGCTTCGAACCTGCATGATCCTCCTGTTTCTGCCTCCCAAGCGCAGGGATTACAAGCGTACGTCACCACGCCCAGCTTTATTCTACATTTTGAAACAGGGTCCCACTATGTTATGGAAGGCCTCACTAAGGAGCTGAGGCTGTCTGTGAACAGCAATCCTCCGGTCTCAGCCTCCTGAATTCTGGGATTACAAGCATGCGCCACCATGCCTGGCTTTGTGGTGATTATTAACTATATTCAGTCTTAATTCACGCAAAAGGTAAATAATTGAATAAGTTGTCCTTGATATGGATTAATGGTTCAACAAACCTTCATTTTACCTTCCTTCTAGTATACATTTCTTTCCATCAAAGTCTGAGAAAAGTTCAAGAGAAAGGCAATAATGCCAGAAGAAGGAGGGTATGGTTTTCAGTCACTGGCTGAAGGAGTTTAGGATGTAAACTGGTTTTAACCAATAAAAGATGTGGTCATGCATATTATGGAAAATTGATCTAAGGTAAAGGTCATCTTCCTGATTTGGGAGTTGCTCTTTTGTTTTAGTTTGGTAAGCAAGGCCATGGGGACTTGGATATTTTGTAGCTGAGTTTTAGTGCCCATTCACTATTTTTGACCCATCAAAGGACTGTGGCATCATTGGCAGCTTCCTTATCTTTGACATGATAGACTTAATACAGTTACCTGTGAGCTCAAGAGGCCTAGGAAAAGACCAAGAAGCCATGGCTTATTTATTCACCAATCTGGAAGCATTACTAGATGCCTAGACCAGACCTCTCTTTTCAACTTCGCAAACTTATTGAAATCTCCAAATTCCCTTCAGCCTAAATGAAGTATTTTTTCTGTTCCTTTCATTGTACCCTGACAGCTGTTAATGGTACTTCCCTGGCATGCAGTATGTGTCTGCTATTTACAAGAGTATGTGAGATTTATATCTAATAACATCAAAGAAAATATACAATGTATGTTTAAGGGGAAAAGAAAGATGTGTGTGTGTGTGTGTGTGTGTGTGTGTGTGTGTGTGTGTGTGTGTAAATATATATGACAAACTTGTTTGATAAAAATTACATAGCAAATACAAATTATATATATATATATATATATATTCATGGAATCATATAAAATATATGAAAGATGACACAGTGTTCTGCTAACATTAGCTGCTTCATTAGAAATTGAAAATATGGAGAAATAAGGGGATGCAATTATCAGTGAAATCACTGACTTTATATAAAGTGTATTTTAATTTATATCATTGGTCTTTGTGAAGGTATTATTTAACACCTAAGATAAATTTATTTTAAGTTCAGAAAGGCAGAATTTCAAGTTGAAAATCTCATTGTATTATGAATTGAGTGAGGCATTAATAGAATGAAAATTACTACTAGTACTGCTGAATAAAAATAATGAAAACTTCTGTTAGAAAAATAGCATTATCTATCTATTTATAACATTAAAATGCTACTTAATGAAATAAGAAATTCCCAGAGGACTTCTTTGGTTATGATGTATTTTTAATATTTGCATATTAAATGGAAAATTACATTTGAACATAGTACCAATAAATTATTATTAAAATATGATAAATTATGTTAGTTGATATGAATATGAAGACTTTTATACATTTTCAACACTTTAAACCCTAAATCTATCATATTATTAACATATTAAATTAACAAATATCTCATTTCCTTTTGAAACGGGGGTTTCTTGAGAGGAAACCCGGCATTTCCTCGAGATGAAACAGAGTTCTCTAAGAAGGAACTCGATGTTTCCTTACCAGGTTCTTGTCTACAGTAAGCAAAGAATGACACCCGAAGACCTCAGGAAGGGGAGTAAAAGGTTTATTGGAAGCATCAGGGAATGGGGGGAGGGTGGCTTAACACCCCAAAGGGGCTGGAACTCTGGGTCCAGCAGCTGCCTTCAGGACAATACTTGAGAGTAGCCCAAGTCGAATTGCCTTCAGGTGCAGGCTGCTTTCTTCCAGAGTCCACACAATCTGCCAGAAGGGAATAGGGAAAGAGGCAGAACACCCCAAAGGGGCTGTCGGGTCTCTGTTGTCCAGTAGCTGTCTTCAGTTCACTACCTGAGTGTTGCCCGAGCCAAGTGCCATCAATTACAAACTACTTTCTCTCAGAGTCCACGCGATCTGCCAGAAAAGAGGTACAGGTCACCCCTAGGGGCCTGGTCAGCCTTGATGTCCAGCAGAGGCCTTCAGGTCACTACTCGAGAGTCGCCCAAGTCACGTGCCCTCAGATACACTCTGCCTACTCTCAGGGCCAACACGACCTGCAAGAGAGAGAGAACAGCTCCCCAAAAGGGGAGGGGGTCACAAGAGGGAAAGCCCCATTTGCCGTCCGACTAAGGCAAAGGCCTGACCGCTTGCAAGTCCTCTTTTGATTAGGGTGACTTTTGGGAATTCTGGGAAGCAGCTCTCAGGATTTGCATAGGGTATTTGCAAGTCCTTTGAAGGGTCACCTTTCAGGAATGCCAGACTTGCTTGGTGGGTTTGTTGATTAGTAAACAGATGGCTTTGTGAAGCTCTGGCATTCTAATCTCTGAGCCTTTGGAATTTCAGATATTTATCACCCCTCTGGAAACTCAGAAAACTCAGGAAATTAACTTTTTTCTACCGAGACCTTTTCCCTATCTGCCTATTTCCTTTCTATCTCCTCACTTTCAGATCAGAAAATGAAACCTAATAAAAGTGTGACATTTAAATTCTATCTAAAAGTAAAGAATAACTTCAAGTACAACTCTGTCTCCTTTTATACAACATTCTAAATAAACTGTCAAAAGATGTTTGATCCCATTATCATAAGAATTTAATAATTCAATTATTAAATTTAAATTTAAACCATAATATAGCTGGGTATAGTGGGGCACCTTTGTAATCCCAGTACATGGGAGGCTGAAACAGGAGGATCTGGGTTCATGGCCAGTTTCAGCTACTTAGTGAGGCCCTCCGCAACTTAGTGAGTCTCTGTCTCAAAATAAAATAAAAAATAGGGATGGGAATGTAGCTTGGAGGTAGAATGCCCCTGGGTTTCATTCCTAGTGATGCCAAAAAATAAAATAAAATGAAATAAAAAATAAAACCATAATGTGATAAACCTTTAAAAAGGGCCACATTTCAAAATAAATAAAAAATGTTGGGCATGGTCAGGCACACCTGTAATCTCTGTACTAGGAGGCTAGGACAGGCAGATCACATGTTTGTGGTCAGCCTCAACAACCAGTGGGCTCTCTGTAACTTGATGATATCATGTTTCAAATTAAAAATAAATAAAAAAAATAGGGCTGCAAGTGTAGCTCAGAGGTAGAATTCCCTGGGTTCTATCCTCAATAGAAAGAAGGAAAGAAGGAAAGAAAGAAAGAAGAAAGAAAGAAAGAAAGAAAGAAAGAAAGAAAGAAAGAAAGAAAGAAAGAAAGATATTAGATGGTATTTTGAATCTGAAGCTGGAACTCTTGTAAATCACGGTAGAAGTAGAAAAATGTTTTGGGAAAATGCCTTGGTATTATCTACTAAAGGTAAACACATACATTTTATGGCCTGGCAATTTGCAAAATAAATGAATACATGATTTCAAGCTGAAAATCCTGAATCATAATAAAGTGAAACAGATAACACTGCAGATTATGGAAAAGTTGTATATCTGAAGTTCAATTTCAGAAAGGTTCAGTCAGAGATACCCAACAGATTTGTAAGTAGAGATCATGAGTTGCAGTTAGATATATAAAGCTTATTATAAGAGACAGCACTGGAGTTCTCAAGTAATTGGAGCCTGAGAAGATAAAGAAAAACTCTGATAACAAGCCTCCATAAAAGTAGGAAAGAAGTGTGTGTGTTTGGAAAACCAAGAGAGAAAAAAAGCTTCTACTTAGGTGCTATGTTTAAGTTAACTAAGAACAACACCAACCAAGTAAACTGATTAAATTTAGCAGCACAAAAATTATTATTAAACTAAATCAGAGATATTTTATCTAATGATAAGGCAAAATGTAACTTGGAATATGTGTAAAGAAGGATGAGAGAAATCACAGATGAGATTTATTCTAACAATTCAAGGCTCAAATTAGAAAATGCATTAATACAATTCACTGTATTTATAGATGATAAGAGAAACAGTATATATGTTACATGAACGTTTCCTGAGATCTAGAAAAGACCCAAGAATATTCAATACACATTCCAATATTGAAAACCACCCAATAAGTTTAAAAAAATGATAAAGTATAGAGAGATTCTTAAAGTTAGTTTTCTATTTAAGGGGAAAAATAAAGCAGCAATTAAGAACAGGGCATAGCAAGGACAGTAATTATTTCTAATGCTATTTGATGTTGTATTAAAAATATAAAGCAAAGTAATCAGAAAAGAAATAACAATTAAAGACAAAAGTACTAATAAGAAAACTGGGCATGGTGGTGCATGCTTGTTATCCCAGTACTTTGGAGGCTGAGACAGGAGGATCGCAGGTTCACAGCCAGCTTCAGCTACTTAGTGAGGATCTCTGTATTTATTGAGACTTTGTTTCAAAATAAAGAATAAAAAATAGGGCTGGGGGTGGAGCTCGGAGGTAGAATGCCCCTGGATTCAATCCCCTGTGCTGCCCCCCCAAAAAAGAATTAATGAGAGACTAATAATATCTCTATATAATAGCATCCCTGGAAATCCAAGAAAAACAAAGATAAACATCTCATAATATGTATATCTATATGAAGAAGTATTTTAATAATACTTCTAGTTTATAGGACTGTGTACTGTATGCATGTATGCTTCTATCACTCCATACCTAATAATGATACATAATTATAATGCACAAGTAAAAGTAAAAGTATACATTTTTTAAAAATAATAGGCTTAGAGAAATAAAGGGAAAACACCAGGGATTTTTAAAACACCATGTACAGAACCATGTTATCAGGTATTACTCTCCCCTCAGACACAGTGAAGGCTCAGACTTAGTGTATATAGGAAAGGAACTTTATGCCAAGATACTAAAGATACAGTACTTTGCTTAATATGTTACAAAACATACTTCTAGTTGACAGAAAAGGATAATTAAACAGAGCAGTCATCTGACTGACTTAAAATAATGCCTATTATTTCATGATTTCATAGACAAAAATGCTGGTGGCTGAGGTTAATACAGTTGCACGCTGTAGGCATAGATTCCTACAGTATTTTGAAATATTTCAAAATACTCTCTATACACTGAATATGTAGACATCTTTTCTCATCATTTTCTATCAACACGGTATGACTATTTACATAACATCTGCACTGTACACTGTATTTTCTGGAGATGATTTAAAGTATACAGGATGATGTGGCTATGTTGTGTATGAATGCTGTGTCATTTCATTTGAGAGATGTGGGCATCAGGGTGCTTGGGTATCCACTGTGGAATAGCAAGGGCTGCAGATATTCAGCTTAGAGTCTCACATGCTAAAATGACGGTTTCAGGAGGCCTAGGCTCTCCTCCAGTCTCTGGGCATAAGTTCCCTCTAATATCATTAAGGCTATAGGCAGAATTCATTTTCTTTTCAGTTTCTGTGTGTACTCATCCTCGTCAGGTCAACAATGGCTGGCTGCAGGCTTCTCGGGCTTTGGATCCCACTGACTCCACCTTCAGCCATATTTCTTAGACCTTCTCTGCCCTTCGCCAAGAGAAAATTCCACTCTTAAAAGGCTTGTGTAATTACGCTTACAATCCAGAATAATTTTTCAATCTACTGGCACTGATTAGTACCTACAATTGTATCTGCAAAATCCTTCTAGCTATGTAACCTAATATATTTACAAGCATGACACCCAGGGCAAATGTCCCGGGAGCCCAAATTCTGCCCTACCCTCGCCCTTGGACCTAATGACCCAGTCTCCCTCATGCAAAAATACCTTCACCTTCTTTGAGAAAGGCCACAAACATCACCCCAAGACTAAACTTTCATCTAGATTTCCTTATTCTTTTGGTCTTTTAACAGATCTGGGGATGGAACCCAGAGGCATTTGATCTCTGAGCTACACCCTCTGCCCTACTTTTTATTCTTTATTTTGAAATAGGGTCTCATTAAGTTGCAGAGGGCCTCACTAAGTAGCTGAGGCTGTTTGTGAACCAGGATCCTCAGTCTCAGCCTCCCGAATGCTGGGATTACAAGCATGTGCCACCACGCCTGGCTAGACATCCTTAATCTTATTATTAATGTCCCAAATTTGATTATCTGAATCTGGCACAGATGAAGCTCTGGGTATAATCTATCTTGAGGTATAACTCATCTTTATCTATAAACCTTTGAAACAAAATTATGAATTTCCAGTGATACCATAACAATAATGTGTTTTCTAGACTGAAGCCAGATCCACTCATCTCTTTACATAATCCCTTCTGTATTTTCAACTACATAGTTTCTCTGAGGCCCTCTACTGTGAATCACACCTATCTAAATGGAGCTTCAGTCCTGGCATTGTGGCACATGCTTGTAATCCCAGCATTTTGGAGGCTTAGACAAGAGGATCATGGTTCATGGCCAGCCTCATCTACTTAGTGAGGTCCTTTGCAACTCAATGAGACACTGTTTCAAAACAAAAAAATAAAATAAAATAAAAATAGGGCTGGGAACGTAGCTCGTATGTAGAATGCCCCCTGGATTCTATCCCCAGTACCACAAAAAATTAAAAACTAAAATAAAAAAAGGAGCCTCAATTAAAACTGACTGAGTATTTCTAAATGACATGCAAACAAATTAATCTTAGCATCTATATGTAGAATATGGTCTTTTTTCTATCATATATAAAAACCAACAACGATCAAGAAAATGACTAAATTTACAACTTTGTAGCATTTTTATTAAATTATATTACAATAAGTAACCAATATATAATATATAATGCACAAAAATTGCCTCTAAAAGTTCTGTAGAATACAAGAAATCTATTGACAAAAATAGATAACATTTTCAAAATTGCAATGGATTCATCTAATAATTATTTACATGATACTAAGTGGATAAAAATGACTTAATTTAAATATGTTCTATTTATTACAATAGGAATAAGGTTCCTATATCACTTAAGTCAATTATAAAAATATAAACTATAAGTTTTACAATATATAATATACACTTAGGACAAAGACAAGAAGGTTTCATCATAAAGAATAAATGAGTGATGTGTGCATGCATGCCTCTACCATCTTTTTTTTTGGTGGTACTGGGGCTCCTGGAAGCCCTTCTACCTCCGGGCTACACTCCCAGACCTATTTTTATATTTTTTTATTTGGAAACAGGGTCTCTTAAGCCAGCGAGGCTGGATCTGAACAAACGCAATCCTCCTGTCTCTGCCTCCCAAGCGCGGGGATTACAAGTGTGTGCCACCACACCCGGCTGCCTCTACCATCTTTTATCCCATTAAGATGTGTACCTAAAATGCACCATTAAAAGAAATTTTAAAAAGAATAAACTAAATACACATTATATTAAAGAAGAGAGCCCTCTATATGTAACTTTGGTTAGTGATGTTCAAATATTCCTTTTTTATTTTTTGTATTATTGGGTATTGAATACAAGAGCATTCTACCTCTGAGCTATACCCAAGTAACTCAAACAAGGTCTCAGTTTCAGAGGGCCTCCCTCACTAAATTTCTGAGGCTGGCTGAGATCCTCCTGTCTCAGCTTCCCAAGTACTGGGATTATATGTGTGTGCCACCGCACTTGGCTCCAAAATTCATTTACATTCAAAGAAACAGTATCTAAATTTATATAATTATGTAAAGAGTAAAAATAATTCAAGCTCTGCCCTTAAATTCTAAAATATTTGTCATGCACTTCAATAAAAAACAGGGTATGTTTCTTATAATTCTATAGTATGAAAGATATAAAAGGTAATATGTTCAATTTATAGAAATGCCATTTAAAAAGTGAATTGGAAACAGGCAAATTTAAAAAATGTTAAAAATTTCAGAAAATATGAAAATGCTGGTAAATAACTTTAAGCCTTAGAAGAATATTATTACCTGTGATTCTGATACTATTCCATAATTCAACTTTCATATTTGTCCTTTGCAATATAATTTTGTAAAAGTGAATAATTAAATTTAAAAGCATTATCTGTTTATAATATTTTAAATTAAAACATAGTAAATGTCCAAATAACAAGGATTTAAGCAATCTTTAGATTTGGAGGAAGATGGTGACTGAGTCAGAAACTACTATCAACAGAGAAATAATAGTTATAAATATGAGACAGAAAAAAGGGAGACTAGAATAACCTGAGAAGCAGAAAAGAAAGCGGCCCGCTTCGGTGGGGACTGCCATGTCACACCACTGTGCCTCACAGAATCAGACTCCAGGGAGGATAAGAAAAGGAGCTGAAGCAACCAGAACCAGTCCAGGCAGATGTAATTAAGCAGTTCTTTCAGTGCGAAGACAAGCTAAAAGTTTCAGCAGCCAAACCCACCACTGTCTCCAGAGATTCAGAGTGGAGCCCAAACCAGAAGGGAGATACACCAGCCTTACTGCCGAGGGCATGGCAATGATGCCATATTGCTAGCAAGCCACTGAGTTAACCATGGCCATGAAAGCTCCAGCAAAAGCACCAATGGAGCACCACTACAATCATAAGTGAAATGGTGGCCCCCTACAGGAGAAATCCCAGCATTGCATCTGCAGGGACTCTACCAGCTTTGATAAACTCTCTGGGTCTGAATTCTTGTGGTTCAAGGCAGTGCAGAAAGAGAAGTGGCAGAAATTACTACACCCTAATTGCAGTTCCCTGAAGGAAAGCCCCCAGCCCAGCGACCTTAGAGTCTGGCACAGCTGCGACAAACTCCCTTGGTCTGAGACTTTGCAATACAATTCAGGGAAGGAGTGGTGGCAGCGGAGATAACCACACCCCCAGAGATCCAGAGCACAATACGTGAAGTCCTGGTAACTTGGAGAAGAACCCAGAGAAGGTGGGAGTGGGTTCTGCTGTTGATCATATCAGAAGCCCAGACAGACTCAGGCTCAGACCAGGAGAAAGTGTAGGGGGAATCTTACGCTTAACTCTGAACCCAATGAGCAGGATTTCCAGGAACACCACAGCCATTTCAATTGTGGGAAACAGGGAGAAGTCAGAATAGCCCAGCCCTAGCTGTGTAGAACTGAGACCCCTACATTGAGTTTGGTCTCAGAGGCATATGCTGCCAACAGAGGCAGAAAAAGACCTAGGCTCCAAGTCTATGGAAAGTGTGGAGGGTGATATTCACTCAGTATTAATTCCAACCCCATTGATAATGTCCATCTGCATAGACTGAAAAGTGTCATGAGAACCAGACTCAGAGGGAAAGGTCACCGTAGCAATCGGTATCTACATAGAGAGAGACCTCTGAATTTGTTTGTAGTGTCACATCAATTCATTGGTGGGATTGTTTGTTTTTTTTCATTCTTTTTTTTTTGTGTGTGTATACTTGATTGCTTTTGTGCTTTTTTTTTGGGGGGGAAG
The DNA here is from genome assembly GCF_963383645.1 of Muscardinus avellanarius. Lineage (NCBI taxonomy): Eukaryota > Metazoa > Chordata > Mammalia > Rodentia > Gliridae > Muscardinus > Muscardinus avellanarius. The sequence goes on along the minus strand of NC_137803.1, from coordinate 42,666,304 downwards.
GGGTTTGTGGGTCTTTTATTTTGTTTTGTTTTTATGATTTTTGTGTTGCTTTGTTTGTTGGTTTTTGTTATCTTTTAACCCTCATACAAAACCCACTCCCAAGCTTCTTACCTTGTACAAATCTACTCTCTACTCTCTCTCATCTATCTTTTCTTTTTATTGCTCCCTAGTCCTGTATTGAATCCAATTCAATATATATATTGAAACTATATATTGGTTACTAGAATTCTACTACATTGGTACTAACTCTAACCTCTAGTATATACTACTTTAACAAACTCATATACTATTTGACCCTATCTGATCTTACCCTATTCTTCCATTTGTTCCCTCTCTTCCCTCCTTACTAATATTTCACTGTTGATCACAACTTGCCCTTGAATATACCAGCTGACACATAGAGACTGAAAGAAATCTACAAAGAATAACAGGTACAAACTTCTGAAATCAGGGGAAAGAGAATCAACAACAGAGCAGTGAGCTCCCACAACTCCACAATAACAGAATCTGATAACACAGAAATGCAGAGATTTCCAGAAGATCAAATCAGGAATGTAACTATAGAAATAATTCAGGATTTTAGAAAATAATTTAGAGTGAGTCTGAAAGAAATAAAGGATGCAATCATTGAAGTAAAGGCATCAATTCAAACTAATAACAATCAATTAGAACAAATGGAGAATGGATCTCACTCCTAGAAGATGATCATTCCAAAAATGAACACATGGTTTATAATATAAAAAAACACACATTTTCAACAGGAATTGCACATCAAAGAAATATGGGCCTATCTTAAGAGAGCTAACCTAAAAATTATCAGCAGAGAGGAAGGAAAAGAAGGTGAAACCAAAGGGATCAACAATCTGTTCAAAGAAGTAATAGCAGAATATTTTGCAAACATTGAGCATGAGGTTGATACACAGGTTCAGGAAATGTATAGAACTCCCTTTAGACAAGATCTGAGAAAGTTTCCCCACACAACATAATAGTCAAAATGAGCAATGTAGCCGGGCATGGTGGCACAAGCTTGTAATCCCCAAGCTTGGGAGGCGAAGACAGAAGGATCACACTGGTTTGAAGTCAGCCTCGCTGGCTTAAGAGACCCTGTTTCCAAATAAAAATATAAAATAGGTCTGAGAGTGTAGCCCGGAGAAGGGTTTCCAGGAACCCCAGTACCAAAAGAAAAAACAAATAAAATAAACAAATAAATAAATAAATAAATAACCAATGTAGAAGCCAAAGAGAGAATCGTAAAGGCAACAAAAACAAAAGGCCAAGTGACATCTTAACAGGCAAACCAATTAGAATCACTCCAGACTTCTCAAACCAAGTCATGAAAGCCAGAAGGGCCTGGAATAAGACATTCCAAACTCTGAAAGAAAACAACTTCCAGCCAAAAATTTTCTACCCAGCAAAATTATCAAATTATATGGGGAAATAAGAAGCTTCCATGACAAAAAGAAGCTGAAGAAATTTATGTCTTCAAAACCAGCACTAGAGAAAATACTCAGAGATTAACTCCAAAGAAGAAATAATTAATACACACCAGAATCAGAGAAACAAGAACTTCCATCCAGCAGACAACTAAGCAAAAATGAACAAACAGTATTTCAAATGGAATAAAATCTTAACATGTTAGGAATTAAAAAGCATCTCTCAATAATCACACTGAATGTAAATGGGCTCAATTTGCCCAATAAAAAAGACATAAAGTGGCAAAATGGATTAAAAAAACAGAACCCATCTATCTGCTGCTTGCAAGAAAAAAACCTGAAGGTAAAGGGCTTGAGCAAGGTAATTCATGCCAATGGAACTCGAAGGCAAGCAGGAGTAGCAACTATGATATCAGACAAGGTAGATTTCTAGCCCAGGCTTATTAGAAGAGACAAAGAAGGTCATTTTTTACTGGTAAAAGGAACAATCCAACAAGGGGAAATAACAATAATCAACATTTATGGCCCAAACATAGGTGCAGCTACTTTCATAAAGCAAACACTCTGTGACATTAAACCACATATAAATCTGAATACAATAATACTGGGACACTTCAATACCCCTCTCACACCATTAGACAGATCATCTAGACAAAAGGTCAACAAAGATGCCTCAGAACTAAAGAATACCATTAATCAAATGGACCTGTTAGACACATATAGAATATGTCACCCAACTAGAGCAGAGTACACATTTTTCTCAGCTGCTCACAGAACCATCTCCAAAATAGATCACATCCTGGGACACAAAATTAGCACTAGCAAATTCAAAAAAGTGACACTTCCCTGTGCCTTTTCAGACCATAATGGAATGAAGTTAGAAATCAACTATAAAAAGACCCAAAGAAACCACATGGACATGTGGAGGCTGAACACCACACTTCTGAATGAAGAATAGGTCATGGAAGACATGAGTTGAAATCAAGAAATTTCTAGAAACAAACAAAAATAAAGACACAACATATCAAAACTTCTGGGACATTTTGAAGGCAGTATTAAGAGGAAAATTTATAGCACTGAGTGCTCACATAAGAAAAACAGAATATCATCAAATAAATAACCTAAATGACACACCTCAAAGCCCTTGAAAAACAGGAACAATCTAATCCCAAAGCCAGTCACCCAAAAGCTGATTCTCAAAAAAATTTAACAAGATCGACAAACCACTAGCCAACCTAACTAAAAAAAAAAGAAAGAATCAACCCAAATTATGAAGATAAGAGATAAAAAAGGAGATATTACTACTGACAGTGTAGAAATCCAGAGGATTATCAGAAACTACTTTGAAAAACTATACTCCAACAAAGATGGAAAATCTGGAGGAAACTGACAACTTTCTATATAAATACAACTTTCCTAAACTGAGAAAAGAAGATATAGAACACTTAAACCAACCAATAACAATCAAAGAGATTGAAACAGCAATAAAGAGCCTATCATCAAAGAAAATCCCAGGACCAGATCATTTCCCAAGTGAATTCTATAAAACCTTTATGGAAGAGCTAATACCAGTACTCCTTAATCTATTTCATGAAATAGAAAAAAGTTAAATTCTCCCAAATACGTTCTATGAAGCCAATATCAAATTAATACCAAAACCAAACAAAGACAGTTCAAGGAAGAAAAACTACAGACGTATATCTCTGATGAACTTGGATGCAAAACTATTAAACAAAATACTAGCAACACGCATTCAAAACCACATCAAGAAAATCATTCACCATGACCAGGTAGGTTTCATCCCAGGGATGCAAGGCTGATTCAACATACAAAAATCAATCCATGTAATTCACCATATAAACAGAACCAAGGACAAAAATCACATGATCATTTTAATAGATGCTGAAAGAGCATTTGATAAAATTCAACATCCATTTATGATAAAAAAAAAACACTGCAGATAATTGAAATAGAAGAAACATATCTCAACATTATTAAGGCAATCTACAATAAGCCCACTGCCAACATCATATTAAATGGGGAAAAACTTCAAGAATTCCCCCTAAAAACAGGAATGAGACAAGGCTGTCCATTATCACCACTTCTCTTCAATATAGTACTAGAGACCCTAGCCAGAGCAATAAGGCAAGAAAAGGAAATCAGAGGAGTACAAATAGGAAAAGAAGAACTCAAGCTTTCATTATTTGCAGATGACATGCTACTATATTTAGAAAACCCAACAAACTCAACCAAAAGGCTTATAGAACTGATCAACAAATTCAGCAAAGTATCTGGATACAAAATCAATCTTAAAAAATCAGAAGCTTTTCTGAACACCAACCATAAATCCACTGAAAAAGAAATTCAGAAAACACTTCCACTCAGGATCACCCACAAAAAAATAAAATACTTAGGAATAAACTTAACTAAGGAGGTAAAAGATCTCTACAAAGAAAATTATAAAACATTGAAAAAAGAAATTGAAGAAGATCTTAGAAGATGGAAAGAACTTCCATGTTCATGGATAGTCAGAATAAATATTATCAAAATCGACATACTTCTAAAAGTGATCTACAGATTCAATGCAATGCCCATTAAACTACCAAGATCATTCCTCACAGACATAGAAAAATCGGTCCTCAAATTTATTTGGAATAACAAAAGGCCCAGAATATCCAAAGTAGTTCTCAGCAACAAAAAACCATGCAGGAAGAATCACAATACCTGACTTTATACTACAAAGCCATTGTAATAAAAAACAACATGGTACTGGCTCAGAAACAGATACATAGACCAATGAAGCAGAATAGCAGATTCATAAACAAGTCCACACACTTTCAGCCAATTGATTTTTGACAAAGGGCCAAAAATATACACTGAAAAAAAGATAGCCTCTTCAACAAATGGTGTTGGCAAAACTGGTTAACAATATGCAGAAAATTGGAAATTAATCCCACTTTCTCACCCTGCACAAGAGTCAATTCAAGATGGATCAAAGACTTAGAAATTAGACCAGAGATCTTAAGGCTCTTCAAAGAGGACATAGGTCCAATACTGCAACAAATTGGCACAGATAAAAACTTTCTCAACAAGATCCCAAAGGCACAACAAACCAAAAGGTGAATCAATGCATGGAATTGCATGAAATTAAAGAGCTTCTGTTCAGCAAAGGAAACTGTCAAAAACCTCAATCTGGAGCCAACAGAATTGGAGAAGATTTTTGCAACCTACCCCTCCAATAGAGGACTAATATCTAGAATATATAGAGAACTCAAAAAACTCAACACTAAAAAACCAAATCATCCCATCAAAAAATGGGCAAGTGAACTAAATCGATACTTCAAGAAAGAATAAATTCAAATGGCCAATAAATGAATGAAAAAATGCTCAACATCATTGGCAATCAGAGAGATGCAGATTAAAACTACCCTGAGATTTCACCTATGTCCAACTGGAATGGCAATCATTCAAACACAAACAATAACAAATGCTGGTGAGATGTGGAGAAGTGGTGTGGGAGCCATTAAGTACTTCCCCATTTCCTTGGCCATTGAAGGGAACCATTAAGGTCTTCCCCTTATCTTTACTAAAAGAGTACTTCTGACTATCCTTGGTCAACAAGGTTTGGGGTCATGGAGGTTTCAAAGTAATTAAGACTCTCTCAGAACTAATGATGCTATTGTTCAGTCTGAGATAAGATTAGGTTTGTGTTGTTTGTGTTGCACCAGGGTATTGTTTGACCTGCCTGTGATGTATGTACTTTGGACTTGTCATTCTTGTATTCTGGTGTATGTAACCTGAAACTAGAAACTGCATAAATAACCACAAAAGAATAAACCCAGGGTCAGCCCAGTAGAGACTGGCGACTCTCCCATGCTTGAAGTCTTTAATCCTTACTCCTGTCTTTGGAACCGTACTTTTGCCAGCTGGCTCTGGCAAAGTGGGAACTCTAAAGCATTGTTGGTGGGATTGCAAATTAGTGCAACCACTCTGGAAAACAGTATGGAGAATCCTCAGAAGAAGGGAACAAATCTACCATTCGATCCAGCAATACCACTTCTGGGTATCTACCCAAAAGAAAAGAAACCAAACTACCAAACTAATGCATGTGTATCTATGTTCATAGCTGCACAATTCACCATAGGCAAACTGTGGAATCAGTCAAGATGTCCATCAACAGATGAATGGATTACAAAACTGTGGGATATGTACACAATGGAATTTTACTCAGCCATAAAAAAAATACAGTTGTGTTATTTTCAGGGAAATGGATGGATCTTGAGGACATTATGCTAAGTGAGATTAGTCAGTCACAAAAAGTAAGGATGCTTTCCCTAATATGTAAAAGCTAGGGTGAATGGGGTCATAGGAGGAAGTCCAGGTGAAAAAAAGAGATCCTATAGATGAGCAAAAAAGGCAACCTAACTGTGGGGATGGGAGGTGGGGAGAGGGAAACACTTTAAAGCACATGATGTACTTATTCATATCGAAGTCAACCACTAAACCAAGCATGGGAGGGAAGGATGGTGAGGGAGTGAGGTGGGGACTGGGTGGGGGCTGGCTGGGTGATATGTGCATTTATGTATACACAAGTTTTTTACCCCATTATGATGTATAAATACAATGCCCCAATAAGAAAGAAAATTAAATCTAAAAAATAAATAAATAAAATAAAAGGTTTTTGTGTAAAAAAGAAATCTTTAAACCATTAATATATATTTTAAAATGTAAGATGATATTGAAATATGTTTTTATATAGTATAAGAGAAACATGCCACCGATTACTTTTATGCATAGAATAATATATAATTTTTAAAACCTCTTATAAGGATATAAGGATATGAAAAATATTATTAACAGTGAGTATATCTAGATAGTAAGATCAATATTTCCATCTACTCATTTGAGTATATTCTAAACAGTGGATAATGGACACTGAGTACTTGTGCTACTTAAAGCATGAAATAACTTCAGTCATTTTTTTGTATAACAAATTCCTTCAGAATCTATGAGTATTGCAAGGAAGAAAAGGGGATATATTAATAGCAACTGCCGCAAAGTGATGGGAAAGCCCCAACAGAAAGACCTTACATGCGACTACAAGGAAAGACTTTAGAGATGGTAAAGGAAGAAACACCTTTCAGAGGGTCTGATATCAAGTGTGACAAGATTGACAACTATAGCACTTGGGCAGAGAATAAGCACAGCCATCTGTACACACACACACACACACACACACACACACACACACACAGCATTCAACCTGGAAAGCATAAAGTAAAAAGAAATGAAATAAACATAAAGAAGCAAGAAGGAAGTTATAAGCATAAAAACACAGATTAACATATTAGGGTTCAAAAGAATATAGAACTATTAAAGCTATATCTTTATTTAAAATTTTCAGATTGAAAATATAATTTAAAAAATAAAAATGTACGCAATTAGAAAGTAGGCAGAGAAAAGCATAAGACAGTATTCTATATATCATAATATGGTAATTTATTTGGAAGTTTTAATCTGGTTAGATTATGTCCTAAATTATTTAAATTTTAAATAAACTTTAAGAATTAATATATAGACTGATATAAATTCATATGATAAATTAAATCATTATCCATAAAAAAGAAAATAGCAATTTAAATAATGAAAATGAACAAAAACTGTTATATTTTCACCACATTCTATTAAATTTTTAAGAGAAAGTTGTTAAATATGTATTAATTCTCTGGATAGTAAGAAAGTAAGTGTACTAGTATTGGGAAGAGGTTTTAAAATGTATTAATGTACCAGTATTGGGAAAGATTTCCAATTTTAAAAATATATCCTTTATACTAAGAAGGTCAGGGCTAGCAGAAAGGAGGGACTTGTAATTTACATTTCTAAAGTGAAGGAAAGAAAGCCCAAGCCAGGAAAGAGGCTTCTTTACATTTCTAAAAGAGAAACAAATGGCCTAAGGGAAATCTGAAGAAATCCCAGATCCCTGAAAAACAATTTCACACACCTTGGGGGATGGAACAAGAGGTGTAGAGGGCTGTGTTTGGAGGCAGGACAGCTGCCCCCCTTCCCCTTCTGGGGCAAATCTGCCTGGAGACAGCAGAGACTGGGCTAGAGATGGGGCTAGCATATCTACAGATCAAAGGACCTGCCTCAGACTTGGGCGGGATAAAAACACTTAGTAAACTGGAGTTTGATGGTATTTTCATTAGAATTGCCCCCCTGTGCCTCTCTCCAGCTTAGGGCTGTAACTATCTCTGTATTTCTATCTTTTAGTAAACTTCTTTAAATCTTCAGCAACTGTCCAAGCTATGCATATTTATTCTTAGCTTAGGACAAGAATCCACGGTCTTTTTCTGGTTTTGGTCATTTTGGGTTTTGTTATGGGTTGGGGGTAAATGTGTCCGGGACCCTAGCAGGGGTTCCCGGGGAACAGTTTCTCCACAACCATAACAGTAAGAAAACTTCAAAGTTATTTTATAAAGCCAGAATAATCCTGATAAGAAAATCTATCAAATATAGCACAAAATAAGAACACTGAAATACAGATTTATGAATATGGATGTAAAATATTCAATAAAATACTTGCAAGTCAAATTCAGCAGTAAATTAAAAGAACAAAACCATAACTAAAAGGAGTTCAGCCAGTAAATTTAAAAATGGTTAATTATTAATATACTACATCATTTCAATAGGTCAAATGAGAAACTTATGAAATAATCTTCACAGATGCCCACAAAGTTATTTTTATTAGTTAATATGAATTCTTCATAATAGCTCTTATAGCAGGGTATATTTAAAAAATTAACATGGTACCAGGAACATATTTGAAATAAATGTTTAGATAGCTTTAAGTACTTTTTCAAAATAAAAGATTATAAAGGCATATTTCATAGATGCCACTTAATATTTTAGATATATAAATGCCACACACACACAAATTATATATAATATATATATATATATATATATATATATATATATATATATATATATATATTTGGCTCTCTATTAGCTTTGTGTGCACTACAAAATCACTCAGCCTATCTGGAAAGGTTTCCTATTTGGTAAATTGTTAGTACTAACTATTATCTCATCTATTTTTGAGAAGCTTATTGCTAGATTTGAAAGATTTTGAAGAAAATATCTGGAATAAAAACATAGTTACTTGGATGCTTTTTAGTGTTATAATTCAAAAGGTAGTAATAAAAGTTAGCTGTCTATTGACAATAACCCAAAATTATGAAAACACTAGTTTATATTTAAAAGGAATTCACTTATTCATAATTTTCTTCTGCAAACTGGATTATGAAAACAATTTTGTATGTCTGTCATTATTCAAGAAAAATAAAAAATAAATATTTCTAAACCCTTAAAAGTTATTGCTTATTACCCTATTAAATAAACTGTGTGTGACTTTTCTGAATCACAAAAACTTTTTAAATGTTTCAGATAATAGAATTATTTTCTAAACATTTTTAACTATGGGAAGAGCCAACTATAAAGAAGAAAAAGGAAATTATAGAGAACCTATAATTTTACATTTAAGAACAATTGATGATGATGATGATGATGATGATGATGATGATGATGATGATGATGCAGTACTGGGGATGAAACCCAGGGGTACTCATCCTCCGGGCTATACCCCCAGCCCTATTTTTTATTCTTTGTTTTGAAACAGAGTCTCACTAAGTTGCAAAGGGCCTCACTAAGTAATAGCTGAGGCTGTCCACAAACCATGATCCTTCTGTCTCAGCCTCTTAAATGCTGGAATTACAAGTGTGCACCACCACACCCAACTTTCACATTATTTTAAAGTACTTAATCAATTTTAAGATTTTTTTCAGTTTATCAAAGATATTGGTTTAGAAATGAATAAGAAAATATATTTAATAGATTCAATTACAATAAAAATAGAGAAAATTCTATGTTAATTAGGTAAAGGCTAAATTGGAAGTAAAATATGCCTTAAGTTTCAAAAAATCAGTTAAGTTGTATGTGCAATTAGTCATCACAAATCTTGCTTTTTTCTTGAATTAGAAGTTTCAATTACATACTAAAAATAATAATGTGGTGATAATGCACATCATTACTCTTAATTGAGTGCTTAACCTGCGCTTCTTGAAAATGTATCTTAGCCAGGAGTAGTGGTGCACACTTGTAATCGCAGTACTTGGGAGGCTGAGACAGGAGGATTCAGATCCGTGGCCAGCCTCAGCTACTTAGTGAGGCCCTTTGCAACTTAGTGAGACCCTGTTTCCAAATAAAGAATAAAAAATTGGGCTAGGGGTATAGCTCAGAGACAGAATGAACTGTGTTAAATCCCTAGCACAGAGGAAAAAAGAAAGAAAGAAAGAAAGAAAGAAAGAAAGAAAGAAAGAAAGAAAGAAAGAAAGAAAGAAAGAAGAAAGAAAGAAAGAAAGAAAGAAAGAAGAGAGAGAGAGAGAGAGAGAAAGAGAGAGAGAGAGAGAGAGAAAGGAGAGAGGGAGGGAGGGAGGAAGGAAGGAAGGAAGGAAGGAAGGAAGGAAGGAAGGAAGGAAGGGTTGTGACATTCAGCTGGGCGGTGGCACACTCTTATAATCCTAGTAGTTGGGAGGCTGAGACAGGAGGAGGGCACAGGTTTGAAGCCAGCTTCAGCTACTAAGTGAGGCCCTCCACAATTTAGTGAGATCCTGCTTCAAAATAAATATAAAATAGGTCTGGGGATATACTCCGGAGGTAGTAAGCCCCTGGGTTCCATCCCAGTGCTACACACACACACACACACACACACACACAAATGTATTCTTAAAGGCTTATATAATGAGAAAAACATAGGAAAAACTTTATCATGTTCTCACTTTCCCTAAAAAGTATGATAGTCCCTAAATGATTTCTAAAATTGAAAATTATTATTAATCTTATACATTCACAATTTTTCATGAAAATATTTTATGAAATCAAATTAAGGAAGACCATATTTGATATTTTATACATAATCAATGACATTTTTAAAAAGATTGTTCAGTGAATAAATTTTCCCTCTCTGAAATTGTTTTATTGATGGATATATTATCATAGGTGACAATTTAAATATGATTGGAAAGTTGAGGTTTTTAATAACACTGCAATATTTTAAAATTTTATTTACCATGTTACACATCACTTGTACTTGTAGTTGTCCCTAACAAAGAATTGTACATTTTAGGAAGCTACAAGAATACTTTTTAAAGAACATTTTTGTTAAACTAGGACTTGAACCTGGTGGAGGTGGTAGGGTCCTACCTCTGAGCTATACCCCTAGCCCTTTTTTATTTTGATTTTGATATTGAGTCTGTAGTAAGAGGCGAAAGATTTATACGATCTGAAGAGAAACCATATTATCAAAGTGGCAAGCATAAAGAAATCAAACAACAAATGCTAGGGAGGATGTGGGGAAAGAGGAAGTCTTTTACACTGTTGGTGGGAGTGCAAACTAGTTCAGCTGCTATGGAGATCAGTGTAGAGATTCCTTAGAAAACCGGGAATGTATCCACCATACGATTTGGCTATACCACTCTTGGGTATGTTTCCAAAGGGGTTGAAATACAGTAACATATACATACCTATATTCATAGCAGCACAATTTGTAATAGCCAAAATATGGAACCAACCTAGGTCTCGATCAACAGATGAATGGATTGCAAAATTATGGGATATACACACAATGGAATTCTACTCAGCTATAAAGAAAAAAATCATGCCATTCACAAGAAGATGGAAAGACCTGGAGAAACATTATGTTAAATGAGACCAGCCAAGCACAGAAAGAGAGGGACATATATTTTCTCTAATATGTCCAAACAAGGTACTATTAGGAATACCAAAGGGACTCCAGATAATGGAGAGGAAACCAAAGCAAAGCTGAAATGGAAGGATAGGAGATGAAGAAGGCTGAGGTTGACTAATGGAGAAGCTACATTTGAATATGAGTATAAATGTGAATGTAGCATGGTCAACCTGGACACTCATTGTTGGGAGGAGTGGTAGGGGAACTGGAGGGTATGAGGGGCCCCAAGCACAGTCTGAATTTATGCCATTTTCAATATGATCTACATAAAAATAAAACAAGAAATAGGGTCTTGCTAAGTTGATGGTCTTAGTACGTTGCAGGGGCTCACCTCAAACCTCAGATCTTCCTGTCTCAGCCTCCTAGGTATTGGTATTACAGGCATATGCCACCATGCCCAGCACATGAATACTTTTAAATCATAGAAATTATGTGAATGGCTACTCTCTATACTCAACCTCAGAAAACTATTTCCAGACTCAAACTGCAGAATCCTCTTACTTCCCCCTGTTTATATCACCTTCTTTACTGCCCCCCATTTATTAATTGATTCTCTTACTTATTCAACTAACATTTTTTGAATTCCTAATATTAAACAGGCACTGAAAAATTATGCAGAAATTAAACAAAAATTATAATGCATCTCATGCCCTCAACAACTTTATAGTCTTAAAAGAAACAATTGATTGAGTGCAGATTTCAACAGTGTTGTAAGAGTTCGGGACTACAATTGGAGTGTAATTAGAGTTTACTGCAGACAGAAGAGAGTGAGGAGACGGTCTTAGAAGGATTTTCCTGTTCCCATATGAATTCTTAGACCAGAGGATTGAGCTAGACAAAGGCAAGACTCAGGGGTGAACTGTCAAATCTTGTATGTAATGAGAAGGAAGGGTTATTTGCTTGTTTGTGTTATGAGGAGTTGGAAGAAAGAAAGCATGTGTTACATTCTGGGAATCTTCAATTTTTCTGCACAGCTAGTTTATGTAGTTAGAAGGAAAGAAATAGTAGGAGAGAGGCTTGAGAAATAAGCAAGGGAGAGTTCTAAAGGGAATTGTATCACCATCTGTCTAATTAATCAATTTTTTCCAGGTACTTCAGCTCAGTTTTAAGTTTAGTTTTTGTTTTGTAGGTTTGTTTGTTTGTTTGTTTGTTTGTTTGTTTGTTTTCAGCCTTGACTGTTTGGGGATTCTCCTACATTACCTCTGCAGAGTGTCTAACTTATTATCATGTTAATTCATGTTTTTTTTTCTTTAAGTTGCATCAATCAAAACAAAATAGAGACATTTTAAAACAAAAATGAAAGTAAGGAATAAAAACAAAATTTTGAGAATATAAACTCTCACTAAAGACATTTATAAAAATTATAGTTTAATAACAATGAAAAAATGAAGCCAAGCAGGGTGTGGTGGCGCACGCTTGTAATCCCCGCGCTTGGGAGGCAGAGACAGGAGGATCATGCAGGTTCGAAGTAAGCCATGCATGCTAGTTTAGGAGACCCAGTTTCCAAATAAAAAAATATAAAAATAGGTCTGGGAGTGTAGCCGGGAGGTAGAAGGGCTTCCAGGAACCTCAGTACCACCAAAAAAAAAAAAAAAAGAAGAAGAAGAAGAAGAAGAAGAAGAAGAAGAAGAAGAAGAAGAAGAAGAAAAAGAAGAAGAAGAAGAAGCAGCAAAATAGTAAGATATGATAGGCAAAAAGAAATGTACAGAAAATGTTAATCCAAGACAGGAATGGTTGTGCATGCCCGTAATCCCAGTAGTTGAGAGGCTGAGATGGAGGCTGGGAGGCTGGCAGGTTTGAGGACAGCCTTGGCAATGTAGTGAGATTCTCAGCAGGATAGGGAGACCCTATTTCAAAACAAACAAAAATAGCTGGGCGTGGTGGTGCACACTTGTAATCCCCGTGCTTGGGAGGCGGAGACAGGAGGATCGTGCAGGTTCGAAGCCAGCCGCGCTGGCATAAGAGATCTTGTTTCCAAAAATAAAATAGGTCTGGGAGTGTAGCCCGGAGATAGAAGGGCTTCCAGGAACCCCAGTACCACCAAAATAATAATTAAAAATAATAATAATAATAAATAGAAAATAAAAATAAAACTAATATCGAGCTTGGAATGTCGCTCAGGGGCAAAATGACCCTAGATTCTATCACCAGTACCACACATTCACACACATAAAATGTTTAACTGGGAAAATTATAATGAAGTATTTATTGTTTTAATTAATAATAAATTATCTTAAAGCAATTATTAAATATAATAAGCATGAAATGGTAGAAAATGTAATATATATGAGAATTGATTCTTAGGTCCATAAAACAACTGTTGAGAAAGGGAGTTTTAAGTGTTGATTATGATTTATGTCCGATAAGTGAAATGTGCATTTCAAACATATAATTTATAATTTCAAATCTTGTAAAGCATTTGCCTATTGCTTTCAAAGCCCTGGGTTCAACCTCCAACACTGAAAACAAAGAGATAAAAACAAAACAAAAAAATAAAGGAGGACTGAATTTTAAACATTCTAAACTTACTTTTATAATGTTACATAAGACAAAAAATTGAAATCTACTGCCTTACTGTGATATTTTAATACAGCTCATACAGTAATTGATAGGTCAGTCAGAATATAAATCAGAAAACGAAAGACTTAAATAGTAAAATTAACATAGATGAAAAAAATGAACCTACTTAGAATAGTGTTCCCAAATCAGAAAAAAGTTATCTTTTAATGAAATAGTTATGCAAATTTTGCATATTTTAGGATACAAATTAAGTCCTAATAACTCTAAGTAATTTGGATGATATAGACCACTTTTAAGAACATACTGTAATTGTGTTAAAATTAATTTTAAAACAACTAAAATTTAATGAAGATAAAAAGGTTAATTTGAGACTAATCACAGATTGATTTTTGCAAAGAGTTTGTCTTCCAGAAATTTCAGTGAAAATTGGATAAGGTCTGACTTAGAAAATTTAACTAGATAAATGAAGCAATAGGTCATGGGCATGTTTAGAGATTCCTATCTTAATATTTCATTTCTCCATCAAATAAAACATAATGTATGCAGTTAAAATCACAATATCAACCATATTTCTGAAGGAAATGAACAAGATAATGCTGAAATTTAGAGAATAGTTTCATGACCTTGGGATGTGGAAGATTTCTTAAGTTCAGAAAAGCACAAAGCTCAAATGAAGGCATTCATAAACTTTATCACATTAAATTGGAACTCCTCTTCAGCAGAATTTACCATAAAGAAATGAAAGTTAACTTGGTACAGAGCACATACCTGTAATCCCAATATTTCAGAGGCTGAGACAGGAAGATTCCAGGTTCAAGGTTAGACTTAACAAAGTGAGACCCATAGCAACTTAGCAACTTAGCAAGACCCTGTTTCAAAATAATAAACAGGTAAAGGGGTGAGAGTATAGTATGGTGGTAGAATGCCCTTGATATCAATTCCTAGTAACTTTAAAATATTTAATCTCCATCATATTCAACAAATTTTTACAAATCAGAAAAGATAAAAAATAAGGAGCAGAATTTTCATGGAATAGGAGATACAAATGACTCCTAAAGGCCACTAAAATATGTAATCCCATTAATAAATATGGGTTAAAACACCATAATGAGTTACAACTAAAGATCCTTACATTAGAAAGTAGCAAGGGTCTTCATAGCTCTAGGTAGGAATGCAAAATTTACACAGGAATTGTGTATTTCCTTTTGTTATTCTATTATTTCTTTTTACTATTCTTTCTCTCCTTTTACTAGAATTAATAAGATGGCAGAATAAAGTTTTGACTTCAGGACTGTGGTGTAAAAATGGAAAGTTAAAAGTGGCTCCCAGCATGGGAAGTACTCAGCGCACCATGGATGACTTTAGATCTGAAGAGAACCCCAGCTAGGAAATGCAGGTGGCCTCAGAAAACAGCAATTTCAGGTAAACAAGCCACCAAGAAAACAGGGACCCCAGTGATCAAGCCTCAGGAACTGATTTCTGTCAAGCTTGCAGAAGCCTGAAAGCAGATTCTTCCCAGAATTTCCAGAAAAAAATGCAAGTCCATTTCAGTCTTGTTAGACATGGAGCAGAGGAACCCATTGAACTATGCTATGACCAGTTTTCAGAGAAATGCTGAGATTATAAATGGCATTGTGTTAAGGTGCTGAATCTTTGGTAATCTTTTGAATAACAATAGAAAATTAATATAAGCAGAATATTGTCTTTATGCTACATTATCTCTATTTATTGATAGAGGACATTTACTATTCATAGCAAATTAGTACAATCACTATTTCTTATTTTTAAATATGAAAACTCACTGTTTTTGTTAAAGCAGCTACTTCATTTGTTGTTGTCTTTGCTTCCTTCAAAACTTCAGCCACTGCTTCTTCTTTTTCCTCAATATGAATATTAGTGTTTTGTATTGATGCAGTATAGTGAGAATATAGAGTGTCAAGTTTATCCAGCTCTTTTCTAAACAGAAAAAACAACTGATTTTGTCCACATCAAAAGAAAAAAAGTATATTTAAATTCGTTTCAGATTTAATATGAGTCAACAGAATTTATTTCCAAAATTCTCCCGTTCCAAGAAAATTTCCAATTCCTAAAAAGCACCCATGAGATTAGTAATCAGTGAGAAAAAGTTACCAGTAATTTTTATGTTTCCGAAGGAAAGGAAGAGAAATGAAAAATTATTTATAAATTATTATTTGTTTATTTTTGGTGTTGAGTCTATATTCATTTCATTACATTGTTTTTCTAGCACCATCCTAGAGCATGGCATATTCCATAATAAGCCCTTCATTTATATAACTTGTTTACATTTTATAGAAAGCTTTTTTCTTTTATTTATTTTTTAATTATTTTTTTTATTTAGTGGTACTGGGGATGGAACCCAGGGACATTCTGCCTCTGAGCTACAGCCCCAGCCCTATTTTTTAATTCTTTATTTTAAAACATGGTCTGAGTTGCAAAGGGCCTCACTAAGTAGCTGAGGCTGCCTGTGAACAGCGGTCCTCCTGTCTCCGCCTTCCAAGCACAGGGGATTACAAGCTTGTGCCACCACGCCCAGCTCTGACTTTGCTATATTTTTGAATGTACATCATGTACATTAGGGAATTTCTCTGTTCTCTCCTCCCATACCCCTCAGTTAGGTTGCCTTACAAACATTACATGATCATTTAAATAGACACTGGAAAACATTCTATACACAATCCAACCCTATTTATGATAAAAGCACTGCAGAGTATCATAACAGAAGTAACATACCTCAACATCATAAAAACAACATACAGTAGGCCCACAGCCAAAATCATATTAAAGGGGGAGAAACTGTGAGAGTTCCTCCTAAAAACAGAAACAAGACAAGAAGGTCAATTATCACCACAACTTTTAAATATAATACTTGAGACTCTAGCCAGAGCAATAAGGCAAAAGAAGGAAATCAAAGGAGTACAAATTGAAAGCAAACAACTAAAACTATCCTTATTTGCAGGTGACATATACTATACTTAGAAGACCCAACAAACTCAACAAAAAGGTTCATAGAACTTATCAACAAATTCTGCACAGTGCTTGGATGGATATAAAATCAAACTTAAAAAATCAGAAGTGAGTCAGGCATGGTGGTGCACACTTGTAAAACCAGTACTTGAGAGGCTGAGACAGGAGGATCACACAGGTGAGGCTCTCAGCAACTTAGTGAGACCCTGTTTCAAAATAAAATATAAAATAGGCCTGGGGGTGTAGCCTGAAGGAAGAAGGTCCTGGGTTCCATTTCCTGCACCACAACAAATAAGCAAAGAAATAGATAAAAATAAAAATTAGAAACTTCCCTTATGACAAGCATAAATCCACTGAAAAAGAAATTCAGAAAACACTTCCATTCACAATATCCCACAAAAAATACATATAATTCTTAGGAATAAACCTAACCAAATGGTAAAAGACCTCTACAGAAATAATTATAAAACATAGAAAAAGAAATTGAAGAACTTAGAAGATGGAAATCTCTTCCATGTTCTTGGATAGGCAGAATAAATATCATCAAAATGGCCATTCTTCCAAAAATTATCTATAGAATCAATGCAATACCCATTAAATTCCCAAGATCATTCCTTACCAACATAAAAAAACTCAGTCCTTCTTTAAGGATTTATTTGGAGCAACAAAAAGTCCAGAATAGCCAAAGTGGTTCTCAGCAACAAATTCTATGCAGAATTTGTTGACTTCAAACTATACTACAAAGCCGTAGTAATAAAAACAGCATGATACTGGCACAAAAACAGATGCATAGACCAATAGAGCAGAAAAGAAGTCTCAGAAACAAATCCACAAACTTACAGCCAATTGATTTTTGACAAAGGGGCCAAAAACAAACACTGGAGGAAAGAATAGCCTGTTCATCAAATGGTGTTGGGAAAACTGGTTAATCATATGCAGAAAAATGGAAATAAACCCCAATTTTTCACCCTGCACAAGAGTTAATTCAACATGGATCAAAGGCTTTGAAATTATACTAGAGAACTTGCAGCTCCTTGAAGAGAGCATAGGTCCAATTCTTCAACATATAGGCACAGGTAAAATATTTCTCAACATGACCCCAAAAGTACAAGAAAGTAAAAAGAATACCAATTCTTAGGAGTGCATTAAACTGAAGAATTTCTGTACAGCAAAAGGACACTATCAAGAACCTCAACAAAGAGCAGATAGAATGGGAGAAAAATTTTGCCAACTACTCCTCTGATAGAGAACTAATATCTAGTACATACAGAGAACTCAAGAAACTCACCGCCAAAGAAAACAAGTAACACAATAAAAAAATGGCAAATGAAGTAAATAAACACTTCACAAAAGAAGAAATTCAAATGGCCAACAAATGTATGAAAAACATGTTCAACATCATTAGTAATCAGAGCGATGCAAATCAAAACTACTCTGAGATTTCACCTAACTCCAATTAGAATGGCAATCATTCAGAACACAAACAACAATAAATGCTGGCAAGGATGTAGAGAAGTGGGAACTCTAAAACATTGTTGGTAGGATTGCAAATTAGTGTAACCACTTTGGAAAACAGTATGGAGGATTCTCAGAAGAATAGGAATTAATTTACCATATGATCCAGCAATACCACTTCAGGGTATCTACCCCCAAAAATAGAAACCAAACTACTAGACTTATGCGTGGGTTCGTGGCTGCACAATTCACAATTGTCAACTATGGAACAAGCCAAAATGTCCATTGATAGATGAATGAATTACAAAATTATGGGAGATATACAGAATGAAATTTTACTTCGCTATGACTGATTAAACAAAACTGTGTTACTTTGCAGGAAAATCAATGGAACAGGAGAACATTATGCTAAGTGAGATTTAGTCAATGACATAAAGTAAAAAAATTAGATTCTCTCCCTAATATGTGAAAGCTAGCAAGTAAAAGGGGCAAAGGCACTAAACTCTACACAAAAAAGAAGAAACCCCAGATAAGGAAATAAGGCTACCTGAGAGCAATGGGAAAGGAGAAGAGGGAATTCCTTAATGTACATGAGGTCCATTCACAAACATTTCAGTCAATCACTAAGCCAAACATGAAATGGAGAGGAGGGAAAGAGAATGGGGTGGGAACTGGAGAAAGGCTAAATGAGTGATGTGTCCATGTATGCCTCTACCACCTTGCATTCCATTAAGATGTATGACTACAATGCACCAATAAAAAATTTAAAAATGAAATAGGACTAGGGTGTAGCTGGGAGGTAGAACATCCCTGGGTTCAATCTCCAGCCCTCCCCACAAACATCCTACAAATGGTTGTAAAGTAGAAACATTATAAAATAGATAAAGGCACATATATTTTATATACATTAGAAATTCACAAAAAAATGCCAGTTGCCAATAAACATATTGTGTGATTTTTAAATTTGCCCTGATTGTCATGCATCAACTCTAATTATATGGGTAGGGTCAACTAAAACTGAAGCACATAGCCCAGGTATAGAAGTAAAAATTACTGCAACAAACACACAAGAAATAGATTCTTTCTTACCCTTTCTTGACTGTGAGTATAGGCTTACCTATCAGAATTCTAGAAGCCAGATAGGCAATGAGAGGTGAAAATCCTAAGCATTCAGAATTGGTAAATTGGGCTATGTTTCCTTCTTTTGAAGTTTTTTTTTATCTCTCAGTCATACCTATTACCTCTACTTCCAAAAGGTAAGTATGGATTTTTGCCTGAGAGGTAGACAACTGCCTAGCATCAAGCCATGGAGGTCTATTTTAGCAGTTCCTCTATCCTAATTTTTGATGAGGTAATGGCACCAATCCCTTAGTATCCTGTGGATCTTTTGAATTGAAAGTTGCTACTCTGCTTGTCTTCACTGATAATTTAAATTTTATTATTCTTATACCTGCTAAACTATAAAAAATTCAGAATAAAATGGAAAGAATCACTCTATTTGTTGTTAAGAATTATTACCCAAGTAAAGTGAATGAGAAAGTGATATTGGCAGGGTAATAAATACACAGATAAATAAAACAAAGCAGAGAACTCAGAAATATATCCACAATATGCTCAGCTAATTTTGTAATAGCCAAAATATAGAACCAACCTAGGTCTCCATCAAAAGATGAATGGATTGAAAAATTAGGGAAACACACACAATGGAATTCTACTCAGCTATAAAGAAGAACAAAATCATGTCATTTGCAAGAAGATGGAAAGACCTGAAGAACATTATGTTAAGTGGGATCAGCCAAGCACAGAAAGAGAAGAGACATATGTTTTCTCTAATATGCCCACACTAGGGACTATTAGGAATACCAGAGGGGCCCCAGATAATGGAGAGGAAACCTCAGTAAAAATGTAATTTAATAGAAGCAATTTAACATATGATGCTAGAATGACTGGATATTCATAGGCAAAAAAGAAAAAGCTAAAATGAACCTCAAACTAAATCTCACACCTCACACACAATTTAACTAAAAATTATCCATGTATCTAAATATGAAGCATAAGAGTTACAACCTAATAATCAGAACGTGAGATCTTATATATAACACTAAACATATGATATAAAAGAAAGAACTGATAAATTATACCAAAATTAAAAATATTTGCATTATAATATACTCATTCAGAAAGCAGTAAAAACCTTTTATTATATAAAAATATTTACAAATAACATATCTAATTTTAAAAACTTGTATACTAGCTGGGCGTGGTGGCACATGCTTGTAATCCCAGCATTTGGGAGGCTGAGACAGTAGGAGGCAGCCTCAGCTACTTAGTGGGTCCTCTGAAACTCAGTGAGACCCTGTTTCAAAATAAAGAATAAAAAATAGGGCTGAGTTGTAGCTCAGGTAGAATGCCACTGGGTTTCATCCCTGGTACCGCAGGGAAAAAAAAAAAAAAAAACAAGTATCCTCAATACAGGAAGAATTCTCTATTCTCAATCATAAGAAAACAACAATCCAATTAGAAAATGAATTAGAAAAACACTTGAACAGATATGTTTCCAAGAAGAGAGTGCAACAGTAAATAAACCCTTGAAAATATGTGCAAATAAAATGCAAATTAAAACTATGATGAGGTAAAACTTCAAATGGCTAGATTTTTTTTTTTTACAAAACAATATATTGTAGAGAAAATGAACACCTCATATATTGCTGGTGTGAATGTGAAATACTATAGTCACTCTGGAAAATAATTTGGCTGTGTCTTATAAAACTGTATTTATCCCACAGATATTAAAAGTTATGTTTAGCAAATATTGTATATAAATATCCATGGCAGTTTTACTCTTAATAGGAAAAATTAAAATGAACTAGATGTCCATCAAGAGTGATTGCATAAACAAATTTCAGCATGTCCATACAATGGAATCCTACTCAGTAATAAAAAGAAATGATACATTCAACAACCAAATTGATCTCAGTGGCAATATACTGAATGAATAAAAACAACTTCCAGTAGTCAACAAAAGTGAATTAGCATTGATGAAATACGTTAGACAGTATCCAAGGAAAATATAACAGCATTAAAATTGTATGTAACTGAGAATATAGTTTAAAATATATGAAGCAAAAAACCGATGGAATTACCAAAAATTATGTACAGATATACTACTATAGTGGACAAGTTTATAGTCTTGTTCAACACTTGACAGAGTAAGTATCAAAAAAAATCAGTAATAATACAGAATAGTACTTCTAAAATATCACTTTGTGATTTGAGTTGAACCAGATATTCAGTATTTTGAAAAGGGCACAGATATTAATATTGTTAAAAAAAGATTAACTCTATCCAATGAAACAGGTGAAAATAATGATAAGAATATTTTCAGTTACACAAGAAATATTTACCAAAAGTGCCTTGTTCCTAATCCATCCATTTATATTCTATGCGTTTCAGTGGATTAAAACTATACAATATTCCCCGAGTGCTGTAAAATGCACTAGAAAGCATGATAATTAAAAACCTGTGTAAACTTAAAATATGTATATTTTGATAAACCAAAGGTCAAAAATTAATTATGGTGGAAATAAGAAAATGTAAATGATTGAATAATTATAAGAAATGCAACATATCTAACAATTTAGAGAAGAGATTTATTAAAGAATAGATAATCTTGTTTTTTTTTTTTATTTTTGTGGTTCTAGGGATTGAATCCAGGGCCTCGAGCATGCAACATTCTATCTATGAGTTACATCCCTAGTACAACTTTTTAATTTGAGAAAATTACATTCTAAATTGCTAAAGCTGGACTTAAACTCTTTTTTTTTAAATTTTCATCCTTCTGCCTCAGCCTCCTGCGTAGCTGGAATAATATGTAATCTTTTTATAAAATTTATTTTTATTGGTGCATTGTAATCATACATCACATTGGAATACAAGACGTAAGAGGATATACAAGCACACATCATCCAATTAGTCCTCATCCAGTTCCCATCCCATTCCCTCCCCCTCCCTCGATCCCATGCTTGTTTGGTGACTAACTTTGATACATATATTTATGTACCTCCTGCTTTTTAAAGAGGCTCCATCCTCCCCTATTCCATACCCTCTGATTGGTCACCTTAATTGCTTCAATATAGGGCCCTTTCTATAGCTCAACCACTTCCTGTTGCCCCTTTCCTCCTAGTTATTGCTGATTAGGGGAAGCATTTGGTTTTAATTTTCTGCGATGTTTCACTGTGCATGCCGCTTTGCAAATACCGATCTCACTCTTGACGGCCCCAGTTGTGGCCTGGCTACCCGGTGGACTGATCCAGACCTCACTGGCTCAAGCATTGGCCTTGCCTCATGGGAGGCCCCGATTCTGGTCTCACTGGCCCCGACACTGGCCTAACCCCTCAGCTGGCTCTGATCCTGGCCTCGGAGGCCCCAGCACTGGCCTTCCTCACGGCAGGCTCTGATGCTAGCCGATGGCCCCGGCATCGGCCTAACCCCTCGGCAGGCTCCGATCCAGGCCTCGGAGGCCTCAGTAGTGGCCTTGCTTCACGGAAGGCTCCAATGCCGGCCGCTGGCCCCGGCACTGGCCTAACCCCTCGGAAGGCTCCGATCCCAGCCTCCAAGACCCCGGCACCATCCTTGCCTCACGGCAGGCTCCGATCCCGGCCTCGCTGGCCCCAGTACCGACCTAACCCCTCGGCAGGCTCCGATGCCAACCTCGGAGGCCTCAATAGTGGCCTTGCCTCATGGAAGGCTCCGATGCCGGCCACTGGCCCCAGCAAGGGCCTAACCCCTCGGCAGACTCCAATCCCGGCCTCAGAGGCCCCGGCACCAGCCTGGCCTCGTGGCAGGCTCTAATCCCGGCCTCGCTATCTCCAGCACCAGCCTAACACTTCGGCAGGCTCTGATCCCTGTCTCGGAGGCCCCAGCACCGGCCTTGCCTCACGGCAGGCTCCGATCCCAGCCACGCTGGCCCTGGCACCGGCCTAACGTCTCGGCAGGCTCCGATACCGGCCTCGGAGGCCCCAGCACCAGCCTTGCCTCAAGGCAGGCTCCGATCCCAGCCTCGCTGGCCCCAGCACCAGCCTAACCCCTTGGCAGGCTCTGATCCCAGCCTCAGAGGCCTCAATAGAGGCCTTACCTCACGGAAGTCTCCAATGCCGGCCGCTGGCCCCGGCACTGGCCTAACCCCTCAGCTGGCTCTAATCCCGGCCTCGGAGGCCCCAGCACTGGCCTTGCCTCACGGCAGGCTCCATTCCCGGCCTCGCTGGCCCCAGCACCAGCCTAACCCCTAGGCAGGCTCTGATCCCGGCCTCAGAGGCAATAGCAGCCTTGCCTCACAGAAGGCTCAGATGCCAGCTGCTGGCCCCAGCACCGGCCTGACCCCTCGGCAGGCTCCTATCCCAGCCTCGGAGGCCCCAGCACCAGCCTTGCCTCACGGCAGGCTGCGATGCCAGCCTCGCTGGCCCCAGCACCGGCCTAACCCCTAGGCAGGCTCCGATCCCGGCCTCGGAGGCCTCAATAGCAGCCTTGCCTCACGGAGGTCTCTGATGCCGGCCGCTGACCCCGGCACCGGCCTAATCCCTTAGCAGGCTCTGATCCCAGCGTCAGAGGCCCCAGCACCAGCATTGCCTCATGGCAGGCTCCGATCCCGGCCTCGCTGGCCCCAGCACCAGCCTAACCCCTCGGCAGGCTCCGATCCCGGCCTTGGAGGCCTCAATAGTGGCCTTGCCTCATGGAAGGCTCCAATCCCGGCCTTGTTGGCCCCGGCACTGGCCTAAACCCTCGGCAGGCTCTGATTCCAGCCTCAAAGGCCCCAGCACTGGCCTTGCCTCGCGGCATGATCCAATCCTGGCTTCACTGGCCCCAGCACCGGCCTGACCACTCAGCAGGCTTTGATCCCGGCCTTGAGGGCTCCAGAACTGGCCTGGCCTCATGACAGGCTCCAATCCCAGCTTTACTGTGTCTGTTGCCAGCCTCACCCCTCAGCAGGCTCTAATCAGAGCACCCTCTTTGCCCAACCATTTGTCCCACATTCTCGAGGGTGCGGGTGGTAGCATTCTGCTTCTAGGGTCATTACTTCAAAAGTTCCAGGTGTAATGCATCAGATCTCTGCCTCTCCTGAGTACTGGCCACTGCCACTGCCACTGTCTCCACATTTCAAATCTTTCCCAAGCTCTTTTTCCACTGAATGTTGTCCAGTGTTCCTAAGCATGCGCAATGGTAGCATTCGACCTTTGGTGTAATTTCTCCAAAAAAAATAAGGTTGGTAGGCTCCGATTTCTGCTTCTCCTGGTCTCCGCTAAAGTCTCTCTCCTTACAGGTGATGTCCAAGATTCTTCACAATGTAGAGAAGAAGCAGTCCTCCTTAGCGGGGAATTTTTCCAATAATTCCAGTTCATTTGGATAAGTTTTGTCTGCATCTCCAGTATCCTGGCATCCGCCATGGCCTCCTTGACCCCTCTCCAATATTTTCCTTTTTTTCTTTTTCTTTTCCTTTTTTACAGGGTCCTTCTGGGTGGAAGGGGGGTCGCCTAGGGGTGCCCCACCAGCGCCTGCCCACCCATCCAGGATTGGGGCCAGAGGCCTGGACCACAGGGTCCTTCCGGGTGGGGAGGGGGTCGCCTAGGGGTGTCCTGCCAGCGCCTGCCCACACACCCAGAGTCAGGGCCAGAGGCCTGGACCACAGGGTCCTTTCAGGTGGAAAGGGGGTCGCCTAGGGGTGCCCCGCCAGCGCCTGCCCACCCGCCCAGGGTCGGGGCCAGAGGCCCGGACCAATATGTAATCTTTAAGCACATATTGAATCTATACTGTATGTGAGAAAATAGAAAAATATCAACAAATAAATGTCTAGAACATAAGATTTTATACAATTGTATTCATTTTGTTTATATATGTCTAATTTTATTTCCATAATGAGTTTTTCTCTAGTATATGATGTATCAGAACCACAAATAACTTAAAGCTTATGAAAGCTACTGGAAGAATATCAGAAAAGAGAATTACATTAGAAACAAAAGTAAAAACTTGAACACTCAATAATATGCAAGGTATACTTAATCAATATATATTAGAATATATTCCATTCTATTAGACAAATGATATAAGTTAAATAATTAAATGCTATTTATGATTAATGCATTTGTATATAATTTCTTTCTAATATTTCATTAAAATACAAGGTGGAACCACCCCACTCAGTATTTTTCCAAAATAATTAAAGTTAGAATACTATAGCGGTACATGTATATTCATGTTTATAGTGGTGCAGTTCACAGTAGTCAAATTATGGAATCAACCCAGGTGCCTGTCAAGAGATAAATGGGTAAAGAAAATATGGCATGATGGTATGTCACACACACACACACACACACACACACACACACACACACACACACAGTGGGATTCTACTCAGCCATAAAAAAGAACAAACTTATTTCATTTGCAGGAAAATGGATGAAACTAGAAACTGTTATGCTATGTGAGATCAGACAATCTCAGAAGGTCAAAGGTTGTTTTCTCTCATATGCGAAAGCTAGAGAGAAAATGGAAAACATAAGGGACTCTAAATAATGTAGAAAGAGATTTGTAGAGTAGTGAGAAGGGATTGGTGGAGGGAATTAGGGAAAGGGAAAGGATTAAAGAAGAAAATGGTTCAAGTAATACTAAAACTGTTAAAGTACTCCTACCAATTTCACAAATGTGTGTGGAGGGAAAAGGGGAGTAGTGGGGTGTAGAGGCAAACACCAAGAGCTGTGGACATGTATGTTTTTATCACATTGAACCTAATTGTGATGTATGACTGAAATACATAAATAATTTTTTTTTTTTTTGCTACTGGAGATGGAACCCAAGGGCTTTTCTACCTCTGGACTACACTCCCAGACCTATTTTATATATTATATTTGGAAATAGGGTCTCACTAATTTGCTGAGAGATTCACTAAGTAGATGAAGCTGGCTTCAAACCTGTGTGGTCCTCCTCTCTCAGCCTCCCAAGTATTGGGATTACAAATCTGTGCCACCATGCCTGGCTTAAAATAATATTTAAAAAATATAGGGTAGCTGGGCGTGGTGGTGCACGCTTGTAATCCCTGTGCTTGGGAGGCGGAGACAGGAGGATCACACAGGTTCAAAGCCAGCCTTGCTGGCTTAAGAGACCCTGTTTCCAAATAAAAATATAAAAAATACAAAAAATAGGTGTCTGGGAATGTAGCCCGGAGGTAGAAGGGTTTCCAGGAACCCCAGTACCACACACACACAAATATATATGTTACTTTTACACATGGATAGCAAGAATATATATTGTATATATTGTTATTATACCACATCCTTAGGCAATTTGGCTATATATGTAAAAGCGGAAAATATACAAAAATATAGTCCTTTAGGAATTTAAAAAGTTAGACACATAAAATAACACAATTTATATGTAAACTTGTTGATAATATATAGGTTATCTAAATTCTATTTTCTCTGAAATTTTGAATAGTAATATGCATTATATTTTAAAGTATTTTATATATAACTGCTGTAAGTAGTATTTGTGACAAATTCATACTTGTAGGACTCTATGTTTTCTTCATCATTGAGAATATCCCTGTCCATTTCTTCTTTAAACTTTTTAGCCTTCAATTTGGCATTCTCAACGGCTTCGGTAGCTTCTTCAAGTTCACCATGTATACTTTTGAATAGTTCCATGACCTAGAAATTAAAAAAAAAAAAACACTTTGGCAATATATACACGTAATGACTAATTAAAAGAATGAACTTTAACCTAGAGTACTGACAATTTAGATGAAAAGTTCTTTACACACACTTCCTCACCATATATAGTCTATTATTTTGAAAGTGCAGTTTCAGTTTTTCCTTTATCCTAATAGGCATTAATGCTGGGATGTATAAAATTATTGACAAAAATGACTTCAATATCCAAGTTAATAAGTCTGAAATAAAATTATTTTTTCACCTACCCAAAAAGGTTACTTTTCATTCTTTTTATTGGTAAAAGTTTATTGTAAAAAAATCTGAAAGCAAAGTAAATAGAGTCACCTGGACTCCCTTCAACCAGAAACAAACATGATCTTAATGTAATGATTCAAAAATTTAAGTTTTTACTTTTTCTCATTAAAACATATTCTCCTTTTCTTCCCCACCTTTCTATTCTGTGTTTATATCTGATTTTTTGTTTTTCTATCTATCATCTCAAGAGCACATAACTTTTAATAATATTCCCTTATTTCACATACTATTCATTACTTAACACATTGTCAGTTATAGGAATAATACATACAACTTAGTATATGTAACCTTATGACAAATATATAGCATAATCATTACTACAAGGAGAAAACCCTGTAAGGAAACTGCGCAACTTTAAATATTTTCTTCAAATTTGTTGTTAGAAAAAAAAATATGGCAGGTCAGAAGGTAAAGATTTTCATAAATACTAATTGCCAAATTATTCTCCAGAAAAAGAATAACAACTTGTATTCTCACCAGCAAAACCAAAGCAAACTCACATTGCAAAATCCATTCTGTTTTAAATAATTTGTTTTATCCAGGCGTGGCGGCGCACACTTGTAATCCCAGCATTCAGGAGTCTGAGACAGGAGGATCACGGTTCATGGACAGCCTCAGCTACTTATTGAGGCCCTCAGCAACTCAGTGAGACCCAGTTTCAAAATAAAGAATAAAAAATAGGGCAGGGGGTATAGCTCGGAGGTTGAATGCCCCTGGGTTCCATCC
Source organism: Muscardinus avellanarius (assembly GCF_963383645.1). Lineage (NCBI taxonomy): Eukaryota > Metazoa > Chordata > Mammalia > Rodentia > Gliridae > Muscardinus > Muscardinus avellanarius. Next base: position 42,638,366 of record NC_137803.1, on the reverse strand, counting down.
ACAGACCCACAAATTAATAATAATAATAATAATAATAATAATAATAATAATATTGTTTTAAAATTATTTTTAAATTGAGAGACCAAAAGTTTGCTCACACCAATTTTACTAGATTTTGATGTTCACATAACAATTTTAGAATGACTGACTTTTTTATTCTGGTAAGTTTTGCTATCTTAGAATATATTGTGTCTACATTAATCCTATCTTTATTTTCCCCAGTAAGAGGTTAGTTAACTAGTCAGTTTTACTGGGGGTTAAACCCAGGGGCATATACTCTTAACACTTCTCATTTATTTATTTTGAGACATATTCTCAGTAACTTCTAAAGATTGGCCCTGAATTTATATCTCTCCTCTCTCAGCTCTCAAGAACTGGAATTTCAGGCATGCTCCATAGCACCAGGCAAAAGTTTACAATTATAGTCTTATACATCTGTACCTCTATAAATTTGTTTTCTTTCTTTTATTTATTTTTTTGTTTTTTAAAAATTTTAATTGGTTAATTGTAGTCATACATCTTAATGGGATACAAGATGGTGGAGATATATATGCACACATCACCCAATTAGCCCTTACTCAATTCCTGTCCATTCTCTCCCCCTCCCTTTTTCTCATACTTGGCTTAGTGATTGACTTTGATATGTTTGTTAAAGTACATCATGTGCATTAGAGAATTTCACTTTTCCCCCCTCCCATCCCCTCAGGTCACCTTATTTGCTCATCTATAGAAACTCCTTCTTCATCTAGAGCTCCTCCTATGACCCATTTCTCCCTCCCTTTTTCATATTAGAGAAAGCATCCAATTTCTTATTTTTATGACTCAGTAATCTCACTTAGCATAATGTCCTCCAGTTCCATCCATATCCCTGTAAATGATGTAATTGTGTTTTTCTTTATGGCTGAGTAAAATCCCATTGTGTACATATCCCCAGTTTTGTAATCCATTCATCTGTTGATGGACATCTTGGCTGGTTCCATAGTTTGACTACGGTGAATTGTGCAGCTATGAACATAGATACACATGCATTAGTTTTGTAGTTGGTTTCCTTTCTTTTGAGTAGATACCCAGAAGTGGTATTGCTGGGTCAAATGGTAAATTTGTTACTATTCTCCTGAGGATCCTCCATACTGTTTTCCAAAGTGGTTGCACTAATTTGCAATCCCACCAACAATGTCTTAGAGTTCATACTTCTCCACATCCTTGCCAGCATTTGTTGTTGTGTTTTGAATGATTACCATTGTAGTTGGAATTAGGTGAAATCTCAGGGTAGTTTTGATTTGCATCTCTCTAATTGCTAGTGATGTTGAGCATTTTTTCATGCATTGATTGGCCACTGCAATTTCTTCTTTCACAAAGCAACAGAAACCATGCAGGAGTAATCACAAAACAAAGCCATAGTAATAAAAACAGCATGGTGCATGGTACCAGCACAAAAACAGATACATGGACCAATAAAGCAGAAGAGAAGACTCAGAAACAAATCCAATTGATTTTTGACAAAGGGGCTAAAAACATACACTGAACAAAAGATAGCCTGTTCAACAAATGGTGCTGGCAAAACTGATTAACCATATGCAGAAAATGGAAATAAACCCCACTTTATCACCCTGCACAAGAGTCAACTCAAGATGGATCAAAGACTTGAAAATCAGACCAGAGACCTTGAGTTTCCTTGAAGAGGGCATAGGTTCAACACTGCAACACATAGGTACAGATAAAAACATTGTCAACAAGACTTCAAAGGCATAAGAAACTAAAAGGCAAATCAATACATGGGATTTCATGAAACTGAAGAGCTTCTGTATAGCAAAAGAAACTATCAAGAATCTCAATCAAGAGCCAACCAAATGGGAGAAGATTTTTGCCATCTACTCCTCCAATAGAGGACTAATATCTAGAATATACAGAGAACTCAAGAAACTCAGCACTAAGAAAACAAATAACCAAGAAATAACAAATAAAACAAATAACTCAAGAAACAAAGCACTAAGAAAAAAAAAATGGGCAAGTCCACCAGGCGTGGTGGCGCATGTTTGTAATATCCATGCTTAGGAGGCAGAGACAGGAGAATTGCTCAGGTTCAAAGACAGCCACACTGGCTTAAGAGACCCTGTTTCCAAATAAAAAAGTATAAAAAAAGGTCTGGGAGTGTAGTCCAGAGGTAGAAGGGTTTCCAGGAACCCCAGTACCACCAAAAAAAAAAAAAAAAAAAAGAGTAGACTTATTTAGAGAACAAACATTTTCTAGTTGTTGCTTCCATTAAAATCTACTTTTATTTCATTTTTAAAAATATATTTTATTCCATTTTGTTTCCTATCAAATCAGAAATCTTCCAATTTCCCTCCACATCTCCTTCCCCACTCCAACCTGTTATTATGTAGTCTCTTCTCCTTATTTATCTGAAGTCATTTGTGTTTCTTATTTTCCTTCTAGCTTCTACATATGAAATAAATCACACAATCCTTGACTATCTGAGACTGATTGATCGTTCTTAGCATAATATTCTCTAGTTTCATCCTTTTCTTTTTTAATCTTTATAAATGAAATTCCTCTCTTAATTTTATTTTTGTCTTATTTGTTGGTAGCATATTAAAATGCAACTGATATTTCCATACATTGTCATATCCTCCAAGTTTGCTGAATTTGTGGCAATAATTTGTTTTGTGAATTCTTTAGGAATTTCTCTATATTAGATCATGTCTACTAGGAATAGAAATATTTTTTCACATTTGGATGTATTTTACTCTCTTTTCATACTAATTGCTCTGGATACAATTTCCTATACAATGTTGAACAAAGTGGTGAATGTGAGCCCCTTTTATTGTTCATAATCCTGGAAGAAATGCTTTATGTCTTTTACCATTGTGTTTAGTATTAGCTATGAGCTTTAAACAAATAGTCTTTATCATATTGAGCAAGGTCTTTGTTGAGAAAAGTTTGAGAGATTGTTGAGAGTTTTTACCATGAAAGAGGTCTGGACTTTGTCCAGTGTTTTCCTTTATTACATGAAATGATCATTTGTGTACATGTCTCTCTGTGTGTGTATGTGTGCATGTAAATGTGTATGTGCATGTATTGACTTTATTCAGTCAATAGTATAAGTAGTCTGTATTCCTGGAATAATTATATCTGATCCAGGTTCACCCATGTATCTCAACTGACAATATTTCATGCTTTATAATGGCTGAAAAGTACTTAATTGTGAATACATGAGCATATTTTATTTATCATTTTATCCACTGATAGACTTTTAGTTTGATTACATATTCTATCTATCATGAACAGTGCTGCAATAAATATGACAGTTCAGGTGTCTTTTAAGCATATTTAATTTTTCATTTTCTTTAGCTATGTATCCAGTTGTAGTATTGCTGGTTTAGATGGTAGTTATATGTAAGTTTATTGAAAAATGTTTGTACTTTTCTCCATAATGACTATACTAATTTATATTCCACCAAAAGTGTGTGTGTATGTTTTTCTTTCTCCTAAATGAATTTCAACAGATTTTGTGTTCCTAGGAATTTTTCCCATTTGTCTAGGTATTTGTTGGCAAAAAAAATATTTGGACCATTCTTCTAAACTTTTTAAAATTTCAGTAAATCTTGTATTCATGTCATCATTTCATTTCTGGTTTTAGTTAGCTTGTTCATTTCTGTGGTCAAAATGCCTGACAAGAAGAACTTAGAGAAGTGCTGACAGTTTTGGGAGTTCTGTCCATGGTCTGCCTGTTCCAAGGCAGAGGCATCATGGTGGTAGGGCTTAGTGGAGAAAAGCTGTACTCAGTTCATAGTGGCCAGAAGCTGACAGAATCAAGAAGGAGCTAGGGACCCATACAGTTCCAAAGGCCATGCCACTCAGGGACACTCCTCCTCCAGCCATCCCCACCTCTAACCTACATTGCCAACACATGAGGTATTATTGGGGACATCCCATTTACAATTCATAACAGGATATTTGAATTTCTCATTATTCTTGATCAATATAGCTAAATTTTGTTAATTTTATCTTCTCAAAAGAGAACATGTGATATTTATTATCTGTTGATTTTCTATTCTCTATTTTTCCATCTCCATTCTGTTCTTTATTGTTCCCTTCCTGCTTTGAGATTTAGCTTGCCCCTCCTTTTCTAGTTTTACATGTTCTACAGTAGGTTATGAAATTAGATCTTTCTTTTTAAATAAAAGTGTCTGTAGCTATGAATTTCCATAAAAACTCTTTTCTCATTATACTCTACGTTTTATTCTGCTCTATCTTTAATTCTATTTATCTCAGTCATGCACACATTAAATTGATGATGCAGAACATGATTATTATATTCATTTTACAAATGAAGAAACTGTGGCACAAAGGTTAAAAGATAACTTAAAATATACATAATATAGATATGGCTCGAACTTAAACACAAGGACTCCTGCTGCAAAACTATTCTATCTTGCTTCCCTATAGTCCCTATTCATGTATTTCATTTTCTCTCTGAGAAGGTATTTGGTTCTCTCAGTGTTCATACTTCTCCTTTTCATTTTTTTAGTTTTTCAGTTATGTACCTTTTATAGGCAAAAAATGTTTTTTTTCTAAAGTATCACTTTTGTTTTACCTTGGTGTATAGGTTTTCATATTTAGGCTACACTATGTTTATGGTCCTTTATAACAGCACTTCCATTGCATTTGGGAATCTACTTTCCTTTGCTGCCCATCCACAGTGGATAGTTCCATCACAGCCCCTGGCTAACACTACAGACACCAAGAAGGTCACACTCTCATTTATTTTGAGTCTCAGAATAGCTAGGAGATGGCAGATTGAATTAAAAACAGGTAAACAGAAGCTCTGATCCAGGAATTTAAGATGCAATGAGTGGCAAAATCTAGTGGGACTGGTAGAAGGGTGTCATTAAATTACAGGTGGATGTATTAGAGTTCTTCCAGAAACAGAAGCAACAGGAGTCAAAAATAGCCAGAGAGAAACAGATATATTTATTTTAAGAAACTGGTTTACATACAGGCCCAAATCTTATAGTATAAGCTGTTGGGCTAGAGATACAAGGAAAATTTGCAGCCCAAATCCATAGGAAGTGTGCTAACAGAATTTCTTCTTGTTCAGGGGAGGTGACTCTTCATTACTTTAAGAATTTCAACTGATTGTGTGAGGCACAGTCACATTATGAAGGGAAACCAATCTGACTCAAAATCCATAGATTTAAGTGTTACATTTTTGAAAAACTATCTTCACTGAAAAATCCTGAATGATATTTGAGCAAATATCTTGGCACTGTGGTCTTGTCAAGTTGATGTATAAAATTAGTCAGCATAGTGATGCTGGTAGGCTCTAAAAAATATATGCTGCTAGAATGGATTATGTTACTTTCCTCCCAATCTCAAGCCTCTCTTTTACCTGACCAATAGCTCTGTCTACCTTGCCCACAAAATTCCCAAGTTGACTATCAAAGAAAATCACAGCAAAACAACAAAGGGCTACTAATTTAAAATATGTTAGAAAAATTTAGGTATGATAATTAAACACTGACAAAATTGTGAGTGTCAGGACGGGATTTGTCTGGAAATAACAGAAGCAAGCCAAATAAGTTGCTTAAGTAGGTTATTTTTGTGTTTTATGAGTCTCGTTGGCCTTTCCGAACAGCAATATTAACTACTGGCAATTGATTCCTGAAGCTGCTTCTCACCATACAATGTAAGTTTGAGCTGCAGTTATCATATCTAGGTTGCTGAAATGTTTAGAAAATTATAAAGATACTTCTTTAGAACTAATTAGTAGGCTGGAATATAGCTCAGTGGTGTGAGGATTTTAATTCAATTCCCAGTATTCAAAAGAAAGAAGAAAAAATATACTCCTTTTCCAGTTTGATGACACATACCTGTGATCCAAGTACTTGGGAGGCTGAGAAGGATCACAGGCATGAAGACAGTCTCAGCAAATTACAATCTCAGCAATCTAGGAAGATCCCGTTTCAAAACAAACACAAAAAGAGCTGGGGGTATAGCTCAGAGGTAGAATGACTCTGGGTTTAATCCTCAGTAACACACACACACACACACACACACACACACACACACACACACACAGAAAAAAATTAGAATGAATGGGTGTGATGGTACACACTTGTAATCCCCCAGCATTTGGGAGGCTAAGAGAGGAGGATCGAGGTAGGGCCTTTGCGACTCAGTGATACTATGTTTCCAGATAAAGAATAAAAAATAGGGCTAGGGATGTAGCTCAGAGGTAGAATATCCTGTGTTCCATCCCCAGCACAGCCCCCCCCAAAAAAAAGAAAGAAAGAAAGAAAGAAAGAAAGAAAGAAAGAAAGAAAGAAAGAAAGAAAGAGAGTTCCGGGAAGATGGCGACCGAGAAAAGTGGGGCTTAAGAGCCCCACTAACAACAATCTCTATTACCACAAAATCAGCGCCTTTCATAGCCAGAAAACACGATCACCAGAGAAACAAAAAAATGTAATTACAAGGGACAGAGAAAAACAGGGCTGGAAAAATGGGACACCAGAAAGAAACCAGACCGCAGTGCTATGGCCGGAGCCGTGGCACGGAGCGGCAGGCGCCATCTTTTCTTACAGCACCAGCCCCAGGGAGGAGGGGGACTCAGAATGGAGCTTGAGTCACAGAGGAGATACGCCGGCCACACGACCGAGGACGCGGCAGCAGCAAGTTCACTGGACGGCTACAGACCAATGCACTCAACAGCCCACCAGGCTCCAGAGAGAAGCGGCAGGCAGTGAGCCGAGGTGAGCCGCTGCGGATCAGCCGGGTGGGATTCGGCAGATTTTTCAGCACAAGGAGCATCTCAAGCTCCCAGTGGCTGGGCTCAGCACATGCTGCAGGGACTCAGAGCAGAGCTCAAAAACAGAGAAAAAATACACCAGCCTCATGTCCGAGGGCGTGGCAGCGGCGCCATATTGTCACCAGTGGCAGCAGCAGCAAATTCACCGAGTCCACTACAACTCCATCTGCGTACTCAACAACAGTGAGTCAAATTGTGGGCCCCAGAGGAGAAATCCCAGTATTGACTCCCAGGGACTTGACCCAGTGGGGGAGTGGCAGTGGCAGAGATATCACACCATAGGAGAATGCCCAATCTGGCACCCCCCATAGTCTAAAGCAGCCTCTATCAACTCCCTGGGTCTGAGACTCTGTGATACAACCCAGTAAAGGAGTAGTCTGAGTAGGACTGAGATACCACAGACTCGAGATCCAGAGGACCTTAAGTGAAGTCGTAGTGACCCAAGGGAAGAACCCAGAGAAGGCACAAACATCCGAAATCATGGGAAAGAGGAATAACAATGGAGCAATGAATGCCCACAACCCCACAACATTAGAACCTGATAAAACAGAAATTCAGAGATTTCTAGAAGATCAAATCAGGAAAATAACTGTAGAAATAATAGAGGTGTTTCGAAAAGAATTCAGAGAGAGCCAAAGAGAGATAAAGGATGCAATTAATGAAGTAAAGTCCTCAATTAAAAGTACAAACAACCGATTAGACCACATGGAGAATAGAATCTCACTCTTAGAAGATGATCAATCAAAAAATGAATGCATAGATTCTAATCTAGAATAAAATATCCTACAGCAGGAATCTGACATTGAAGAAATATGGGCCCATTTTAAGAGAGCTAACCTAAGAATAATAGGAATAGAGGAGGGAAAAGAAAGTGAAACCAAAGGGATCAACAATCTCTTCAAGGAAGTAATAGCAGAAAATTTTCCAAACATAGAGCAAGAGATCGATACACAGGTCCAGGAAACTTATAGAACTCCCTTTAGACAGGATCGGAGAAGAGAATCCCCACGCCACATAGTTGTCAAAATGACCAATGTGGAAGCCAAGCAGAGAATCTTAAAGGCAACAAAAGCAAAGGGCCAAGTGACATTCAGAGGAAAACCAATTAGAATCACTCCAGACTTCCCAAACCAAGTCATGAGAGCCAGAAGGGCTTGGAGTAACATATTCCAAACTCTGAAAGAAAACAACTTCCAGCCAAAAATTTCCTACCCAGCAAAACTTTCTATCAAATTAGATGGAGAAATAAGAAGCTTCCATGACAAACAGAAACTGAAGGAATTTATGTCTTCAAAACCAGCGCAAGAGAAAATACTCAAAGAGATTAACTACACAGAAGAAATAGGTCACACACACCAGAGCCAGAGAAACAAGATTTTCCATCCAACAGACAACTAAGATTAGTTATCTGTGGAGACTCGTTATTTATGTTAGTCTTTTACCTATCTCTAAATTGTATTGTTTGCTTTGATGTTAATTTTTAGGATTTCTAGTTGGAATATTAATATACCTTCAGATATAGCATTTGGAAATATTTTATCCCATTCTATCAGTAACTTTTAACTCTGTTTACATTGTATTTGGATATACAATATTTTTTTATTTTTTTAGGGAGTTTGTATACTCTTCTGTTGCCTGTGCCATTGAAATCATATCCAAGAAATCACTGCCAATTTCAATGTTGTGAGGTTTTATGACCCAGACTTTCTTCTAAAGTTTATAGTATTAAGATTTATATTTAGGTCTTTTATCTATTTTGAGTTAATATTTGTATATGGGATTAGGTAAGGGTCCAATTTTATTCTTTTTCATGTAATTATTATTTTTCAACGATATTTAGTTAAAAGATTATTATTTCCTCCACCAAATGTTTGTGGAAACCTTGTCAAAAATAACTTGACAATATATGGAAGAATTTAGCTCTAGGCTTTTATTTAACTCCAATGGTTTATATATCTGCCTTTAGAACAGTAATACACTGTTTCAGTTATTGTAGCTTTATATGGTTTGAAATCAGAAAATATGTATCTTCTAGCTTTGTTCTTTTTTGAGATCGTTTTGGGTATTTAAAGTCCATATTCCATATTAGGATAGATTTTTTTTGAAAAATGAATATGTAAGTATATGATAGTTTCACCTAAAAAAGAAAAAGAAAAAGAAATATTCTCTGGTAAGAAAGAAAGCAAAAAAAATATTGAAATGTTATCTTTAAGTTATCAAAAGCTTGGTATCAGACAAATGAAACTGTTATGTAAGATTATCATTGTTAATTTTGGATAAATTGCTATAATACTAGATGTCAACCATTAAGCCAAGCATGGGAAGGAGGGATGGGGAAGGAATGGGGTGGGGATCGGGTGGGGGCTGACTGGGCAATGTGTGCATGTTTGTCTACAAAAGTTTCTTTGTATCCCACTATGATGTATGAATACAGTGCACCAATAAAAAATTTAAAGAAAGAAAGAAAGAAAGAAAGAAAGAAAGAAAGAAAGAAAGAAAGAAAGAATGAATCAGCACATTCTAAAAAGCTTTCCTATAAATTCCTTCCAATGATTTCTACCTGCATTCTATTAGGAGAGTGAAAAGAAATGGGATATTAGCCTGATATGTAGCCTCCCAACCATATACACCTGTTACTTAGAAAGAAGGACAAGACATTTTTGTCCAGAGTGGAACAGCCAGAGAAGGCTTTAGCATTGTCATTACTCAAATAATACATTAAGGTCTCTTTGGGGAAGAAACTTGAGATTAGCCAATAAAATTAATAATATGTATAATCCATTACCCAAAAAATCTACTAGATAAGAATATATAGCAAAAAAATATTTACATCACAGAGGAATATGTTCATGGGTGATTATTATTTCTAGTCAAATAGCACTTTTCTCATCAAATATTATAAAGAACTCTGATGTTCAAGAGAGAAAATGATTAATAATTAATCATATCTCTTCTTGATAGAACATGGTAAGGAAAATAAATAACATAGACCTATAAATGTCAACACTAGCTTGATTAAACTAAAACAATGTCAGATTTAAAAAAAACAAGCTGCACATAATTATAAAATGGGATACCTTTCTATATTATTTTGTTGTACTGAGGATTGAATCCATTTTATCTCTGAGCTATCCCCAGCCCTATTTTTATTTTTTTATTTTGAAACAGTGTCTCACTATAAAGTTGTGGAGGAGCTCACTAAGTAGCAGAGGTCAGCCATGAACTTGAGATCTTTCTGTCTCAGCCTCCCAAGTAGTGGAATTACAAGTGTGCGTCACCATGCCCAGCTCTCTCTTTATAATTAAAAAAAAAACAAAACAGAGTGTTCTTAAGCACATCTACACAATATTATTCAATGTTTCTTAAAAACAAATGAAATTTGTGATAAGGGTTATCTTTTCTAAAGAAAGGAGAAAAATGAAACGTTTGAGTGAATACAGAAGACATTGAATAGATTGTTTTATTTACTTTAAAATGATCAAACATAATATAATATAAATTTAAAATTTTATTTTTATGACATACATAAAGAATATCTATAATATGATCCCACAATAAGAAAGGAAATGTTAATTTATCATTAAGAAGAATGTAGCATTTATGTATTTTCATAACCAAAAAATTACTAATAATTTCTAATTTCATTTTCCCTTAGTTTAAAAATTACCAGGCTGTCTTAAATTTCTCAAGTTTTATTAGTAGATGGACTATATAATATTAATATTCCTAAATATAAAGGCAACTGAAGAAGACATAGTTTGAATGGATACCAATAGATTATATTATATATAGTTTAGCAGATCAACTTTTAATAAAAATGAAACTTTTAGAGATATTTTAATATCTTACTGTGAAAATATTTTGAATGGCTAAGTAATAACTTGTGAGATGTACATCTAATCTTTTATTCCCTTACCTCGAATTTCTTATGATAACGCTCCCTCAGAGCTTCAAATTCTTGTTTCCGCTTTGACTCCATCAGAGGTGCATATTCATGCATGTAGCTTATGTCAGTTTGAACCTTGGCATTAGCCTCTTCTAATTTTGTCTTCTCTTTCTCCAGATGTTCTAAGTGATGAGCTCTACCTTGGAGATGCCATTGTAATTCTATAATATCTCTCATATAGGCCTCATGTTCTATATGTAGGATTAGAACAAAAGAGGATTAAATTTTGAAAGAAAAGATCCAGAAAGAAATATTTTAAAATAAAATAAAATATTTAAAAATATTTTAATTTTGGAAATTATTTTGTGAATCTTAATTTTAAAAAATATTTTGGCCGGGCATGATGGTGCATGCATGTAATCCCTGCACTTGGGGAGCTGAGACAGGAAGATAGCACAGGTTCAAAGCCAGCCTCAGCTACTTAATGAGGCTCTCAGCAACTTAGTGAGACCCTGTTTCCAAATAAAATATAAAATAGGTCTGGTGGCACATGCTTGTAATCCCAGTATTTGGAAGGCTGAGACAGGAGGATTGCAGGTTCATAGATAGCCTAAGCTATTTAATGAGGCGCTCTACAAAGTAGTGACACCCTGTTTCATAAATATAGATTAAAATATATATATATATTACCTAGTGTATGTATGTGTAATATATATATATATCTCCAACTATGCAGCCTAACTTTATTTCAGGAATATAAAACTGGTTTAAGATTATTTAACATTTAGTAAAATAAAAAATAAAAAGGATATTTTAATATTATATTATAAAATATATTGCTTTCTTCATTCATCCCCAAAGGGATTCAAAGATGTTTTATCAATGAATATTATTAATCAATTAATATATTGATTAATAGCACTTTATGCAACTACTCCAATGTGAAAAAATGCAAGAGTAGAGATCTCCCCAAAGCACCTAGATTAAATATTATTGAAATAGGAATTATAAGTAACAGAATGGAAAAAGTAAAAGTGACTATTATTTTTTGGTGTTACAATGATATGATAAAACAAAAAATCACCTGAAAATTATTACAAGTGATAAGATTGCTCATACAAAATTTATATACAAAATAAATGTTTATATAAAGAGTATGTTGAAAACATAATCTTACATCAAAAATTATATTAAAATAATCTGCATAAATCCACTAATAATTCTAATCCTGTTTTGTACCCTTCAGTTGTACCAACATGGTGATTCTTGGACATCAGACTATTAAGAATTCCCTCAAGATTAAATCTAACACTAATGCCTAATAATTTTTAAAAACTTCCTTTCCAAATGTAAAAGTTGGCATTGGCTAATTTCTTACTTTCTCAAACAACTTGTCACATTATTTTAAATGATTTTTAAAAATCTAAATATATAAAGAAAAACTGACAATACATTTTTTGTTATTGTTTTTCCCACAGATTTTATAGTTTAACTCATAGCTGGATAGTTCAACACCATACTCCTGACAATTCAATGAACAGATAGACCAGATATCATTAAAGAGATAAAAGACTTAAACAGCATTCTTAACTTAGTTGAACTTCATAATGTTTATACATATTTTATTCAACAACAGCAAAATATATATACATTTTATCTATGTAGAACATTCCTCAAAGGTCCTGGAGACTTTAAAGTGTTAATAATTTTAACATGATTGAAACAATTCAAGAATATTTCTGAGCATAATAATTTTTTTAGAAATAACAGAAAGAATATTGTGAAAATTTCAAAATATTTGTAAATTAAAGAACTTTTTATGCTAGATATGGAACACAGGGAAGCTCTGATACTGAGCAACATTCCCATACCCTCTTTTTCAGTTTTTCATTTTAAGACAGAATCTCATTAAATTGACCAGGCAGGATTGCTAAAACTTGTAATCCTTCTATCTCAGCACTAATATCACTGAGAATACATGTGTGTGTCACCACACTTGGCAAACAATAACTTCTAAAACAAAACAAAACAAAAAAAGGATCCAAAACCCAATCACAAAGGAATTAATAAAATATTTTAAAAAATAAAAATGAACTCATAGCATATGAACATTTATTAAATGCAGCAAATACATGTTCTAGAAGAAAATTCGTAGACTAAGTGCCAATTCTTAAAAAGGAAAAAGGGCACTAAGTAAACAATAAAAGCTTTTAAGAGAAATAAATCAGGGTAAATTGTTCCTGGGTAGGCTCAAGAGAAAATCAGAGAAAAAAATCAATGATATAAGAGTTGAAAAACAATAGAAAAGTCAGTCAATAAAAACAAAAGTTAAATTTTTGAAAATTTCAACAAAACTGATAACATTTTTTCTAGGCTGACGAAGAAACAAAGACATAAGGAACAAGTTACCAAATTAGTAGAAAAAGAGGTGTCATCATCAATGATATTAAAGAAGTTACAGTGATTATTAAGGAATATTCTAAACAAATTCATGGCAGCATATCAGACAACACAAATGAAATGGCAAGATTCCACAGAAAACATAAATTATCAGAAATGTCTCACGAAGAAACAAAAGAAACCTAAAACCATTAAAGAAATTGAATTTAGTTTTGAAAATATGTTGGCAACATTTTACTTAGTTTGGCCATGGCTACAAAACTCATAAGTGAGCTCTGGGTGGAAAAAGTATAACTTGCTAGTATTTAAAAGTTTTGCGTCAAAGTACATCAATGATTTTGGTCTGTAGTTTCTTTTCTTGAGGTATCTTTCTTCAGTTTGGGTATTAATGGGATGCTGGCTTCACTTCATAGAATGTGTTTGGGAGAATCCTGTTTCTTTCTATTTTGTGGAATAGATTAAGAAATATTGGGATTAGATCTTCTATAAATGTTTTATAAAATTCAGCTAAGAAACCATCTTTACCTGGGCTTTTATTTTTATGGTAGGCTCTTTATCGCTGCTTCAATCTGTTTGATTGCTACTGGTCAGTTTAAATTTTCTACATCTTCTTGCAAAATTCTCCATTGCTAAACTATGGAACCAACCAAGATGTCCATCAACAGATGAACGGATTATAAAACTATGGGATATGTACACAATGGAATTTTACTCAGCCATAAAGGAAAACACAATTATGTCATTTACAAGGAAATGGATGGAACTGGAGAACATTATGCTAAGTGAGGTTAGTCAGTGACAAAAAATAAGAAATTGGATGCTCTCCTTAATATGCGGAAGCTAGGGAGAAAATGGGTCTTAAAAGGAACACTAGAAAAAGAAGGAGAAACCATCGATGAGCAAATAAGGTGACCTCACTGAGGGGATGGGAAGGCAAAAGAGGGAAATTCTCTAATGCACATGATGTACATTAACCAACATAACAATGTCAATCACTAAGCCAAGCATGAGAAGGAGGGAGGGGGAGGGAATGAAGTGGGAATTGGGCAAGGGCTCACTGGGTGATGTTTGCATGTATGCCTCCCATCTTGTATTCCATTAAGATGTATGACTACAATATACCAATAAAATGTCAAAAATAAATAAATAAATTTTCTATATCTTCTTGATTCAATTTATGAAGGTTTTACGTGTCTACCAACTTGTCAATTTCTTATAGGTTTTTTATTTTGTTGGAGTATAATTTTTCAAAGGATATTCTGATGCTGTATGTGGTAATATCCATGTTACATGTTGTATGTGGTAATATCATCTCTTTTATTGTTTTTAGTACTGGGAATTGAACCCAGAGGAATTCTACCTCCAAGTCACACTCCCAGACCTATTTTTTATTCTTTATTTTGAAACAGTGTCTCACTAAGTTTTAGGGGGGCCTCAACAAGTAGCTGAGGCTAGCCAAAAAACTGCTATCTTCCGGTCTTGGCCTCCCAAATACAGGGATTACAAGTGTGCACCACCATGCTCGGTTTAGTATCATCTTTTTCATCTCTTATTTTGTTAACTTGCGTTGATTTTCTCTTTCTTATCGTTAGGTTGGCTAGTGGTTATCTTTTTTTTTTTTTTTTTTTGAGAAATCAGCTTTTGGTTTTGTTGTTGTTGCTATTCTCTGCTTCATTGATTCCTTCTCTGGTTTTAATGATTTTCTGTCTTCTAGTGGCTTTGGAATTAGACTGTTTCTGCTTTTTTTTTTTTTTTTTACAGAACTGGGGATGGAACTCAGGGTCATTCTACCTCTAAGATACACCTGGCCCTATACTTTAGACTTTATATTTTTGAAACAGAGTCTCACTGAGTTGTGAAGGGCCTCACTAAGTAACTGAGGCTGTCTGTTAACCATGATCCTCCAGTCTTCACCTCCTTAATGCTGGGATTACAAGCATACACCACCATGTCTGGGTCTGTTTCTGCCTCTGAAGGGCTTTGAGGTGTGTCATTAGGTTATTTTCTTGGTAATTTTCTGTTCTTCTTACCAAATCAAGAAAATTAAACATCATGAACAAGTCAGGTTCATCACAGGGATTCAAGGCTAGATAAACATACAAAATACAATCCATGTAATTCATCATATAAACAGAATTAAGTACACAAATCAAATGATCATCTCAATAGACACTGAAAAACCATTCGACAAAATTCAACACCCATTCTTGCTAAAAGCATTGCAGAGAATCAGAATAAAAGAAATTTCCCTCAACATCATAAAGGTTGTATACAATAAAACCATAGCCAATATCATGTTGAATGGGGAAAAACTATGAGAATTCCCTTTAAAATCAGAAACAAGACAAGGATGCCCATTATCATATCTCTTTTTTAATATAGTACCCAAAACTTTAGCCAAAGTAATATGGCAAAAGAAAAAAGTCAAAAAATTACAAATAGAAAAAGACAAACTGAAACTATCTTTATTTGCAGATGACATAATTTTATGTTTAGAATAATCCAATAAGCTAAACCAAAAGACTTTTAGAACTGATTAACAAATTCAGTAAAGTGTCTGGATACAAAATAAATCTAAAAATATAAGAAGATTTTCTATATGTCAATCATAAGTCTACTGAAAAAGAAATCTAGAAAACATTTCCACTCATAACAAAATTAAAAACAATAATATACTTAGAAATAAACCCAATGAAGGAAGTAAAAGACCTCTACAATGAAAATGATCAAACATTAAAGAAAGAAATTGAAAAAGATCTTAGAGGGTCTCTGATGCTCTTGCATTGGCAAAACAAATATCAAAATGTCCTTATTTCCAAAACTGGTTTACAGATTAAATGCAGTCTCCTTTAAAATATCATGATCAGTTTTCACAGATATAGAAAAAATTTGTTCTTGAATTAACATGTAATACCCTTGACTTTTGTAATGCCCTTGACTTTGACACATCTCAAAGCCTTTGAAAAACAGGAAAAATCTAACCCCAAAGCCAGTAGAAGACAGGAAATTGTTAAAAATCAGAGTATAATGAAATAGAGAATACAAAAAAATAAGAAATACAGGGGCCAAGCATGGTGGCGCACACTTGTAATCCCTGTGCTTGGGAGGCTGAGACAAGAGGATCACACAGGTTCAAAGCCAGCCTCAGTTACTTAGTGAGGCTCTCAGCAACTTGGTAAGATCTTGTTTCCAAATAAAAAATATTTTTAAAAAAATAGGTCTGGGAGTATAGCTTGGGGGTAGAAACCCCTGGGTTCCACTCTCATTACCACCAAAAAAAAAAAAAAAAAAAAAAAAAAAACCAGAAAATCAACAAAACCAAAAGTTGGTTCCTCGAAAAAATTAACAAGATAGATAAGCCACTAGCCAACTTAACTAGAAAAAAGAGCATCAACTCACATTATGATGATAAGATATGAAAAAGGAGACATCACTACTGACAGTGCAGAAATCCAGAAGATTATCAGAAACTACTTTGAAAAACTATATTCCAACAAAAAGAAAAATCTGGAGGAAATTGACAACTTTCTAGATAAATAAAATCTTCCTAAACTGAGTCAATAAAATATAGGAAATTTAAACCCACGAATAGCAATCAAAGAGATTGAAACAGCAATAAAGAGCTTACCATCAAAGAAAAAGCCCAGGACCAGATGGCTTCCCAAGTGAATTTTATAAAACCTTTATAGAAGAGCAAATCCTGATACTCTTCAATCTATTTCAAGAAATAGAAAACAAAATGAGACCTCCCAAATACATGCTATGAAGTCAACATCACATTAATACCGAAATGAAAATAAAGACAGCTCAGGGAAAGAAAACAACAGGCCTTTATTGTTGATGAACTTGGATGCAAAAATATTAAACAAAATACTAGCAATACACATTCAAAACCACATCAAGAAAATCATGCACCATGACCAGGTAGGCTTCATTCCAGGGATGCAAGGCTGGTTCAACATACGAAAATCAATCCATGTAATCCATCGAATAAACAGAACCAAAGACAAAAATCACATGATCATTTCAATACATGCTGAAAAAGCATTTGAAAAATCCAACATCCATTTATAATAAAAGCACTGCAGAGAATCAGAATAAAAGGAACATACCTCAAGATCATAAAGGCAATCTACAATAAGCCCACTGCCAACATCATATTAAATGGGGAAAAACATCGAGAATTCTCTTTAAAAACAGGAATAAGACAAGGATGTTCATTATCACCACTTCTCTTTAATATAGTACCTTGAGACTCTCGTCAGAGCAATAAGGCAAGAAAAGGAAATCAAAGGAGTACAAACAGGAGAACTCAAATTTTTACTATTTGCAGATGACGTACTATACTTAGAAGATACAACAAACTCAACCAAAATACTTATAGAACTGATCAACAAATTCTGCAAAATGTCTGGATAAAAATCAATCTTAAAAAATTCAGAAGCAGCCGGGCATGGTGGCGCACACTTATAATCCCCACGCTTGGGAGGTGGAGACAGGAGGATTAAGCAGGTTTGAAGCCAGCCGCGCTGGCTTAAGAGACCATGTTTCCAAATAAAAATATAAAAAAAAGGGTCTGGGAGTGTAGCCTGGAAGTAGAAGGGTTTCCAGGAACCCCAGTACCACAAAAAAAAAAAAAAAAAAAAAAAAAAATCAGAAGCTTTTCTATGAACCAACCATAAATCCACTGAAAAAGAAACTTTAACTCAGGATTTCCCACAAAAAAATAAAATAAAAACTTAACCAAGGAGGTAAAAGACTTCTATAAGGAAAATTATAAAACACTGAAAACAGAAATCAAAGAAGATCTTAGAATATGGAAAGATCTTCCATGCTCATGGATAGGCAGAATAAACATCATCAAGATGGCCATACCTACAAAAGTGATCTACAGATTCAATGCAATACCGTTAAATTACCATGATCATTCCTCATGGACATAGAAAAATCAGTCCTTAAATTCATTTGAAACAACAAAAAACACAGAATAGCCAAAGTAGTTCTCAGCAACAAAAAACATGCAAGAGGAATCTTTATACTACAAAGCCATTGTAATAAAAACAGCATAGTACTGGTACAAAAACAGATACATAGACCAATGGAACAGAATAGAAGTCTCACAAACAAATGCACACACTTACAGCCAATTGATTTTTGACAAGGGGGCCAAAAACATATATTGAAAGAAAGATAGTCAGTTCAACAAATAGTGCTGGCAAAAATGGTTAACCATGTGCAAGAAAAATGGAAATAAACCCCACTTTCTCACCATGCACAAGAGTCAATTCAAGGTATATCAAAAACTTGGAAATTAGAGCAGAGACCCTGGGGCTCCTTGAAGAAGGCATAGATCCAACATTGCAAAACAAAGGCACAGATAAAATCTTTCTCTAGAGGAGGCAGGGAAGATGGCCACTGAGAGCAGCAGTGTTTAGGAATCCTGCTAACAGTTGGTCAACATTGTTCCAAAAACAAAGCACTACAAAACCAGATAATATGTTTAGTAGAGGAAAATTAATAATAAACACAAGAGACTGGGAAAAAAAAAAGAAGGCAGACCTGGAGGAAAAAAAAAGAACAACAAAAAACAGCCTCACCCGCTGCACAGGCTGTGGGTGCCTCTGGGGCACAGCTGTCCTGCACACCTCTGCATGCCAGAGACAAGGATTTAAAGAGAGATACCACAGACCCACGGGCTGCTAGCCAGCTTGCATGTAGACCTCCTACAACTACCATAGCAATGTATGAATATATGTTTACCGCCAGAGGAGGTTTCCATCAAAAGATAGATTACAAATTTATGGAATATATACACAAAGGAATTCTACTTAGCCATAAAGAAGCACAAAATTTTATTATTTGCAGAGAAATGGGTAGAATGGAAAATATTATGCTAAATGAGATTAGTCAGTCACAAAAAATAGTCAGAAGTTCTCCCTCATATATGGAAGCTAGGAGAAAATGAGACAGAGAAGGGACTCCAGACAAAGAAGAAGCCTTAATGGAGTGAAAGAGGGGGCCTAACTAAGGAGATGGGAATGGGAGAAAGATCTGAAAAGGGAAACACCTCAATGGAGGTGATGTACAAGGCGGGGAGGGAGAAGGAGCAGGGGAACTGGAGGAAGAGTCAATGAGTGCTGTGTGCATGTACGCTTCTATCGCTCTGAACTGCATCAAGACGTATGAGTAAAGTGACCAATAAAAAAAGAATAACTGCAAGGTACACAGATAAAATAACTTGAATGTGAAACTTATGAAGGTTTGGAGATCAAAATTCAACTAAGACGTTAACATGAAGTACCATCCAGAATCAGTAAAACTATAAATGTAGTAGAGGCAAAAAAAGCATTGAAAAACCCAGTAGACTTCTATTTTTGGGTGGGAGGATGTGAACTGTGGATGAACAAAGGGCATCCTACCTCTAAGTTGTACCTCTAGTGCTTTTTATTTATTTATTTATTTTTAATTTGAAACAGGGTCTTGTTAAATTGCTTAGGCTGCACTGGAACCTGAGATATTTCTGTCCCAGCTTCCCAAGTAATGGGATTACAGATGCATGCCAATGTGCTTGGCTTGTATCCTGTATCTCTACTCACCCTTTTGTACTCTTGACATTTGCTCTGTAAGAACCATGACCTTGTGAATCTGTTAGCCCACAAGGATGGGAGACACATTAAGCAGACCTGAGCCCATGCCTTAAGCCTAAAGAAGAGCCTCCCAAGCTGATCCTAATCACTTGAGTGAAATATGAGAGTTATTTTTATAAACCACTGAGTTACAAGGCAATTTGTTACAAACCATTATTTTAGTAATAAATGAATACTTTATAAGAGAAAATAATGCAAAAGAAAACTAAACAAGAATATTTGACATTCTATTAAATATTGAGACCTCCCTGCCTACAGCACTAGTGGGCATTCATACAGGGCACAATAATCTTCATACTCTTCCTCCTGGAAGGGAAGCCTCCCAGTCTCCTAGACTTCTTTTCACCAATATCACATTCATAGTCTTTCCTTTTCCTTACCATCTTGCCAGTCTTTTGCCACTGCTCAGTTTAACCTTGGCCAACCATCTTTCCTGTCTAAAGGAGTGCTTAAAATTTTGTGCAGAGATGATTTGCCACTATCCTTCTTATATTAGGGTCAAAATGTAGCAGCTTTCCAAATTTTGTCAACATACCTTTCACATCCACACATAAACCAGAGCTGTGCTTACTTCATCATCCATTAATAATTATGAAAATGGCCCTGAGCCGTCCATGTAGATATGGGAAAGCAGGTATGTGCAGTGCATGTTCAATGTGAAGACCAGGGGGTCCAAGTTATTTGTGCCTTCCAGTACTACGTGGGGATAATGGAGGCGCCCCTGGACCTTACAAGGGAATGCTCCTATATATACCCAGTTTTATAATGGGTGAGATTATATAGCACGCAATTCACAAAAGAAAACTTATCTGATTATCTTTTCAATAGGAAAAAGAAAACCAGTTTGCTAGAAAATTGGCTGTGTATCAGATGCCAAGGGCTGTCATTTTTAGGAAGGACCTGCAGTTGAATGACAGTGGATAGAGAGAGGAGAAGGAAGCCAGAGTTATAAATATCCCTGCCTCACTCTTCTCAGAGATCTCCCTGTAGTCTCTTGCTGTTGATCCTCATTGAATGATTATAGCAGGAAGACAAGTTTAATCCATTGTGAACCAGCTTTCTGGGCCACAAAACAAAATAAACAAGTGAAGATGGAAAGCTTGAGGAGGGATGGATCTGGAGTAGTATTCAGAAGATACATACAAATGCAGCTTACTTAATTCCATAATAAATGTATCTAAACTTACAAAACATTGTTCTTAATGTGAAAGCTATTAAGGAGATTAAAGGTTTTTTCTTGTTTAAAAATGTTAAGAAATTTACAAATTTTTAAAAATATATAATTCGATTCTTCGTAAAAAAAATTGTATAGAAATTTTATCCAATATATTAAAACAAGGCAGCTACTATACTTTTTATTCCTGAAATAAATATTTCAGTTTTCAGAAATATTTTTCAAAAAGAAAATTCTTGTTTTATTCTGTTTGTGGTTCTGGGGATGGAATCCAGGGGCATTCTACCTTCAAGCTACACCACAGCCCTATTTTTTTTATTCTTTATTTTATATTTTTATTTGGAAACAGGGTCTCTTAAGCCAGCTAGGCTGGCTTCAAACCCACATGATCCTCCTGTCTCTGCTTCCCAAGCTCGGGGATTACAAGCAGGTGCCACCATGTCCGGCTTTTTATTCTTTATTTTAAAACAGGGTCTCACTGAATTGCAAAGGGCCTCACTAAGCAGCTAAGGCTGTCCTCAAACTGTGATTTATCTGTCTCAGCCTCCTAAATGCTGCGATTTCAAGCGTGTGCCACCACCCCGGGCTCAGAAGAGTCTTAAGTTAATAAATACATAATAACAATGAGTTTAACTTCACTGCGTATGTTGACTACTTAAAATAAAACAAGTAAAAAATTTTAAGAATATATTTAATATTATTGATTAAAAGACAACATAGCAATATGTTATCCCATGACAAAGACTTAGTCCATCATTCAAAATTCACTTATTAGTAAATGGGTAAAATGGGTACATAATCATATTAATTTAATTTTGTTTCAATAACTCATTAATGAAAACTCCATACCCTTGTATGAGAATATAAACTGCAAAAGGTGAAATAAAACCAGGCCTCAATGCTAACTCTTCCACTATGATTTAACAAAGAAGGCCGAGAAAGAAAATTGCAGATGGCTCCTCTGAGGATAAATATAAATCTGCTCAAGAATCTTCTGGGATCTAGAATTTCCAAGGCACCTACTCTAAACATACTACAGCCTCATTCCTTTTAAAACACTGACACATCTTTATCATGCATCTATAAATCATATACTTATGCTACTGCATTGGTAGTATCTATATATTATAAATTCTATTATAAGAAAGAATTACCAAAAAGTAACATGTAGACAAAGAAAACCATGGATGAGCAAATAAGGTGAAATAACTGAGGGAAGGAAGAGGAAAATTCCCTAATGTATATAATGTACATTAACAAACCTATCAAAGTCAATCACTAAGCCAAAAATGAGAAGGAAGGAGGGCAAAGGAATGAGGTGGGAAGTGAGGAAGGGCCAAACGAGTGATGTGTGCATGTATGCCTCTACAATTTTGTACTCCATTAAGATGTTTAACTACAATGCACCAATAATAAATATATACAGAGATATAGATATAGATATATAAATGAACGAGGAATGATGGTGCATGCCTGTGACCCTAATACTTGGGAGGCTGAGACAGATGATCACAGGTTTGAGACCAGCCTAAGTAACTTGGTGAGACCCTGTCTGAAAATTTTAAAAAAGGAATAAAATAGAGCTGGGGGTATAGCTCAGAGGTAAACCACTCCTGGTTTCAACCCTCAACACTGAAAATAAAAGAAAGGGAATTATAAATGACAGTTCTCATGTTGTCTTGAAACTACTCTGAATATGTGCACCATGCTTTGAAGACAATAATTTTAGATGAGTTATGACATATGACAAAGATGTGTGTATGGGCTCACCATAATATATAATTTGAATTAATGGCTGTTGTCACAGAGTTATAGTTAATATCATTTCCTTTTTCCTTTCAGATATTCCTTAAATGATAGAATTTATGAGCACAGTATTTAGAAAAGCAAAAAACATGTGAACCCCAAATTAAAAATTTCACCTTCTAGCCAAGTATGGGAACACAAAACTGTAATCTCAGGATGTGGGAGGCTGAGGCAGAAGAATCGCAGGTTCAAGGCTATCCTTAGCAAAACTCTTAGCTACCTACTGAGACCCTGTTTAAAAACAAAAAAATATAAAGGGCTAATGAAGCTTGGAGGTAAAATGCCTCTGGGTTTAATCTCCAGTATCAAAAGAAAAAATAAATGTTTTATCACTTCTGCAAGACAAAATCAGGTAGGTAGTCAAAAATTTCTTGATAGGCAAAGTGTTTGAAGAACAGAAAACCCCATACCTCTAAATAGCATAGCATTTGTTCAAAGGTCCTTTACTTTACAGTATGTTGGTTGGTTATCTGTGATTCCCCTAACAAAGTAAATGGTAAAGTAGAAAAATACTTATTCTTACCTCTCTCTACTGCTAAAGGGAGCTCCTGAAGTTTCCAGATCGACCAAGAGTCAATTTTCATGCTAATCCTCCTTCTTCTTGATTTTTGTACTTTTAAAGCTTCTTCAGCTTCTGCCCGATCAGTTTCTAGACTTTTAATGAGATGGCTGGCCTCTGATAGCAATGTTTCCAATTTTTCCTTTAACTCTGGACACTTTACATCTTAAAATAGAAATATGCATTCACATTTTTTTAATGAACCAACCTATAAGCTGTGTGATTTGGAACATAGGTCTTTATTCTGTAATTATTCTTTTAAATATTTATAAATCTAATAAGTAAATGTTAGAAAAATAAATTAGCATTCTATAAACTTTTATTTTAGCACAATCATAACACTGATTATGATCTTTGAATACAAATTTTTCAATGAATAATTATATAAACAGTATAGCTGAATCTCAACCAAATTCTTCAAGAATGTTATTTTATTAGAAAAAAAAGATGTCATATTCAACAGCAATACTATAGAGTTTTCTTTCATTTACATATGTGTTTTTGTTTATTCTGTAAAGAAACAAATAATAATGATTGAATCAGATAAACATTACAAATTTTCAGATGGTTCTTAGATAAAATACACTTGGAACAAGATGTGGTGGCACACACTTTTAATTGCAGCACTTGGGAGGCTGGGACAGGAGAATCTGGGTTTGCGGCCAGCCTCAGATACTTAGTGAGGCCCTTTGCAACTCAATGAGACCCCATTTTAAAATAAAGAATAAAAAATAGGGCTGGGTGTGTAGCTCAGAGGTAGAATGCCCCTGGGTTCTATCCACAAATATTGCAAAAAATATATACTTCGTATTCTTCAGTCTTATCAGACAATAACTTCTCTACTTGATCTTGCTAGGAATTCATAATGATTTTCAAATTCTATTTATTCAGTTACAATAAAAATTACTTTCTTTAATGAGAGATACTTGTGATTCCTGGTTCATAGCTCTGGAATAATATGGCTTAATGTTAACAAAAATATTACCATTAATATTCATTCATCTCATTATAAAATAAATATGTACAGAGCTTATTATGTCAGATATTGTGCTCTCCTGGAAATAAGAAGGCAAAGAAGACAGATAATGTTCCATCTTTGTAGGATTTATATCTATAAACAGTAACTTTAGACAAATTTGAAATGTCAAGAATATATAAATATTAAGTGTCAAGAAAGACAAGACTCCAAAGATCTGAGGATAGAGCAATATAAAAAATAAGGAATGAGCTGGGTATGGTGGCACATGCTTGTAATCCCAGTACTTGAAAGGCTGAGATGATAGGATCACAGGTTTTCAGGCCAACCTCATCTACTTATTGAGGCACTCAGTGACTTAGTGATACCTTGTTTAAAAAAAAAGAATAAATATAGAGGGCTGGAAGTGTAGCTAACAGGTAGATTGCCTCCTGGGTTCCATCCCTAGTACCACAAAAAAAATAAAAAGTAAAGGGAAAAATTTTTAAATCCCTATAAACAAAGACATGCAACATATCAAAGTCCCTAACACACCTTGAAGGCAGTATTAAGAAGAAAAGTCATAGCATTTAAAGCTCACATAAGAAGAACAGAAAATCACCAAATAAATAACCTAATGACACACCTCAAAGTCCTTGAAAAACAAGAAGAGTCTAACCCCAAAGCCATTAAAAGACAGGAAGTTATTAAAATCAGCCTAGAAATCAATGAAGTAGAGAATAAAAAATACAAAAAATTAACAAAACCAAAAGTTGGTTTTTCAAAAAATTAAACAAGGTAGATAAACCACTTGCCAACCTAACCAATAGAGAAAATTAACCCAAATTTCTAAAATAAGAGATGAAAAAGGTCATATTACTACTGATGGTATGGAAATCTAGAAGATTATTTTAAAAAACTATTTGAAAAAACTATACTCCAACAAAATGAAAAACCTAGAAAAAATTGTCAAAATTCTAGACACATACACTCTTTCTAAGTTGAATCAAAAACATATAGAAAATATAAACCAATCAATAGCAATTAAAGATATTAAAGAAGCAATACAGAGCCTACTATGGGGCTTCCGGGAAGATGGCGACAGAGAAAAGCAGAACTTACAAGTCCCGCTAATAATCGATCTCTATTACTACAAAACCAGTGCTTTTCAGAGCCAGAAAACACCATCAGCAAAGAAATAAAAACTGTAAATACAAGGGACAGAGAAAAAGAGGGCTGGAAAAATGAGACACCAGAAAGAAACCAGCCTGAAGTGCCGCAGCCGCCGTGGTGCGGAGCATCTGGAGCAGCTGCGTGAAGCGGCCAGAGCAGCCGGAGCCGCGGTGCGAAGCGGCCGGAGCAGCCAGAGCCAAGGCGCGGAGCATCCGGAGCAGCCAGAGCTGCGGGGCGGAGCGGCGTGGGCTACATCATCCCTAGCAGCACCAGGCTCCAGAGAGGAGGGAGACTCAGAACGGAGCTCAAATCCAGAGAGGAGGTATGCTGGCCTCGCAGCCTAGGATGCAGCAGCAGCGCCTTACTACCAGCGGCAGCGGCGAGTTCACCAGACGGCTCTAGACCAATGCACTCAACCAGCTACCAGGTGCCAGAAAGGAGGGGTGAGCTACCAGGCGCCAGAAAGCAAACCGAGGTGAGCAGCTGCTGAACAGCCGGGCGGCAGTCAGTAGTTTTTTCGGTGCAAGGAGCATCTAAAGCTCCCAAGAGCCGGAATCAGCACACCCCACAGGGACGTGGCGGAATTCATAACCAGAAAACTATGCCAACCTCACGGCCTAGGACGCGACAGCAGCGCCTTACTGCTGGCAGCAGCGGTGAGTTCGCCTGATGGCTGAAGACCAATGCACTCAACCAGCCACCAGGCTACAGAGAGGAGGGGTAGACAGTGATTTGAGGTGAGCAGTTGCTGAACAGCCAGGCGGCAGTCATCAGTGTTTTCGGTTCAGGGAACATCTAAAGCTCCCAAGGGCCGGGCACAGCACACATGGCAGGGACTCAGAGCAGAGCTCAAAACCAGAGAAGTAATACGCCGGCCTCATGGCCGAGGGCGTGGCAGTGGTGTTATATTGCCAGCGGCGGCAGCTGCGAATCCACCGAGTCCACTATAGCTCCATCAGCGCACTCAACAACCGTGAGTCAAATTGCAGCCCCTCAGGGAGAAATCCCAGTACTGCACTCCCAGGGACTTGCACAGATAGTCTCCCTGGGTCGGAGATTTTAGCAGTGCAACCCAGTGGGGGAGTGGTGCTGGCAGAGATATCACACCATAGTCACAACTCCCCGCTGGAGAACACCCAACTTGGCACCCCCCCCATGGTCTAAGCAGCCTCGATTGACTTCTGGGTCTGTGACTTTGTGATACAACCCAGTAAAGGAGTAGTGGTGACTGAGATACCACAGACTCGAGATCCAGAGCAACTTAAGTGAACTTGTAGTGACCCAGGGAAGAACCCAGAAAAGGCACAAACTTCCAAAATCATGGGAAAGAGAAATAACAATGGAGCAGTAAATGTCCACAACCCCACAACATCAGAATCTGATAACACAGAAATCCAAATATCTCTAGAAGATCAAATCAGGAAAATAACTTTAGAAATAATAGAGGACTTTAGAAAAGAATTCAGAGAGAGTCAAAAAGAGATAAAATATGCAATCATTGAAATAAAGGCCTCAATTCAAAGTATAAACAACAGATTAGACCACATAGAGAATAGAATCTCGCTTCTTGAAGATGATCACTCCAAAAATGAATGCATAGTTTCTAATTAAAAAAAAAATCCAACAGCAGGAATCTGACATTGAAGAAATATGGGCCCATTTTAAAAGAGCTAACCTAAGAATAATTGGAATAGAGGAGGGAAAAAAATGGTGAAACC
The DNA here is from genome assembly GCF_963383645.1 of Muscardinus avellanarius. Lineage (NCBI taxonomy): Eukaryota > Metazoa > Chordata > Mammalia > Rodentia > Gliridae > Muscardinus > Muscardinus avellanarius. The sequence goes on along the minus strand of NC_137803.1, from coordinate 42,611,240 downwards.
AAAGGGATTAATAATCTCTTCAAGGAAGTAATAGCAGAAAATTTTCCAAACATAGAGCAAGAGGTCGATACACAGGTACAGGAAACTTATAGAACTCCCTTTAGACAGGATCAGAGAAGAGGATTCCCACGCCACATAATTGTCAAAATGACTAATGTGGAAGCCAAGGACAGAATCTTAAAGGCAACAAAAACAAAGGGCCATATGACATTCAGAGGCAAACCAATTAGAATCACTCCAGATTTCCCAAACCAAGTCATGAAAGCCAGAAGGGCATGGAGTAACATATTCTAAACTCTGAAAGAAAACAACTTCCAGCCAAAAATTTCCTACCCAGAAAAACTATCCATCAAATTAGATGGGGAAATAAAAAACTTCCATGACAAATAGGAACTGAAGGAATTTATGTCTTCAAAACCAGCGCTGGAGAAAATACTCAAGGAGATTAACTGCAATGAGGAAATGGGTAATACATGCCAGAACCAAAGAAACAAGAATTCCCATCCAGCAGACAACTAAGCAAAGAAGAATAAACAGTATCTCAAACAGAAATAATATCTTAACATGTTGGGAATTAAAAATTATCTCTCTATAATCACACTGAATGTAAACGGCCTCAACTCCCCAATAAAAAGACATAAAGTGGCAAAATGGATTAAAAGTCAGAATCTATCCATCTGCTGCTTACAAGAAACACACCTTACAAGTAAAGACAAGAACAAACTCAAGGTAAAGGGCTGTAGCAAGGTAATCCATGCTAATGGTACTTGAAGACAAGCAGGAGTAGCAACTATGATATCAGACGAGTTAGACTTCAAACCCAAACTTATTAGAAAAGACAAAGAAGGCCACATTTTACTGGTAAAAGGAATAGTACAGCAAGAGGAAATAACAATAATCAACATCTATGCCCCAAATATAGGGGCAACTACTTTCATAAATCAAACTCTTTGTGACATGAAGTCACACATAAATCCCAACACAATAATACTGGGAGACTTCAACACACCTCTCACAATACTAGACTGATCTTCCAGACAAAGTGTCAATAAAGGTGCCTCAGAACTCAAGAACACCATTAACCAAATGGACCTGTTGGACACATATAGAATATTTCACCAAATTACATCGGAGTTCACATTTTTCTCAGCTGCTCATGGAACCTTTTCCAAAACAAACTGCTGGCAGTGTCCTGGGACACAAAATGAGCACTAGCAAATTTAAAAAATCTTACATATTTCCCTGTGTCATTTCAGATCATAATAAAATGAAACTAGAAATCAACTATAAGAAGACCCAGAGAAACAACATAAACATGTGGAGACTGAACACCAGACTTCTGAATGAATGGGTCATAGAAGATGTAAGAGGTGAAATCAAGAAATTTCTAGAAACAAATGAAAATAAAGAAGCAACATATCAAAACCTCTGGGACACTTTGAAGGCAGTATTAAGAGGAAAATTTATAGCACTGAGTGCTCACATAAAGAAAACAGAAAATCTTCAAATAAATAGCCTTATGACACACTTCAAAGCCCTTGAAAAGCAGGAACAATTGAACCCCAAAGCCAGCAGAAGGCGGTAAATTATTAAAATTAGAGCAGAAATTAACGAAATAGAGAACAAAAAAACAATACAGAAAATCAACAAAACCAAAAGCTGGTTTCTTGAAAAAATTAACAAGATTGATAAACCACTAGCCAACCTAACTAAAAAAAAAAAAAGAGAATCAACCCAAATTATGAAGATAAGAGATGAAAAAGGAGATATTACTACTGACAGAATAGAAATCCAGAGGATTATCAGATACTACTTTGAAAAACTATACTCCAACAAAATGGAAAATCTGGAGGAAATCGACAACTTCCTAGATAAATACAACCTTCCTAAACTGAGTCAAGAAGATATAGAAAACTTAAATCAACCAATAACAATCAAAGAGATTGAAACAGCAATAAAGAGCTTACCATCAAAGAAAAGCCCAGGACCAGATGATTTCCCAATTGAATTCTATAAAACCTTTATAGAAGAGCTAACCCAAATTCTAATCAAACTACTTCACGAAATAGAAAAAACCGGGACTCTCCCACATGCATTCTATGAAGCCAACATCACAATAATACCCAAACCGAATAAAGACAGTTCAAATAAGGAAAACTACAGGCCTATATCTCTGATGAACTTGAATGCAAAACTATTAAACAAAATACTAGCAACATGCATTCAAAACCACATCAAGAAAATCATGCACCATGACCAGGTAGGGTTTATCCCAGGGATGCAAGGCTGGTTCAATATACAAAAATCAATCCACGTAATTCATCATATAAACAGAATCAAAGACAAAAATCTCAATAGACGCTGATAAAGCATTTGATAAAATTCAACCATAAATCCATTTATGATAAAAAAAACACTGCAGAAAATTGGAATAGAAGGAAAATATCTCAACATTATTAAGGCAATCTACAATAAGCTCACTGAAAACATCATATTAAATGAGGAAAAACTTCAAGAATTCCCCCTAAAAACTGGAACGAGACAAGGATATCCACTATCACAACTTCTCTTCAATATAGTACTAGAGATTCTAGCCAGTTCAATAAGGCAAGAAAAGGAAATCAGAGGAGTACAAATAGGAAAAGAAGAACTCAAGCTTTCACTATTTGCAGATGATATGATACTATATTTAGAAAACCAAACAAACTCAACCAAAAGGCTTATAGAACTGATCAACAAATTCAGCAAAGTATCTGGATACAAAATCAATCTTAAAAAATCAGCTTTCCTGTATACCAACCATAAATCCACTGAAAAAGAAATTCAGAAAACACTTCTACTCAGGATCTCTCACAAAAAAAAATAAAATACCAAGGAATAAACTTGACCAAGAAGGTAATAGATCTCTACAAAGAAAATTATAAAACACTGAAAAAATAGAAGAAGTTCTTAGAAAATGGAAAGATCTTCCATGTCCATGGATTGGCAGAATAAGTATCATTAAAATGGCCATCCTCCCAAAAGTGATCTACAGATTTAATGCAATTCCCATTAAACTACCAAAATCATTCCTCACAGACATAGAAAAAGCAGTCCTTAAATTTATCTGGAATAACTAAAAGCCCAGAATAGCCAAGGTAGTTCTCAGCAACAAAAACCACACAGGAGGAATCACAGTACCTGACTTTAAACTATACTACAAAGCCATTGTAACAAAAACAGCATGGTACTGGCAAAAGAACAGATTTATAGACCAATGAAGCAGAATAGAAGACCCAGAAACAAGTCCACACACTTTCAGCCAATTGATTTTTGACAAAGGGGCCAAAAACATACACTGGAAAAAAGATAGCCTCTTCAACAAATGGTGTTGGCAAAACTGGTTAACCATATGCAGAAAATTGGAAATTAATCCCACTTTTTCACCCTGTACAAAAGTCAACTCATGATGGATCAAAGACTTGGAAATTAAACCAGAGACCTTGAAGCTCCTTGAAGAGGGCATAGGTCCAACACTACAACACATAGGCACAGATAAACATTTCCTCAACAAGACCCCAAAGGCACAACGAATTAAAAGGAGAATCAATACATGGGATTGCATGAAACTGAAGAGCTTCTGCTCAGCAAAGGTAACTATCAAGAACCTCAATCGAGAGCCAACAGAATGGGAGAAGATTTTTGCCACCTACACCACCGATAGAGGATTAATATCTAGAACATATAGAGAACTCAAGAAATTCAACACTAAGAAAACAAAGCATCCAATAACAAAATGGGCAAATGAACTAAATAGACACTTCACAAAAGAAGAAATTCAAATGGCCAATAAATGCATGAAAAAATGCTCAACATCACTGGCAATCAGAGAGATACAAATCAGAACTACCCTGAGATTTCACCTAACTCCAACTAGAATGGCAATCATTCCAAACACAAACAACAATAGATGCTGGCAAGGATGTGGAGAAGTGGGAACTCTAAAACACTGTTGGTGGGATTGCAAATTAGTGCAACCACTTTGGAAAACAGTATGGAGAATCCTCAGAAGAATGGGAACAAATCTACCATTTGATCCAGTAATACCACTTCTGGGTATCTACCCAAAAGATAGGAAGCCAAATTACCAAACTAATGCATGTGTATTTATGTTCATAGCTGCACAATTCACCATAGCTAAACTATGGAACCAACCAAGATGTCCATCAACAGATGAATGGATTACAAAACTGTGGGATATGTACACAATGGAATTTTACTCAGCCATCAAAAAAACTCAATTACATCATTTTCAGGGAAATGGATAGAACTGGAGGACATTATGCTAAGTAAGATTAGTCAGTCACACACACAAAAAATAAAAAATCAGATGCTTTCCTTAATATGTGAGAGTTAGGGAGAAATGGGTCATAGGAGGAACTCTTGAAAGAGGAAATCCTATAGAGGAGCAAACAAGACAACCTAAAGGAGGAGAAAGGAGGGGGGAAGAGGAAAATCTCTAAAACACACAATGTACTTAAACATATTGAAGTCAATCACTAAGCCAAGCAAGGGAGGGAGGGATGGGGAGGGAAGGGGTTGGGAATTGGGTAGGGGTTAAATCAGCGATAAGTACATGTTTGTACACACAAGTTTTTTACCCCAATATGTTGTTTGAATATAATGCACCAATAAAAAAAATTTAAAAGAAAATAAATAAATAAATAAAACAATAAAAAAGAGCCTACTATCAAAGAAAAGCCCAGGACCAGATGGTTTCCCAGGTAAATTTTATAAAACCATTTATAGAACAGCTAATCCCAATACTCCTCAACCTATTCCATGAAACAGAAAAAAATGGAACACTCACAAATACATTCTATATAGCCAACATCACAATAATACCAAAACCAAATAAAGACAGCTCAAGAAAAGAAAACTACAAGTTAATATCACTGATGAACTTAGATGCAAAATTGCTAAACAAAATACTAGTAATGTGCATTCAAAACCACATTCAGAAAATTATACATCGTGACCAGTCAAGCTTATCCCAGGGATGCAAGGTTGACTCAACAAAAAACAAGCAAGCAAACAAACAAAAAAACAATCCATATATTTCACCACATAAACAAAAACAAAAAAATCACATGATCATTTCAATAGATGCTGAAATGGCATTCTACAAAATCTAAAAACTGACAGAACTGATCACCAAATTCAGCAAAGTGTCTGGATACAAAATCAATCTTAAAAAATTAGAAGTTTTCCTATATGTCAATCAAAAACTCAAAGAAAAACATTTAGAGAACACTTCCATTCAAAATGTCCCAGAAAAAATAAAATATAAGGAATAAACCTAACCAAGGAGAGAAAAGACCTCTACAAGAAAAATTATAAAATACTAAAAAAAAGAAATTGAAGAAGACCTTAGAAGATGGAAAGATCATTCATGCTCTTTGATAGGCAGAATAAATATCATCAAAATGGCCATTCTTCCAAAAGTAAATTGCAGATTCAATGCAATACCCATTAAATTACCAAGGTCATACCTTTTAAACATAGAAAATTCAGTCCTTAAATTCACTTGGAAAAACAAAAATCCTAGAATACCCAAAATAGTCCTCAACAACAAAAACTTCACGGGTAGAATCATAAGACCTAACTTTAAAATATACTACAAAGACAATAGTGATGAAAACAGCATGGTACTGGCACAAAAACAGATGCCTAGACAAATTGAGCAGAATAGAAGACTCAGAAACAAATCTGTACACCTAAACCTAATTATTTTTTATAAAGAGACCAAAAACACACATTGGAAAAAAGATAGCCTTTTCAACAAATGGTGTAGGCAAAACTGGTTAACCATATGCAGAAAAAATGAAAACAAAGCCTACATTCTCAACATGCACAAGAGTTCATTTAAAATGAATCAAAGACAGCCGGGCGTGGTGGCGCACGCTTGTAATCCCCGCGCTTGGGAGGCAGAGACAGGAGGATCACGCAGGTTCGAAGCTAGCTGCGCGCGCTGGCTTAGGAGACCCTGTTTCCAAATAAAAATGTAAAAATAGGTCTGGGAGTGTAGCCCGGAGATAGAAGGGCTTCCAGGAACCCCAGTACCACCAAAAAAAAAAAAAAAATGAATCAAAGACCTGGAAATTAAACCTGAGATCTTACAGCTACTTGGAGAGGGCATAAATCCAATACTTCAACACATAGCTACAGATACAAACTTTCTCAACAAGATCCTAAGGAAATAAGAAATTAAAAGGAGGATCAATATATGAGTTTGCATTAAACTGCAGAGCTTCTGCACAGTAAACTAAACTATCAAGAACCTCAACAGAATGCCAACAGGATAGGAGAAGATTTTTGAAATCTACTCCTCTAATATAGGACTAATATCTAGAATATACAAAGAACTTGATAAAATCACCACCAATAAAAAGTAACTCAAGCAAACAATGTACATGTTTGGCCAGGCGTGGTGGCGCACGCTTGTAATCCCCGTGCTTGGGAGGCGGAGACAGGAGTATCGTACAGGTTCGAAGCCAACTGCGCTGGCTTAAGAGACCCTGTTTCAAAACTATAAAGTAGGTCTGGGAGTGTAGCCCGGAGGTAGAAGGGCTTCCAGAACCCCAGTGCCACACGCACACACACACACTAAATGCATTCGTGAACTATGTAGACACTTCACTAATGAAGAAATTCAAATGGCCAGTAAATGTATAAAAAATGTTCAACATCATTAGCAATTAGATGCAAATAATAACTACCCTGAGATTTCACATAACCCTAATTGGAATGGCAATCAGTTAAGTTACAAACAACAATTGCTGGTAAGGATGTGGATAAGTAGGAACTGGAATTTTACCCAGCCATAAAGAACAAAATTATGTCATTCGCGGGGAATGGGTGCAACTAGAGAATATGATTCTAAGTGAAATTACCCATCACAAAAATTGAAGTCTGATATTATCCCTAATATGAGGACTCTAGGAAGAAAATGGGACACAGGAGGGACTCTAGACAAAGAAGGAGAAATTTTATGTGGGTAAAGAATGCTATCTAATTGAGGAAAATGGGTAGGGACAGAGAGAATCACCCTAATGTGCATGATGCACATTCACAAAAATGTCAAAACCAGCCACTAAGATAAACTCAAGAAGAAAGGAAAGGGAGGGAATAAGGTGGGAATTGGGGAAGGAATAAATGTGTGATTTGTGCATGTAGACCTCTACTATTGTGTAGCCCATTAAAAATAAAAATCAACAAATAAAAAATTCTGAGGTTATCAGTTAACCAGTAAAATTTTTAGAAAAATTTTGTGATAAGTAAAAAGGAAATATTTAATATAATCTAAAGAATATATTCAAATACACTAAAGTAATGGAAATATAAAACTTTACCAGAATATAAAATACAGTAAATTTTGTAAATTGTGATGAACTGTATTCATAATTTAAATATGCACTAGTACTGTGAGGTCCATTATGAAAGCCATGAACCACATAAAACTATTTTATGTACATTAATTAAAATTAAACCTAAAAGTCAAGTTTCTCAGTTTCACTAGACATATTTCAATGGCTCAAAAGCTGTATGCAGCTAGTAGCTACTCTCCTGGAAAATACAGAGGTAAACATTTTTCTTTGCCACAGAGACAGAACACTTTGACTATCACTGAGTACTCTCTGAACTACAATTAAGTTCATAAGAGGCATATAGTTATAATTATATACTCAGGCCCTAAACCAGTACATAGTAGTCATTAATAAATATTTGTTGAATAAGTGTTTCATCAAATACTAGAGAGGGATATTTTCTTTATTCAACACAAAAATATAAAATTTATAAATATGATTATTGTGAAAATTAGAAATATATTAAATAAAAAGTTAGCAAGCATTCAGGGATAGTGGCACATTTGTAATTCCAGTACTTTGGAGGCTGAGACAGAGGAACACAGATTTATGGCCATCCTCAGAAACTTGAGCAAGGCCTTCTGCAACTTAGTAAGGCCACTTTTTGAAATAAAAAATAAAATAGAGCTGGAGGTATAGCTCAGAGATAGAATACCCCTGGATTGTCAAATTTTCAGTAACATACACACACACACACACACACACACACACACACACACACACACAGTAAGCTTTAAATATATTTACAAGTATTTGAGTATAAAGAACCCATTTACCTCTCTCTTCTTCTGGTTTGACATCTGTCGCTGATGTTGCAATGCTCCAATCTTTTCTGAGGTCTTTTGTGAAAGAAATTCTGCTCCTACATAATAGGGGAAAAGCAATCAATTAGTAAAGAGGAATGTACTTAAAGTTAATGACACAGGTGCTTGATTTGGCAGCACATGTGATAAAATGGAAATAATACACAGAAGGAGAGCATGGCCCTGTGCAAGGATGACACAAAACTTTGTACAGTATTCCATATTTATTTTTAGTTAGTAAAATAGATTTTAGGTGATGCTCATCATGAATTTTTAATATGTCTGATAAATTAAGTATGTATATTATATTACATAGGGGACTAATATAAGAAAATTCCAATATGTAATAAGACTAACAAATTAATAGAATCTAAAATTTGTTACAGAAAACTTGAAGTTTCTTGAGAGGATATTAAAGTTGTTTTTTATTAAGAAATTAGGTTTTCCTATAGAATGTTACCATAAGAAAAAGGTGTTTATGAAAAAATTTTGGATAAGATAATTTTCTAATTTTAGTCCATCAATTTCTAGAAAACTAGTACAAGGAATAAAAATATCATTCCAGATTTAAAGTTAATATACTTTTAGAAAAAAATGCCCAAATTAAACTTTTATTTTCTTTCTAAATTAGCATTCTAAGTAATGTCTATATGTTCAATAAGGAGGTATCTCTATTAGTATTTCTCAATACTAGGATTTGAATTAGTCATTTGTTTTTAAAAGGTATTCTTCACTGTTAAAAGTTTTAGAAAAATCAATATCAACAAAATAAAGTTTTTATTCTTTTTTTTTTTTTTGGTGGTACTGGGGTTCCTGGAAGCCCTTCTTCCTCCGGGCTACACTCCCAGACCTATTTTATATTTTTGAAACAGGGTCTCTTACACCAGCACGGCTGGCTTCGAACCTGCGCGATCCTCCTGTCTCTGCCTCCCAAGTGCGGGGATTACAAGCGTGCGCCACCACGCCCGGCTAAAGTTTTTATTCTGAGTGTTCATTAAGTTATTGATTCTTATTAAAATAATTACAAATTAATTTGATAGTATTATATATATATATAAAATCATAAAATCATAAAATGATCCATATTCCTTTATTATTTTCAACCATAACACAAAAGATAATAGTCTAAGCCAGGTGTGGTGACTAATGCTTATTATCCCATTGCTAGGGAGGCTGAAACAGGAGGACTCCAGTTATGGCCAGGCTCAGCAACATAGTGAGGCTCTGCTTCAAAATAAACAATAAAATAAGGCTGGATGTGCATCTAGATGTAGAATGACACCGAGTTCAATACTCAGTACCACAAAAATAAAATAAAAAGGAATAGCCTAATATTTAAATTTTTATAAAATTGGTCATAAAACTTGCATTCTGCTCTAGCTCAGAGTACATTGTTTTCACTATATTTTAATACTATTTACTATTATGGATCATTTTACTCTCCCCTCCTTCTTCTTATTCCACAATTTGCGAGACTGACACGCTGCCTACTGCGCTAAGAGGGCTGCCTTATTCCACAATTTATGCAGGAAAGCCTGTCATTTCTAAGATCAGGAAAATGTTCACTATATATTTTTGTTTAGTTTTAATTTTAAATTCAAATTTTTTTGTGTGGTATTGGGGATGGAATCCAGGGACATTCTACCTCAGAGCTATACCCACACCCCTATTTTTTATTCTTTAAAAAAATTTTTTTTCTTTTATTTTTTGGCTTAGTAATTTATTTGGGGGAGAGAAAAATGTTTTATTTTATATTTTTAATTTTTCATTGGTGCATCATAGTCATACAACTTAATGGAGTACAAGATGGTAAAGGCAGACATGCACACATCACCCAATTAGCCCCTACCCAGTGCCCTACCTCTTTTCTCCCCCCTCCCTCCTTCTCATGTTTGGCTTAGTGATTGCCTTTGATATGTTTGTTAATGTACATGATGTACATTAGGGATTTTCCTCTTCTCCCTTTCCACCCCCTAAGTTAGGTTGCCTTATTTGCTTATCTATAGCACCCTGTTCTTCATCTAGAGTTCCTCCTATGAACTGTTTTATCCCTAGCTTCCACACATTAGGGAGAGCATCTGATTTCTTATTTTTGTGACTAATTTCAATTAGCATAATATTCTCCAGTTCCATCCATTTTCCTTTAAATTATGTAATTGTGATTTTTATTATGGCTGAGTAAAATTCCATTGTGTACAAATACCATAGAATTTTTTGGTGGGGAGGTCTACTCCTGACTGTTTTTTAAATTTTTTTAAAATTTTTATGTGAATCATCTTAAAAATGGCATACATTTAGACAGTTTTTGGTGCCCTCCTCCCCCTCTTTTCCCACCTCCCAAAAATGAGTATCAAGGTTGACCATGTTACATTCATACTTTTACACATAATCAAGTTAATCATTAATCAACCTCCATTAATCAACCTCAGCCTTTCTCCTCTCCTACCCTTCTTTTCCAGCTTTGCTGAGGTTTCCCCTCCATTATCTGGAGTCCCTCTGGTATCCCCAATTCTCCCTAGTTTTGGCATATTAGAGAAAATATATGTCCCTTCTCTTTCTGTAATTGGTTGATCTCACTTAATATAATGTTCTCCAGGTCTTTCCATCTTCTTGTGAATGGCATGAATTTTTTTTATTGCTGAGTAAAATTCCATTGTGTGCATTTCCCATAATTGTGCAATCCATTAATTTGATGGAGACCCAGGTTGGTTCCATATTTTGGCTATTACAAATTGTGCTGCTATGAACATGGGTATGCATGTTACTGTAGTTCTCTGGTTTCAATCTTTTTGGAAAGATACCCAGGAGTGGTATAGCTAGATCATATTATATGGTGGACCTATTCCCAGTTTTCTAAGGAATATTCACACTGATCTTTATAGCAGCTGAACTAGTTTGCACTCCTACCAACAGTGTAAAAGAGTTCCACTTTCCCCACATTCTCACCAGCATTTGTTGTTATTTGACTTCTTTATGCTTGCCACTCTGATTGGGGTTAGATGCAATATTAACGTAGTTTTTATTTGCATCTCCCTGATAGCTAATGATATTGAACATATTTTCATGTATTTATTGACCATTTGTATCTTCTTTTGTGATGTGTCCATGCAATTCAGTTGTCCATTTCTTGATTGGGTTATTTGTTTTGCTAGTGTAGAGTCTTTTGAGCTCTTTGTATATTCTGGCTTTTAGCCCTCTATCTGAGTGGTGGTTGGTAAAGATCTCCCATTCTATAGGCTTTCTATTTAGGTTCTTGATGGTTTCTTTTAGTGAGAAGAAACTTTTTAGTTTTATGCCATTCCACTTGTTAATTCTTTTAATTTCCTGTACTTTAAAGGTCTTTTTGAAAAAATTATGGCCTGTGACTATATGTTGGGAGTGTTGAGCCTATGCCCTCCTCTAATAACTTCACAGTCTGGTCTAATTTATGTCTTTTATCTATCTTGAGTTGATTCCTGTGCATGATGAGAAGGATTTAGTTCCATCTTTCTACAATGGATAGCCAGTTCACCCAGCACCATTTGTTGAGAAGGCTGTCTTTTCTCCAGCATATGAGTTTAGCTCCTTTGTCAAAGATCAATTGACTATAGGGGTATGTGTGGTTGTTTCTGTATCTTCTATTCTCTTGATATGGTTTTTAATGCATACAGCTAGCATTTTGTTTAGAATTTTTGCATCTATGTACAACAAGGATATTGGTGTGTAATCATCTTTTCTTGAGGTATCTTTATTTTGTTTTGGCATTAATGTGATATTGGCCTCATAGAAGAAATTTAGGAGAATTCCATCTCTTTCAATTTTCTGGAACAAGTTATGAAGTACTGGGATTAGTTCTTCACTGAAGGTTTTGTAGACTTCAGCTGGAAACCCATCAGTGCCTGGGCTTTTCTTTGATGGCAAAATTTTTATTGCTGTTTCTGTTTCTTTGCTTGCTATTGGTTGGTTTAGGCTTGCTTTGTCCTCTTGGTTCATTCAGTTTAGGTAGGTTATATGTCCTTATAAATCTAGTTATTTCTTCCATGTTTTCCAGTCTATTGGAGTATAAATTTTCAAAACAGTTTATGATAATCCTTCAAATTTTCCCACTCTCTGTGGTGATGTCTCCTTTTTTCATTTCTGATTTTAGTAATTTGAGTTCATTCTTTCTTTTGGTTAGGTTGGCCAGGGGTTTATCAATCATATTAATCTTTTTTAAAGAACCAGCTTTTTGTTTTTGTTGATTCTTTGAATTGTTTTTTGTTTTCTATTTCATTTATTTCTGCTCTAATTTTATAATTTCCTGCCTTCTGCAGAATTTGGAACTAGACTGTTGCATTCTATATAAGTCCTTAAGATGCATCATTAGGTTGTTTACTTGACAACTCTGTGTTCTTCTTATGTGAGCACTCAATGGTATAAACTTTCCACTTAACACTGCCTTCAGAGTGTCCCATTTATTTTAGTTAGTTGTATGTCTATTATGTAATTTCAGAAATTTATTTCTCCCTTTATTTCTGATCAGACCAACTCATCATTCAATAGTATTTCATTCAATCTCCATGTATTTAAATAGTTTCTTTTGGTCTTCCATTTGTTGATTTCTACCTTCATTCCTTGGTGGTCTGAAAAGATGCAGGGAATTATATTACATCTTTTGAACTTGTTGGTGATTGCTTTGTGGACTTTGTGGCCTTGGATATGATCTATTTTAGAGAAGATTTCATAGACTATTGAGAAGAATGTGTATTCTGCTGTTACTGGTTTAAATTTTCTGTAATGTCTGTTAGGTCCATTTGGTTTATAGTTTTTGTTACTCTGAAGAGTCTTTACTCATCTTTGCCTTGAAGATCAATTTAGTGGCATGAGAGATGTATTGAAGTCTCCCGAAAGTATTGAATTTGGGTCTATTTGAGAGATCTGATGTCCTGAAGGATTTATTTACAAATGTTGGTACACCCATATTTGGGGTATAAACATTTACTATCATTATATCTTCTTGGTGAATTGTTTCTTTTAATAAAAGGAAGTGTCCTCCTTTTTCTCTTCTAGTGTGTTTTAGCTTAAAGTCTGTTTTATTCGACATCAGCGTTGCTACCCCTTTGGTCTCCATTAGCATGAAATACCTTTTTCCATCCTTTGACTTTCAACCTATGAATGTCTTTGGCTATAAGGTGAATTTCTTCAAAGTAGAATATATTTGGGTTATGTTTTTTAATACACATTGCCAGTCTGTGTCTTTTAATTGGTGAGTTAAGTCCTTTGATGTTTAGTGTTATTATTGAAATATCATTTTTGTTTCCTGTAATTTTGTGTTCTATCTTTTGTTTGATATAATGTTACTTCTTTTTTACTTTATTGACCCGATGATCAATTTAATCTCTTCTCTGGTTAAGAAAATGGCTTTTTTTCTTTCTTTATGGTCTATTTCTTTAAATATTTTCTCTAGTGTTGGCTTTGTATTCATGAATTTTTTTGAGATGCTGCTTATCTTGAAACACTTTTGTTTCTCCATCAATTTTCAGTAATAACATTGCTGGATATAGCAGTTTGGTTGGAGGTTGTTTTCTTCCAGGGTCTGGATTACATCATACCAGCCTCTTCTAGCATACATGACTTGGATTGTAAAGTCTGGGGTGGTTTTTATTGTTTTGATCCTAAATGTTACCCATTCTTTTGTTCTCAATGCTTTTAACATTTTTTCTTTGGCCTCTATGTTGGTCACTGTTATTATTACATGGCGTGGGGAGGTCCTTCTTTGATCTTAACAGTGTTCTCTATATCTCCTGAACATGTAAGTCCAAGTCTCTTTCCATATTTGGGAAATTCTCTAAAATTACTTCTCTGAAGATATTACAAATACTCTTGGTCTGTACCTCCATCCCTTCTTTAATGCCTTTTATCTGTAAGTTAGGACTTTATTTGTTTCATAGTTGTTGGATATTTAGGTTTTCTTTCTGTAATGACTTCTGTATGCTATTGACTGTATTTTTATTTCATCTAATCTTCCAGAATTTCTTTCTATTGCTGTCTTCATTTCATTTATTGACTCATTTCATTTGAGACCTTTTTCTGATTCCTTCTTAATTTCTCCATTTCCTTTTTCATTTTTTGTACACTTGCTGTTAGGCCTTTCATCATATTGAAGATCAGGATTTGGAATTCTTCTTGAATTTCTTATAGGTCAGTATTCGTGATTTCCATTATTTCTTCCCCATTCCTAGTCTTATATTTTGAGAGTTCTCAGCCTTGTTTTTCTTATGTCTTGGCATCTTCCTTTTGTGTGTGATTATGTGGATATTCTGTCAGATACAATCTTAGTAGTAGAAATTTAGAGGTGTCAGCATGTAAGCAGTGGTTTTTACTATGGTGAGGGTTGATAAAAGGGAGAGGAGTTTTTACCTGTCCCCATGTGTTACAGTGTTTGACTTATGCCCTCTTCAAGATGCCTCATGGTCTCCAGTCTAATTTTCACGTCTCTGATACATCTTGATTTGACTTTTCTGCAAGGTGAGAAAGTCAGGTGTGTTTCTATTTTTCTGCAGTTTTGCCAACACCATTTGTCAAACAGGCTATCTTTTTCCAGTATATGATTTTTGACCCCTTTGTCATAAATCAATTGGCTGTAAGTGTGTGGATTTGTTTTTGAGTCATCTATTATGCTCCACTGGTTTGTTTTTGTGCCAGTACCATGCTGGTTTTATTACTATAGATTTTTAGTATAAGATTTTATACAAAGCCCTTGAAAAGCAGGAACAATTGAACCCCAAAGCCAGCAGAAGATGGTAAATTATGCATGGTTTTGGTTGTTGAGAATGAATTTGGATATTCTAGGGTTTTTTTTTTGTTGGACATCCTTGTCTTGTTTCTGTTTTTAGGGGAAATTCTCAAATTATCCACTTAATATGATATTGGTTATGAGCCTATTGTAGATTGCCCTTATGATGTTGAGGTATGTTTCTTCTATTTTGACTCTCTGCAGTGCTTTTAGCATAAATAAATGTTGGATTTTGTCAAATGCTTCTTTAGTTTTTCTTGAAAGGATCATTTGTTGTCTTTCATTCTGTTTATGTGATGAATTGCATGAGTTAATTTTGTATATTGAACCAGCCTTGCATCTTTTGGATGAATGCTACTTAGTCATGGTATATGATTTTCTTGATGTGTTTTTGAATGTGTTTTGCTAATTTTTTTTAGCAGTTTTGCATCCAAGTTCATCAACACATAAAGGCCTGTAGTTTTCTTTCCCTGAGCTTTCTTTATTTTCTTTTTGGTATTAATGTGATGTTGCCTTTATAGAATATATTTTGGAGTCTCATTTCTTTCTATTTCATGAAATAGATTGAGGAATATCAAGATTAGCCCTTCTATAAAGGCTTTATAAAATTTACTTGGGAAACCATCTGGTCCTGGAATGGTAGGGTTTTTGTTGTTGCTTCAATCACTTTAACTGCTATTGGTTGGTTTAAATTTTCTACATTTTATTGACTCAGTTTAGGAAGGTTGTATTTATCTAGAAAGTTGTCAGCTTCTTCCAGATTTTCCATTTTGTTGGAGTATAGTTTTTCAAAGTAGTTGATGACAATCCTCTGAATTTCTATACTGTTGGTGGTAATATCTCCTTTTTCATCTATTATCTTCATAACTTAGGTTCATTTTCTCCTTTTTTTGTTAGGTTGGCTAGTGGTTTATCTATCTTGTTAATTTTATCAGGAAACCAGAATTTGGTTTTGTTGATTTTCTGTATTTTTTTTAATTTTGTACTTTGTTATTTCTGATCTGATTTTAATAATTTCTTGTCTTCTACTGGCTTTAGGTTGAGACTATTACTGTTTTTCAAGGGCTTTGAGATGTATAATAAGTTATTTTTTGTGATTTTTTCTCTCATGTGGGCACTCAGTACTATAAATTTTTCTCTTAATACTGCTTTCAAAGTATTCCAGAGGATTTGATATGTTGTTTCACTATTTTAGTTTCTAGAAATTACTTGATTTCCCCCCTTACTACTTCTATGACTCATTCTTCATTCAGCAGTGTGGTGTTCAGTTTCCACATATTATTTGGTTTCTCTGGGTCTTCTTATAGTTGATTTCTAGTTTCATTCCATTATGGTCCTAAAAGACACAAGAGAATGTCACATTTTTTAATTTGCTAGTACTCACGTTGTGGCCTATTATTTGATCTATTTTGGAGAAGGTTCTGTAAGCAGCTGAGAAAAATGTGAACTCTTCTGAAGTTGGATGGAATATTCTATATGTCTTAAGTCCATTTGGTTGATGGTGTCCTTTAGGTCTGTAGCACCTTTACTGATCTTTAGTCTAGAAAATTGGTCTAGTGGCATGAAAGCAGTTTTGAAATCTCCCAGTATTAATGTTGGGACTTATATTTGACTTAATGTTGCAAAGAGTTTGTTTTTTGAAAGTAGATGCACCTATGTTTGTGGCATAAATGTTGACTATCATTATTTCCTCTTGCTGGATTGTTCCTTTTACAAGTAAAAAAATGACCTGCTTTGTTTCTTCTAATAAGTGTGGGCTTGAAGTCTTTCTGTTGTCATAGTTGTTACTCCTGCTTGTCTTCGAGTTCCATTGGTCATTATTTTAAATAAAGTCTCACTAAGTTGCAGAGGTCTTCACTATGTAGCTGAGTATGTCTGAGAACTTGATCCATCTGTCTCATCCTCTCAAGTACTGGGATTACAAGTATACACCACCACACTCAGCTTCTAAATATTTTTTGAATGTGATATATATTTTGATTTTTTTCCTTTAGCATAGAGAAAATAATTTTCACAGCATCAATTAACAATGTGTTCTTTACTGGCTAATACTATGTGATATGGAAAATTATTAAACATAATAGGTCTATTTTTATGTGTGGTATTCTAAAGTTCTAATTCTATGTTAATTCCTCTATTGTTTTATTGAGGGAAGTCACAACATATAAAATTAACTAATTAAGCTGTCTCTTCTTTCCCACCCCCACTATACCTTAGCAATGTCCAAATGCTTTCTGTCTCTATGGATATATCCATTAAAGGTGTTTCATATAAACAGAATTGCATAAAGGTGATATTTTGTGTATGTATTCTTTCAGTTAGCATAATAGTTTTTAGGTTTATATTATTATATTGTAGAACTTCATTTCCCTGTATGGAAGAATATTTTATTGTATAAATAACATACTTTGTTTATCCATTAATCTATCAATGAGTTTGCAATTGATTCCAACTTTTAGCTATTGTGAATGCCAATGCTATGAACCTGTGTGTGTACATTTAAGTTTTTATCTGAACAATTTTTTTTTTGCAGTACTGCAGATGGAATTCAGGGGCATTCTACCTACAAGTTATGCTCCAAGCCCTAGTTCTTGTTTTTTTTTTTTTTTTTTTTTAATTTTGAAACAGGGTCTCACTGAGTTGCAACAGGCCTCAGTAAGTAGTAGCTGAGGTTGTTCTCGAGCTGCGATCCTCCTGTCTCAGCCTCCCAAATGCTGGGATTACAAGCATTTGGCACATCACCTGGCTCTGAACACCTTTTTCTAATACTTCTTGTCTAGATACTTAACACTGAAATTTGTGGCTTAGCTGGTAATTGTGGACTTCACTTTTTGAGAAACAAATTGCTTTTACAGTGCATGGATCATTTTATATCCATATTAGCATGGTACAAGGGTTCCAGTGTTGAACTAAAGCAATGAGAACAGCATCCTTCTCTTGATCCTGTGTGTAGGAAGAAACTCAGTCTTCACCAATAAGTACGGAGTCAACTGTGGAGTTTTATTTTTTTCTCTTTTTTTTATTTTCTTTTTGTTATTTTACAAAGGGAATCAACTTTTATTTTTATTTTATATGTATTTTAATTGAAAATAAATGGTATACATTTAAACTGTACTTGGTGCCCTCACCCTCCCACCCCCGTTTTCCCTTCCCTACCTCCCATTAATGATTGTCCAGGGTAAATATGCTATATGCATACTTTTACACACATTCGGAAATAGACCCCCATTAATCAAGTTCAGTCTTCTTCTTCTCCTATCTTTCCATTCAACCTTTGCTGATATTTCCCTTCCATTATCTGGAGTCCCTATGATATCCCCAATGCTCACTAGTTTGGGCATATTAGAGGAAAGATATGTCCCTTCTCTTTCTGTTCTTGGCTGACCTCACTTAACATAATGCTCTCCAGGACTTTCCATCGTCTTGCAAATGATATGATTTTGTTCTTCTTTATAGCTGAATAGAATTCCATTGTGTGTATTTTCCATAATTTTGCAATCCATTCATCTGTTGATGGGGACCTGGGTTGGTTCCATATTTTGGCTATTACAAATTGTGCTTCTATGAACATAGGTATGCATATGTTGCTGTAGTTCTCTGATTTCAACCCCTTTGGAAAAATACCCACAAGTGGTAGAGCTGGATCATATGGTGGATCTATTCCCAGTTTTCTAAGGAATCTCTACAAAGATCTAAATAGTGGCTGAACTAGTTTGCATTCCCTCCAACAGTGTAAAAGAGTTCCTCTTTCCCCACATTGCCAGCATTTGTTGTTACTTGCTTTCTTTATGCTTGCCCCTCTGACTGGGGTTAGATGGAATCTCAGTGTAGTTTTGATTTCCACCTCCCCAATGGCTAATGATGTAGAACATCTTTTAATGTATCTTTTGGCCATTTGTATCTCTTCTTTTGTAAAGTGTCTATTCAGTTCAATTGCCCATTTCTTGATTGGGTTGTTTCATAAATTATCTTTTATTGTGTTTGGGAATTTCCCTTAAACTCCAAGAGTTTTGAGTGTTTTCATTTTGAAAGGATTTTATAAATAACATATATTTTCCATCAACTGAGATCTTTAAATGGGTTTTTCCTTCATTTTATTAATATGGGGTATGACTGATTTTGTGAATATTGAACCACATTTATAATCCTAGGGTTAATTCAACATGTTTATGATGTATAATTCCATTAACAGTTGCAAGATTCACTGCTAGGTTGCTAGCATTTTGCTGAAATTTATATTGTTGAAATTTAAATGAATATATTTGTTGATATTTATATTGAAAGAGACACTAACCTGCAATTTTCTTGTTATGTCTTATGTCTTTTCTTTTTTCTTTCTTTCTTTCTTTTTTTTTTTTTTTTTTTTTTTTTTGGTGGTACTGGGTTTCCTGGAAAGCCTTCTAAATCCGGGCTACCCTCCAAGACCTATTTTATATTTTTATTAAGAAACAGAGTCTCTTAAGCCACCAGCGCAATCCTCCTCTCTCCACCTCCCAAGAGTGGGGATTACAAGCATGTGCCACCACGTCCGGTGTTTGTTATGTCTTTACTTAATTTTAAGATTGTTTTAGTGTTGACCATATAAAATCCATCGGGAACCATTATCTTTTCTTCTAGATTTTCAGCAAATTTGAGAAGGATGAGTATAAATTATTTTCTCAAGTATTAGCAGAATTAACCAATGAAGCCATCTGGTCATGGACGTTTTCTTTTTTGTTTGGAAGTTTTTTGATTACTGATTCAATTTCTACAGTTTGTATGTGGATGAGGTACTGAGGATTGAACTCAGAGGTGTTCAACTTTTGAGCTATATCTCCACATATATTTTTTAATTTTTATTTTGAAACAGAGTATTGCTAGTTGCTAAGGCTGGCCTCCAACCTGTTATTCTCCTATCTCAATATCCCAAGTACTGGGATTGCAGGCAGGTGCCACCATGCCTGGCCTCTTTACTTTTTATACTTTAGTCCAGGCTTTCCTTTTCCTGAGTTGGTTATGATAGTTTACATGTTTTCCAGAATTAGTCCATTTTATGCTGATTATTAAATTAGAATGCAATAGTTCATTTTATTCATGATATCCATTTTATTTATGTAGGATCTAATACAATGTACAGGTTTTAAAAAATATTAATTTGAGCCAGGCGTGGTGGTGCACTCTTGTAATCCCCACGCTTGGGAGGCTGAGACAGGAGAATCACACAAGTTCGAAGCCAGCCTCAGCTACTTAGTGAGGCTCTCAGCAACTTAGTGAGACCCTGTTTCCAAATTATTTTATAAAATAATAGAAATAATAAAAAATATAGGTCTAGGAGTATAGCTCAGAGGTAGTAAGCCTCTGGGTTCCACTAGTACTACCACAAAAGAAAAGAAGAGAAAAGAAAAGAAAAGAAAAGAAAAGAAAAGAAAAGAAAAGAAAAGAAAAGAAATATCAGTTTGAAGCCAGGCATGGTAGTGCATGCCTGTAATTTCAGTAGTTGGGAGGCTGAGAGGAGGATCACAGGTTCAAGTATATCTTAGATATGCAGCAAGACTATTAGCAAACTGACAAGACCCTATTTTGAAAAACAAATAAATAAAAAGGGTTAGAAGTGTAGCTCAGAGATAGAATGCCCCTACGTTTAATATCCCAATACAACACACATAAAAACTTAATTTTAGCCAGGCGTGGTGTTGCACGCTTGTAATCCCCGCACTTGGGAGTCGGAGATAGGAGGATCTCGCAGGTTCGAAGCCAGCCGCGTGCGCTGGCTTAGGAGACCCTGTTTCCAAATTTTAAAAAAATGTAAAAATAGGTCTGGGAGTGTAGCCTGGAGGTAGAAGGGCTTCCAGGAACCCCAGTGCCACCAAAAAAAAAAAAAAAACCAACAACAACAAAAAACTTAATTTTAGTCTCTTTTTCTCTCAGTCTAAAGGATTATAAGTTTGATGTTTTCAAAGAAACAACTGTTTTTCATTGGCTTTTACTTATTTTTATTCGATATTTTATTTTTTCTATGTTTTTAAAAATTACTCCCTTTTCCAACTTTTGATTTAGTTTACTTATATTTTTAGTTTCTTGAGGTAGAAAGTTAGCTTACTGGGTTTTATATCTTAATTTTTTTTGTTGTTGTTGGTACTGGGGTTCCTGGAAGCCCTTCTACCTTTGGACTACACTCCCAGACCTATTTTATATATTTTTTTAAATTTGAAAACGGTCTCTTAAGCCAGCACTGCTGGCTTCGAACCTGTGCGAACCTCCTGTCTCCGCCTCCCAAGAGCGGGGATTACAAGCATGAGCCACCACGCCAGGCTCTATCTTAATTTTGAATGCAAGCATTTACAGATCTAAATATCCCCCTAAATACTACTTTTGCTGTGTACCATAAGTTTCAATACATTACTCTCAGAATATTATTAATTTTCCCAGTAATTAATACTTTATTGACCTATTGATTTAAAAAGAATATTTTGCTTACTTTATACATATAAATAAATGTCCCAAGTTTCAGAAGGGAAATTTTCTCTAGTTTCATTCTGCTCAATCCTATAAGAGGCCTTGTATAATTTTGATCATTTTTATTAAGATTTGCAGCCAGCGTGATGGCGCATGTTTGTAATCCCCGCGCTTGGGAGGCAGAGACAGGAGGATTGTGCAGGTTCGAAGCCAGCCGCGCTTTCAAATATAAAATATAAAAATATAAAAAATAGGTCTGGGAGTGTAGCCCGGAGTTAGAAGGGCTTCCAGGAACCCCAGTACCACCAAAAACAAACAAACAAACAAAATTTGCTTTATGGTCTAAAGAATCTATCCCGAAGACTGCTCTTAAGTATTTATTTGTTCCTTTATGGTGGAATATAGCACACCAGTTAATAGGCTGAGCTGGGTCGTGTATTGCTTAAGTTTATTTATTACTTATTCGTCTGTTAGCTCTTTTGTCTATTTTTAAAAGAGGAAGAAGTATATTCTCAAATGTTTCACTTAGAACTTAACAATATGACATGAAAATATGTGAGGTTTAAATTAACATAATTAAAGTACCTACTCATAATGTGAAAATTATGTCATTTTACTAATTTTTCTAATATATATATATATATATATATATATATATATATATATATATATATATATTTTTTTTTTTTTTTTTTTTTTTTTTTTTGGTGGTGGTACTGGGGTTCCTGGAAGCCCTTCTACCTCTGAGCTACACTCCCAGATCTATTTTATATTTTTTTATTTGGAACAGGGTCTCTTAAGCCAGCAAGGCTGGCTCCAAACCAGTGCGATCCTCCTGCCTCTGCTTCCCAAGCAAAGGGATTACAAGTGTGTACCACCGTGACCGGCTGTTTCAACTATTGTAGCTTTATATGATTTGAAATCAGAAAATATACATCTTCTAGCTTTGTTCTTCTTTGAGATTTTTTTGGGTATCTAGAGTCCATATTCCATATCAGGATAGATTTTTTCTGAAAAGTAAATAAATAAATGTATGATAGCTTCACTTAAAAAAAAAGAAAAGAAAAAAATATTCTCTGGTAAGAAAGAAAGCAAAAAGAAATATTGAACTGTTATCTTTTAGTCATCAAAAGCTTGGTATCAGACAAATGAAAATGTTTTGTGAGATTATCATCGTTAATATCGGATAAATTGCTATAAAACTAGATGTCAACCACTAAGCCAAGCATGGGAAGGAGGGATGGGGAGGGAATGGGGTGGGGATTGGGTAGGGGCTAACTGGGCAATGTGTGCATGTATGTCTACAAAAGTATTTTCTTTATACCATTATGATGTATGAATACCTTGCACCAATAAAAAATTAAATTAAATTAAAAATAAATAAATAAAATAAAATAAAATAAAATATTGTATATCCAAAGACAATGTAAACAGAGTTAAAAGTTACTGATAGAATGGGATAAAATATTTCCAAATGCTATATCTGAAGGTATATTAATATTCCAACTAGAAATCCTAAAAATTAACAACAATCAAAGCAAACAATACAATTTAGAGATAGGTAAAAGACTAACATAAATAATGAGTCTCCACAGATAACTAATCTTAGTTGTCTGTTGGATGGAAAATCTTGTTTCTCTGGCTCTGGTGTGTGTTACCTATTTCTTCTTTGTAGTTAATCTCTTTGAGTATTTTCTCTAGCGCTGGTTTTGAAGACATAAATTCCTTCAGTTTGTCATGGAAGCTTCTTATTTCTCCATCTAATTTGATAGAAAGTTTTGCTGGGTAGGAAATTTTTGGCTGGAAGTGGTTTTCTTTCAGAGTTTGGAATATGTTACTCCAAGCCCTTCTGGCTCTCATGACTTTGTTTGGGAAGTCTGGAGTGATTCTAATTGGTTTGCTCTGAATGTCACTTGGCCCTTTGTTTTTGTTGCCTTTAAGATTCTCTGCTTGGCTTCCACAGTGGTCATTTTGACAATTATGTGGCATGGGGATGCTCTTCTCTGATCCTGTCTAAAGGGAGTTCTATAAGTTTCCTGGACCTGTGTATCGATCTCTTGCTCTATGTTTGGAAAATTTTCTGCTGTTACTTCCTTGAAGAGATTGTTGATCCTTTGGTTTCACCTTCTTTTCCCTCCTCTATTCCAATTATTCTTAGGTTAGCTCTCTTAAAATGGGCCCATATTTCTTCAATGTCAGATTCCTGCTGTAGGATATTTTTTTCTAGATTAGAAACTATGCATTCATTTTTGGATTGCTCATCTTCTAAGAGCGAGATTCTATTCTCCATGTGGTCTAATCGGTTGTTTGTACTTTGAATTGAGGCCTTTACTTCATTAATTGCATCCTTTATCTCTTTTTGGCTCTCTCTGAATTCTTTTCGAAACACCTCTATTATTTCTACAGTTATTTTCCTGATGTGATCTTCTACAAATCTCTGAATTTCTGTTTTTTCGGGTTCTGATGTTGTGGGATTGTGGGCATTCACTGCTCCATTGTTATTCCTCTTTCCCATGATTTCGGGAGTTTGTGCCTTCTCTGGGTTCTTCCCTTGGGTCACTACGAATTCACTTAAGGTCCTCTGGATCTCGAGTCTGTGGTATCTCAGTCACCACTACTCCTTTACTAGGTTGTATCGCAAAGTCTCAGACCTAGGGAGTCAATAGAGGTTGCTTTAGACTATGGGGGGTGCCAGGTTGCGTGTTCTCCTATGGTGTGATATCTCTACCACCGCTACTCCCCCACTGGGTCAAGTCCCTGGGAGTCAGTACTGGGATTTCTTCTCTGGGGCCCACAATTTGACTCACTGTTGTTGAGTATGCAGATGGAGCTGTAGTGGACTCGGTGAATTTGCTGCTGCTGCTGCTGCCGCTGGTGGCAATATGGCGCTGCTGCTATACCCTCGGCCGTGAGGCTGGCATATTTCTTCTCTGTTTTTGAACTCCGCTCTGAGTCCTTGCAGTGTGTGCTGAGCCTAAACACAGGGAGCTTTAGATGCTCCTTGCGCCAAAAAATCTGCCAAATCCCGCCGGGCTCTTCTGCAGCGGCTCACCTTGGCTCGCTGTACGGGCTCTTCCACAGCGGCTCATCTCAGCTCGCTGTCTGCCGCTCTTCTCTGGAGCCTGGTGGGCTGTTGAGTGCGTTGGTCTGTATCCGTAGCTGTCCAGTGAGCTCGCCGCTCCTGCCGGCAGTAAGGCGCTGCTGCTGCTTCCTCGGCCGTGAGGTTGGCGTATCTCCTCTGTGGCTCTGAGCTCTGTTATGAGACCCCCTCCTCTCTGGGGCTGGTGATTTTTTCGTTTCTCTGGTGATGGTGTTTTCTGGCTACGAAAGGTGCTGATTTTGTGGTAATAGAGATTGGTTGTTAGCGGGGCTCTTAAGCCCCGCTTTTCAGAGCCCCGCTTTTCTCGGTCACCATCTTCCCGGACGTCGACAATATTTTAACTTATAAGACAAGTCTGAATTAAAGATAGCATAGATTCAATAATATATACACAAAAATACATACATATATTTATTTAAAAACTGTTCTTTTACAGCTCTGTCCTCCCATTTATTTCATTATTCTTACAAATCACACATCTAGACACTGTGTGCACATTAACTATATGTCTTTCAAATTATATGGGAAAATAAAGAAATTATAAGACAAAAATATAATTATATTGAATTTTATATTTACCCTTATTGTTATTGTCAGTGAGGAAAATAGAAATAAACCCTCTGTATGTTGGGGTGTTGAACCTATGCCCTCCTCTAATAGATTCACAGTCTCTGGTCTGATTTCCAGTCTTTGATCCATCTCAAGTTGATTCCTGTGCTTGGTGAGAGGTAAGGATTTAGTTCCATCTTTACACAAATAGTCAGTTCACCCAGCACCATTTGTTGAAAAGGCTGTCTTTTCTCCAGCATATGAATTTGGCCCCTTTGTCAAAGATCAATTGACTAAAAGTGTGTGTGTTTGTTTCTGTATCTTCTATTCTGTTCCATTGGTCTGTGTGCCTGTCAATACCATACTAGTTTTAACTACTATTGCTCTGTAATATAATTTGAAGTTAGGGATTGTGATGCCTCAACAGATAAATGGATTGCAAAATTATAGGAAATGCACACAATGGAATTCTACTTAGCAATAAAGAAAAACAAAATCATGTCATTTGCAAGACAATGGAAAGACCTGGAGAACATTGTTAAGTGAGATTAGCCAAGCACAGAAAGAGAAGTGACATATGTTTTCTCTAATATACTCAAGCTAGGGAATATTAGGGATACCAGAGAGACTCCAGATAATGGAGGGGAAAGCTCAGCAAAGCCAGAAAGAAGGGGTAAGGGAGGAAGAATGCTGAGGTTAATTAATTGAAACGCTACATTCAAATGTGTGTATATATGTGAATATAATATTGTTAACCTGGACACTCAGTATTGAAAGGGAATCAAAAAGGGGAAGCAGGGGAATGGGGGGGGGCAACAAGTACTATGTGAATATATGCCACTGTCAACATGATCCATATTATAATGTGAGACTATAGTGCACCGTAAAAGAAAAAAGAAAGAAAAAAATGTGACATCAACAAAAAGAAAGAAAGAAAAAGAAATAAATCCTCTAACTTCATTTGCTCTTAGCTGACTTAAAAGTCACTGATTTTGTAGATCACAAGCTTGGAGATACATTATTATTCTCCCACTTGCTTTTCTGTAGAGAATACCTTTACTGCACAGGTTGTGATGGTAAGATTGCCTAAATTACTTTTCAGGAACTTGAAGCCCACTTTTGCTAGAAATACTGAGTATTTTCTTGGGCCTTCAGATATCTATTAGGGTGATTGGGACACCATGAAAAGCCATATCATCTGTGTCTTCATACTGTGTCTATATCCTTTACAGCCTTATCCTTTGTGGTAAAAGACACCTAACAGCCACTATGACCAGAAACACCAATCCTGAAAATTCTATGCCATTAAAAATATACATATATATTCCACTCTTTTACTCAATTCCCTGGAGTTGAGAAGATTTTATAATTAAAACTCCCACTTTTTCATTCTTTGGCAACTGAATAAAGCCCCTTTTTCTCTCATCACTGTGACTCATGAATCACTGACTTTATTTATTTATTTATTTATTTATTTATTTATTTATTTATTACTGGGGATTGCATCCAAGGGCACTCTAACTCTGAACTACATCCCCTAAGTCCTATTTCATTTTTTATTTTGAAACAGGGTCTTGCTAATTTGTTGAGAGCCTTGCTAAACTGTTAAGACGCACCTTAACCTGGAATTACTGTCTCAGCATCCCAAGTACTGGGATTACAGGTGTGCACCACTATGTTCGACTTTCCTTTATTTTCTGAAGTATACTTCTAGGATAATAGGATTTTTATGACAAGTTTTATTTTTCTACTTTTAGCACTTTAAATATGTCATTCTTATTCTTGCTCCCAGTTTCTGGTAAGAAACTGAAAGTTAATCTTATTATTAATCTCTTCTATATGAGGAGTCATTCATCACCTGCTGTTTTCAAGATTCTCTCTTTGTCCCAGGCTTTGAATAAGTTGACTAAAATCTGTATTTGTGTGGATCTCTTTAACCTCATCTTACACGGAGTTCAGTTTAATAAATTTTTAGACTCATGTATTAAATTAAGTTTGGGGAAATTTTCAACCAGTTTTTCTTTAAATACTTTTACTTTCCCTTTTTATCTTTCTTATGTTTGAAGATCTGGTGTGAGTATACTGGTGTGACTATTGTGCCCTTACATTTATCAGATATTTTTCAATTTCTTCATTCTCTTGTCTGCTTACTTCTTAGACTGGGTAACCTCTATTGACCTGACAAGTTCACTGGTTCTTTCTTCTGCCTGTTCACATCTGCTGTTGAAACCTTCTAGTAAAGTTTATAATTTCAGTTATTTTACTTTTTGGCCCCAGAATCTCTATTTGGTTAAAACAATTGGTTTAAAACCTTTGCTTAATAAGTCCCAGTTCTGGGCTTCATAGGGAATAATTTAGATATATTTTTTGCTATGAAGGAGCCACACTTTCATATTTTTACCTTACATGTCTCATAATGTTTTTTGTAGAAAACTGCAAAATCGGAATATTTTAATGTGAAATTGAAATTAGGTTACCCTTCCTTTATTAGATTTGCTATTCCTGTTTGTTCTGAGTTGTTGTTTGTTTAATGACTCTTCTATATACTTTGAAATGTCTATATTCTTTGTTATGTGTGACCACTGAAATCATTTTACTTAGCTACCTGGTGAGCTAGGGTTTTTTCTGAGTTACCTTAAATACTGGAAACAAAAGAAAAAGAGATTAAAAGAAAAAGAAAGAGTTCTCTCAATCTTAACAAACTGACTCGTGTCGGGATGCTTCCTCAGTGCCTATCCAGCCTCTTTTTTATTTTTTATTTTTATTTATTTATTTATTTATTTTTTTACTGATGCATTGTCATCATACATTGTAATGGGGTACAAAATGGTAGGCATACAATCACACATCACTTATTTAGCCTTTCTCCGATTCCCACTGAAATTCACTCCCCCACCCCACCCTCCTTCTCATGTTTGTCCAGCCTATTTTAATTCCTGCCTTGCTGATTTCCTAAAGACCAACTGAAAGTAAAAGATCAGGGTATTTTCTTAACATATACCAGCTCTCATCATATCAGTGTCTTTTTAAATTCTATAGTATACTGGAAGTTTTGAAAACCCTACTCCCTCATGTGTATCTTTTTCAAAACTTCCCCTGCCCCTCAGGAATTTTTTGTTGGTTGGTTGGTGAGTTGGTTAGTTGGTTTGAGGAAATAATTTCAGGATTATTCTTCCTCAGAGTATTCTTCCAGCTCTGTCTGTTTGTCTATCTGTTTAACTATCTATCATCTATTGATTGATGTATCATCTATCTATTTAAAACAGGGTCTCACTAAGTTGCTTACAGTCTCCCTAACTTACCAAGGCTGGCCTGTGATCCTCCTGTCTCAGTTTTCCAAGAACTAGGATTACAGGTGTACACCATGGCACCTGCTTCCAAGAATTTTGATCTGTCAATTTTTGATTTGTCCAATCATTGTATATGTTGCCCCAGGATGCTAAGGCAAATACTTTAAAAGCACTTAAAGCTACTTTAAATGCTTTCAGAAAGCACTGCTTTAAAGCTTCCCTAGCACTGTGCATGTTCCAAGTCAGCCAAGTCAAAAGCAAGGCGTTGTACTGGTCCTTTAGGGAACTATCAGACATGCAAAGACTTCATTGGAAATAAAGTCCTTTTTGTTATTCTACCACTAGCACCTTATACCACAAATGTAGGATGCTCTCACCCTGGCTATCCCTCACACAGGTATAATAAAATGGTAAGCAGTACTCTCCTGATGCTATGCAGAAGCTTCTTTAATAACTTTTCCTTTGGTTGTTCTATGCTTTTTGCTAGATTTAAAATTCCTGCAAATATTTATTCTTATGATTTGTGGGAGTTTTTGCTGATTTTATATTTGTTTATCTGTAGAGACTAAAACATAGAGATCCCTTATTCTGCCATTTTCAGAAAAATCCTAATCCTTATATTGTTATAAAGTATATTTTAATATTTAATGTGAAAAACATTGGTTTTATTTTATATTATGTTAAGTAAAGTTGATCAACTGCAAATTGTCAAATTTTAAACATGAACAAAAATATATAAATAAAAATAAGCACAAAAGTTGCTTACCACTCTTCAAAAGAAGTTTCAAACTGTCAAAATAAAAGATCCCAATTAAAATTGAGTTTTAAACATGTCAAGAAACAGTTGGTAAATTCACTACAAAATTTGAGTTCTATACTTCACATACCTACAATATTTTGGTCTGATTTTACTTTGCTGGTCCCCACCTAATTTTCTTACATTTCATTTCTAAGTTTCTAAATCATATCCCTTCATTAAGAGACAATTCAAATGTTGCTTATCTCCATAATGCTTTCCACAGAATCTGAGATATTTGGAATTCATTAAATCTTAATAATAATCAGTAGTGGTAAAAACAAAATCATATGCAAATTTACAAATATTTAGTTTTTCATTATATTTTGCCTCTTCTGAACTCAAAATTCCTTGGCAGGGGTCATGTTCTACATATATACCCTAATGATGCTTTGGGCTGTAACATTTCCCCCAATTTTTCCCAAAACACAGGTGTTACTGGACAAAACAATTACCTCACTTGGCATAAGAGGCCAGGTTCTACTGCCCATCTGCTCCTCAAAGAGTCAAGAGTCAATTTAGAGAGATGAAAGAGGGAGAGTTTTAGTCAAAGCCAGCTTTGAAGAAAAATAAAGAAAACTTAAAACTCACAGGCAAAAGGTGTTCTTATAAGGAAAAGGCTACGAGTAAACAAAGGAAAAAATATACATATACAGAATTAGGAAGTGACATCCTGCCATGCTTCAGGTCTCAGCAAGGCCTCACCTTCCCCGGGGCCAATCAGGCCAAAGTGGGGCAGCCCTACAGCCTTTATTCTTACCATGAGGAAACACAGAATGCAGAAAAATAAGCTAACAAAAAGATGTCAATTCTAGAAAAATTCTCTTTCACAAAGTCTATGTGTAATCTGATAAATCTTTATAAATTATTTTTAATTAAGATGTTAGATGAGGTATACACAGTTATTTCTCAGTTCATATAACATACTAATATCTGGTTATGCAGACACATACCACAACACAACCATAGAAAAAATAAAATAATAAAATCAACAGATACATATTTTTTAAAAATTTTCAGAAATAGAAGGAAATCATATTTTAATAGTGAAAACAGCAAAAAGTGAAACAAAAAGAACAAAGAGAAACTATATCAAAATAGGTTAATAATTGGCCATTTCAAAGCTAAATGCACCTCTACTATGGCTCTTGTATTATAATTAGGTGTAAGAATGTGATGCTGAAGGGAATGACAGGACAGGCCCTGACCTCCCAAGCAATCCTCATCTTCTTTTCCACTTTCTCTTAAAGGTACAGTTAGTTGACTCTTTATTGAGTAAAAAGTTAAGAAGAAACATCCCTTCTCAGCATTTTACTCAGGCATGCTGGAATTATTAAAATGTATCCAGACACATTCATAAAAGTATAGTATTTTCTGCAGAACAATTAGGCATTTTAAATATGTTTTTACAAAAATAACTATCATTTACTAGGTTTTAAAACATATATATGTATATATATATATATATATATATATATATATATATTTTTTTTTTTTTTTTTTTTTTTTTTTTTTTTTGGTGGTACTGGGGTTCCTGGAAAACCTTCTACCTCTGGGCTACACTCCCAGACCTATTTTTATACTTTTTTATTTGGAAACAGGGTCTCTTAGGCCAGCACAGCTGGCTTCGAACCTGCATGATCCTCCTGTCTCTGCCTCCCAAGCACGGGGATTACAATCGTGTGCCACCACGCCTGGCTAGGTGGAAGCTTGTTAAAACATCACTAGCATTTATTTCACAATAATTCTCCTTTCAGATAATATTTCTCTGTAAATTACACTTACAAACAAGTTTTATAATTATTATTTGTAAATATTTTATTGTAGTCATACATCTTAATGGGATAAAAGATGGTAGAGACATACATGCACAAATCACCCAATTAGCCCTTATCCAATTCCCACCCCATCTCCTCCCCCTCCCTTCTTCTCATGCTTGGCTTAGGGACTGACTTTAATATGTTGATTAAAGTATAACATGTGCATTAAAGGATTTTCCTCTTCTCCCCTCCCATCCCCTCAGGTAACATTACTTGCTCATCTATAGAATCTCCTTCTTACCTAGAATTCCTCCTATGATTTGTTTTGTCCTAGCTTTAGCATATTAGGGAGAGAATCCTATTTCTTATATTTTGTGACTGACTAATCTCACTTAGCATAATATCCTCCAGTTCCATCCATTACCCTGTAAATGATGTAACTGTGTTCGTCTTAAGGCTGAGTAAAATTGCATTGTGTACATATCCCACAGTTTTGTAATCCATTCATCTGTTATTATTTATTTATTTATTTATTTATTTATTTATTTATTTATTTATTTATTGGTGGAACTGGGGGTGGAATCCCAGAGGCTGTTCTACCTCCGGGCTATATTCCAAGACCTATTTTCTACTTTATTTGGCAACAGGGTCACACTAAGTTGTTGAGAGCCTCACTAAATAGCTGAGGCTGGCTTGGAACCTGTGCAATCCTCCTGTCTCAGCCTCCCAAGAACTGGGATTAAAAGTGTGTGCCACCACACCCAGCTTTATTCATCTGTTGATGGACATCTTGTCTGGTTCCATAGACTGGAAATGGTGAATTGTGCAGCTATGAACATAGATATGCATGCATTATTTTGGTAATTTGGTTTCCTTTCTTTTGGGTAGATGCCCAGTAGTATTATTGAATCATATGCTAAATTTGTTCCCATTTTACTGAGGATCCTCCATAATGTTTTCCAAAGTGGCTGGACTAATTTGCCATCCCCCCAACAATGTATGAGAGTTCCAACTTCTCCACATCCTCACCAGCATTTGTTGTTGCTTATATTTGAATGATTGCCACTCTAATTGAAGTTAGGTGAAATCTCAGGGTAGTTCTGATTTGCATCTCTCTGATTTCTAATGATATTGAGCATTTTTAGTGTATTTATTGGCCTTTTTAAATTTCTTCCTTCATGAAGTGTCTCTTTAATTCCCTTGCCCATTTTTTTATTTATATGTGGAACATATTGAAAATGGTATACATTCAGACTATGCTTGGTGTCCCCCCCCTACTCCCCTTCTCCCCTCCCAAGTGTCCAGATTAACTGTGCTATGCTCATACTTTTACTCATATTTGGATGTACCTCCTCCATTAATCAAACTCAGCCTTCTTCCTCTGCTATCATTCCAGTCTAGCTTTCCTGAGATTTCCCCTCCATTATCTAGAGTCCCTCCGGAATCCCCAATACTCCCTAGTTTGGGCATATTAGAGAAAACATATGTCCCTTCTCTTTCTGTGCTTGGCTGGTCTCACTTAACATAATGTTCTCCAGATCTTTCCATCTTCTTGTGAATTACATGATTTTGCTCTTTATAGCTGAATAGAATTCCATTGTGTGTATTTCCTATAATTTTAGAATCCATTCATCAGTTGATAGAAACCTAGGTTGGTTCCATATTTTGGCTATTACAAATTGTGCTGCTATGAACATGGGTATACATATGTTACTGTAGTTCTCTGATTTCAAACCCTTTGGTGCATTATATTCATACATCATATTGGGGTAAAAAACTTGTGTGTACAGACATGTACACATCACTGATTTAACCCCTACCCAATTCCCACCCCATTCCCTCCCTGTCCCTCTCTCCCTTGCTCAGCTTAGTGGTTGACTTCGATATGTTTAAGTACATTGTGTGTTTTAGAGATTTTCCTCTTCCCCATCCTTTCTCCTCCTTTAGATTGTCTTGTTTTCTCCTCCATAGGATTTCCTTTTTTATCTAGAGTTCCTCCTATGACCCATTTTTCCCTAACTCTCACATATTAAGGAAAGCATCTGATTTATTTTTTTTGTGACTGACTAATCTCACTTAGCATAATGTCCTCCAGTTCCATGCATTTCCCTGAAAATGATGCAAATGAGGTTTTTTTGATGGCTGAGTAAAATTCCAATGTGTACATATTCCACAGTTTTGTAATACATTCATCTGTTGATGGACATCTTGGCTGGTTCCATAGTTTGGCTATGGTTAATTGTGCAGCTATGAACATAGATACACATGCATTAGTTTGGTAATTTGGTTTCTTTTCTTTTGGGTAGATACCCAACAGTGGTATTGCTGGATCAAATGGTAGGTTTGTTCCCATTCTTCTGAGGATTCTCCATACTGTTTTCCAAAGTGGTTGCAATTCCACCAACAATGTCTTAGAGTTCCCACTTCTCCACATCCTCGCCAGCATCTATTGTTGTTTGTGTTTTGAATGATTGCCATTCTAGTTGGAGTTAGGTGAAATCTCAGGGTAGTTTTGATTTGCATCTCTCTGATTGCCAGTGATGTTGAGCATTTTTTCATGCATTTATTGGCCATTTGAATTTCTTCTTTTGTGAAGTGTCTATTTAGTTCACTTGCCCATTTTGTTATTGGATGCTTTGTTTTCTTAGTGTTGAGTTTCTTGAGTTCTCTGTATATTCTAGATATTAGTCCTCTATCGGAGGGGTAGGTGGCAAAAATCTTCTCCCATTCTGTTGGCTCTCGATTGAGGTCCTTGACAGTTTCCTTTGCTGAGCAGAAGCTCTTCAGTTTCATGCGATCCCATGTATTGACTCGCCTTTTAATTTGTTGTGCCTTTGGGGTCTTGTTGAGAAAGTGTTTATCTGTGCCTATGTGTTGTAGTGTTGGACCTATGCCCTCTTCAAGGAGCTTCAAGGTCTCTGGTTTGATTTCCAAGTCTTTGATCCATCTTGAGTTGACTTCTGTGCAGGGTGAAAAAGTGGGAATAATTTCCAATTTTCTGCATATGGTTAACCAGTTTTGCCAACACCATTTGTTGAAGAGGCTATCTTTTTTTCCAGTGTATGTTTTTGGCCCCTTTGTCAAAAATCAATTGGCTGAAAGTGTGTGGACTTGTTTCTGGGTCTTCTATTCTACTCCATTGGTCTATGTATCTGTTTTTTTTGTTTGTTTGTTTGTTTGTTTGTTTTTACCAGTACCATGCTGTTTTTATTACAATGGCTTTGTAGTATAGTTTAAAGTCAGGTATTGTGATTCCTCCAGCATGGTTTTTGTTGCTGAGAACTACCTTGGCTATTCTGGGCGTTTTGTTATTCCAGATAAATTTAAGAACTGATTTTTCTATGTCTGTGAGAAATGATCTTGGTAGTTTAATGGGCATTGTGTTAAATCTGTAGATCACTTTTGGAAAGATGGTCATTTTAATGATATTTATTCTGCCATTCCATAAAGGAGTAGTGGTGACTGAGATTCTATAGAAATTTCATGACTAAATTTTTTAGGTCTATGAAGAATGTTCTTGGTATTTTAATGGAAATTGCATTGAATCTATCGATCACTTTTGGCAGAATGGCCATTTTGATGATATTTATTCTGCCTATTGATTTGCAAGAGAGATCTTTCCATCCTCCAATGTCTTTTTCAATTTCTTTCTTTAATGTTTTATAATTTTCATTGAAGAGGTCTTTTACATCTTTGGTTAGGTTTATTCCTAGGTATTTTATTGGTTTTGAGGTTATAGTGAATGGAATTGTATTCTTTATTTCTTTCATTGTGGATTAATTGTTGGCATAAAGTAAAACAACTGATTTCTTTAGGTTGATTTTGTAACCTGAAACTTTGCTGTATTGGTTAATAAGCTCCAGAAGTCTTTTGGTTGAGTTCTTTAGGTCTTCTACATAAAAGATCATGTCATCTGCAAATAAGGATAGTTTTAAGTCCTCTCTTCCTATTTGAATTCCTTTGATATTCTTCTCTTGTCTTATTGCTGTGTGAAGAGTCTTGAGGACTATATTGAAAAGGAGTGGTGATAGTGGGCATCCTTGTCTTATTCCTGATTGGAGAGGAAATTCTTGGAGTTTTTCCCCACTCAATATGATGTTGGCTTTGGGTTTATTGTATACTGCCTTCATGATGCTGAAATACATTCCTTCTATTCCAATTTTCTGCAGTGTTTTTAACATAAGTGGGTGTTGGATTTTGCCAAATACTTTTGGAACTATTGATATGATCATGTGGTTTTTGTTCTCAGTTTTATTTATGTGGTGCATAATGTTTATTGGTTTGTGTATGTTGAACCAGCCTTGCTTTTCTGGGATGAAACCAACTTGACCATGGTGAACAATTTTCTTGATATGGTTTTTTTGTTTTTTGGGGGGTTTTTTGTTTGGTTTTTTTTTTTTTTTTTTTTTTCAGAACTAGGCATGGAACCCAGGGGCATTGTACCTCCAAGCTACACCCCCAGCCCTATTTTTTAGTCTTTTTTATTTATGAAACTGCGTCTCACTGAGTTGCAGAGGGCCTCACTAAGTACCCGTGGCTGTCCACGAACCACAATCCTCTTGTCTCTGCCTCCCGAATGCTGGGATTACAAGCGTGTGCCACCATGCCCGGCCCTTGATATGGTTTTGAATGTGTATAGATAGTATTTTGTTTAGAATTTTTGCATCTATGTTCATCAAGGATATTGGTCTCTAATTTTCTTTTCCTGAGGTATCTCTATTTGATTTGGGAATTAATGTGATACTAGCCTCATAGGAGAAATTTGGGGAAATTTCTTCTCTTTCAATTTCCCAGAACAAGTTGTGAAGTATTGGAATTAGTTCTCTTTTTTTGGTGGTACTGGGGTTCATGGAAACCCTTCTACTTCTGGGCTACACTCTCAGACCTATTGTTTATACTTTTTATTTGGAAACAGGGTCTCTTAATCCAGTGTGGCTGGCTTCGAACCTGCGGGATCCTCCTGTCTCCGCCTCCCAAGTGTGGGGATTACAACCGTGGGCCACCACGCCCGGTGGAATTAGTTCTTCACTGAAGGTTTTGTAGAATTCAGCTGGAATCGAACCTGCGGGATCCTCCTGTCTCCGCCTCCCAAGTGTGGGGATTACAACCGTGGGCCACCACGCCCGGTGGAATTAGTTCTTCACTGAAGGTTTTGTAGAATTCAGCTGGAATCGCATCAGGGCCTGGGCTTTTCTTTGATTGCAGAAATTTTATTGCTGTTTCTATTTCTTTGCTTGCTCATTGGTTTAGACTTGCTATGTCCTCTTGGTTCAGTTTAGGTAGTTTATATGTGTGCTTAGAAATCTAATGATTTCTTCCATGTTTTCCAGTCTATTGGAGTACAAATTTTCAAAATAGTTTCTGATACTCCTTTGAATTTCCCCACTGTCTCTGGTGATGTCTCCTTTTTCATTTCTGATTTTAATAATTTGAGTTGATTCTCTCTTTAAGTTTAGTTGGCCAGGGGGTTGTCAATTCTATTCATCTTTTCAAAGAACCAGCCTTGTGTTTTGTTGATTCTTTAAATTGTTTTTTTTTTTTTTTGTTCTCTATTTCATTTACTTCTGCTCTGATTTTAATAATTTTCTGCCTTCTGCTGACTTTGGGATTAGACTGTTGCAGTCTTTCAAAGTCCTTGAGTTGTGTCATTAGGTGATTGGGTTGTTTTCTTAGTGCTGAGTTTCTTGAGTTCTCTGTATATTCTAGATATATCCTCTATCAAAAGAGTAGCTTGCAAAACTCTCCCATTCTATTGGCTCTCAGTTTAGGTTTTGATAGTTTCTTTTGCTGTACAAAAATCTTCATTTTCATGCAGTCCCACGTATTGACTTGCCTTTCATTTCTTGTACCTTTGTGGTCTTGTTGAGAAAGTATTTATCTGTTGCAGTGTTGGACCTATGCTCTCTACAAAGAGCATCAAGGTCTCTGGTATAATTTCCAAGTCTTTGATCCATCTTGAATTGACTCTTGTGCAGGGTGAGAAAGTGGGATTCATTTCCAATTTTCTGTATATGGTTAACCATTTTTATCAACACCATTTGCTGAAAATTTGTTGTTCCATTATATGTTTTTGGTCCCTTTATCAAAAATCAATTGGCTTTTAAGTGTGTAAATCTGTTTCTAAGTCTTCTATTCTGCTTCATTCGTCCATTTATCTGTTTTTGTTCCTGTACCATGCTGTTTTTATTACTATGGCTTTGTAGTATAGTTTAAAGTCAGGTATTGTGATTCCTCCTAAATGATTTTTTGTTGCTGAGAATTACCTTGGCTATTCTGGGTGTTTTGTTGTTCCTAATAAATTTAAGGGCTGATTTTTCTATGTCTGTGAGAAATGATCTTGGTAATTTAATGGATATTGCATTGAATCTATGGATCACTCTTGGTATTATGGCCATTTTGATGACATCTATTCTGCCTATCTATGAACCTGGACTATCTTTTCATCTTCTAAGGTATTCTTTGATTTCTGTTTTCAAATGCTTTATAATTTTTTTTGTAGAGGTCTTTTACCTCCTTGATTAAGTATATTCCTAAGTATTTTACTTTTTGTGGCGAATCCTGAGTGGAAGTGTTTTCTGGATTTCTTTTTTATTGGATTTATGGTTGGTGTACGGAAAAGCTTCTGATTTTTTTAAGATTGACTTTTTCCAGACATTTTGCTGAATTTGTTGATCAGTTCTATATGCCTTTTGATTGAGTTTGTTGGGTCTTCTAGGTATAGTATCATGTCATCTGCAATTAGTGAAAGTTTGAGTTCTGCTTTTCCTATACTGTATCCTTTGGTTTCTTTTTCTTGCCTTATTACTCTGACTAGAGTCTCAAGTACTATATTGAAGAGAAGTGATAATAATAGACATCCTTGTCTTATTCCTGGTTTTTTTTGTTTGTTTGTTTTTTGGTTTTTTTTGGTGGTAGTGTGGGTGGAACCCAGAGGCTTTCTACCTCCAGGCTATACTCCCAGAACTATTTTATATTTTATTTGGAAAAAGGGTCTAAGTTGCTGAGAGCCTCACTAAGTAGCTGAGGCTAGCTTCAAACCTGTGCAATCCTCCTGTCTCAGCCTCCCAAGAGTGGGGATTACAAGTGTGTGCCACCATGCCCAGCTTTGTTCCTGTTTTTTAGAAGAAATTCTTGAAGTTTTTTCCCATTTAATATGATGTTGGCTGTGAACCTATTGTAGATTGCCTTTATGATGTTGAGGTATGTTTCTTCTATTTTGATTCTCTGCAGTGCTTTTAGCATAAATGGATGTAAGATTTTGTCAAATCTTTTTCATGTCTTTTGAAATAAATGAGCATGTCATTTTGGTTTTGGTTCTGTTTGTATGATGAATTACATGGATTGATTTTCATATTTTGAACCAGCCTTGTATGCCTAGGATGAAGCCAACCTTCATGGTGTATGATTTCCTTGATGTGGTTTTTGAATGTGTGTTGCTAATATTTTGTTTAGCAGTTTGGCATCCAAGTTTATCAAAGATTCAGGTCTGTAATTTTCCTTCCTTGAGCTATCTTTATTTGGTTTGGGCACTAATGTGATGTTGGCTTCATAGAATGTATTTGGGAGAGTCCCATTTTTTTCTTCTATTTCATGAAATTGATGAATATAAAGATTAGCTCTTCTATAAAGGTTTTATAAAACTCACTTGGGAAACCATCTGGTACTGGGCTTTTCTTTGATGGTAAGCTCTTTGTTACTATTTCAATTTCTTTGATTGCTATTAGTTGGTTAAATTTTCTATATCTTATTGACTGAGTTTAAGAAGGTTGTATTTATCTAGAGTGTTGTTAATTTCCTCCATATTTTCCATTTTATTGGAGTATAGTTTTTCAAAGTAGTTTCTGATAATCCTCTGGATTTCTAGACTGCCAATAGTGATATCTCCTTTTTCATCTCTTATCTTCATAATTTGGGTTGATTCACCTTTTTTTGTAAGGTTGGCTAGTGGTTTATCTATCTTGTTAATTTTATCAAGAAAGCAGTTTTTGGTTTCATTGATTTTCTTTATTTTTTTTATTCTCTACTTCACTGATTTCTGCTCTGATTTTAATAATTTCCTGTCTTTTATTGGCTTTAGGGTTAGATTATTCCTGTTTTTCCAGGGCTTTGAGGTGTGTCATTAGATTATTTATTTGATGATTTTCTGTTTTTATTATGTGAGCACTCAGACCTATGAATTTTCCTCTTAATACAGCCTTCAAAGTGTCCCAGAGGTTTTGATATGTTGTCTATTTTCATTTGTTTATAGAAATTTCTTGATTTCACGCCTTACTTCTTCAATGACCCATTCGTCATTCAGCAGTGTGGTATTCATTTTCCACATGTTTATGTGGTTTCTCTGGGTCTTCTTCTAGTTGATTTCTAGTTTCATTCCATCATGGTTTAAAATGACACATTTTTTTATTTGCTGGTGCTGACTTTGTGGCCCAGGATGTGATTTGTTTTGGAGAAGGATCCATGAGCAGCTGAGAAAAATGTGAACTCTGCTGTAGTTGGGTGGAATATTCTATATGTGTCTAACAGTTCCATTTGATTAATGGTGTTCTTTAGGTCTGAGGCATCTTTACTGGTCTTTTGTTTAGAAGACTGGTCTAATGGTGTGAGGATTTTTGTGTGACTTAACATCACAAAGCATTTGTTTTATGTAAGTAGATGCACCTATGTTTGGGTCATAATTGTTGATTATCATTATTTTCTCTTTCTGGTTTGTTTCTTTTACCAGTAAAAAAAAAAAAATAACCTGATTTGTCTCTTCTAATAAGCTTAGGCTTGAAGTCTAAAGTGTTTGATATCATAGCTGCTATTCCTGCTTGTCTTCAAGTTCCATTGGCATGGATTACCTTGCTCTAGCCCTTTCCCTTTAGTTTGTTACTATCTTTACTTGGAAGGTGTGTTTCTTGCAGGCAGAAGATAGATTCTGGTTTTTAATACATTTTTCAGTTTTATGTCTTTTTATTAGGGAGTTGAGACCATTTATGTTCGGTGTGATTATTGAGAGATGATTTTTATTTTCTAAAATGTTGAGATTAAACTTCTGTTTGAAATAATTGTTGTTCTTCTTTGCTTAGATGTTTGCTAAATAGAAATTCTTGTTTCTCTGGTTCTAGCATGTATTACTTATTTCTTCTTTGCATTTAATCTCTTTGAGTATTTACTCTAGGGATGGTTTGGAAGATATATATTCCTTCAGTTTCTGTTTGTCATGCAAGACTTTTATTTCCTTGTCTAATTTGAGTGATATTTTGCCTGGTAGAAAATCTTTGGCTTCAAGTTGTTTTCTTTCAGAGTTTGAAATATGCTACTCCAGTCCCTTCTGGCTTTCATGACTTGGTTTGGAAAGTCTGTAGTGGTTGTAGCTGAGTACTTGGAAGGAGGCTAAGACAGGAAGATTGCAGGTTTGTGTCCAGCCTCAGCAACTTACCTGAGGCTCTTACAACTTAGTGAGACACAAAAAAATAAAATAAAATAGGGCTGAGGATAGAGCTCAGAGGAAGAATGCCCTGGATTCAATCCTCAATAACATAACAAAAGAAAAAAAAAAAAGATTGAACTTTCCTCAGAATGAAAAAGACAAAGAAAGAATCACTACATTCTCTTTCAACAGACTTATTAAATATTTCCTTAGAACAAAATAACTCATTATAAAGGACAAACTATCCTTTTATAAACCAATTTACTCATCTAATCATTTAATCAGTTTAGTGTCCCCAAAAAGGATATAAATACTATTTAATTTACTAGTCAAGTTGACTTATAGAAATTACTACTTAGCATGATTGCCTCTGGATAAAGAACAAATGAGTTGGGGAAAATCTATTTAATAAGTTCATTTTACTCTTCTGGAGTGAGGCTATCAAAACATGTCTAGACTAACAAATTATGCATCTGAGCAAAATTCTAAACATTTTGCCAGTTATCAAAAATACTCATTCTGATCTCTAAATAACCTCAGGCTCTATAGAATTTACAAAAATATGAACATTTTAAATAAGTCATTTACCTGTTTCAAATGCTGCTGTATTTTTGACTCTACCTCTTCAATGTGTGAAATTGTTTTATTGATACATGGTGCTGGAACTTTTACCATAGCACAGCTGCGGCGTCTACATGGGAAGCTATAGTAGAGGCCCTCATTCATCTCTAAACCTGTAGAAGGCAGAGTAAGTGGTGAATAGATATATACAAAACTTACATCTTGTTTTTCAAAATAAGCAAAAACATTCTAGTGTGTTAGTGAAAATATTTCTTTCTTTCTCTCTCTCTCTCTCTCTCTCTCTCTCTCTCTCTCTCTCTCTCTCTTCTGTTTCTTTCTTTGGTACTGGTGGTTAAACCCAGAAGTGTTGTACTTACAGCTATCCTCCCAGCCCTGTTTTCTTTTATTTTGAATCTAAGCCTTGCTAAGTGCTGAGGTTGGCCTTGAACCTCTAATCCTCCTGTTTCAACCTACCAAGTACCGGGATAACTGGCATATGCTAGTATATCTAAGTAAATGTAAAGTTGTAACATTCTTAAAGTGTCTGTGATAAATTGGTTGAAAAGAGATATAAAAATATTGAATAAGCTTCCAAATATATAAAAGCCAAATAAAATAGTAATTTAGTATGACTTAATGATGTAACTAATAAATCAAACCTGAGTTCAAAGAAAACTTCAAGCAAAGTTGAATCGGTTTATGTGTTTTATAGCATTATGAACTAAACATTTCAAAAAGAAAAAAGAAAAAGCAGAAAAAGTTAATTCATTTTATAAACAAACCCTGAACTACTTAAAAATAAATCTGAATTATATTTTAAGAACACCCTTTAAAGAGATTCTTCATCTTCCCATGTAAATAATATTCAACTACTGTATATTTTGAAGAAGTTTTTCTTTAAATCTAGCATGAGTTTCTCCTGCTGAAAAAAATAATAACAGGTCTCCTTCATCCTCATAATAACCTCATTTTCTACCTCCCATTTCTGAAAATTGGAGTCTCATGCGAGGAGTGATTGATGTTCTCACTATAGCCTTCAGGTTGTACACATCATAAAATCCACTCAGTCCGATGTGCCTCAGTGATTCTAATCCTGGCATGTCCTGAATTGACTGAAGGTTGAAGAAGCAACGCAAGGTTGTCCATGAAACTCTACCAAAATGCTTACTTGCAGTCCTGAGGACTCTGAGGACTCTGTTGGGCTGGATTATAGTTGCAATCACTGATCTTAAAAGGGAGATGCAAAATGTGTTCAGTGTATCAGTGAGGACAGAGTGATGTCCTCATTCCAGTCGTCCTTGGTGAACAGAGAAGTAACTTTGCTGTCTTTTGATTCAATGCCAGCCCATAGATATGGTCTATATTTGCAATATCTTCATTTAAGCTGAAGAATTTTAAATGTCTTTTAAATGAAGCTTTATAATATCCTCTTCCAAAAAGCAATCTCTATAAAATATCTATTTTTTATGAATAAAAGTATTCATTTTCATTCCATGTATTTGACTATGTACCTATATTTCCTCTCTCCCCCTCCCCCGTGTGTGTGTGTGTGTGTGTGTGTGTGTGTGTGTGTGTGTATGCTGGGATTATATACAGGGATGTTCTACCTCTTAGCTATACCCCCAGCCCTATTTTATTTATTATTTGGAAATAGGGTCTTACTAATTTCCTGAAGGTCTCACTAAGTTGTTGAGACTGGCTTTAAATTTGCAATTCTCCTGTCTTAGCCTTCCAAGTACTGGGACTGCAGGCATATACTACTATTCGCAGTAACACTAACATTTTTTAGTACCAATATAACTAATGTACTAGCTATGAGACTAAGATAAGCACTTTTAATGACACATTTTATTTAATCTTTATAAAACTATGAGATTATTATCCTGATTTCATAGATGAAAAAATCAATAACTTTTCAAGTATATAACTGATCTGGAGGTTGGTGGGAGAACTGAGCTTAAGGTTCATCTCCCTGGTAACAAAGTGTAAACTGCACTGAGATGGTGATTTTTATATTTTATTTCTTTTTATTTTATTTTATTTTACTTTTGCAGGTCTGGGGATGGAACCCAGGGGAATTCTATCTCCGAGCTACACCCACTGCCCTATTTTTTTTTATTCTTTATTTTGAGGCTGTCAGTGAACCACAGTCCTCAAGTCTCAGCCTCCCAAATGCTGGGATTACAAGCATGTGCCACCATGTCTGGCTTCATTTTTATATTTTAAAAGTATGGCAAAATAAAGAGAAGTCCCCAAAATATAATTCAGAGGATCTCAAATGTGCAACATGTTACTTAGTTTTGAATTTTTAATATTCCTTCATTGTATCAGTTTTGATATTCTTATGGTCTTAGTTTGCTTTGATCATACCTTGAGCACATATTCTTACTATGACTATTTTCTGGGTCATATTCATATTTCCTCTTTATTCCATACACACACACACACACATATATATATATATATATTTTTCATCTATAATTGTCAAAGCACCCACAAACAAGCCAATAAAATTATATACAATATACCAATAAAGGCACACTTAAAAAGCTATGAACATGAAGAGTGTAAAACCAAAAAAATTTATATATTGAGCTCATATTTAAATATCTTGATAAGGACATGTTTGCCTTCCATCTAGAAATAAAAACATCTGTTTTACTTCACTGAATGTTGGGGAAAAAAAGGATAGCAATGATTAATTTCATGTCTTTCTTGACTATGTCACTTGCAGCCTCATTTTGTGAATATTAGTTAATTTCCATAGCACTCCTATAGTTTTTGAGAAAAGATTTCACATATGTTAAAGCAAGGAAAGTAAAATACTATGAAATTGAGTTTACACTAAAATTTGTAAAAGATATAAACATCAGAATCAGCACAAAATGGAACCAGAATTCAGGAGATTTATTGCTGTTTTTATGCCCATGTATGCAAGTTAAAACCTTTCATTTGTTTTTCATTTTATACAGCTTATAGAAACAGTGTGGTACAATCAAGAGTTCCCAGAACTAAGTGCCTGCATTAATTTACTTTTACTTTTCATTTGACTTATAACTAGCACGCATCTTGAGTTAAAATTTTTTCAGTCTCTAGACTGCAGGTATCTCAGTTATTTATGAATGGGTTGGTAGGGTGTTATCTAATATCTGAAATACCATGATACAATGCATTAATAATTTTAGTTAAACATACGGTGATGAAGCTGCTCTTCATGTAGCCTGTGTACAAATAGTCAGGGTGAGTAATTAAAGCATTGAGCTCTGGTAAAACTTTCAGCTTCTCTAAATAAGCCTCTCTGCTCCAACTTCCTTACTCAGAATCAATGAATAAAAGATAAGATCCTCCTGGAGCTAAGCCAGAGTTGAGATTTGCTGAGACTTTGCAACATGAAACTTTCATTTCATGAAAAATAAGGACTGGTTGATTGTGTGGGCAGATAAAATAGAGACTGTGTTTATAAACCATCAGGCTCACACTGTCCAGGAATTTGATCCTTGCATAATTTATTCACTCAGTCCCCAAAATTTAACTTTTTTCACTGCAGTCCTTCCTTCCTTTCTGCTTTAAATACGTGCTTTCTTTATATATATTATATCAA
Organism: Muscardinus avellanarius; assembly: GCF_963383645.1. NCBI lineage: Eukaryota > Metazoa > Chordata > Mammalia > Rodentia > Gliridae > Muscardinus > Muscardinus avellanarius. Next base: position 42,566,773 of record NC_137803.1, on the reverse strand, counting down.
AATTTCTGTCATCCTTTTATCTCACCTCTTAGGAAAAACTTGGCTTGAATATTCCTTTTCATGTTTTTAGACCCTTTAACATCTTGATTTTTTTTCAAAGTGTAAAAGTATAAAATAAGAGTTCCTTTTTATTTTTTAAAACTTTTTAATGGTGCATTGTAGTATATCTTAATGGAGTACAAGATATTAGAGGCATACATGCACACATCTCCCAATTTCTCTTCATTGCAAAGGTTGTGTTGTGATGAACAGAAAGCATCTTCAATTTTTCATGGAAAATAAACTTTAAGATTTTGCTATATGTGTGGAGATGAGTAAAAATACTTTGCACTGACATTAGAGGTATTAGAGACATCAGAGGTATTGTATTTTCCACAGCCTTGCATCTTTGGAGGCTCTAATCATTGGATATGTAGAACGGTGTGCATAGGCTCTCAGAACTGGAGGTGGCTGAGTGCTGCCTTTCCTCCAACCTCATTTCATGTGCTAATGCCCTTGCTCAGTGTTTACTTACGGTTTCTCCCTTAAGTCTCTTCAAAATCTGCACTTCAAACATTTATTTTTCTTCCCTCAAATAATCACATATCCTCCAACTACTTTGCCTGACCACTTCCTATAACTATTATTCTATACTGAATTTTGCTGACTAGCATTTTATCAAATGAGCAGTTTACAGCAGCAGCCACAAAATTTTATGCCCTGTTCTCTTATTCAAATTACAATTCTATCCAAATATTAATATCCACGTTACATAGCCCTTCCCTGTAAGGAATTCTCAGATCTTTCAGATATCTAATGAACCTATGGCACTTTCAATTTCTCTGTGTTAGAACTAATTCCACTGTTTTTTACTGTGTCACATTTATCTGCTTCCCCAAGTATCTTCCCCATGAGGTTTTTTATTCTTTAGGGAAAGCAACTGTAATTAGTGCTTTAAAGTAATTGTTGAATAAATGAAAAAAAAAACTTAAGTTCCCCAAATTCTTAAAATCATGCTGTAATTTGGCTACTGTTCTCTCCAGTTTATAGAAACTTCTTTGTAAAATCCAGTAAGTGGTATTTCCACTATTGTCCATGAAAAAGTAACTGATATAGACCAATTATAAATAGCACTAAATGTGGATTAGAAATATAAGACAATTAATTTTTAGACATTAGGAAATAGGCAAAACAAGGATTGGATTCCTAAAAAAAAAAATTCATGAGGCTGAGTGATATAGAAATCTTGGAACAGAACACAGCATATTGGTCCTCATGTAGAGGAGCCATTAGCTTACTGGATAGTGGAAACATCTGGATTCATCAAGGCGTGGAACTGATAAAGACAACAATATAGAGAAGAGCCCAGAAATCCTTGTAGTGTGCCCTTTGACATATGATTTGGAAAGTTTTTGAGAAATGGCTCACATTGAGAATGTGGAGAAAAAAATTTTCAGCCGGGCGTGGTGGCGCACGCTTGTAATCCCCGCGCTTGGGAGGCAGAAACAGGAGGATCGTGCAGGTTCGAAGCCAGCCGCGCGCGCTGGTTTAGGAGACCCTGTTTCCAAATAAAAATGTAAAAATAGGTCTGGGAGTGTAGCCCAGAGGTAGAAGGGCTTCCAGGAACCCCAGTACCACCAAAAAAAAAAAAAAATTGCAACTTACAATTAATAAAATGGGCATCATACTTAACTCTTCATAAAATATAATATGATAATATTGTATGACTAATAAACACATACAGAGATGTTTAGCTTCATTAGTCATCAGGAAAATATAAATTTAATTAACAGCTTGCTACTACTTCACACCCAGTACAATGCAAGAAATTTTAAAGGCCAAGTATTAGTGAGGACATAATGACTGAAACTTATACATTGTGGACATTATACATTAGTGAGGACATAATGACTGAAACTTATACAATGTAAAATGCCATCAATTTTCTTCTTTCCTTCTTTCCTTCCTTCTTTTCTTTTCTTTATTTTTTATTTATGCATTTATTTTTCAGTACTGGGGATTGAATCCAGGGAAGTCTACCCCTGAGCTATACAATTAGCCTTTTTTGTTTTTTGTTTTGAATCAGGGCCTCAGTAGGTTTCTGAAAGTTTTGTCAAGTTGGTGGGCCTGTCCTCAAACCTGTGATCCTGCTTGTCTAAATGTCCCAAGAACTGGAATTACAGGAATGTACCATCATACCCAGCAGCAATTTCTTATAAAACTAAACATACATATATTATATGACTCAGCCTTCCACTTCTGTTTATTTACTCAATAAATAAAATTATATAATAGCCCCAAATCAAAAAATGCAAAACAGCTAAACAAACTGTGCAATGTTCATTCAAGAGAATACTATTATGCAATAAAAGTGAACTGCTAATACATCTAACAAAAGGTCATATTTCACAAATGTTTTTCTCTGATTCTCACAAAAAAGTAAATATAAAGCAAATTGAATGACTTACTTATGAAAATTATTTTGTTTAACTTATCTATTCATTTATTTTCCCCATGCTCACCTTGAAATTTTAGAATGGTATGTCTAAAATTCTATTTGTAGTTGTGTGTAGGTTAGGAGTTGACATGATATCGACTACAAAGAAACATGAATGAGTTTTATGACATAGTAGAAATATCTATTAACCTATTTGAAGTGATGACTAATTAGATATGTATGTTTGTTAAGTCCTTAACCTATATACTTAAAATGACTGGATTTTATTGCATTTAAATTTTACCTTTATAAATATTTTCAACTAAAAATCAATTCCCATACTCAATTGGCAATATTCAAATGTCACCTGTCATCCTCCTCTTTAACTCTTTATACTACAGAGCAGTATAGACAGCCTTTGGTGAAATGTTCTCCTTCCTTAATAACTCTAACTTCTTTGCCTATTTCTCCACATACTCCGTCAACAGGACAATTTAAATAATTATAAACTTAAGAAATTAACAATTTAAGATTAAGATGTATTTTCTAGCCACACTCTTGCCTTGATCATAGGGAATGGAAGGCTGTATTGACAGGATCCTAAGCCAGATGGAGAAAGAATAACAGTTACGATGAGAATGTATGTGTCTAATAGTATGTGATTTAGGCTTGTCATAAATTTTGTGTGCTCTTCCTGATAAATAAACAAACCAAGAGGAATATATCCCTTGAGAAAATTATTATTCATCACAGACAAGTAAATAAAAAAATTTGGGCCAGTGTGGTAGTTTATCTGGATTGTCAGGTTAACTGGATTATGAAACACCTAAGATTGTGTAACTCTGAGTGTATTGTTGAGATGGTTGGCTCTGGAAGGGCAGACTGAAGGGTCAGTCTTGCCCTGAATGTGGGCAGCACTGTTTTGATAGGTGCAGGATTTGCATAAAAAGGAGAAAGTGGCATGTACGGCGTGTGGTTCTTCCTGAGAAAAGTGCATCTGCTCTTACCTTCAGCTCTTTTGCTCTTTGCAGCAACTGAACTTTCATTTACATTCCTTTGGAGAGTTTCCTGGCCTTTCCATCTTGGACTCAGACTGCATTATCTGTCACCCCTATTCTGAGACTCTAGCTCTTAGAACACTGGACCAGCTGCTGGTTCCTCCAGCTCTCCACATGCAGATGGCCTCTTGGGACTATTCTGCTTTGGTCAGTGAACTGATTTGATAATCCCTTTTCACCATATACATATCCCGTGTGTTCTGTTACTTTAGCAAACTCTGACTGAAAGTCAGCTAAAATACCAAATCCAGGATGTCTACAGAGGAAAAGGAACTCATTTATACAATCAGAGTTACATGAAGCTGGGAAAAAATCAGAGTCATACTGGGGCACTCCAAGACAAGAGGGCCCTAATGCATTCCACACAGTGAGAATGATGACTGATATCAAGGAGATGCAGGAAATGCAACAGAAGTAAAAAGGCTAGTAAGAAAGTAGTGTATTCCAAGAAAAAACTTTTGGATATCCTGTGCCTTTCCCCCATCTATTTGATTTTCAACATTTAGATGTTCTTAAGGCCAGCAAGCCAGAGGTAACCTCATTTGCAAATCCGTATCTACACAGCTAAACTCAACTTCTTTCCACTCAGGCTACTTTCATTTCTTACATTTCTGTACATACATACATACATACATACATACATACATAGACTAATAGATCATTTTTGAGCCTGAAATTCAAAATGTTTCTTAATGTCACCTGAATCATTTCTAGCTTTATTTTAACTACGCTCATATTTCTGAAACTTCTGTAGGCTATCATCAAAGCGGTCCATCTTTGCTATATAGTCTGCTACTTCCTTCCTGATATTTGATGTGTTCTGTTCAGATTACCGAAATCAACTCCTCACATTTTATTTCATAAACAAATGCATCCTTTAAGATTGAGTTCAAATCTCTTCACCCATTAACATTGCTCTTCATGCCTGAAGAGACTATGTTGTCCTTCCTCAAAATGTTGAAGATACTTCTTGATACTTGTTTGGCATGGCATGGTGTCATTTTGCTGTTACTTTATTTAACCACTATTTTCTGATAAATTGTACAAATTGCCATATATAAGATATATATTTTTTATCAGAATATATATAATTACATTATATATATATATACATATACATATATATATATATTCAATCTTATTTAGCTTGCTAGGCAATATACTTCTTGTAAAGGTCTTTGTTAAGCATCTTTGCACATAATTATTCCACTATCTTAAACTAAGTGGCTCATAAAATCATTCATTTTTTATTTTAAAAATCTGTCTAAAACTAATTATGGCTTATAGGTAACTATGGGCTACATACTCTAAGCCAAGATCATAACATTTTATTTAAGATTTCTATTGAACAGAAATAAATGAAAGAATTATAATGGTAACTTTTTCAAATTTTATATTAAACTGAAAATCCCCAGAGCAAAAATTTTCCAGAATCAAGATTAATTTTTTATAAATATAGTTTTCTACCATAATTATCTGAGTTCATGTAAGTACGAACTTCTATAGATGAATATTTCCTGATCTTTTTCCACCTCTTTCCACATTAAATGTTAGGAACACTTTTGGAAGCAATGTTTATAGATTCTACTTAAACAGTATCTTAATTCAGAATTTTACAGTCCCAAAAGGCTTGTCTTTCTCTTTCTTTTTTTTCTCTAAGAAATATCTACCTCTTCAAATTGAAAGACTATCTAGCACCTGCCAGTTCTGGCACAGGTAGCAAAAATGTTAAAATATTCATTTATTTTTGAAGTAATGTAACAAATCTTATAAGCCAATTGAATAATAACAGCTGAATATTTGGTACACTACAATACTATATCCTTAATATAGATAATATTTCTAGGTTATGCAATGATATGTAGGATTTGTTTCTTTAAAAACATAGTATTAATCTCACAAAGTAGTAGGTGAATAAATATAACATAACTTATGTCATAACATAGCTTATGATTTACATTCAGTTCTCACCTTCAGTTGTACTTGTCTTTTTGCTTTCACAAACAATTCCAACAGTTTCCTTAGGGGCACCAAATAGCACCAACCCTTGTGATGTTGTATTGTCTTTAAAATAAACATGAATATTTTAGTATGCAGTTAATATAGATTTTTAAAAATCAGCAACACAGTATACAAATTTATGTTGGAGAAGCTGTTATCTTTGAAGAAACAATTATAATACAAATATTGAACCAAAACTACAGTAGATTATCCTCAGATGTTCTCTCACTGTTCTTCAATAGGCTTAGCTCTCACAGAAAGGAATTCAAAATAGCACAGAGCTATTAAGATTAAATAGCTAACTCATGATGTGCTTATGTAGAAAGTGGTCCAAGCCACACTATCATGTGAAAATAGCAAGGCATAGAAATTTATGTAAATGTTGTCATCACTTTTTTTGTTTTTTTTAAAGAAATGTATATACTGGTTGGAAAATAGATTATTTGTGGGTACAGATGAAATATCTAGGTCAAGAAACTGTTAGGATAGGTTGCCTTCAGAAAGGGAATGTAGAGAAAGAAGAAAACTTTATATTTGATTTTAAAATCTTCAACATGTTTCAAAGTCTCAAACATAAGAATGTGTTATGTGTTTCACAATGATATTCTTAGAAGAAAACACTGGAAAGAAATAATTGTGAAGGTGTAAGTAAATAACCACTCAATAAGCCAGCCAGCCTGCTATATATGGCTTGTTCACAAATACTAGCATTGGACATGAAAGGGTATTGAAGGTAAATGTCCTAAATTGCTGAACTTTTTGCATTACAACCATCTTAATCCCCTTACATGGCCCCTTCCTTTAATTTGTGTGAAGATGGCACAAACTTTTTCCAAAATTTTGCCCTTAGTATTCTCTTTGAGCTCTATTTTCACCCTAACCTTTTAGATTATATGGATATTATCAAAATGTTTCTGAGTCTTGATGGCCACAAGACTTAGCAGTCAAGGGAATTCAAATCAAGATCATAACTATATACCACTATACAAATGTACATTCTCAAAAACTTTAAAATTCTCATAATATCCAATGGCAGCAAGAATATGAAGCAACCAGCACTGCTGTGGCACCAAAAGTTAGCACAACCATTCTAGACAATTATTTTGGAATAATCTAATCATACCAGTAGTAGAAATATCTTATATCTCTCAGTTCTGCTAATGAGTATGTGTTACAGAAACTGATTTAGAATGTACATATAACAATGTTTCTAAAAATATTCAAAATAACCAAAACCTGGAAACAAATTAAATGTAATTCAAAAGAGAAAGGAATAAAAAACTAAACATTAATACACTAAATGATAATATAGTATAATAAGATACAGATAATACAATGTGCAAGGGTATAGCAAAGTGAATGGTTCTCATCAATAGCACTGAACAAAAGAAAGCAAAATGGATGGAGATGACAATGTTAAACCAAGGCAGCAATACAGAACTATTAAAGTAACATAATTCAATTATTAAACATGGAAAACAAAGTATAATCTTCAGGCATGTGTACCTGTGTAATTAAAATTCCAAAAAAAATCAAAGAGATTAGTTTTCAGAATAGGTCCAGATACTGGATGGCAAGAAGTTTCATTCAGGAGGATTGGGGAGGCCCCTAAGGCACTGGGCTTGTCCATTTATAGCTTCAGTAGAGGCCACACAAATGTTTCCTCACAATCATTTATTAAGATTATACATACACACTGGGCATGGAGATATACACTGTAACATGGGAGAAAGGAGAACCAGAGGCTTGAGGTCAGCCTCAGCAATTTAAAATCTGTTTCAAAATTAAAAAAAAAATTAAGGCTCCAAGTGTGGCTCAGTTGGAATGTGTTCAATCCCCAGGACCACTCAACAACAGCCACAATAACAACAAAAGAGTATACTGGCAGGTACATTTATTCTTCTGCATGTGTTTTCCAATGTGAGAAGAAAGAAAATTATATATCTTATGTATACACTATAAATAGGTGATTATTTTTAAAGAAATGTTAAGATTACACTCATTAATAAAGCATTACTAAGAGAATTACTATTGTTTTTAAATCAATGTATACAAAAAGAAAAGATGAAAATTATACAGGGTTGGGAGACCTGCATTTGTCTTCTCCTTTGCATTCTCTCTGAGACCCTTCATTTTGACACACGTCGCATCTATAAAAATAAGATAAAATAAAATCTTTGCTTCCTGAGTCAACTATCTTTTCTTTACTGAAATGGTAGTAACAAGGGAAAAAAATAAACATGAGAAGAAAGAGGTATGGGTTAATGCTGTGGAAACATTCCAGTCACAGCAATTACAAACGCAGATTTCCCCTCTATCTCTGACCTTCATTCTAATCATTAACCTACAGTAAAAGTCTTAAGAGTCAGCTGAACCATTAGCCCTAAAAACTTGTAAGGAAGGCAACCTGTGCCTCTGTTTACCCCCTCTCCTTGTGATCTGGCCTAGATACAGAGAAGATAAATTTGTGTGTGACATCAAAGCATCCTAGTTGATGAGCAGCTAATACTGCTCAATACAATAGAGCCGAAGGCTAGGAAGATTCTTGAACTTTACACCCAGTATGTGCGCTGCCCGAGACAGGGAGGCACCACGTGGTTAAGAAATGAATATGTCAGAACAAAGGACAGATATAATAAATGTGTAAGTGTGAAAGAAAGGAAATATGGTGAGAATAAGAAAGCATTTTTGTATGAAGAAGAGCTTATCCTAAGATTGTCCCAAATGGGAAAGAGAGAATCAGGGTAATCAGAAAAGAAAAGGAAGTTGCAGAGGGTTTGTGATAGAAAAATGGATTATTAAAAGAGGAATAGGCCGGGCGTGGTGGCGCATATTTGTAATCCCCGCACTTAGGAGGCAGAGACAGGAGGATCGCCCAGGTTCGAAGCCAGCCGCGCGCGCTGGCTTAGGAGACCCTGTTTCCAAATAAAAATGTAAAAATAGGTCTGGGAGTGTAGCCCAGAGGTAGAAGGGCTTCCAGGAACCCCAGTACCACCAAAAAAAAAGAGGAAAATAAAAGAGGAATAGGCTTCTAATAAGCCTGTCATTTGAGGAAAAGTGCTCAGCAGCTAGAGAAGTACATCTGACAACTAAATCTAAAAACTTCATGTTACTTTTTGGTGTTTATCTGCTAAACTGTGTTGTGAGCTTGTTTAAGCTTTCAGGCTTTAGATGGCAATGCAGACGAAACCTGGGAGACCTCCATCGCATCCCCCTGGATCGCCATATCACCCCATGCCTGCCATACGGACTAAGCCCTAGAAATGAAAAGTTCCAAAATGAGTTAAAGGAGATTCCATGAGAGGCCATCTTCTCCAAGCCCTGGGCATGCCTATGTCTTCTGGAATTTGCCCTTTGGAGCTGCCTGTCTGCAAGGGCAGGGGGCTAAAGGGCAGGGAGCTGGATTTGGTCACAGGATCCAGAGCTAATCGGAGCTAATCTTGAATGCCAGGACTAGTGTTTCTTTTTACTTTGTTTACATGTCCTTCACTATTGTTTTGTGGTGATTACACTTCTCTTCTTTTTTTTTTTTTTACTATTAATCTCACTGGTGAAGAATATAAATTTTCCTGGGTTCTTGTAATAAAGTGTCAATTGTACTAGAGGCATTTGTCCATGTCAGATTCTTTCCCGGAGAGGAATCCCCACTTTTAGCTCTGTGAATAGGAACTTAAAGGAGTTTATTTCATAAAAAGGGAAAAAAATCGCTGCAGATAAGTGGCTGCAGAACTGCACCCGAAGCCTTTGCACACCTTTCTGAGAAAACTCGGTCCCGAACAGACTCAGTGGCCATATTCAGTGCCAGATTTATTGTGCCCAGCTGAGCCAGTCTGCCACATTTTCCTATTTGTAATTCCTTTGACTTAGAATGGCAATCATCAGCCGGGTGTGGTGGCACACGCTTGTAATCTCAGCATTCAAGAGGCTGAGACTGGAGGATCGCAATTTGCAGACAGCCTCAGATACTTAGTGTGACCCTCAAAAACTTAATGAGACCCTGTTTCAAAATAAAAAATTAAAAATAGGGCAGGGGATGTAGCATGGAGGTCAAATGTCCCTGTATTCCATTCCCAGGTCCTAAAAAAAATGTCAATCATCAAGAAGTCAAATGCTGGCAAAGATGTGGAGAAACAGATACTCTTGTATATTGTTGTTGGGACTGCAAATTAGTGCAGTCACTATGGAGATCATTGTGGAGATTCTTCAGACAACTCAGGGAAACTGCAAATGGGCCCACCATATGATCCTGCTTACCACTCCTTGGTGTCTTTCCAAAGGGCTGAAATCAGAATATTATAATACTACATGCATATGCATGTTTATAGCAGCACAATTCACAATGGCTAAATTATGGAGCTAACCTAGGTGTTCATCAACAGATAGATGGATTACAAAATTATGGAATATACACACAATGGAATTCTACTCAGCAATAAAGAACAAAATTATGTCATTTGTAGGAAAACAGATGGACCTGGAGGATATTATGTTAAGTGTAATTAGCCAGTAACAGAGAGTGAAGGGTCATGTTTTCTCTCTTATGGGGAAGCTTGGGAGTAATCTGGATACAAGAGGGGCTTTAGATAATGAAGGAGAAGCCCCAGTGGAGCAAGGGAGGGAGGTGGTCTAGGGGAAGGGCAGGGAAGGGAGAGCGAGAGAATAAGTGAAGTGAATACTTTCATGGACGTTGTGTATATATGTGAGAATACCAGAGCCAGTCTCAGAATCATATCAGGGAGGGGGAAGTGGAGATGCGGACAGGAGGGAAACTAAACGACTGCTGTGTTCATGTATGTCAGTGTCACTATTTACTACATATAATGTGATTATAAGACTATAATGCACCAATAAAAGTTAAAAGATGTAAGAAAATTTCCTCTTTCAGAGTAACAAAAGACTGAGTCTTTATAAGATGTTGCATAAATTATTTATTATTATTTCTTAAAAAGAACAAATATCAGCACCAATGAAATAACAATGCCCAAAACATATCAATTCAATTATGGAAGTAAAACCTGTGTAGGAATATATTTAACAACTAAATCTAGATTTTTTTTTGGTGGTACTGGGGTTCCTGGAAGCCCTTCTACCCCTGGGCTACACTCCCAGACCTATTTTATATTTTTGAAACAGGGTTTCTTACACCAGCGTGGCTGGCTTCGAACCTGCGTGATCCTCCTGTCTCCACCTCCCAAGAGCGGGGATTACAAGCATGCGCCACCATGCCGGCCCTAAATCTAGATTTAAAAAAAAAATTAGAATGGTACCTAACAATAATTGGACATAAAACTCTTTTAACAATCAAGAATATAAGTTATATTTGACCTGAGGAAATCATTTTTAAAAATTATAAAAACATATAATTTTATAGTTTAATAACTGATATTAAATATTAGTATACTTTACTACTTTCTTTATATTTCAATAATTATTTTAGATTTTAAAAAGTAAGTAATACTATAACAAATCTGGATATGATGGCAAACATGTGCATGCATTTGTGGTAGAGAGATGATCTTACCCTATAAATATTTGAATATAATTGTAGCCAATATCCTAAAATATTTTTAAATGGCAATTGCAAGAAACATAATGAGAATAAAAAGTTGCTACACTGTACAAAAAACAAACATCCAATGATAAATTGCAAAGTAAGAGTTCAGAAAACAATGTTATAAATACTTTAGATAGCTCAAAAAAACCTTCGAAAATCAATTTAGACTCAAAATATAAAACCAGAATAAATAGAATTGAGTTATTCTAATAATAAATCAGTAGGTGAAGTGCCAAAAAATACCCTAAAGTTCAGTATTCATACTGCTTTTCCTAAATCATCAGCATCAAGCCTGTTATCACTTTCCTTCAACACACAAGTTTCATGAGGTCATTTCTGATTTTATAACCACAACTGTATTTGGAATCCAGCAAAAGACTCTAAGCAAATTAGGGTGAATATATATGCACTGAAGGAAGAAAAGAGTAAAAAAAAGGAATGAGGGGATAAATTTGCTTGAAATAATGACCTCAGTAAGAATAGCTTCTTTTTAAAGGGGGTGTTTTTTTTTGTTGTTGTTGTTTTTTTGTCTTTTTCGATTGGGGATCCAACCCAGGATGGTACACTTGCCAGGCCAGCACTTTGCCATTGAGCTACGTCCCAGCCCAAGAATAGTCTTTCTATATACTTGCATATGAAACAGACCCTTTAAAACATTGATTAAAATAAAATCATGTATTAAAGTGTTTCTGTCTCTGTGATTAACTGGTACTGCTATACAGTATTCCAATATATACATAACTTCAATAACAGGTGCTCATCAAACAATGTATTTCTCAGAAAAATAATATATAATAATTTTCTGGTAGATTATAGAACATTAAATTTTAAAAATGAATTAAAATTGTAAAGCTGGGTGTCATAGCACATGCCTGTAATCCCAGTACTTGGGAGGCTAAGATAGGAGGATCATAGATTGCAGGCAAGTATCAGCAACGTATTGAGGGCCTCAGCAACTTAGCAAAACCCTGTTCCAAAGTAAAAAGTAAAAAGGGCTAGGAGTATACCTTGGAGGTAGAATGTCCCTAGATTCATTCCCTAGCCCCCCTACACATACAATGAATAATAATAATAATAATAATAATAATAATAATAATAATAATGAAACTAAAACAACTGAAATATAACCATTTGTATTAGATAACTTAGCTATTTAATAATTGTTAAATAAAATAATAAAGCCAAGTGTAGTGGTGCATGCCTAAAATTCTAGTACTTTGGAGGATGAGACAAGAGGAATGCAGATTGAAGGCCAGCCTCAGCAACTTAGTAAGACTCTCAGCAATTTACTGAAACCTGTTTTGAAATAAAAAAATAAAAAGATACAGGGATGTAACTTGGTGGTAGAATATTCCTGGTTTTAACCCCCAGCACAAAGAGTATTAAAAATAATAAAACAATGCCATGTTGTAGAAAACAATATAAATTAATGCAAAAAGCCTGTGTCCCCAAAATTTCAACTCTGAATATTTCTCTAGAAACTAATATAAATAAAAGTTAACCACATATGTTAGAGAACATAAAGAACATCTAAAAATCTAAATGCAGCCAGGCGTGGTGGTACACGCTTGTAATCCCCGTGTTTGGGAGGCTGAGACAGAGGAGGATCTGGCTTAAGAGACCCTATTTCCAAATTTTAAAAAAAAATATATAAAATAGGTCTGGGAGTGTAGCCCAGAGGTAGGAGGCCCCTGAGTTCATCTCCAGCACCACCACCAAAAAATATATATATATTTATATATATAATATATATATATAATCTAAATGCAAAGTAAAAAAAAAGGCAAATTGTCAAAACCACACTTTTCAGAACAAAAAGTGTACCAAAACTTTCATAATCCCAGGTGCATTTGTTCAAAATGAACGGATAAATTTTTGTAAAAACACAATTTTAACTTTTCCCTGTCCCATTTGTGACCTCCAGACCCCTGGCCAATAAAAGGCCACATTTAGGAAGTAAAAGAGAATCTTAAAAGCCTCAATTATAAAGAGTTGTCTTTTTTTTCTTTCTTTCTTTCTTTCTTTCTTTCTTTCTTTCTTTCTTTCTTTCTTTCTTTTTAGTACTGGGGATGGAACCCAGGGGCATTCTACTTCGGAGCTACACCCCCGGTCCTATTTATTTATTTATTTATTTATTTATTTATTTATTTATTTTTGAAACAGGGTCTCACTGAGTTGCAGAGGGCCTCACTAAGAGTAGCTGAGGCTGTACTTGAACCATAAACCTCTGGTCTCCACCTCCAGAATACTGGAATTATAAGCGTGCATTACCATGCCCAGCCAAGAGTTGTCATTTTTAAACATATCTGGTCATTCCCTGTAGGACTCCACCTACAAGATCAAGAAAAAGTGGAGAATAAGCTTTAGGAAAGGCATAAGTGGTACAAAAGTCAACTCACAATGGATCAAAGACTTGGAAATTAAACGAGAGACCTTGAAGCTCCTTGAAGAGGGCATAGGTCCAACACTACAACACATAGGCACAGATAAACATTTCCTCAACAAGACCCCAAAGGCACAACAAATTAAAAGGAGAATCAATACATGGGATTGCATGAAACTGAAGAGCTTCTGTTCAGCAAAGGAAACTGTCAAGAACCTCAATCGAGAGCCAACAGAATGGGAGAAGATTTTTGCCACCTACCCCTCCGATAGAGGACTAATATCTAGAATATACAGAGAACTCAAGAAACTCAACACTAAGAAAACAGCATCCAATAACAAAATGGGCAAATGAACTAAATAGACACTTCACAAAAGAAGAAATTCAAATGGCCAATAAATGCATGAAAAAATGCTCAACATCACTGGCAATCAGAGAGATGCAAATCAAAACTACCCTGAGATTTCACCTAACTCCAACTAGAATGGCAATCATTCAAAACACAAACAACAACAGATGCTGGCGAGGATGTGAAGAAGTGGGAACTCTAAGACATTAAGACATTGTTGGTGGGATTGCAAATTAGTGCAACCACTTTGGAAAACAGTATGGAGAATCCTCAGAAGAATGGGAACAAACCTACCATTTGATCCAGCAATACCACTGTTGGGTATCTACCCAAAAGAAAAGAAACCAAACTACCAAACTAATGCATGTGTATCCATGTTCATAGCTGCACAATTCACCATAGCCAAACTATGGAACCAGCCAAGATGTCCATCAACAGATGAATAGATTACAAAACTGTGGGATATGTACACAATGGAATTTTACTCAGCCATCAAAAAAAACTCAGTTACATCATTTTCAGGGAAATGGATGGAACTGGAGGACATTATGCTAAGTGAGGTTAGTCAGTCACAAAAAATAAGAAATCAGATGCTTTCCCTAATATGTGAGAGTTAGGGAGAAATGGGTCATAGGAGGAACTCTTGGAAGAGGATCAGTAACTTTTAACTCTATTTACATTGTCTTTAGATATACAATATTTTTTTAATTTTTAGGGAGTTTATTTACCCTTTTGTTGCCTGTGCCATTGAAATCATATCCAAAAAATCACTGACAATTTCAATGTTGTGAGGTTTTATGACCCAGATTTTCTTCTAAAAGTTTATAGTATTAAGATTTATATTTAGGTCTTTTATCTATTTTGAGTTAATATTTGTATATGTGTTAGGTAAGGGTCCAATTTTATTCTTTTTCATGTATTATTATTTTTCAACAATATTTAGTTAAAAGACTAGTATTTCCTCCACCAAAAGTTCATGGAAACCTTGTCAAAAATAACTTGACAATGTATGGAAGAATTTATCTCTAGGCCTTTATTTAACTCAAATGGTTTATATATCTGCCTTTAGAACAGTAATACACTGTTTCAATTATTGTAGCTTTATATGGTTTGAAATCAGAAAATATACATCTTCTAGCTTTGTTCTTCTTCGAGATTGTTTTGGGTATCTAGAGTTCATATTACATATCAGGATAGATTTTTTCTGAAAAATAAATAAATAAATGTATGATAGTTTCACCTAAAAAAAAAAAAAAGAAAAAATATTCTCTGGTAAGAAAGAAAGCAAAAAGAAATATTGAAATGTTATCTTTAAGTCATCAAAATCTTGGTATCAGACAAATGAAACTGTTATGTGAGATTATCAATGTTAATATTGGATAAAATGCTATAATACTAGATGTCAACCACTAAGCCAAGCATGGGAAGGAGGGATGGGGAGGGAATGGGGTGGGGATTGGGTAGGGGCTAACTGGGCGATATGTGCATGAATGTCTACAAAAGTATTTTCTTTATACCACTGTGGTGTATGAATACATTGCACCAATAAAAAATAAATTAATAAAAAAAAAAGAAAGGCATAAGTGTAAACCCTGAGTAACTCCATTTTGTTTTCTCCACCATTTTGTAACTATGGAGTTAACTGTGTGAGGATTGAGACACGTGGTTCTTGTTATCTAGCTAACCACATTTTGGTTGGCCTCAGTAATCACCATATATGGCTCAAAGCTGTGTGTTCCGCCCTAGCCCTCTATTGATAGCGAATTGGCTTCTGTATTTGCTTGGTTGCAATAGCTCTTGTGGGGATTGGGTCAATCTGATTGGTCCTTTGTTATTATAAAAGGTTATTGTTGCCTGGCCTTGGCATGCCCCTCCAGTCAGATTTCTAGACTGAGGGTACCGCTGCTGGCCAGCTAATAAAGGCTTCAATTGGCACATACCCCCCTGGACTCTCAAATCTCTCATTTCTTGCTAAACCTGCATACAACATATGCAGATCCATTGGACAAATGTTGAAGCTGGTCCCCAACATGCACAGGGACCTAGCATAGAAGGGCAATTAATTCACTCTAGGCCTTTAAAATGATATATGTTATATCATTAATTGGTCATCAAACCAACTGAGAAGTGACTTCAGTAGCTACAGATGACAAAAAGCACTAAGGACTAAAATGTCACTAAAAGAATACAAGTACTAAATCAACAATAGCAATGAAAACCAACCATGGGCAGGAGAAGAATCTGGTGCTAGCAATTAAGAGGGTACTCATTTTTGTTGTGCTTTGCTTTACTATAAATTATAGATACTGCATTTTTCACAAATTAAAAACCTGGCAATCCCATGACAAGTAGATCTGCTGGCATCATTTTTTTCAATATCATTTGTTCATTTTATGTTTTTATGTCATATTTAATTGTCTACAATAGAAGTTTACTCAGCCATAAAGAAGAACAAAATTACGTCATTTGTAGGGAAATAGATGCAACTGGAAAACATTATGCTAAGTGAGATTAGTCAGTCATGAAAAGTAAAAAATCAAATGCTCTCTTTTATATGCAGAAGCTAGGGAGAAAAAGGGGCATAGGAGGAATTCTAGATGAAGAATTAGAAACCAGAGGTGAACAAATAAGGCGACCTGAGGGTGATGGGAAGGGAGAAGAAGGAAATTCCCTAAAGTACATGATGAACATTCACAAACATATCAACTTAAATCACTAAATCAAACATGAGAAGAAGGAAGGGTGTTAAGGGGGAAAGGAATGGGTGGAAATTGGGGAAGGGCTAAATGAGTAATTTGTGCATGTATGCCTCTACTATCTTGTACGCCATTAAGATGTATGACTACAATGTACCAATAAAAGTTAATTATTATATGTGGTGTAGTTATCTGTGATCAGTGATATCTGATATTACTATAATTGTTTGGGGGCACCACAAAGTGCTCCCATATAAAACAGCAAACTTAAGCTGAATGTGGTGCAGCATGCCTGTAATTCCGATACCTGGGAGGCTGAGACAGAAGGACCAGAGGTTCAAAGACAGCCTTAGAAAGTTGTGAGACCCTCAGCAACCTAATAAGATCCTGCTTCACGAGTATGTTTTAAAAAGGCTAAGATCCTTATTTGAAACATCTAGTCTTTTTGGATGTTTAGAAGTGTACAAAGTAAATTAAAAGTAGAGGTAGTAGATATATTTTGTAGATATTCTTTTGTTAAAATTCATAATAAAATAATTGTCTTTGGAAATGGAATGATCAAACCACTTTTTCTGAGCATTACACATTATTGTATTTGTGCTGGCTCTGGGAAGGAACGCAAATAGCTTGATACCAATGTGTTCTTAGTGAAGCAAGATTGCTGTCCCCTATCTGTGTTTCTTTTACTTTGTATATAGTCTGTATACAAAGGACAAATGAGTCCTAATTTACAACACCTAGTCTTTCTACATGGTAAAGAGGTTGCCAGTGTATGACAAAAGTAACAAACATTGAGTACACTCTGTATTAAAATCCATAGTAAAAGCTAAGATTAAAATCACTTAGGAAGTGAAATTATTAAAGCCCTAAGTATTACAGATGCATATATCTGACCTTTGGGTTGATAAAATAGGAAGGAAAAGGATTGTAGGCCTGAACGTTCCTATTTAGAAAACACATTCAAATGATAGCCTTTGTTACCTATGTGTGTGCAGTTTATTCATTGCTATAGTATGTATAGTGAGAAATAAGTACTGCTGAAAACATCTAGGCTTTATAGATGTTTTAAAAGTACATAGTACATGGTAAAAGTAGAGGGCTAAAGTTATGCTCTTTAAGTATTTTTTTGTCACTTCATAGAAATGTTGCATTTTGGGGGAAAAAGTATTAAACTTGATGTCTTGGTGGGTAAACAAGATAAAGCTGAGGATGTAGTTCAGAGGTAGAAAGCCCCTGGGTTCAATTCCCAGCACCACAGGGAGAAAAAAAAGCCAAACTTCATAAATGTTGTGTTTGCTCTCACTGCTTCACCAGCTGAACATCTCTCTCTCTCTCTCTCTCTCTCTCTCTCTCTCTCTCTCTCTCTCTCTCTCTCTCTCTGGTTACCTGTTTTTCTTTCTTTCTTTCTTTCTTTCTTTCTTTCTTTCTTTCTTTCTTTCTTTCTTTTTCCTTGTAGTACTGGGGATGAAACCCAGGGGCATTGTACCTCTGAGCTATATTCCCAGCCATATTTTTTTTTAATTATTTATGTTGAAACAGGGTGTCTCACTGAATTGCAAAAGGCCTCACTAAGTAGCTGAGGCTATCCACAAACTGCGACCCTCCTGTCTCAGTCTCCCTAATGCTAGGATTACAAGCATGGGCCACTACGCCTGGCTGGGCTTACCTATTTTTCTGAGACACAACTATATAAAGATTAAGCAATCAATAACCTTACAGCGGCCTCGAGAAATTAAGTTTAATGAAAAAGTTATGTTGAAATCGTAGATAGTCTCAAACTTAAGCCTCATGCATCATACAGTTGGCTAGGTTGTGACTACAAAGAAAACAAAATACTCTTGAAGAAAATTAAAAGTGCCTCTCCAAAGAACATGTGAGTGATAAGAAAGCAAATCAATCTTATTGCTGGTACTGAAACATTTTACTGGTCTAGAGAGAAGATGAAACCATCCACAAATCAAAGTCTAATCCAAAGCAGAGCCCTAACTCTCTTCAATTCTCTGAGGCCTAAGAGAAGTGAGGAAACTACAGAGAAAAATTTAAATTTTACAGAGGCTAATTTATGAGGTTTAAGGCAAGAAGCTGGTACCATGATATAAAAGTTCAGGGTGAAATATGAGTGCTGATATAGAAACTGCAACAAGTTATCTAGAAGGTCTAGCTAAGATAGTTGATGAAAAAGGCCCATATCTTTCAGATAGCAATGAATCTGCTGGCTATGTGTAAAGAGTAAAAAACAATTCTGGAAAAGATTCTAGATGCTATTAAGACCATTCATGATTAATGGGAAGAGGTCGAAATGTCAACACTAACAGAAATTTAAAAGAAGTAAATTCCAACCCTCGTGGATAACTTTGAGTTGTTCAGGAATTCAGTGGAGAAACTCACTGAAGAAGTGGCAGAAACAGCAAAGGAGCTGGAATAGTGGGACCTAAATATAAGATTAAATTGCTGCAGTCTCATGATAAAATGTAAATAGATGTGCAGCTGCCTTTTGTGGAAAAGCAAAGATAGTGGGTTCTTGAGATGAAATCTACTCCTGGTAGATGCAGTGAATACTGCTAAACTGACAGCAAATGATCTAGTATATTTCATAAATTTAGTTGATAAAGCATCAGCATGGGTTGAGATGGGTTGAGATGGCTGATTCCAGTTTTGAAAGAAACTCTTCTATGAGCAAAATACTATCAAGCTGCATCATCTCCTACAGAAAAATCATTTCTGAAAGGAAGAGGTAACCAATTTGTCAAATTTTACTATTGTCTTCTTTTAAGAGATTGCACAGCCACCATAACCTTCAGCAATCACTACCCTCACCAGTCAGCAGCCATCACAGGAAGGCAAGATTATACAGCGCAAAACATCAAGCCTTAATTTAGACTCAGATGGTCATTAGCATTATTTACTCATAAAGTATTTAATTCAAGTAAATTTAAATAAAGTATATTTTGTAGACACAATGCTATTTCACCCTAGTAGATTTTTATTATATTTGTGTGAATGTGTGTGCACACGCATGTGCACATGCACATACTCACGCATACTTGGTAACAAAAAAGTCCACGTTATATTCTTTACTGCAATTTCTACTCTATTACAGTGGTCTAATTAAACCTAAAATATTTCTTAGATATGTCTTTGTATTACCTTAAGTGTTTACTTTTCAATGAGAATTTGTAATTTTCAACAACTAAAACAAAAATGTATGGTACATACAGAGAAAAGAAGCAAATAAATTTTGTAAAAAATATGTAGTTATACTCTGATATGTAAACAATTTGGAAGTCATAAAAATTAACTAAATCTCAGTACCTCTATCAAGAAATTAAGAATATAATGAAAACTGACACTTCACATTTCTATAGGGTAAAGCAAATACAGAGAATCATGGCTAACTAGGAGCAGAAGTTGCTAGAGCCAAAAATGGGTAGAAAAAGCCCTCCTGTCTTACCTCTAATTGACCTTGAGACACTGCACGAACAGGATGTAAAGATTAAAGCAAATTTCCCACTCTTTGTGAACCATTGAGGCTGAGTGTGATCTGGATTGACAGTTAAAATCCTCTGAAGTCATCAGTTTTAGAAGGCCAGGCATACCTTTGTTACTTTTATCTCTAGGAGCTACAAAGTTTCTCACAGTAAATATGAGGAAAATATTCCTTTCTGCTTCTAGGAGGAAGGGAAATGTAACCATTTTGGATTATTCCCAGGGTAAACATGACTATTTTGATATGTGCCTCGAGTATTATGTTGTCCAAAAGCCCTTGAGGAAAACTACTTTATCCCAAGAGCATAACTAATTGGGTGAAGGACAATAGCCTAATCCAGTCCCTCTGGACTTGCTTTCATACTTATGGTGAAAAAAAAGCACAGAAGTACAACACTATACATTTGTCATAGTCCACTGAATCACACTGCACAAGGAAGAGACCCTAATGTAAACTATGGACTTTAGTTAATCATAATAGAACAATATTAAATCTACAACTTTAACATAGGATTTTAGAACTAAAAATGTGAATAAGGGGAGGAGAAACTGTGGGTCTGTGTTGAAATCAAAGATCTACATAAACAAAAAGGCATTCTGTACTAGTAGATTGGAAGATATAGTCTTATAAGTTGCTAATAATATGCAAATTGATCTCTAGATTAAATGCAAGTACTAGAAATATTTCAAAATTTTTATTACAGAAATTATCAAACCAATCCTAACATTCATCCGGCTATGAAACGGACCAACAGTAATCAAAATAATAATGAGAAAAAAGAATAATGTTAAAGGAACAATACTCCCTTGTTTCAAAAATTTCTATAAATCTCTAATAGCCAAGACAGTGTGATCCTGGCCTAAAGATTGGCATATAGATTTATGAAAGAGAATTGAAATTACAGAAAAAATCCATATGCATGGTAAATGCATGGCTACTTGGCTTTGACAGGAGCATCAAGGACAGTCAATGAAAAGGAGTAGTGTATTTCAACAGATGGTGCTAGGGAAATTGGATACTAATATGTAGAAGAATGAATTTTTCTCCAAAGAAACTAACTCAAAATGGATTGCATACCAAAATTTAAGACCTAAAAGTATAAGACTCTCAGAAAAAAACTGTAAATGCAAATCTTATAACCTTGTGGAAAATAACAAGAAATATATCGGTCGATGATTCCAGTTCCTACCACAAAGCTTCAAAATTCCTTGGAATTTCCCAGGCAATATGACAATCTTTTGCCATCATTTGTCGTGTTTTCAATGACTACCATTCTAATTGGAGTTAGTTGAAATATAAAAATAGTTTTGATTTGTATCTCTCTGATTTCTAATAATGTTGAACATTTTTTCATGCATTTATTGGCCATTTGAATTTCTTCTTTGGTGAAGTGTCTATTTAGTTCACTCACTCATTTTTTTAATTAATTTATTTATTTTTTAATTGGTGCATTGTAGTCATATATCAATCACATTGGAGTACAAGACTTGAGAGGATATACAAGCACACATCATCCAATTAGCCTTCATCCAGCCCCCATCCCATTCCCTCCCCCTCCCTCGATCCCATGCTTGTTTGGTGATTAACTTTGATATAGTTGTTTATGTACCTCCTGCATTTTAAAGAGGCTCCATCCTCCACTATTCCATACCCTCTGATTGGTCACATTAGTTGCTTCACTATAGGGCCCTTTCTATAGCTCAACCTCTTCCTGTTGATTAGGGGAAGCATCTGATTATATTTTCTGCGATATTTCTCTGTGCATGCCGCGTTGCAAGTACCAATCCTACTCTTAACAGCCCCAGCAGTGGCCTGGCTACCCGGTGGACTGATTGAGACCTCGCTGGCTCAAGCAGCGGCCTTGCCTCATGGGAGGCCCCGATTCTGGTCTTGTTGGCCCCGACACTGGCCTAACCCCTCAGCTGGCTCCGATCCCGGCCTCGAAGGCCCAAGTAGCAGCCTTGCCCCACGGCAGGCTCCGATGCCGGCCATTGGCCCCAGCATGGGCCTAACCCCTCAGCAAGCTCCAAACCCGGCCTCGGAGGCCCCAGCACAGGCCTTGCCTCATGGTGAGCTCCGATCCTGGCCTTGCTGGCCCCAGCACCGGCCTAATCCCTCGGAAGTCTCTGATCCTGGCCTCAAGGGCCCCAGCACCAGCCTTGCCTCACGGCAGGCTCCGATGACGGCCTCGTTGGCCCCAGCCCCGGTCTAACCCCTCGGCAGGCTCTGATCCGGCCTCGGAGGCCTCAGTAGCAGCCTTGCTTCACGGAAGGCTCCAATGCCAGCTGTTGGTCCCTGCACTGGCTTAACCCCTTGGCAGGCTATGATCCCAGCCTCAGAGGCCCCAGCACCGGCCTAACCCCTTGGCAGGCTCCAATCCTGGCCTCAGAGGCCCCAGCCCCGGCCTTGCCTCTCAGCAGGCTCCGATGACAGCCTCGCTGGTCCCAGCTCCGGTCAAACCCCTTGGCAGGCTCTGATCCAGCCTCGGAGTCCTCAGCACCGGCCTTGCCTCACGGCAGGCTCCGATGCCGGCCATTGGCCCCGGCACCAGCCTAACCCCTCAGCAGGCTCTTATCCTGGTCTTGGAGGCCCCAGCACCGGCTTTGCCTCACAGCAGGCTCCAATGCTGGCCGTTGGCCCCAGCATCGGCCTAACCCCTTGGCAAGCTCCGATCCTGGCCTCGGAGGCCCCAGCACAGGTCTTGCCTCATGGTGAGCTCCGATCTTGGCCTTGCTGGCCCCAGCACTGGCCTAACCCCTCGGCAGTCTCCGATCCCGGCCTCAGAGGCCCCAGCACCAGCCTTGCCTCATGGCAGGCTCCGATGCCAGCCATTGGCCCCGGCACCAGCCTAACCCCCCTGGCTGGCTCTTATCTTGGCCTCGGAGGCCCCAGCACCGGCCTTGCCTCATGGCAGGCTCCCATGCTGGCCTCAGAGGCCCCAGCCCTGGTCTAACCCCTCGGCAGGCTCCGATCCGGCCTCGGAGGCCTCAGTAGCAGCCTTGCCTCACGGAAGGCTCGATGCCGGCTGTTGGTCTCGGGACCAGCTTAACCCCTTGGCAGGCTCTTATCCTGGCCTCGGAGGCCCCAGCACCGGCCTTGCCTCATGGCAGGCTCCAATGCCAGCCTCGCTGGTCCCGGCATCGGCATAACCCTTTGGTAGGATCCGATCCCAGCCTCAGAGGCCCCAGTAGTGGCCTTGCCTCACGGCAGGCTCCGATGCCGGCCATTGGCTCTGGCACCAGCCAAACCCCTCGGCTGGCTCTTATCCTGGCCTCGGAGGTCCCAGCACGGGCCCTGCCTCACAGCAGGCTCCAATGCCAGCCTCGCTGACCCCAGCACCAGCCTAACCCCTCGGCAGACTCCATTTCCGGCCTCGGAGGCCTCAGTAGTGGCCTTGCCTCACGGCAGGCTCCAATGCCGGCCGCTGACCCCGGCACTGGCCTTACCCCTCGGCAGGCTCTTATCCCGGCCTCAGAGGCCCCAGCACCGGCCTTGCCTCACGGCAGGCTCCGATGCCGGCTTCGCTGGCCTCAGCACCAGCCTAACCCCTCAGCAGGCTCCAATCCCAGCCTCAGAGGCCTCAGTAGTGGCCTTGCCTCACGGAAGGCTCCGATGCCGGACGCTGACCCCAGCACCGGCCTTACCCCTCGGCAGGCTCTTATCCTGGCCTCGGAGGCCCCAGTACTGGCCTTGCCTCATGGCAGGCTCCGATGCCAGCCTCGCTGGTCCCAGCACTGGCCTAACCCCTTAGCAGGCTCCGATCCCGGCCTCGGAGGCCCCAGTAGTGGCCTTGCCTCCTGTCTGGCTCCGATGCCAGCTGTTGGTCCCAGCATCGGCCTAACCCCTCGGCAGGCTCCGATCTCAGCCTTGGAGGCCCCTGCACCGTCCTTGCCTCACGGCAGGCTCCAATGCCGGCCTCACTGGCCCCAGCATCGGTCTAACCCCTCGGCAGGCTCCAATCCCGGCCTCGGAGGCCTCAGTAGTGGCCTTGCATCACAGAAGGCTCCGATGCTGGCCATTGGCCCCGGCACCAGCCTAACCCCTCGGCCTAACCCATGGGGCTCTTATCCCGGCCTCGAAGGCCCCAGCACTGACCTTGCCTCACGGCAGGCTCCACTGCTGGCCGCTGGCCCCGGCATTGGCCTAACCCCTTTGCAGGCTCTGATCCCAGCCTCGGAGGCTCCAGCACTGGCCTTGCCTCACGGCAGGCTCCACTGCTGGCCGCTGGCCCTGGCATTGGCCTAACCCCTTTGCAGGCTCTGATCCCAGCCTCGGAGGCCCCAGTAGTGGCCTTGCCTCACAGCAGGCTCTGATGCTGGCCATTGGCCCCGGCACTGGCCTAACCCCTCGGCAGGCTATTATCCTGGCCTCGGAGGCTACTCACTCATTTTTTGACTGGGGTATTGGTTTTCTTAGTGGTTAGTTTCTTGAGTTCTTTGTATGTTTTAGATATTAATCCTCTAACAAATAAGTAGTTGGCAAAAATTTTCTCACATTCTGTTGACTCTCTGTTTTGGTTCTTGATAGTTTCCTTTGCTGTACAGAAGCTCTTCAGTTTAATGCAATTCCATGTATTGATCCTCCTTTTAATTTTTTGTGCTTTTGGGAGTCTTGTTGAGAGATTTTTTACCTGCACAATGTGTTGAAATGTTGGACATATGCCCTCTTTGAGGAGCTACAAGGTCTCTAGTATGATTTCCAAGTCTTTGATTCATCTTGAATTGACTCTTGTGCAGGGTAAAAAAGTGAGTTTTATTTCCATTTTTCTGCATATGGTTAACCAGTTTTGCAAACAACATTTGTTAAAAAGGCATCTTTTTTCAGTGTATTTTTGGCCCCTTTGTCAAAAATTAATTGGCTGTGTGTGAATTTGTTTCTAAGTCTTTTATTCTGCTCCATTGGTCTGTGTTTGTTTTTGTGCCAATACCATGCCACTTTTATTGCTATGACTTTGTAATGCTGGTGAGGGTGTGAAGAAATGGGAACTCTAGTACATTGTTGGTGGGATTGCAAGTTATTAAAACCACTTTTGAAAACAATATGGAGGATCCTCAGAAGAATGGGAATAAACCCTACCACATGATCCAGCAATACCACTTTTGGGTATCTACCCAAAAAAGTGGAAAACAAACTACCAAAATAATGCATGGGTATATATGTTCATAGCTACACAATTCACAATTGCCAAACTATGGAACCAGCCAATGTGTCTATCAACAGATGAATGGATTACATAACTATGGAACATGTACACAATGGAATTTTACTCAGCCATAAAGAAAAACAAAATTACATTATTTGCAGGGAAATGGATGGAGCTGGATAACATTATGCATAGTGAGATTAGTCAGTCATTAAAAAGTAAAAAATCATATATTCTCTCTAAAATGCAGAAGTTAGGGAGAAAGTGAGTCATAGGAAGAACTCTAGACAAAGGAGAAACCACAGAGGAGCAAATAAGATAACCTGAAGGTGATGAGAGGAGGGAAGAGGGAAATTCCCTAAAATACATGATGAACATTCACAAAATATCAGTCAATCACTAAACCAAACATGAGAAGGAAGGAGGGGGAAAAGAATGGGATGGGAATTTGGGTAGGTTAAATGAGTGATGTGTGCATGTATGCCTCTACCATCTTGTACTCTGTCAAGATGTATGACTATAATGAACCAATTTAAAAAACTCTCAAAAAATAAAAAATTGTTTTTATGCTAAAAATAAATAAAATGCTCTCAATGACTTTGACTTATCCTTCTTTAGCAGCATAATGAGGTGACTTGGTGGACTTCTGGATGTACTGAGAATGGGGGCAGGTCAGTGGGGGAAACCAACAATGTGATTGGAGCATTAGAACAAGTTTCATCCCCCAACCTTTGGGGAGAAGAAAGGGGCTGAAGTTTGAGTTGATCACAAATGGCCAATGATTTAAATGTTGGAGCCTCTATGAAATCCTGAAAGGACAGAATAGGAGCCTATGAGATAGTTGAAAAAAATGGAGGTTTTGGGTGGGTGGCAGGACCCAAGAGGGCTGGAAGCTCCCTACCCCTCTGCACCTCTTTCCCTATGCATCTTTTCCATCCAGCTGACCATTTTCATCCTTCTTCATAGTCTTTGTAATAAATAAATTTAAGGAAAATATTTATCTGAGTGAGGTGAGCTGAACTTGTAAATTAATGGAACCAGAAGAGGGGTGGTTGGAACCTCAATTTATATCCAGTCAATCAGAAGCACAGTTCACCACCTATGCTTGACATTGGCATATAAAATGGGTGGGAGAAGTCTTGTGGAACTGTACCCTAATCTGTGGACCCTGACACTGTCTCTGCTAAATTGCATCAGAATTGAATTGAATCATGTAACTGGTATCCATTGGAGGATCTGCTGCACAATTGCTTGTTGTGTGTGTGGTGGGGGATGAGGGAAACTCCCACATCTGAGGTCAGAGAAGTTTTCTGTGCTCTGATGCTGTGGGAGCAAAGCAGGAAAAATAGTTCCTATATTGCCATACCTTGGATTAGCCAATAATTTTTCACAGATGACATCAAATAAATAAGAAAATTTAAAGATTAGATAAATCAAACTTCATCAAAATAACAATGTTTGTGCTAAGTAACATACACAATGACAATGGTAAAAAACATAACCTCTAGAATGGACAAATATATAGTATATCATATATCTGGTAAAGTCTAGATTCCAGAATATACAAGGAGCTAATAAAAAAGACAACCCAATTTGAAAATGAGCAAAAGATTTCAATAAACATTTCTCAAAAGAAGATACACAAATGGCCAATAACCAACATCTAAAGATGCTCATAATCATCAGTCATTAGAAAATGTAAATAAAAACTAGAGTGAGATGCCACTCCACATCCACTAGGATGGCTATAACAATAAAGCTTTAAAAACATTAACCACAAAAAATATCAAGTATTGGCAATGATGTGAAGAAAGTGGAGTTCTCACATATTGCTATTTAGGATGTAAATTATTGTTACTGCTGTGGAAATCAACTTGGCAATTACTCAGGAAGTTAAACATTGAGTTAAAACATGACCCAGTGACTACACTTCTGACTATAGCTAACTATATTACAAAAGAAATAAAAACACATGGTCACTCAAGAACTTATACTCAAATATTCACAGCTCCCAACAGGAAGCAACCTTATATCTGTCTACTGATGAATGCACGAACAATATATAGAATATTCATAAAAAGAAATATTATTCAACCATAAGCAGGAATGATAAACAGAACCATTTTAGAACACAGGAGAAATCTGACTTATCCTAATTTGAAAGATAATATACAAAGCCAACTATTTTATGAAACAACTTATATAAAATGTCCAGAATGAACATATCCATAAAGAAATAAAGATTTTTGGAAGCCAGAAACTGAATAGAAGACTTAAGAATAACTGCTGATGGTTTAAGATTTAATTTGTGGTTTATGAAAGGTATCCAGAATTAGGTAGTGGTAACAGTTGTACAATCTTGCAACTATAATAAAATGATGAACTTCAAATTCTAAAGAGGTGACTTTTATGATATGTGAATTACAGCTTAGTTTTAGAAATTTAAGCACAATGTTAATTACAATAGTTTATTTCCAACATAAAATAGTTATTTAAATTATGATAAACCAACTTGAGTATTCCACAATAATATGTAATTCCCAAGTGGTAAAAATGCATAAGAGTATGACATAATTTAAACTTAAAAGTTTAGAGCTTTATTAAAGGTTTAATAAAAGTTTAAAAGTTCAGAGTTTTCTATCAGGCATGTTATATTTCCAAAATTCTTACGTTATATTCTGGGAAAAGTTTAAACTTTAAATAAAAATTTTATTTGGGGAATATAGGCAAAACTAGGTTGATTATAATGGAATAAAATAATATTGGTAATACTTCAAACCAAATGATAATTGGGTATCACACACACAAAAAAAGTAAATAGAAAATGTGAGTAAATAAGTTTATCAAGCAAAACTGCTATTCGAGTATATAGGCCACAGCAGGATATTTGAGCATTCAATAATTGAAAGGACAGATTTCTATAATCCCTCCCTGCTGAATCCATGATAAAATGTCCATTATACACTCACAATGACAGGGAAAATTTAGCACAAGTACTGGCAGTGAGTCTTGAATATTAGCTTTTGAAATAGACTAATGCTCACATGCTTGTTATCTGACAATGTAGACACAGTACTGCTATAAAATTAATTGTGTCAAGCAGGGAATGGTAAAATATGCAAAAAATGCTAAGTATATTTTAGAATTATAAGTCAGAAATAAAATAATGCTCCATTTAATTAAATGTTAGGAAAATAGAATGGAAGGGCAAGAAAAGCTCCCTAGCTTTAAATATGGATCCAATACACAGTATATTACAAAAGTAAAATATTAATATGTGAGTCATTATAATAGTAATCCTTTCTAAATACTTAAAGTATAACAAATAATCTATGTGTACTTGAGTATAAAATATGGATAATATAATAAAGTTAAACCTTAATAGTCTTTTTTGTCATTGAAAATAGGTTAACATAACCCATAATAATTTTTTGTCTGAATAATAGAGTAAAATCTAACAAACTGAGTGTTAAGAAAATATATACCAGGTAAATAAATATTAAATATACTAATAATTACTTGATATCAGGTAACACAGAATTTAGATAGAAAACTATGAAAGGAGAAAAGTATAAATATTTCATAATACTGTATTAAGGACTAATTTATAAGATAGAATTATCACAGTTATGAACATTTATGTACACAATAACATGGAACAAACTTTGAGGAGATGAAAAGAACAACAGAAAACCTGCAAATAGTAGAAATACTTCAATCTAATAAGAACCATAGATATAAAATTTAATAAGGATTTATAGTGCACCTCAATCACATGATCTCTGAGGTAGATCTTAAAAATGTTAGTCTCCTAACAAAATATATTTTATAGGTCTAAATAATAGATGGGCGAAAGAATGAATTAGCACCCAATTAAGTCTAAAAGATTATTGCAGGTTATCTACACTCTACCCTGGGGAGTAAAGGAGAGGCCCAGAGAAAAAGTGAGCAGATAACAAGGTCAAACCTCCTTACACACATGCTAAAAACAGATATTCTGGCAAACCTGCTAAATGGTATTTGTCAATTAAAATGTTCTCATCTGTGGAAAGCTTTTAGGAAGATGTTTCTTGCTGTTAGAATTATAGTCATAAAGAAACCAGGAATCTATATATTTATGGGATATGACTCCTTTACTGTGTGTATGGTACTGGAGATGGAACCCAGGGGCATTCCATCTCTGAGCTACACCTCTGGCAAGCACTCTGCCACTGAAATACCTCTCTCAATCTCAGGTTCCCTACCCTAAAAGGTTCCCACCACCTCCCAACCACACCAAGCTGAGGACCAAAATTTTAACATGTGGGCATTTGGGTAACATTACATATCCAAAATGCCATTCAATTTCCTGCTAATGACATAATATTATTCTTCTTTATGGCTGAGTAAAATTCCATTATGTGTATATGCCACAGTTTTGTGCTCCATTCATTTGATGATGGATACCTAGTCTTATTTCATAATTTGGTTATTGTGAATTATGTTGCTATAAACATGGACATGTATGTATCACTATAATATTTTTACTTCAATTCCTTTGGAAAGATACCTAGGAGTAGTATAGCTGGGTCATATGGTGATAATATTTTCTAAAGATAAATAATACAATATCTGTTGTATAGAACATATACACTATGAAAAATATACTATAAAGACAATAAATAGAAATAAAAATGCATTATCAATATTTTAATGCATGTAAAGTATGATAGCATAAAATGTAGTTTTATGTAGTGAAAATATTGACTGAAAATCAAAACATCACATTTTTAAAAAGTGGATATTATTGTTTCCAATAGAGTTACCATTTACACAAATGAGTCATATGAAAACACAGTTGTTCATGCTTACTACTGCAATAACAAGTTGGAAAAGTTTAATCATTTGTTTTATCATGACTTCAACTAAGGGGATATAATAATCAATTAGTTTTATATTTT
Organism: Muscardinus avellanarius; assembly: GCF_963383645.1. Lineage (NCBI taxonomy): Eukaryota > Metazoa > Chordata > Mammalia > Rodentia > Gliridae > Muscardinus > Muscardinus avellanarius. Next base: position 42,536,746 of record NC_137803.1, on the reverse strand, counting down.
AGTGAGTTTTATATGATTACAGTAGTTTCATGATAGTTGATGTGCCATCAAAAAATAAGATTTGTTTGGAATGTTAAAAAAAGTGGGATTATGTTGCATGTAATCCTCTAGAAATTCAACCTTTTTAAAGGTTGATAAATGATTAGATCTAGTACATCATCCATTTGGATTTAAATGCTCAAAATATTCCAAGACACAATAGTAAGTCTGATAGCTAATAAAGTCCTGTGGCTTACGCATGAACATGTCAATGCTTTGCTTGATATGTTGAGTGTTCTCTGTATTGATTGATTGTTTTCCTTACAGAATAGGAGGTTTGATGATGGTATGATACCAAAGAAATGGAAGTTAATTTTAACTGAAAATTGCTTGGTTTCAGCATTATAAATAAAAAAAGTCATTTAAATAAAAAAGTCCTGAACTTGCTAACCATGCACATGTTATTTTCTTTCTCTCTTTATTTCTGATGAAGGGGATTGAACCCAGAGGCATTCTGCAACTGAGCTATACTTCTAGATCTTTTTATTTTTTATTTTGAGACAAAGTTTTGCTAAGTTCCTAAGGTTAGCCTAGAACTTATGATTCTCCTGTCTCAGCCTTCCAAGTATTGCCATGCCTTACTACCAAGCACATTGTGTGTATGTGTACCTGCACATGTATATGTATGTGCGTGGTACTGGGGTTTGAACTCAAAGGTGTTCTACCTCTAAGAACAAGCACATTTTAAATCAAATATCAACCATATTAATTTTCAAACAGTAAGCCATCCAGACATTTCCATTTTATGCATTTATAGAAACAATCTACATCACAGAACACTGACATTTCACTAAGTCTTATGTGATTTTTCTCAGACTGAGTATATTTCTCCATTTTGTACAATGATGGAAAGTTGCCTGTGTGACTATTTAATGTAATTATTTTTCTAGGTTTTTCTTGCAAACCAGTGTAGACTAGTCACTCTCTGTTCTAATAGAAAATAGTTTGTCAAGTCATTTAAAGAAATAACACTAGCTTAGCCCTCTGAAGTATTTTAATAAACTATTAACCTTTTTAATTAACATCATATTCAATCCAAAAACTTTCAGTAATTCTTTTCAAATATTTAAACATGAATTATGCATCAGCATGATTTGATTGTTTAAACTTTGCTACACAAACTTCATAAAAATGTAAGAACATTTTAAAAATTAATATTAATAGAAAGAATGAATGGCTAAAAAACAAAATGATTTAAGTGTTCAGAAAACAAATGTGATATTGGAGAAAAACTTTATCCATTATTAATAATTACATAAAAGGACTTTCAGGAAAATGGTGAACAAGGAAAGCAGCACATATCAGTCCTGCTGACACTCGATCTCTATTGCCATGAAAACAGTGTCTTGACAAGAGAAAGAAACCAGGATTAATTTGAATAGAGCACCAAGGATTGAAAGGTGGCAGAAACAAGGCTAGAAGGCAGAAGAAAGCGCAGAAAAGTACCCTGTCTGCTTCCAACCTCTATGGCTGCAGGTGTCATGGTAGCACTATCTTGCCTCACTGTTCCAGGACTGCCAGAAACCCCCCAGCGAAAAAGCCAATGACTTGAAACAAAGTAAGCAGCTGCAGCTCATTTAAATTGTAAGTGGTTAGAATCTCCTGCTTGGACCAGACCTGAAACAGTGGCGGCCAAGCTCATCATATCCTCCAAAAACCCAGAGCAGTACTAAACAACAGCAGATTCAAGATAGCAACTCTGAATGAGACAGCAAAATTCTAGCACAATGAAATCTAAAACTGGTAGGGGTGAATATTTACCCCCACGCATAGACCTTATTATTAAGTGATAGCAAATAAACACAGGACTCAAACACAGAAAGGAAGAAGATGACAAAATATTAGAAACACAAACCCAAGAACTCTGAAAATATGAGAATGAGGAAAAATGAGGAAATATAAAACTCCCACAACTCAAAAACAAGGAGATGACCAATATTGATCTACAAGAACTACAAGAATTCCAAATTCTGATCTTCAATATGATGAAAGGATTCATGTTATGTGTATAGAACATGAAAGAGGAAATTGAGACTTTAAGAAAGAATCAGAAAGAGGCCTTGAAGGAAATGGAGGAGTCAATAAATGGAGACAGCAATAACAAACAATTCTAGAAGATTAGATGAAATGGAAAACAGAATATCACTGTTAGAAGACAGTTCATTCAAAACCAAAAGCATAGTCAACAGTATACAAAAGATATTACAACACCAGAACCTAAATATCCAACAATTATGGGATAATTGAAACATTCTACATTGAAGAAGAGATAGAGGCACAAAACAAGAGTATCCATAATCTCTTCAGAGAAATAATTTTAGAGAATTTTCAAAACATAAAAAAAGACTTGGACATTCATGTACAGGAGATGTATAGAACACCATTAAGACAAGAGCAAAAAAGACCTCCCTATAAAAGGACCTAAAGTCATAATCAAAATGACTAACATAGAGGCCAAGGAAAGAATCTTAAAGGCAGTGAGAACAAAAGGTGACATTCAGGGGCAGAATAATAAAAATTACTCTAAACTTAACAACCAAAGTCATGAATTCCAGGAGGGACTGGTATGGTATACTCCAGACCCTGGAAGAAAACAACTTCCAACCAAGACTGCTAAAACCATCACAGATATCATTCAAAATTGGTGAAGAAATAAAAATGTTCCAAGATAAGCAGAAATAAAAATTCATGACTACCAAGTCTGCAGGAGAAAGTACTAGAAGAAATAAATCATAAAGAAGAAAAAAGAAACAAATTCCAGAACCAGAGAAGAGGCAATCTCTATTAGGTGAGCAACTAATTAAAGAAGAAATAACACTACACAAAACAGGATACAGATAACAAAATGATAGGAAACAAAAGTCATATTCCAGTAATAACACTGAATGTCAGTCAAAGGCTTAATTACCAGTTTAAAGACACAGACTGACAATGTGGATTTAAAAACATAACTAGATGATGCTTGCAAAAAATCATCTTACAAACAAAGTTATACACAGGCTAAAGGTGAAAGAATGAAGAAAGATATAACATGCAAGTAGAGATTGAGAACAAGCAGGAGTAGCAACACTGATATCTAATAAAACATACTTGAAGCTAAAACATATTAGAAGCTACAAGGTATGGCACTTCTTATTAATAGAAGAAACAATCAGCAATAAGATATAATAATAGTAAACATGTATGATTCAAATGAGAGTGTACCCACATTTGTAAAATAAACTCTTTGGGATATCAGGCCTCAAATAAAATATTAGACCCATATACAATAATATTGGGAGACTTCAACACATCACTCACACCACTAGATTGGTCTTCAAGAAAAAGTTGAGTAAACACTCTTCAGACCTAAAAAGCACTATAAATCAAATAGACCTAATAGTCATATAAAAAATATTTCAGACAGCAACAGCTGAATACACATTCTTCTCAGCTGCCCATGGAACCTTTTCCAAAATAGACCACATCCTGGGCCCCAAACCAGGCACCAGCAAATTCAAAAGTTGTAATATAATTCCCTGCATATTTTCAGATCACAATGAAAGAAACTTGAAATAAAAAACAGGAAAACTAAAAGAAATTTTAGAAATACATGGAGATTGAATGATATACTCTTGAATGAGGAATGGGTTAGAACAGAAATAATGGAAGAAATTTAAAATTTCCTAAGAAAACTAAAATGGAAACACAACATACCAAAATCTATGGGACACACTGAAGACTGTCTTAAAAAGAAAATTTATAGTAGTGAGTGCTGAAATAAGAGAAACAGAAAGTTGCCAAATAAATAACCTAATGACGCATTGCAAGGACCTTGAAAAACAGGAACAGGCCAACCCCAAAGCCAGCAGAAGGCAAGAAATACCTAAAATAAAAGCAGAAATAAATGAAATAGAGAATAAAAAACAATACAAAAATCAACAAATCAAAAAGCTATTTCTTTAAAAAGATTGACAAGCCCCTGGCCAACCTAACCAAAATCGAGAACCAATCAAAATCATTAAAATAAGAAATGAAAAAGTAGACATCATCAGAGACAGAGAAAATTCAGAGGGTCATCAGAAACTATTTTGAAAATTTATATTCCAATAAACTGGAAAACATGGAAGAAACTGACAGATTTCTAAACCCATACAACCTACCTAAGTCTAGAAGATATAGAAAATTTAAATCATCCAATAGCAAGCAAAGAAATAAAAATAACAATAATATTCTGCCATCAAAGAAAAGCCCAGGTCCAGAAAGGTTTCTGGCTGAATTTCAACAAAACTTTTAGAGAATAACTAAACCAAATACTTCACAAGTTATTCCATGAAATCAGAAGTGATGGAATTCTTCCAAACTCTTTCTATGAGGGCAGCATCACATTCATACCAAAACAAAATAAAGATACAAGAAAAGAAAATTACAGACCAATATCATTTATAAACATAGATGCAAAAATTCTAAACAAAATACTAGCCAAGTGCATTCAAAATCACATCAAGAAAATTGTACACCAAGATCAAGTTGGTTTCATCCCAGGAAAGTAAGGATCTTTCAACAAATGCAAATGAATACATGTTATTCAACACATAAATAGAACTGAGAACAAAAACTACATGATCATATCAATAGATGCTGAAAAAGCATTTAACAAATCCAATATACATTCATGATAAAAAAAAAAATCCTTGCAGAAAATTGGAATTGAAGGGACATATCTCAACATAATTAAGGCAATATACAATAAACCCTAAGCCAACATCATACTGAATGGGGAAATACTGCAGTAATTCCCTCTAAAATCAGGAACAAGACAAGGAAACCCATTATCATCACTCCTTTTCAATATAGTCCTTGAGACTCTTGCCAGAACAATAAGACAAGAGAAGAATACCAAAGGAATTAAAATAGGAAAATAAGAATTAAAATTATCTTTTTTGCAGATGCCCAAAAAGCTCAACCAAAAGACTACTAGAGCTGATTAACCAATACAGCAAAATAGCAGGATACAAAATCAACTTAAAGAAATCAGTAGCTTTTCTATTTGCCAACCATGAATCCATAGATGAAAAAATACAGAAAATAATTACATAAAATCCATGATGCCATCACCTCATTCATTTCAGAAATTACTAAATGACCACTTTATTTTACGGTCTTGAAGAAGAGTGAGGTAATTTGGTTATAGTCACAGCAACACTCATTTTCTCCTCTCAACATATACCTTTTTTTTTTTTGCAGTGTTGTTTTTCAGCATCTTCTACCAAGAGATTATAAAGATTTAATATGATTCATCCCTTCTGATGCCCATGTTAAATTTGTAATCTGGAGCCATGCGTGGTGGCACATGCTTGTAATCCCAGCATTTGGGAGGTGGAGACCTAAGAACCACTGGGGGCATAGATGGGGGGTAGAATGCCCCTGGGTTTCACTCCCAGTAGTGCAAAAAAAATTGTAATTCAATGTAACAATATTAATGGGGTGGGACCTTTAAGAGTCAATTAGGTGTGAAAGAGGGAACTCTGCAGTTCTACTAAATAGAACTGGTTAACTACCACTCAGAAGCAAGGCACTTCGAAAGTTTCGTCACTTCCGCTTGTGCCACCTGTCTTTCTCTTTGGCCATGCAATGGCACAGAATGAGGCCCCATCAGAAGCTGAGCAGATGCTCTCAGACTTCAGCCTCCAGAACTGTGAACCAAAATGAAGCTTATTCCTTTACAATTTACCAAGACTCGGACATTCTGTTAAAGCAAGAGAAAGTAGATTAAGATGTAAGTCTAATCTCTTTTCTCTAATCTTTTGTAATTTGCTTTTGTAAAAAGCACTTGGTTTTGTGACTTGCTTTTGTTAAAAAAAAAAAAATGGCAAGCTGGGCATGGTCACACACACATGTAATCCCTGTCTTAGGGAGGCTGAGAAATGAGGATTGCAGGTTCATGGCCAGCCTCAACAACCTTGCGAGGCCCTCTGTAACTCATTGTCACCTTATTTCAAAATAATTAATAAAATAGAGCTGGCCTACATCTCAGAGGTAGAATACCTTTGAATTCAATCCCCAGTACCACAGAAATATGTGGCAGAAATGATTGTGTTACTAGTTCTGAGCATTGACCCTAAGAGGCCTGTGGTACTTCTGCTACCCATCCTGAAATCTTGTCAGTGCTATGAATCAAGACCCTAATGGGCTAGGCAAGGAGATAAAACTGTAAAACCAGAGATTAGGAAGGCCGAGGTGGTAATATTTCAAGTCAAGGCCAGTTTGAGCAATTTAATGAGAGAAAATAATTTGGGATGTAGCTCAATGGTAGAGCACTTTCCTAGCATGTGCTAGGCTTTAGGTTTAACCATAATTGCCAGCAGAGTATGCCAGACAACAAAGGATAAAGCTGAGTCATCTAGTTTCCCTGTTAAGGCCCTTAGGCAGAATGAGCAAAATCAATAATGACACTTGCTGTGGTTAGTTTATCTGTGCCTTACTGCAGAGGCTGAGTGAGTGATGCAGAGCTCACCTGAGATCAGCAGACCCACCCAGAAAACTCACGCACAAGTGAGCTAAAGCGAAGGTTAAGATGCTGCGTGCAACTGCATTTTTGTGTTTGGTTCCTATATAGCACCAGTACAGCAATGTATAACTGATAAAAAAGACTATATCGTTCCCAGTTAAAGCAGCCAAGGTTAAATTCCATACCAAGCTGGAAAACTTTTTCTGAAAAGCTCCAAGCAAAAAAAATTTTAGGTTTTGTGGGCCATGGGCAATTTCTGTTACATATTACTCTTTGTTTAGGGATTTTGTTTTTATTGTTTTCTTTTTATAGCCCTTTACATGTATAAAAACACTTCTTACCTTTGGTGGTGTCAAATAATAAAGAAGCTATTGTCCAAATTTGGATCATGGGCTATAATATAATCTCTGTTGTAATATCATGCAAATTCATTGCTAATATTATATAGAAGAAAATATCTCATATCTCAGGTTGCCATCAATAGAGCAAAGTAATGCTAAAAATCTACCACGTTTTAAAAAATAATTTTATTTTTAATTTTATTTATCTTTTGATGCTGGGAATTGAATCCACAGCTTTGTGTATGCTAGGCAACACTCTGCTACTAAGACATATCACTAACCCCAATATGTTTGTTTTCAGTGGTGTGCTAGTCAAAGTTTAATACACTTCATGACTGATGATAAGCCACTAATGAAGGTGAGAAGAGAGATATACACAATTAGTTCACATGAGCCAGAAGGCGTGGACTCTAGCACTCCATTGTTATACTGCCAACTTCTTTTTTCAATCTATACAAGTTAAGCATAGAAGAAATTGGTTATAAGTCAGACAGTAGGTTTTCCTTAAACAACATGCTCTTCTTTTTACTCCCCTTTCCTCATCCCTGTTCACTTGACTTTGTGATCCTGTTCCTGGTAGAGACTACTGTCTTTGCAGTTGCTATTTTCTGTGAATGATTTGAATCCCATTTACCTGAGATCTATTTTCGAAAAAAATCAATTTAGGATTAACTTACCTAGCTTGGTTACATCATCTCTCTTGGAAGAGGAGGAAACTGTTTTATTTTCAGGCATGATTAACATCAGTATTTGAAGCCTAATTAGAAAAAAAATTAAATACTGTGAGAACAATTAATTTGTATTTAATTTCACTAAAATTATCAATTAGAGAACCAAAATAGTGTCACAATGAATTTCAAATATTATAAAACATATTATAGCTATATGAAAGTCAACAATAAATTATGTTAAACATAAGGAAATCCAATGATGCACCCTTTTTCCTATTAGAAGTACTATGTTATCATTAGGAACACCAATTATAAAAACCCACATTACAGAGGGATATTTAATCCCCCACTTTGCTGGTGACTTAAACAGATGCCTGGCCTGATATTACAAACAATGGATTCAAAACACTATGAGAATTCTGGAAATTGTAAAAGTTTTATTTCATATGATAAAATTATAACATTATTGTCATCACTTCCATGCCTTTCTTCAGTTCCTTTTTAAAATGTTTTATTATGGAGAAGGTTGGGTACATACAAAGGTAAAGAAGAAGGAGTAATAAAACTTTATTTGTTCATTGGGCAATTTCAAAAAATATCAACTTGTGGCCAACTGAATTCTGTAAACCTATCCACTGGCCTGTCTACCCTATTTTTGAACATGGTTAAGAAAATCTCATATAACATTACTATAATTGTAAATAGTTCAGGAATTATTAAACATACATGTTTACATTTCTTTCATTGTCTCATTTTTCTGTTTTAAAAAATATTTTTCTGTGTTGAAAAATTATTTGGAGTAACAACATGAACAAGCCCCACATGTAGCATTTATTAGAAATCTTTCATATTTCTCTTTTAACATATTATTTCACTCTTCCTCTTTTTCTGCAACTTATCTATGTCAAAACCAAAGAATTTATATTATAAAGATTTCTGATATCACATTTCTGATAACCTCCATGTGCTATATTTCACAAGTTCCTCCATCTCCTGCTATACCAGTAAATTGTTATTTGTTGGAAATTTAAACATCTGAATAGAAAGACAACAATTCTATTAATCAATATAAAATTATCTCAGTTTTTAGAAATTAGAAGTTATCTTGTTCAAGTTTTATTTAAAAATTAAAAATTTTTCATTGAAATAAATATATATACACATATATACATATATATACACATATATGCATATATATATATATATATATATATATATATATATATATATGTTAAACTTCTGAGAAAAGACATGAAAAACCTTAAATCTAAGGCTGGTACTCTTTCAAATAAACCAATTTATTTTATAAATACCAGTTTATTAAATAAAATGAGAAAGAAATAAACAAGATTAAATTTTATGTTATAGCCAGGCATGGTGGTATACATCTGTAATCCCAGTACTTGGAAGGCTGAGAATTTCAGGTTCAAGGATAGCCTCAGCAAATTAGTGAGACTCTCATCAACCTAGAAAAACTTTGTTTCAAAATAAAAATAAAATAGGGCTGGGGGTGTAGCTTGAAGGTATAATGCTCCTGGGATCAATCCCAAGTATCACACACAAAAAATTATGTTAATTATGTTGTACAGATTTTTTTATTTCAGTAAAGAATACAGTTAAACATATAGTTTTATTTTATGTTCTATACAAAATTACTAAAAACATTTAAAAAAAAGAAAATATTAATTTTCCTAGTAATATATAACTAAGTTGAAAAAATGTTTCTATAAACAATTACTTAAATAGAATCTCATTCAAATACATTTTTAAGTTTTTCATAAAAGCATATTAGAGCTAACAAGATAATAAAGAATATCTGGATTAAGTGTTATAAGAAGACAGAAATCCAGAGGAGTGAGATTGACTTATTTTTAGGAGCAATACTTGGCCTGAGAGTGGCAGCTGAGATGCTGTATTTGTAAATGTCACACAAAACCTGGAAAACAGAAGATAGAATCCAGTCAAGTGGAGAGGGTGTCTGGAAATTTAACCCATCCCTATAAGTGAAACCCCCAAAGTCTGTGTTTCAGAAAACAGAACAACATCTGAAGACTGCTCATAGATGGAAACCTCGTATCAAATCACCTGAGTGACAGAAAGTCATATGTGATGAAAATAGAACCAGGCAGTCCTTGCCCAGCATACAAGTCAAAGGTGCCCCAACACAAGTCAGTAGACACAAAACTCAACAGAAAGAAAGGCAACAGAAACTGACCCAAGGGCCCTGTAGATTGTGAAATTATCAGATAAGCCTCCAAACAACCATGTTAACATATTTATCAATTTAGCATCAAGTTTTTAATTTCAAAACTAAAAATAATGGAAATTAATATTTTAGTTTTGAAATGAGGTCAGTTAGAAATTTGTGAACTGAAAACTAACTGTAACTGCAATTTTATATCCCCTGGTTTGATGTAAAAGCATTTTAGACAAGGTTGGTGAAGGAATTTGTGAAACAAATTCAGGAAAAATAAACTATTCTGAATGCAACGTGGAGTTATGAAAAGTAAAAATTTAGAAGCATATATAAATTCAATGCTCCTGACCTCCACTTCTAGGAAGATAGAATTGATGTATTATTGCCGGGCGTGGTGGCACATGCTTGTAATCCCTGAGCTTGGGAGGCGGAGACAGGAGGATCTTGCAGGTTCAAAGCCAGCCTCGCTGGCTTAAGAGACCCTGTTTCCAAAATAAAAAAGTATAAAAATAGGTCTGGGAGTGTAGCCTGGACGTAGAAGGGTTTCCAGGAACCCCAGTACCACCAAAAAAGAAAAAAAGAATTGATGTATTATTATGTATTCCTTCTCCTAAGAACAAAAATAAATAATCTGCACATTATACACAAAACAAGCATAAGAAAACTTAAAGGCAGAGAGACTAAGCTTTGGGATAGAGGAATGAGTTGGTACATTTCTGAGATTTTTTTTTTTTTTTTTGGTGGTACTTGGTTTTCTGGAAGCCCTTCTACCTCCAGGCTACACTCCCAGACCTATTTTATACTTTTTTATTTGGAAACAGGGTCTCTTAAACCAGCAAGGCTGGCTTTGAACCTATGTGATCCTCCTGTCTCCTCCTCCCAAGCACGGGGATTACAAGCGTGTGCCACCACACCAAGCGAATTGTTTTTTTAAATATGTATTCTAACCTTGAAGCTGAAGATTATCAGTAACCCAGAATGCTATTAAGTACAGACCAAGTAAAGCTCCAACAACAGCCTGCTCTCTCCAACTAAAGGACCAGAAAAGATACAGTTTAGAAAGAGACAATATGTTTAGACAATAACCTCTCTATCACAGCAAAACAAGAAGAAAAACAAAAATGTCACCCCACAAAGTGAGAAGCCCTTGGGAGACAGTAATGAGACACCCTAAATTTCTGGCTGGGGTGGTTTCAGAGACCAAGTAGTGATCCCGGACTTTGCACTCTATGGATTGAAGTCAAGCTCCATAACTTACAACCTCCATCACAGTGTCAGTTGGAGACTGAGTGGGGAACCCAGAATTTCACTCCTATCTAGCAATAACAGGGCATCTTTCTCTTCCCTCATAATTTGATGTTAAAGCAGGTTTGGGCCAAATCTCTAGAGTTGTGTCAATGGCTACCACAAAGAGAAATATAACATGGTACTCTACTCCCTCCTCTCACAGGCAGGGAGAATAAGTGGAAGCCTGGTTAGGAACTGGAATTCCCATTCCCACCCAGTAATAAGAGAAGTAAAAAGCACAAATAAAACCATGAGATTAGCCGGGCGTGGTGACGCACGCTTGTAATCCCCACACTTGGGAGGCAGAGACAGGAGGATCGCACAGGTTCAAAACCAGCCCCGCACGCTGGCTTAGGAGAGCCAGTTTCCAAATAAAAATGTAAAAATAGGTCTGGGAGTGTAGCCCAGAGGTAGAAGGGCTTCCAGTAACCCCAGTACCACAAAAAAAAAAAACATAAGATATCACTACATGTTTCAGAATAATAACTAAAAAAATTAGTTACAACACCAAATACAAACAAGAATATAGAGAAACTGGGTTACTTGTAAATACTATTTAAACATAAAACATTACAGCTACTGTGGAAAATAGTATGGTAGTTACTTTTAAGACTAATGATGGACTTAACAATAAGACCCAGCAAATGCACTCTTAAAACCTTCCCTAGAGCCAGACGTGGTGGCACACACTTATAATCCCCACACTTGGAAGGCAGAGACAGGAGGATCACACAGGTTTGAAGCCAGCCTTGCTGGCTTAAGAGACCCTGTTTCCAAATAAAAAAATATAAACATAGGTCTGGGAGTGTAGCCAAAATAAATATAGTGAGCAGAGAAAAAGTCAATCTCAAAAAGATGCATACTGCATAATTTCATTTATATTCATGAGTTGGCATAATTATAATGAAGGAGAAAAAATTAGTCGGTACCCAGGGCTAGAGATGGGTGACAGGCAATATCAAGGAATTTTGAGTAGAAATTTTGAGTATCTTGATTATGGTGGAAGTTATATAGAGCTACAAGGTAATAAAATGTTAAAAAACTAAATATACCCACACATATCTGCATATATCTAATGATGAAATCTGAGTAAGTTGTATGATCTGTATTGATAGGAATTCTGTGAAGCTACTGTACTAAAGTTATGTATGATGTTAATAAAATATTAGGAAATGATGGGTAAAGGTGGCATAAGACCTCAATATTTCTTTGTAATTTCCTGTGAATCTATAATTATTTAAAATTAGTGGATTAAATAAAGTCATAAAGAAAAAGAAAAGTGGTATCCAGAAACTTTTTATGCTGGTGGAACAAATGACATTTAAATTACCCATGTAGCCAGGCGTGGTGGCGCACGCTTGTAATCCCCGCGCTTGGGAGACAGAGACAGGAGGATCACTGGCTTAAGAGACCCTGTTTCCAAATAAAATATAAAATAGGTCTGGGAGTGTAGCTTGGAGGTAGAAGGGTTCCATCCCTAGTTACCACCAAAATAAATAAATAAATAAATAAATAAATAAATAAATAACCCATGTAAAGAATACATCATAATGCAACTCAGATAAGATTTTGGACAATGATCATGAATACAAACATAGCATGCGGAGTAAAACCAGAGTTGATAATAGAAGGGATGGTTGGAGGTGAGAAGGAGTCTAGGTCACACAGTGGCAAGAAGTTCTCTTAGACGAAGTGATGTCTTATCCGAAAGGACTGAGAGGAAATGCCCAGAGTATGGGGAAGAGTTTTCTAGGCAGAGCTGACAAAGATGCAAAGGTCTTAAGGCAGGGATGTGCATAAAGAGGCCAATAAACAGTAATGGCAAATATGTTTAATTCTAGAACCTATTCTAAAGCAAATGTGTCAATTACAATGAAAAGGTTTACTGCATGTCACCTATTATCTATCCAAAGCAATCTACTATGCTGGCCCAATCTTTTCTGTTTGAACCTATTGGTAGAATCCTTCACTTTTTTTTTTTTTTTTAGTACTGGAAATTGAACCCAGGGTCATTCTACCTCCAAGCTCTATCCCCAACCCTATTTTTTTTATTCTTTACTTTTGAAATTGGTTCTCACTAAGTTGTGGAAGGCTTCACTAAGTAGCTGAGGCTGGCTGACAACCCCGATCCTCCTTTCTTAGCCTTCCAAGTACTGGGATTACAAGGGCATGCCACCACCCCTGGCTTGCTTCTTTTTTTAAATCCCAACTTTTCACCCAGTAATATAGATGAGATTTTGAACTCATTTAATGTCACTACTGAAACAAACGCAATGTCAAATATTCTAAATATATTGCTTGTAAATCCCTACACCAGATTAAACAGAGTCAATAGAGAACACAGAATATAAATTCATACCATCAAGAATGGCAACAACAAAAATCGGAGTTAGAATCCTGACCATGGTCTTCAGTTACAAATTCTTATCTTCACAGAAGCTGAAGAATGACCAATCAGTACTGAAACTAACAATGTAAACACCTAAAACAGATTGCCATTTTTTTTGCTGGTTCTTCTGTAGATGCAGAAGCCATTGAGTTTAAGCTAAAAAAAAAAAACTATAACATAAAGGCAATCTTTATGGAACAGACTCTGGGAAATATCAACTTTTCATTTATAAGAAAAAATAGACATTTGAATGCCACCAGCATTCTCTCTGCTTTGTTCTCAGATTTTTTAAGTTATTATTCCTTTCTACAATTTGATTTTTTACGTGTTTTAGAAATATTTGCTACTGACATCTCCTGAGAGTTTGATATCTTACAGTTTTTGCCACCAAAGATAAGCTGACTTTTGCCTCCAGTTTATTAGCCTTATATGATCCTAATATCTATAATCTTATCCAATCAACAATTGCTAGGAAATCGGGATACTATTGATGTTGAAGCATGAGTCTGTTCTTGATCCCTGGCCACACTCACTGCCAGGGGTGCGGCCAATGTCTTCTAACACTTCTGCCTTACAATAACAATGGTGCAGATGGTGGCGCTGGGGAGAGGAGACGGCACTAAGTCAATTATGACACGTTTATGGGCTCTCTTCCAAAAATGGCAGTAAGACTAACAGGTGGTTCAACACTAGAAGGAAGAATATTTTGGCAATTGTTCAAGATGTTTTTGAACTTGAGTTTTTCAACAGTAAACAAAGTTACATTATTAGGAAGCAAGCATTATATCACTAGAAGTGATTAAGAGAAGCTACAGTACCATTTATTAAATATGTATAGAAAGAACTCAGGAAATTATTAACTTCTATCTTGTGTGTGTATGTGTGTGTGTGTGTGTGTGTGTGTGTGTGTGTGTGTGTGTGTGTAGTGCTAGGGATTGAACCCAGAGGCATTCTACCTCTGAGTCTTTTTTATTTATTTTTTATCTGAAAAAGGGCCTCACTAAGTTGCTGGGAGCTTTGCTAATTTGCTGAGGCTGGCTTTAAACCTATGATCATCTTGTCTTAGCCTCCCAAGTACTTGGATTACAGGCATGTACCACCACACCTGGTAATTACCTTCTAAGAGCCTCAGCTCTTCACTCATTAATTAACAATTTTTAGCTTATACCTTGCTTATGTCACTGTTACTTATTTAGGGAACAAAGATAAGACAATTTGTGCCTTCAAGGTATTCATCAATTTGATTATAGAAGTCACATATTCACAAGACAATAGAAATATCCCTTGAAGAAATATCCTTTCTCACATTGAGGTCATTCTTGCCTTTTTACTGCACATTTTGCATGGTAGCTACACCAGTCATCGCAGCTGGCCACACAGGTATACCCATGTTACCATTACTTGTATAGTTTCTTTACCTCTACTTAGATCTCTAACATAAGATTTTATTATTCCTGCTACAAAAAAATGACTTTTCTTCCTGTACTTTGGCCGCTCAGTATCATATAGCACATAATGCATAGTATCTTAAATAATTATGTATATGTATATTTTTCAACTGAATTATGAGATTTGAGGGGCAAGAATACGATTTTTTTTTACTATTTTGTGGTACTGGGGCTTGAACTCAGGGTCTCTCTACCACTGAGATATATACCAAGCTCTTTTTAATTTTTCCCCCTGTGGTACTTGGGATTGAAATCAGAGGCAATCCAGCTCCCCAGCCATTTCTATTTTTGTTATTTTTAACTTTTGAAAAAGGATCTCACTAAATTACTGAGGCTGGTCTCAAACTTGCAATCCTCCTATTTCATCCTCCCTAATACTGGGATTATAGATATGAATCACCACACCCAGCTTGTTTTAATTTTTGAGAGAAGGTCTCACTATGTTGCCCAAGCTGGACTTCAACCTCCTACCTCCACTTCTCAATTTCAGTGGTTACAGGTAGGTGCCACCAGGATGCCTGGTTCTTTTATTTCCTTATAGATTTTTTTTATTATTAGGGATTGAACTCAGGGGCATTCTGCCTCTGAGCTACATGCCCACCCCCTTTTTATTTATTTTGTTAAAAAGGTCTCATTAAGCTGCTGAGGCTGGCCTGACTGTAAATCCCCTGTCTCAGCTTCTCAAATACTGGGATTACATGTGTGGGCTACCATGCCCAGCTCTTTCATTTTCCTTTTTTATAATCAATGCTTAAAAGAGTAAAAACTAAAATAAAAAAATAAAAAGCATTTAATTGTAATGTGATTAGGATTCTGACTAGTAGAAAAAATTCTGCAGAATATGATCTTGAAAATAAAAGTTTGAGTTATTGCTAATAAAAGTAAAAAATTATTGATATTTACATTTTTTTTCTTTTTTTGTTCTTTTTGTGGTACTGGGGATGGAACCCAGTGGCCTTCTACCTCCAGGCTACACTCACAGACCTATTTTATATATTTTATTTGAAAACAGGGTTTCTTAAGCCAGCCTCAGCTGGCTTCAAACCTGCATGATCCTCCTATCTTAGCCTCCCAAGCGTGGGGATTACAAGCGTGCGCCACCACTCCCAGTTTACAAGTATTTTTAAAGAGCTTAAAACCTAATGTAAAGTAGCATAAGCTTAAATATAGACAAGATTCACATTTATAATAAACTATATAAGTCAATAATGCAATTATATTATAAGTTTCAAGATAGTCATTATCATTCATTCCTAATAAACATTTTCAAAGCTTTCATGAAACAATGAAGAATAATGTTTGACAAATAAAAAGCAATAAAAGTAGACTGTAATACTGAACATGTTCCTGTCAAATAATGACTTTCATTTTAACTCACATTCCAAAATTTTAAAAACCATATTTTAGAAAAATCATAACATGCCTTCTGGGAAGATGGCAACTGAGGGAAGCATATATCAGTCCTGCTGACTCTTGGTCTCCACTGCCATAAAAAGAGCTTTGTGACAAAAGAAAGAGAGCACCATAAGTATAAAAAGAACATGATAAGTGAAAGTCTACAGAAAAAAAAAAAGCTAGAATTCCAATCAGAGAGCAAAAGAGGACCCCACCCACCTCCAACATCTGCAGCCAAGGTTGCCTCAGTGGCTGGGGCCATTTTGCCTCACTGCAGCCAATTACCAGAGACTCACAGGAAAACAACCAACAATAACTTGAAACAAAGTAAGCAGCTCAGCTCATTGGAACTGTAAGCTGTCAGTTCCTCCTGGGAAAACACTGACTATGACTTACAGCAGTGGTGGCTGACTCACCATGCCATCCAGAGATCTAGAGTGGTGCTCAACAATACTGTAAGTGAACCTACCATCCTCATGGGAGAATGCCCAGTGTGGTTATGGGGACTTGCACAGCTGTAATAAACTCTCTGGGTCTGAGACTTAGCAGTTCAAGCAGCAAAGGTCGGGATAGAATCTTCTGTTAAACATAGCAGAGGCCTGGAGAGACTTGGGCTCTGCATCAGTAGAAAGCATGAAGAGAGACCTACACTTAACACTAGATTCAACTAGTAGGATATCTGAAATTACCACCGACCACCCAATCATGGTGAATGGAGAGAAGTCAGACCAACCCAACCCTAGCAGTGGAGAATAGAAACTCTTATGTATCCACTGAGTTTTGTCTCAGAGGCCCCAGCTGCCTACACAGGTAGGGAGACTCAGGCTTCTCATTCATGGAAAGCATAGAGGGAGACCTACACTTGACAATAGATCCAGCCACATTGAAACCGGCTATCTGCATATACTGAAAGAGTCTCAGAAAACCAGGCTTGCAGCAGGAAAGATGCCAGTAGCACTCAGCATCTGTATAGAGAAAGACTGCAGAGGCCAAGTCTGCTGAATATGTATATGTTTGTAGGGATGCTTTTTTTTCCCCTGTAGATGTATACTTGTTTGTTTGCTCTCTTCCCCAATGAAGAAATTCCTAGAAAGAAACAAAAATAAGAAATATGACATTTCAAATCCTCTGGGACATCTTGAAGGCAGTATTAAGAGGAAAATTCATAGCACTGAGTGCTCACATAAGGACAGAAAATCACCAAATAAATTACCTATAAAAAACCTAATATCACACCTCAAAGCCTCTTGAAAAACAGGAACAGTCTAACCCTAAAGCCAGTAGAGGACAGAAAATTACTAAAATCAGAGCATAAATCAATAATTTTGTGCAACAGAAAGAAACAGGACTCTCCCAAGTACATTTTATAAAACCAACAGCATATTAATACCAAAACCAAATAAAGAGCTCAGGGAAAGAAAACTACAAGCCTATATCATTAATGAACTTGGATGCAAAACTGCTAAACAAAATACTAGTAAGAGGTATTCAAAACCACATCAAGAAATCATACATCATAACCAAGTAGGGTTTATCCCAGAGATGTAAGGCTGGTACAACATATGAAAATCAATCCATGTAATTCATCACATCAACAGAACAAAAAACAAAAATCATATCATCATTTTAATAGATGTTGAAAAAGCATCTGACAAAATCCAACATATATTTATCCTAAAAGCACTGCAGAGAATCAGAATAGAAGGAACATACCTCAACATCATAAAGGCAGTTTACAATAAGCCCACAGCCAACATCACATAAAATGGGGAAAAACTGTGAGCTAAAAACAGAAAATATTCCCCTAAAAACAGAAACAAGAGAAAGATGTCCATTATCACTTCTACTCAATTTAGTACTTGAGACTCTAACCAGAGCAATAAGGCAAGAAAAGGAAATCAAAGGAGTACAAATAGGAAAGGAAGAACTGACATAATATTATACTTAGATGACCCAAAAAATTCAACCAAAAGGTCTATAGAACTGATCAACAAATTCAGCAAGGTGTCTGGATACAAAAATCAATATTAAAAACACTGGAAGCTTTTCTGTATTAGCAACCATAAATCCACTGAAAAAATCCAGAAAACACTTCCACTCAGGATTTCCCACACACACAAAAAAAATAAAATACTTAGGAATAAACTTAACCAAGGAGGTAAAAGACCTCTACAAAGAAAATTATAAAACATTGAAAAAAGAAATAGAAGAAGACCTTAGAAAATGGAAAGATCTTCCATGTTCATGAATAGGCAGAATAAATATCACCAAAATCTCCATTCTTCCAAAAGTGATCTACAAATTCAATGCAATACCCATTAAATTACCAAGGTCATACCTCACAGACATAGAAAAATAGGTCCTTAAATTCATTTGGAACAACAAAAAAAACAGAATAGTCAAAGTACTTCTCAGCAACAAAAACCATGTGGGATAAATCACAGTACATGACTTTACACTACACTACAAAGCCATAGTAATAAAAACAGCATGGCACTGGCACAAAAAAGATAAATAAACCAATGGAGCATAATAGAAGATTCAGAAACAAATCTGCATACCTACAACCAATTGATTTTGGACAAACAGGCCAAAAACATACACTGGAATAAAGATAGCCTGTTCAACAAATTGTGTTGGCAAAAATGGTTAACCATATGCAGAAAAAAATGGAAATAAAACCCACTTTCTCACCATACACAAGAGTCAATTCAAGATGAATGAAAGACTTAGAAATTAGACCAGAGACTATGAGGCTCCTTGCAGAGGGTGTAGGTCCAACACTGTAACACATAGTCACAGTAAGACCCCAAAAGCACAAATAACTAAAAGGCAGATCAATATGTGGGATTGCATTAAACTGAAGAGCTTCTGTACATCAATGAAACTATCAAGAACCACAACTGAGAGCCAACAGAAGGGGAGATTTTTGTCTTTACTCCTCCAATAGAGGACTAATATCTAAAATATACAGAGAACTCAAGAAACTCAGCATTAAAAAAACAAATAACCCAAACAAAAAAAGGGCATGTGAACTAAATAGACACTTTATTAAAGGAAAAATTCAAATGGTCAATGGATGCATGAAAGTTCAACATCACTGGCAATCAGAGAGATGCAAATCAAAACTACCCTGAGATCTCACCTAACTCCAAGTAGAATGGCAATCATTCAAAACACAAATAACAATAAATGCTGGCAAGAATGTGGAGATGTGGGAACTCTAATGCATTGTTGGTGGGACTGCAAATTAGTGCAACCACTTTGGAAAACAGAATGGAGGATCCTCAGACGCATGGGAACAAGCTTACCATTTGATCCAGCAATACTACTTCTGGGTATCTACCTAAAAGAATGGCAACCAAACTACCAAACTAATTCATCTGTACCTATGTTCACAGTCACACAATTAACCATCACCAAACTGGAATCAGCCATTATGTCCATCAACAGATAAATAAATTACAAAATAATGGCATATGTACACAATGGAATTTTACTCAGCAATAAAGAAGAACACAATTACATCATTTACAGGGAAATGGATGGAACTGGAGAACATTATGCTAAATGAGATTAGTCAGTCACAAAAAATAAGAAATCAGATGCTCTCCCTAATATGCAGAAGCTAGAGAGAAAATAAGTTATAGCAGGAACTCTCAACAAAGAAGGAGATACTACAGATGAACAAATAAGGCAACCTAATTGAGGGAGATGGGAGGGAGAAGGGGAGAAGAGGGAAATTCCCTAATATACATGATGTACATTCACAAATCAAAGTCAATCACTAAGCCAAAGTGAGAAGTGAGGGGGGCAGAATAAGGTGGGAATTGGGTAAGAGCTAATTGGGTTTGCATGCATGCCTCTCCCATCTTGTACTCCATTAAGATGCACTAATAAAAATTTTAAATATTTATTAAAAAATCATAACTATAGAAGACAAGTTTAAGTTGTGCCTTAAGAGTCATTCACAAAAATAACTTTTTAATAATACTTTGCTTTTTATTATAAAGTAATAGATTGTTTTGTGATAATGCTGAAGATACTGCAAAATAGTAAAAAATAAGAAAGATTGCGTCAAATCTTTGTTAAATATATCTATAAATAATTTCTTTCCTAAATATTTAAATTTTATTGCTGCAATTACTGATCTCTATTTTTGACAAAGTTCTATTGACTTCATAAGTATGTCTATATTACATCCAATAGACTGGACTTAAAAATGCATTAAGTATTACATCTCATGATTATGCTAAAGCCAGGAACATCTTCAGAAAGGTTAAATATCATCTTTCTCATACAAATTAAATTAAAACTGAAAGAGCCAGTTTCTACACAGATATTCACAAAGATATCACATACTGTATTCAGAATTTGCCTGACAAAAGAGATGAGCCTTTCACCTTCTGGTAATTACTTAAGACTTAAAGAATGACAAGCAACTCATAATGTTAAATTATTTCATAGGTCAATATTATGTGTTAAATTATAATTTCACCTCTGGTTCATATCAAACAATTTTACAGTGTATACTGAGAATCATTTACATTTTTGACACAGTAAAAAGACGATATATACAATACAAATTGTTCATATTAATAGCTAATTTTAACTCAAATAAAAATAATAATGTTATAAATTTTTGTGTGTGGGATTAGAGATTGAGCCCAGGGTATTCTACCTCTAAGACACTCGCATGGTCTTTTTTAAATTTGTAAACAGGGTCTCATTAAATTGGTGAGAGTCTCCCAAAGTCGCTGAGGCTGACCTCAAACCGAAGGTTCTTCAGTCTTGGCCTTCCAAGTACTGGGATTATAGGTGTGCACTACCATGCCTATCTACAAAGCTTTTTATTTGAAGTGTCAATATTTTTATGAAAGAAATTACTTTGTGAACTAGAAAATACTAAGATATCTTACTATGATTTCACTATTGCTCCTGAAGACATGTGCCTTTCACTTTTATTTCAGAGTATCAATGACTATTTATTGAAGGTATCTGCGTATTATCAATAGACATCTCAGGGAATATGAGAAAATTATGACACACAAACCCAGCCCTCCAGAAAATTTTACTTACTCGCAGATATTAACAACTCATAAAGTGGCTGAAGGACTTTTGATCTGAGAAAAACAAAAATGAAAGCTTGTACTGAAAACAGACCACATATGTTTCTACTCTTCACAACAATCAAGTGATCCTATTTTTGCAGAGATGACCATAACACACGGAAAAGTTAACCACTTGCCAGGAGTCTGTAGCTGGGCAGGGCAGGGCCAGATTTAGCCTAGGAGCTTATCACTATATATGCTTGCTAAAGATAGACCTGAGGAGGGGGTCACTTGAATGAGTATTACTGGGGCAAAACAAAAATAAGACTCCTCAAAACCTTTTAATATAACATTTTATACAGTAAATTTTAATATACGTATTGGTGCACTGTAGTCCCACATCATAGTGCAGCTCAGAGGGACAGGGACAAGCACACACACTGAGTGAGCTTCCCAACCTTCATCCTCCTCACTCCCTCCCTTTCCCCCTACGTGATATTGAGATTGGTACTGATAATTTCATATGTGTAAAATGAGAATAATAAGTATAGCATTTCCCAATCAACTTTTAAAGGATAAACCTGGCTGAGTGGAAGCAGGGGGAATCTTACAAGCCCGTTCTTGAGATGATAAAATTAGTCTCAAATAATCAAACTGATTGCAAGCTCATATTAAAAAAACATAACTAGATGAAACTATACAAAAATAAAAGGAGAATGCATAACAACAAAACTACGAGACATTTTAGAAATGTAACTCCATAAAAATATAAAAGAGTTCAGTTATTTTTTTCAAATTAGGAAGAGATATTTAAAATGTGAGTAACAAAGATTTTCTGGCTCCTTCTGTAAATAATTTGAAAAACTGCTAAGGAAAAATAAAATAACTACATAGAAAACATGAACAGATGACCTGTAATTGGCAACCCTTAAAACACACACACTGCCAGGCGTGGTGGCACACGCTTGTATTCCCTGCGCTTGGGAGGTGGAGACAGGAGGATCGCGCAGGTTCGAAGCCAGATGAGCTGGCTTAAGAGACCCTGTTTCCAAATAAAAATATAAAATAGGTCTGGGAGTGTAGCCCGGAGGTAGAAGGGCTCCCAGGAACCCCAGTACTGCAAAAAATAAAATAAAATAAAATAAAACAAAACAAAACACACACACACACAGAAAATTAATATAGAAAAATGTTGAGTCTTAAAGAACCAATTGCAAGATTAAATTTCTTTTCTTTTGCAGAAGTGATAATATAGTAAAGTAAAAAAAGAATGGAATTATCATAAAAGATAATTGTGGAAGAGACATGCAAACTACAAAAAAATTACATAAGCAACCACAAATTTATGTTGTGAATGGATATATTACCTGGGTATTATAAAGGAGAGAAAGAAAATATAATGATAATGTAAATAACATATTTTCCTCTTTTAAAAAGGGAACCATATATTTTTTTAAAGACCTTTTAATTCAGGTACTCACCCACAATGGAAAAGCAAATGTAAAGATAAATCACTTTCCTTTATAAATTCTTTGTATGTTGTAAATCACTATCTTCACTAGTTATTCAAACTAGAGGATATAGAATACTTGCAACCCAGAGAACCAAACAAAGAAATTATTGGTTAAAAATATACACTTAAAATACATGTGAAATTGCACTACTGTGAGAGGTTGGTTGTATATGCTTTGTTCAGCCAATCTGTATATAAAGATAAGCACTTTGTTGTTGCAAAATTATTTTTTTTCTCTAGGTGTAGTGGCACACACATTTAATTCCACCCTTTGCAACTTAGTGAGACCCAGTTTGAAAATAAAAAACAAACAGGGCTGGGGATGGACTACTATCCCCAGCACCACACAAAAAATTATTTTCTTCCCTCCTAAAAAATAAACTTTGTGTTATTAACACAAGTGTAGTATATGATTAAGTAATTATGACATATGAGAAAGCACAGATACTATAATATTGATTAATAAAAGGAATCTATCTTAATAACTTTGGGTATATATAGAATTATATATAGACAAATATATAAGCCAAAATATAAGCCTCCAAATAAAAAATGACAAAATAAATTTGTTGTTAAATAAAACAAACAACTGATAGCTTCTAGGCCTAAACATAAACTTATTTAGAACTTTATTCTTAGACATCTTTATCAATGTATTTATTTCTTAGCAGTAATAGAATATGAAGTATATAATAAAATGCTTTTTATGAACATTCTTTTATATTTTAATATTCTGATTATGCTTTGTGATTATGATAGACACAATACCATGGTATCATTACATAATTTCCTTTTCGTGGGCTGGTGATAAAAGCTGATTTTTGAACCTCTTTCAAAGACAGTTTTAGGTCATGTAAATGGATGCTTTGCCACTGGATTGTGGAAGAGATCTTGATTTTAAAAATATTCCAGTTGCTCCTCCACCCCTCTTTTTTTCAGAAGACCCACTAAAGAAGAAGACCAGCTTATCTTCTTTGTTAGAAAGAGACTTTTGTTATGTTAGACTGCTTTGATTTTATAATTTTTACATAGCACACTTTAATTGGTTCTACTAAGGGTTGCACTGTTATATTAGCTAGTCAAAAGTATTGATCAGTGTATTTAAAACTATAATGACTTAAAAATGAGCAATGGAAATCCTCAAATGACCCACTGTCCTCAAAACCAAAATATCAACTCCACTTATTCTTTGGGAAATTCTCTGTGGGAGAGGGGGAGAGAGATTCCCTAATGTGTATGATATACATTTATAAACATATCAAAGTCAATCACTAGGCCAAACATGAGAAGAGAGGTGGGAGGAAATTGGGGACGGGCTAAATGAGTGATGTGTGCATGTGTGCCTCTATCATCTTATACCCCATTAGGATATATGCACCAATAAAGAAAAAATTAAAAAATTAAAAAGCTAAGAAAACTTCTCATGTAGTAAAAAATTTCACATTTTTCTTGGAATAACTGAATGACTGACATTCTCAATTGTGAACAAAATGATTCATTTTTAAGAACAAATTATATTTAAGAACATGATTTTTCATAAGAACAAGGTCACACCACACTGTTTTCACATCTATTCATGTTTCTTGTTGTATTCACATACTGTCATTAGTGCTATTTAAGCCAATTCACATCTTTTCACACTTTAGTAATATATTTTCTACTAGATACAAAAATAAAAACATAGCAATTGCAATCTAAATTTTCATGTATAATTGCACGCTAATCTTGTCACTGCCGGTGATGTAAGTGCTCCAGTTAGAAACCACTCTTATAATAAAAAAAAATTAGTTTCCCAGATCATCAAACTGCATTCTTCTGAACTCCATGTAACAGTATACTGTCTAAAATATCTTTTAGATTAACATAATGAAATATTAATTTGAATATGTTCTCCCTATAGAATCTTCCCAACTCACCCACTGCTATTTTAATCTCCTAACAAGACTTTGTAAATGTTTGTTTCAAGGGTTTTGGCCTGAAGAAAAGGAAAAGTGGTCCAAAATCACTTTAATATTTATTTTTTTCTTTTTCTTTTCTTTCTTTCTTTTTTTTTTCAGTACTAGGAATGGAACCCAGGGGCATTCTACCTCCGAGCTACACTCCGAGCCCTTTTTTTTTATTCCTTATTTTGAATCAGGGTCTCACTGAGTTGCAAAGGACCTCAGTGAGTAGCTGAGGCTGTCTGAGAACCCGCTATTCTCCTATCTCAGTCTCCAGAATGCTGAGATTACAAGTGTGTGTCACCTTGCCCAGCTCACTTTCTTTTTAAACTCATGGAGAATTTTGGAGAAGAATATAAGATGTTCTCTAAAGTGGGCAGAAATATTTCCTAAGATCTGATGATGGAAGAGATCTGAAGCCCAGGAAGGCTGTGGCAGCACCCAAAGAAGTGACCAGACTGCAGGGGATGTGGTGCACTTGGGCCTCATCATGGACATTCGGACTCCCCAGCACAACTCTGCTCCTGGGAAGCATCAAGCCCACAGAGTCATCTAAGAAGCCGATGAAGACTGGTACTCCCAGGGGAAGGGATGACATTCCGCAACAGAGTGCTAAGTTGGGAAACACTCAGAACCGAAATTTGGCTAAAAAAAAAATGGTTTAACTGTGTATAAGGAAGGGGCAGAGATGATACCAAGATTGCCTGAGAGTAAATATCCTACTGAACTGGTGAGATGGGAGCACACAGATGGAATTAGAGAAGACATTCTTAATATGCTATTCTTCACATACATTTTTTTAAGACTAAGATCCTGGCTTTCTACAGCAGCAAAAGTAGAACTTTAGCATTTTTTTAGAATAATTTTTCGAAGAAAACTGTAAGCTGTAAGTCCACTTAAGGAAAGTGTAATATTTCCCCAGCCCAAATTTTAGTATCCAGGGTCTCAATATCCAGGGTCTCAACTCACACACGTGACACACACACTCAACACAGTAATTCTAGGTCCACATACCTACAAGTACCCTTCCTCCTATTTGTACATATTTCAGTCTCCTCAGTAACAAAATAAAGAAAAACAAATCTCACAGGGCATGGTGGAGCACATTTGTAATCCCTGTGCTTAGGAGGCTGAGACAGGATGATCGCACAGGTTCGAAGTCAGCTTCAGGTACTTAGTGAGGCTCTCAGCAACTTAGTGAGACCCTGTTCCAAATAAAATATAAAATAGGGCTGGGAGTATAGCCTGGAGGTAGAAAATCCCCTGGGTTTCATCCCCAGTACCAAAAAAAAAAAAAAAAAAATCTCTTTTAAGAAACACAACCAGTAATTTATCTAAAGAAGTATTAAACCTGAAAATGGGGGGAGCATTATTCCCATTCTCTATTTGTAGGTTATTTATGGTGCTTACATAAATTATTTTGAAAAATTAAGGTATATAAAATATTATGATATTTCCAGAGGTTTGGTTGTTGTTTTTATAAGAAAGAGTGAGCCAGGCGTGGTGGCGCACGCTTGTAATCCTCACGCTTGGGAGGCTGAGACTGGAGGATGCACAGGTTCGAAGCCAGCCTCAGCTACTTAGTGAGGCTCTCAGCAACTTAGTGAGACCCTGTTTCCAGATAAAGTATAAAATAGGTCTGGGGGTATAGCCCGGAGGTAGAAAGTCCCTGGGTTCCACCCTCAGTATCACCAAAAAAAAAAAAAGAAAGATATAATGATATTGCCAAACATTTCAAGGCTTTATTTAAATAACAAAAATTACTTTTTTAATATTAGTTTAGAAATTTTAACAACACTCACTGATATCTAAAGCATGATGTTTCATTCTTATCATCTTGGGAATTAATGGCTGGATAATTTGAAAGGAATCCTCAGTTTGCCCACCAATATTTCCTCTAAAATTCTATTGCCAGTGGTTACCTAGGGCTGATTTTCTTCTTTCACAAGAGGATATCCACGCATTGCATTGGGGTCTCCAGAGCATATCAGGTTTTTATGCACTCAAATTCCCTAAATGATCTTCTTCAAAATGCAAACTACTGAATTAATACAAAGCATATGCTGCTAGATATAAAAGAATTCTATTTCATCTGAATTCCCAAATTAAAATTTAATAAAAATGGAAAGACTAACTCTCTCTTAAATATGACCTTAAAGGTCATAGTAATTTTTACTCTAAGAGGTCTTCAAGCACTAAATTGAAAACAGGCAATGCACTGCTGGCTGCACAAGCCTCCATCACTCAGCTTTCCTCCTCTTAGGTGTCTTGCCAGGCCCCAGGGAGTCAGCTAAAGGGAAGGAAAATATGAGACTAAAGCTAACCAGAAAACAAGGAAGAATAGGGTGAAGTCTGACAATGCAGCTTTATTTCCCTCTAAATACAGCTTCAAGCTGTTAGTTGAGGAAATTTAATAAAATTTTGAAGTTTCCTATTACATATTTCATTCTAAACGGTACAGCACCTAAGTAGCTTTTATTCCATGACTGGCCAATAATTCAAGCAGTGGCTTTTTGTTGTATAAGTATATACCTCCGTATAGATTTCATAAAAAAAAACTTTATATCTCTATGAGGCTATCATTATGCCACAGAAAAAATAGGAATGCTTTCATTAAAAACTCTTATTGAAATATATATAAATAAATGTTTAGATTCTTTTAATTACTATGATTCAGAAACTGTCTCAAGCTAACAATATTTAGTAGGTTTTCTCTAGAATTTACACAATTCGAGTGCTAAATTATTTGAATTGTTAATGTTTAATATAAAAATCAAAATAGATCCAACAGTATAGCTCTTGAGAAATATTAAATCAGTCTAGGAAATTAAGCCTCCCAGTAATTTCCCATTGTTCTTAAATTGTCAGTTAAGAGAAACAGTTTTTGTTTGCTGCAAAACAAGCCAAGGACATAAATAAAAATAAATAAATAATAACACCCAGTAAGGAATCTGTGCTGAGAGAAATAACAGACAAATAGAGTGCAAATGTTTAGCCATCTGGAGAATAAGAAAATCAAAAGTAATAAGCAGCATTGGGGATTTATTACAAAGAAACTATGCCAAGAGCTGCTTATAGCAATTTTCTATGGTAATGTTCAAATTAGTGGAAAAAGAAATATATTTTATACTACATATTTGGACCCTACTGATATCATTTCATACATGGTCTCGTGGCATATATAATATTTGCTAACTAATCTAAATTAACTTGACTATAAATGCTGTCACACTGAGGCAAAATTTGCTGTCATACCACAAAGAGCCAGTTAGAATAAATGATACAGTTTGATAGAATTATTTAGAGCCAGAGGGGTAGGATAGGATACTGGGTTGTCTAAAACATCATTTTATAAAATTCTAAGAAATTAATATATCTGAAAAGTGAGATATCAAGCAGATAGAGAGTAGAAAGGAGAAGAGGTAATGAAAACTGCATACATCAAAGATACAAGCAAAAACTCATCCTCAATCCTCACAATACTTCAGGGCTATCCAGTGGAATCCAAAGTGGTTCCCATCACCCATCATTTTGACAATTCCACACCCATTTGCTACTTCAGGGTCAAGATAGGTGGAGAAAATTGAAAGTTGCCTCTCAAATTTCAATTATTTCAGAAATCAAATTTGATTATTAGGTTGTGTTTTTCTGCCTCATCTTGGAATGAAGACATTTTGTATTTTATTTCTCCTTGAAACCACAGTGCCTGAAAAATAATAGGTGTTAAAATATTTCATTAACAGAATTGTAGATCTAAGATAGAAGAGCTCCAAAATTTTAGTTTGAAGTAATGTTGATTAATGTAGCAGAGAAGATGAAACAAATCAGTTTTCATTTCATCCCACCTAAGACTTAATTAAATACCAAAAAGAAGCATTTGAGGGCCTGTTGTCTATATCTATGTTGTTCTATATCATAGACATCAGAGAAAATAGTCATATTAAATTTAAAAATTAAAATTTCTTAGTAATATTAATCACCTTCAAATGCTCAATAACTACACATTATAGCACAATCCAATCATTACATTAGACTTTTGGACAACATTATTATAGAGGATGTATAACATTTCATCATTTTCCATACATATTTTTTAATTTTATGTTTTATTCATGTATTCACTAAAAATATTTATTCAGTATATTAGTGAGTTTTTTCATCTGTGACCAAAATACCAGTCAAGTACAACATAGAGAAAAGGTTTATTTGGGCTCAGAGTTTCAGAGATTCAGTCCATAACTGGCTATCAAGATAGAAATATCATGGCAGCAGAGCATGAAAGAAGAAAGCCACCCTCAGTTCATGGCAATTAGGAAGCAGAAAGAAAGGGAAAAGGACACAGTACAGACATATTCCCCAAGTCATGTGCTCAGTGACCTACTTCCTCCAGCTACTCTAACTTACTACAATTACCATTCAGTAAATTCATTCAAATTATTAATGTCAATGGACTTATTCACTGATAAAATTAGAGCCCTGATTCAATTATTTTACCCTGAAAATTATTTTATTGTCAACACATGAGCTCTTCTAGGGGACATTCCATACCAAAGATATAACATTCAGTATACTACATGCTTTGCCCTGAAAATACAATATAAATAAAAGCCCTTGCTAACCACTTAAAGTCTCCCATAGGACCGACTAGTGAACAGCCACAGTATACAGACAAAGGCAAGGGATGTGCCATGGATAGTGTACTGGTAGGAGCACATGATCAAATGCAAAAAGTGTTGAGGAAGACTTCCCAAGTGATCAAGGTAAACACTGTTAAATGAATTGAGAGGAAGCAGAAATGGAGAACAGAAGAAGTAATAGAATGGCATTTAAGAGAAGAAACAGACTGGTTAGATGAGATATTTGATGTGGTAAATAACAGAGAAGAAAGTACAAAATGACCTCATTTTGTAATGAATAGATAACATGGCCATTACCATAAACCAGGTCTATATGGTTTGAAATAGGGTCTAAGTTGCAGGTAGTGCAGGTAGTGGAGGGAAGAAGTGCAGGCAGACTGGAGGGAAGAGGAACACTTCAGTCTTATACATGGGGCTTGTTAATTACAATGCTGTAAATGCATCCACTGATTCATGAGAAAGTTTCAAACTGGAGGCAGAGCTTAGAGAATAATTATTACTATAGAGCTGGAAGTTGGATGAAAACAGAATAATAAGGATTTTCTACAATAAAATCCAAATATAGTTATTTATTCCTAGTAAAACTGCAAAAAAAAAATGGGGTCAGGTAAAACAAAAACAAAAAATTTCAAGGAGGCTCCAACAGCCCAGAGACCTTAGGTAACCTTAGAAAGACTTGAAGGGAAGATGGCTATTTCATTGGCACTCGGTCATGAATGTCCTTCACATAAAGAGTCCCATAAATGACAGTGGAAAACTTTAGATAGAAAAAAGAAAAACATGCATGGATCATATATTATAGGTCTTTAGGAGATATGATATAGATCTAGATATGTATTAAAATATAGATCCAAAACAGAATGTTTCTTCATCTGCTACTTTTAACATGAAAAGACTGGAGCATTTAAAAAGTTGCTGTGTCCATTCTGCATAGAATGATTCATCTTAGCTGGTTTGGATTGATTGCAGTTTATCTATGGAGCTATTGACCTTTAGCCAAAGCTTTGGAATGTATTAACTAAAGTTAAATTATATTTTCTAACCACAGAACTGTGAGTTGTTTCAATTCAGGATATGCCAGCCAGCAAATACTGTTGGGTAATAATCTGATTTACAATTTCACTGATTTTGGTGGAGCCTGGGGGCAAGGAACTTTCAAAGTAAAGGTTAATAAAATTGATTAGAGAATGTCTCTATGGCAGTCTTAGAGATTTCCAACATGAATTGATTTAGGTTTCTTGCTACTCCAACATTTCATATATGCACTAGTAGTGGCTATAGGCTTGTATGCATCAAGAGTGCCGGTGTATACCAGAGCTGGGGGAACAAAGAAACCTGTTCCCTAGATCTCTGACTGTCTTAAGTGTAGATCTTTCTTCTCTTGTTTCTGGACTTTATTCTCTGCTTATACTCAATTGTTCTGCTAGTATAACCTGAGTCCCACAGCAAATTAAGATTAAGAAAGTTGAGTAACATGTAATAAATATGGGCTAAAATAACTTCACTTGGCAAAAACAGTCAGTTTTTTAGCCTCTCAACGAATTTGTCACAGCCAGGAGTGGTGGCTCATGCTTGAAATTCCAGTTTCTGGGAGGCTGAGACAGGAGGATGCAGATTTGCAGCTAGCCACAGCAACTTAGTAAGGTCCTCTGAAACTTAGTGAGACCCTATTTCAAAATTCAAAAAATAAAGTAAGTTTGTAGCTTAGAGGTAAAACACCCCAGAGATCAATCCCCAGTTTTAAAAAAATCCACATTTTTTCTTAAAAAAAGAATTTGTCACAAGTAAAATTTCATACTCAACAATTACAGAGTTAAATTATATACTAAATAGGTACTTAATTCCGTATATTATACTGAATTATATACTTAACTTATATATCAATTTATAGGAGTATAAATTAAAGGCTCATTTACATATAAAATAATTTTCTGTTTTGGCTATGAAGCATCATACTAACCATGAACATAGGAAGAAGCTCATGACCAGGTATGTCCATGCAGACTATACCTCTCAGCTGTGCTTTTTCACTGTTAGCACTAGTGGGTCATCCTTCTACCTCTGCTATCTGATTTGACATGTCCAAGCATCTCATCCTTTTTACTGATTTTTGGTTAAATCCAAAGTTTTCCCAACATCTAAGGGTAGAGCAAATTCTTTCAGTTTATAGTAAGTTTCTAATTATCTGTGCTTACATAAACATCCCATAAATATCCAGAAAAAAGGTCTAGATGATATAATCATAAATATGAATTAATACAAAATAAATGGTGAGGAATGTGGGAGGTTATCAGGCAACATAAAGGAGTGTCAAAAACAAAACTTTTAAATTTGTTAGATGTGGAATTAAAATCTCACTAGCTATATGATCTTGGAAAGGGAAGTTAATGTGTAAAAGCATCAGTCTTTTACTCTTAAAACTGGTATAAATAATAATGTAATGCTTCATAGTGTTATTGTGAGGGTTAAAATATGTTATTGTGAGAGTTAAAACATGTGAGGTATGCAGGACTTCTGGGAAGATGGCGACTGAGGGAAGCAGCATGTACCAGTCCTGCTGACACCTGATCTCCATTGC
The DNA here is from genome assembly GCF_963383645.1 of Muscardinus avellanarius. Lineage (NCBI taxonomy): Eukaryota > Metazoa > Chordata > Mammalia > Rodentia > Gliridae > Muscardinus > Muscardinus avellanarius. Next base: position 42,504,770 of record NC_137803.1, on the reverse strand, counting down.
CTTAAAAACAGCATTCCACAAAAGCCAGAAAACACCATAACTTTAAAAATTACATGATAAGTAAAGATAGAAGAAAGCCGGGCGTGATGGCGCACGCTTGTAATCCCAGCATTCGGGAGGCTGAGACCGGAGGATCGCGGTTCGCAGACAGCCTCAGCTACTTAGTAAGGCTCTCTGCAACTCAGTGAGACCCGGTTTCAAAATAAAGAATAAAAAATAGGGCAGGGGGTGTAGCTCAGAGGTCGAATGCCCCTGGGTTCCATACCCAGACCTAAAAAAAAAAAAAAAAAAAAAAAAGAGAGAAGAAAAAAAGTGAACAGAAAGCAGAAAAGCAACCTGCCCGCCACAGCGGCGACATCTTGCCTCACTGCACCCAAAGACGAACAGGAAAATAACCAAGGACTTGAAGTAAGCAGCTGCAGATCATCAGAATTGTAAGCCATATGTTCCTCCTGCGCAAACACCAGCTTCAATTTGCAGCTGTGGCTGCTGAGCTCACCACACCCTCCAGAATTCTAGACCTGTGCTCAACAACATCATAAGTGAAGCTGCAGTCTCTTGGGAGAACACCCAGAATGATGTCCCCAGGGACTCATGCAGCCACAATCAACTCCATGGGTTCACGACTTTCTGGTTAACCTGGTAAAAAGGTGGGTGTAAAGTCTGCTGTTGGACATACCAGAGGCTCAGGCAGACTCAGGCTCTGCATCAGTGGAAAGTGTGGAGGGAGACCTACGAGTCACACTAGATCCAACTAGTAGGATCTCCAGAACCACCACAAATCACCCAATTGTGGTGAATGGGGAGAAGTCAGACCAGACCAGCTGTAGCTGTGGAGAACAGAGACTCTTACATTGAGTTTGTTTTCAGAAGCATCCACCACTTACAGAGATAGGGAGAGACCGAGACTCCACATCTTTAGAAAGCGTGGAGAAGGACCTGCACTTAACACTAGATCCAGCACCATGGATACCAGACATCTACATAGACTGAGAAAGAATCCCATGAATACCAACTTGCATGTACATAGACTGAGAAAGACTCAGAGAACCAGGCTTGCAGCCAGAAAGGTGTTGGTGGCACTCAGAATCTGTACAGAGAAAGACTGGAGAGTCCCAGTCTGCTGAATATTCATACATCTGTAGGATTACATTATTCTGTTGTTACTTACTGTTTTGTTTTGATTTGGTGTGAGTATATATGCTTATTTATTTGCTTTATTCCCAAACCCTCTCCTAAGCTTCTTCCCTTGTCAATACCAACTCTCTTCTCTCCATCACTTTTCTTTTTTCCTTTTTCCCTCTCTTCTTTTCTTTGTCTTATATTAAATCCACTTCATACCACTATACTAAAAACTCTACATTTGTTATTAGAATACCACTATGTTTTCACTATCTCTAATATATACTACCTTACCAAACTCACACTCTCAGTCTATTTGATCCTATCTATGGCTTCTCCCTATTCTTGCATTTAAGACTTCACTTCTCTTCTCGCTTAACATTCACTAATGAATAAAACAAAACTTGTCCTTTGACACACCAGCTGATACCTTGCCTGCAAGAAACACACCCTACAAGTAAAGATTGTAACAAAATAAAGGTAAAGGGCTTGAGCAAGGTAATCTATGCCAATGGAACTCGAAGACAAGCAGGAGTAGCAACTATGATATCAGACTAGTTAGACTTCAAGACTAAGCTTGTTAGAAAAGGCAAAGCAGGTCATTTTTTACTGGTAAAAAGAACAATACAGCAAGAGGAAATAACAGTCAACATTTATGCCCCAAACATAGGTACAGCTACTTTCATAAAACAAACTCTTTGTGACTTTAGGTCACACATAAGTCCCAATACAATAACATTGGAAGACTTCAACAATCCTCTCATGCTGTTAAACTGATCTTCTAGACAAAAGGTCAGTAAAGATGCCTCAGACCTAAAGAACACCATCAACCAAATGGACCTATTAAACACATATACAATATTCCATCTAACTACAGCAAAATTCACATTTTTCTCAGCTGCTCATAGAATGTTCTCCAAAACAGATCACATCTTAGGTCACAAAATGAGCACTAGCAAATTCAAAACACATGACATACTTCCCAATGTCACTTCAGACCATAATGGAATGAAACTAGAAATGAACTATAAGAAGACCCAGAGAAACCACATAAATATGTAGAAACTAAACACCACACTGCTGAAAGAAGAATAGATCATAGAAGAAGTAAGGGGTGAAATAAAATAATTTATAGAAAAAAATGAAAATAGATACAACATATCAAAACCTCTGGGACCCTTTTGAAGGCATTATTAAGAGGAAAATTCAGCTGGGCATGGTGGTGTATGCTTATAATCCCAGAGCTTGGGAGGCAGAGACAGGAGGATCGCACAGGTTCGAAGCCAGCCACACTGGCTTAAGAGACTCTGTTTCCAAAAATAAAATAGGTCTGGGAGTATAGCCCAGAGGTAGAAGGGCTTCCAGGAACCCCAGTACCACCAAAAAAAAGAAAAGGGGAAAAAAAAAGAGGAAAATTCATAGCACTGAGTGCTCATGTAGGAAAACAGAAAATCATCAAATAAATAATCTATTGGCACACCTCAAAGCCCTTGAAAAACAGAAACAGTCTAACCCCAAAGCCAGTAGAAGACAGGAAATTATTAAAAGCAGAGCAGAAATCAACAAAGTAGAGAATTAAAAAAAGAAAGAAAATCAACAAAAACAAGCTGGTTTCTCAAAAAAATTAACAAAATAAATAAACCACCAGTCATCCTAATAAAAAAAGAGAATCAACCCAAATTAAAAAGAGATAAAAAAGAAGATATTATAACCAACACTGTAGAAATCCAGAGGATTATCAGAAACTACTTTGAAAAACTCTTCTCCAACAATAATAAAAAATTTAGACTTCCGGGAAGATGGCGACCGAGAAAAGCGGGGCTTAAGAGCCCTGCTAACAACCAATCTCCATTACCACAAAACCAGCGCCTTTCATAGCCAGAAAACACCATCACCAGAAAAACAAAAAAACCACCAGGCTCCAGAGAGAAAGCGGACTGAGAACAGAGCTCAGGGCCACAGAGGAGACACACGCGCCCGAGGACGCGGCAGCAGCGCCATACTGCCGGCGGCAGCGGCGAACTCATCGGACAGCTACAGCAAGCCAAGGTGAGCCGCTGCGGAACAGGCAGGATCTTTCGGCGCAGAGAGGATTTAAAGCTCCCAGTGGCTGAGCTCAGCACACGCTGCAGGGATTCAGAGTGGAAATCAAAACCAGAGAAGAAAAAATACGCCAGCCTCATGGCCGAGGGCGTGGCTGCGGCGCCATATTGTCACCAGCGGCGGCAGCAGCAGTGAATTCACCGAATCCAGTACAGCTACATCTGCGTACTCAAGAACAGTGAGTCAAATTGCGGGCCACAGAGGAGAAATCCCAGTACTGTACCTCACTGTACCCAGTGAGGGAGTGGTGGTGGCAGAGATATCACACCATAGGAGAACGTGCAACCTGGCACCCCCCATAGTTTAAAGCAGCCTCTATCGACTCCCTGGGTCGGAGACTCTGTGATAAAACCCAGTAAAGGAGTAGTGGGGTCTGAGATACTACTGACTCGAGATCCAGAACACCTTAAGTGAAGTCATAGTGACCCAAGGGAAGAACCCAGAGAAGGCACAAGCATCCGAAATCATGGGAAAGAGGAATAATACTGGAGCAATGAATACCGCCCACAACCCCACAACATCAGAACCCGATAAAACAGAAAATCAGAGATTTCTAGAAGATCAAATTAGGAAAATAACTGTAGAAATAATAGAGGTGCTTCGAAAAGAACTCAGAGAGAGCCAAAAAGCGATAAAGGATGCAATTAATGAAGTAAAGGCCTCAATTCAAAGCAAAAACAACCGATTAGAACATATGGAGAACAGAATCTCGCTCTTAGAAGATGAGCAATCCAAAAATGAACGCATAATTTCTAATCTAGAAAAAAATATCCGACAGCAGGAATCTGACATTGAAGAAATATGGGCCCATCTTAAGAGAGCTAACCTAAGAATAATTGGAATAGAGGAGGGAAAAGAAAGTGAAACCAAAGGGATCAACAATCTCTTCAAGGAAGTAATAGCAGAAAATTTTCCAAACATAGAGCAAGAGGTTGATACAAAGGTCCAGGAAACTTATAGAACTCCCTTTAGACAGGATCACAGAAGAGGATCCCCACGCCACATAATTGTCAAAATGACCAATGTGGAAGCCAAGCAGAGAATCTTAAAGGCAACAAAAACAAAGGGCCAAGTGACATTCAGAGGCAAACCAATTAGAATCACTCCAGACTTCCCAAACCAAGTCATGAGAGCCAGAAGGGCTTGGAGTAACATATTCCAAACTCTGAAAGAAAACAACTTCCAGCCAAAAATTTCCTATCCAGCAAAACTTTCTATCAAATTAGATGGAGAAATAAGAAGCTTCCATGACAAACAGAAACTGAAGGAATTTATGTCTTCAAAACCAGCGCTAGAGAAAATACTCAAAGAGATTAACTACAAAGAAGAAATAGGTAACACTCACCAGAACCAGAGAAACAAGATTTTCCATCCAACAGACAACTAAGATTGGTTATCTGTGGAGATTCATTATTTATGTTAGTCTTTTACCTATCTCTAAGTTGTATTGTTTGCCTTTATTGTTGTTAATTTTTAGGATTTCTAGTTGGGATATTAATATACCTTCAGATATAGCATTTGGAAATATTTTATCCAATTCTATTAGTAACTTTTAACTCTGTTTACATTGTCTTTGGATATACAATATTTTTTTTTATTTTTTAGGGAGTTTGTATATTCTTCTGTTGCCTGTGCCAATGAAATCATATCCAAGAAATCACTGCCAATTTCAATGTTGTGAGGTTTTATGACCCGGATTTTCTCCTAAAAGTTTATAGTCTTAAGATTTATATTTAGGTCTTTTATCTATTTTGAGTTAATACTTGTATGTGGGATTAGGTAAGGGTCCAATTTTATTCTTTTCCATGTAATTATTATTTTTCAACAATATTTAGTTAAAAGAATATTATTTCCACCACCAAATGTTCGTGGAAACCTTGTCAAAAATAACTTGACAATATAGGGAAGAATTTAGCTCTAGGCTTGTATTTAACTCCAATGGTTTATATATCTGCCTTTAGAACAGTACTACACTGTTTCAATTATTGTAGCTTTATATGGTTTGAAATCAGCTTTGTTCTTCTTCAAGATCGTTTTGGGTATCTAGAATTCATATTCCATATTAGGATAGATTTTTTTCTGAAAAATAAATATATAAATATATGATAGTTTCACCAAAAAAACAGGAAAAAATATGCTCTGGTAAGAAAGAAAGCAAAAAGAAATATTGAAATGTTATCTTTAAATCATCAAAAGCTTGGCATCAGACAAATGAAACTGTTATGTGAGATTATCATTTTTAATTTTGGATATTGCTATAATACTAGATGTCAACCACTAAGCCAAGCATGGGAGGGAGGGATGGGGAGAGAATGGGGTGGGGATCGGGTGGGGACTGACTGGGCAATGTGTGCATGTATGTCTACAAAAGTTTGTATCCCACTATGATGTATGAATACAGTGCACCAATAAAATAAAATTAAAAAAAATTTAGAAGAAATTAACAACTTTCTAGATAAATACAACCTTCCTAAACTGAGTCAAGAAGATATAGAAAATTTTAACCAACTAATTTCAATCAAGGAGATTGCAATAAAGAGCAATAAATAGCAATAAAGAGCCTACCATCAAAGAAAAGCCCAGAACCAGATGGTTTTCCCAGTTAATTTTATAAAACCTTTATAGAAGAGATAATCCCAACATCCCTCAATTTATTTCATAAAATAGAATGAAACAGGACCCTTTCAAATACATTCTCTAAATCCAACATTAGATTAATACCAAAACCAAATAAAGACAGCTGAAGAAAGGAAAACCACAGGCCTATATCACTAATGAACTAGATGAAAAACTGCTAAACAATACTACCAACACATATTCAAAACCACAGCAAGAAAATCATACATCATGACCAAGGAGGGCTCATCATAGATGCAATTCTGGTTCAACATATGAAAATCAATCCATGCAATTCATCACATAAACATAACAAAAGACAAAAATCACATGATCATTTCAATAGATGCCGAAAAAGCATTTGACAAAATCCGAAATCCATTTCTGCTAAGAGCACTGCAGCAAATCGAAATAGAAGGGACATACCTCAATGTCATAAAGGCAATCTACAATAGGCCCACAGACATCATATAAAATGGGAAAAAATTGTGAGAATTCCCTCTAAAATCAGGAACAAGACAAGCATGTCCATCATCACTTCTTTTCAATATAGTACTTGAGACTCTAGCCAGAGCAATAAGGCCAGAAAAGGAAATCAAAGAAGTACAAATAGGAAAAGAGAAACTAAAACTTTCACTATTTGCAGATGATATGATACTATACCTAGAAGACCCAACAAACTCAACCAAAAGTCTTCTAAAACCAATCAACAAATTTAGCATGGTATCTGGATACAAATCAATCTTTAAAAATCAGAAGACTTTCTGTATACCAACCATAAATCCACTGATAATAAAATCCAAAAAACACTTCCACTTGGTATATCTCACAAAAATTACTTAATAATAAATGTAACCAAGGAAGCAAAAAACCTCTACAAAGAAAATTATAAAACATTGAAAAAAGAAATAGAAGAAGACCTTAGAAGATGGAAAGATCTTCCATGTTCATGGATAGGCAGAATAAATATTATCAAAATGGTGATACTTCCAAAACTGATCTACAGATTCAACCTAAAACCCATTAAATTACCAAAGCCATTCCTTATAGACATAAAAATATCGGTCTTTAAAATAATTTGGAAAGCTGGGCGTGGTGGCGCACGCTTGTAATCCCCGCGCTTGGGAGGCAGAGACAGGAGGATCGTGCAGGTTCGAAGCCAGCCGCGCACGCTGGCTTAGGAGACCCTATTTCCAAATAAAAATGTAAAAACAGGTCTGGGAGTGTAGCCCGGAGGTAGAAGGGCTTCCAGGAACCCCAGTACCACCACTAATAATAATAATAATAATAATAATAATAATAATAATAATAACAATTTGGAAAAACAAAAAACCCAGAATAGCCAAAGTAGTTCTCAGCAACAAAAAATATGCAGTAGGAAATCACAGTACCCGACTTTATACTACAAAGTCATAGAATAAAAATAGCATGAAACTGGCACAAAAACAGATACATAAACCAATGAAGTGGAATAGAAGACTCGGAAATAAATCTTCACACTTATAGCCAACTGATTTTTGACAAAGAGACCAAAAACATACACTGGAAAAAAGATAGCATGTTCACTAAATGGTGTTGGCAAAACTGGTTAACCATATGCAGAAAAATGGAAATAAAAATCATTTTCTCCCTCTACATAAGAGTCAATTCAAGATGAATCAAAGATGTGGAAATTAGACCAGAGACCTTGAGGCTCCTTGAGGAGGGCATAGGTCAAACACTGTAAAAAACAGGGACAAATAAAAATTTTCTCAACAAGACTTGAAAGTCACAAGCAACTAAAAGGCAGATCAATACATGGCATTGCATTAAACTGAAGAGCTTCTGTACATTAAGGAAACTATCAAGAACCTTAACTAAACCTCAGCAGAATGGGAGAAGATTTTTGATACCTATTCCTCCAATATAGGAGTAAAATCTAGAATACACAGAGAAGTCAAGAAACTCAGCACTAAAAAAACAAATAATCCAATCAAAAAATGGGCAAGTGAACTAAATAGACACTTCATGAAAGAAGAAATTCAAATGGCCAATAAATGTATGAAATCAGAGAGATGCACATCAAAACTACCCTGAGATTTCACCTAACACCAACTAGAATGGCAATCATTCGAAACGCAACAGCAACTGCTGGCTAGGAAGTAGAGAAGTAGAAACTCTAATGCATTGTTGCTGGGACTGTACATTAGTACAACCACTTTGAAAAACTGTATGGAGGACAGAAGAATGAGAATGAACTTAACATATGATCCAGCAATACTACTTCTGGGTATCTACCCAAAAGAATGGACACCAAACTATCAAACTAATGCATGTGTATCTATGTTCATAGCTGCACAATTCACAACTGCCAAACTGTGGAATCAGCCAAAATGTCCATCAACAGATGAATGGATTACAAAACTATGGGATATGTACACAGTGGAATTTACTCAGCCATAAAAAAGACACAAGTCAATTCCAGGGAATGGATTGAACTGGACAACATTATGCAAAGTGGAATTAGTCATTCACAAAAAAATAAGAAATTCAATGTTCTCCCTAGTATGGGAAAGCTAGAGAAACAATAGGTAACAGGAGGAACTCTAGACGAAGAAGGAGAAACTATAGATGAGCAAATCAGGCATGCTAACTGAGGGGTCTGGAGGGGGAAAGCGGGAAATTCTCTAATGTTCATGATGTACATTAACAAAGATATCAAAGTCAATCATTATGCCAAACATGAGAAGGAGAGAAGGGAACTGGGCGGGAATTGAGTAAAGTTTCATTAGTTGATGTGTACACGTATGCCTCCACCATCTTGTACTCCATTAAGATGTATGGCTATAATGTACCAATAAAAATTAAAAAAAATAAAATACCCATTTCAGTGAAAAAAATATGTATACAGATGGTTTATTCCAGTGATCTGCAAAAAAGTAAGCACTTAATAAATAGTAATGATTTAAACTCAGTGAACCAGGGTTGATTTATAATTACATATCCTTGAAAATAAAGCTTAACTTATGCAATTTCAGTTTTTTAGTATTTGTATAAATTTCTATGAATCTTAAGCCAGATATACAAACTGATCATTCCAAAGTATATGTGAAAATAGAACTCTAATCCAGAACCTTTGTATACCATACCACTCCTGAGAGTCAAACTTTAAATTCTGCAGCAATCATCCCAAAACAACCAGGACTTCGACAATGGACAATGGCTACCAGCTTCCCCAACTTTTGTGCCCCACACAATCTCACTTCCAACCCAAAATTCAACCAGAGAAAGCCAGTTAAGCTCCCAAGCCAAAAAGGATGTTCTACTTTGTCTTCCTGCAGCTTCCCATATCAAAAACTTCCAATCAGAGCATATCTTATACCTTCCTTTTTCTTTCACTATAAAAATCTTTCCCACTCTTTTCTCTGCCTTTAAGTCTTGGCCCAGTTCAGGTGACAGTGGTGATGATGATTTAGCAATCACTAAATAAAAACCACCTATGTTTTCTTTTGATGTTCTTTATTTATTTCCACAGCATTAAGACTAATATTAAATGTTCTGCCTCAATTTTAAAATGTACGCAACCATGCCCGGCCTAAAATGTTATAATATATATATTTAATTACTGGCATTACTGTGGAAAAAAAAAACAGACATGAGGACTAATGGCCATTTAAGGCTCTCAGTATGCAGCAATCTCCTTGTAGATACTATCTTTCCACCAGGTCCATGATCCAAATGCTGTTAAGATGACAAATCCATTTCTCTCCCTATATTATTACCAACTGCAAGGCAAATGCTTCAACTACTTTAAGTAGTCCAGCTACTAATCTCTGTGTTTTTATTGCTATAGTTCTTACTCTTTTCCAATTTATCTAGCCCCCAGAGTCTAGAATTTTAGAGCAAACAATCTCAATAACCTTCAGTCCCATATGCCTAGATAGATTCTGGATAGACAATTTTTTAAATATTTCTTTTAGCAAGAAAATTTTCTTTTAAAAGAAAGACTATCCTTTCTTTTATAAAAGTTTTTTCCCACTCCATTTACATGATTTGGCAAATTAGTAACAAAAGCTGTATCCCCAAAGTGAATGTCTTAGAGACAGTCTGGTAAATTGACTGGGGCTAAGGACAGTCTGACTAGCATGTTTCTAGAATTTCTTTAGATGCAAGTATGGTAGCTAGTGGGTCCAGAGCTCTTGGAAATCATGATTCTAGCCTGGTGAAAGAAGTCAGTATGAGGATAAAGTCCATATCCAAAAAGAAACAGAAAGAAGAGCATCAGAAGATATTACTTGCTACTGAAGAGAAGAGAAAAGGGAGAAAACCTCAGCAGATGCTGTAGCAGACTAGTTGGGTTTGTGATCGTGTTCAACCTGAGATGAACACAGAAGAGACAATACTGGATTTTGGATAGGAACTCTGGCCATCACCAACATGTTTCCCACCCAGGGAGATGTGGTAGACTAATAACTCATACCTTTGACCGTCCTGGAGATAAGTCAAATACAGTTCACAAGAAAGCCCTAAAATACAATTTAAAAAAAGAGACATGTTAAATATAAAAATGTTAAAGATAAAAATTCATAGCCTGACCTATCATGTATAGATAATTCAACATAACTGAAAATAGTATGGGTTGTTGAATGTGTCTTGCAATTAGCCATCCATTTGTCTCTGAGTTCTGAAATTTGTATGTGGTGGCCTAACACCTACTGCCATAGCAGGACCAAGAAACAATGGGGAGCACTAGAGAGATATCCCAAGAATGCCATATTTGGATCAAGAAGCCCACAGAACCACATAATCATCCAATGGTAAGTAGGAACTGCCAATCCATGAATTCAATATTCAGTCCATAAATACTTATTGAGCAGTGGATGAATCCCTTTGGAGCCGGGATTGTAATCCGGCATTTGGGAGGCCAAGACAAGATGACCGTGGTACGCACAGCATCAGCTGTTTAGCGAGGCCCCTAGCAACTCAGTGAAACCCTGTTGCAAAAAATATAAAGACTAAAAAATAGGACCGGGGATGTAGCTCGGAGGTAGGATGTCCCTGAGTTCCATCCCCAGTACCGCACAAAGAGAAATTAAGGCTTTGAATTGGGAATTGAGCCCCTTCAGTGTCCTGGCTAGAAGCTTGCCGGGTCTGACTGTGGTCAAGTCACAGCCCTGCACATCACTTTCCTCGTCTGTTGGGTGTTTGGGTGGCTCATGCCATTAGTGTTGCTTTAAAGCAAATAAAGAAATAGAAAATTCCCAGCCTTGCCGGGCGTGGTGGCGCACGCTTGTAATCCCCCCGCTTGGGAGGCAGAGACAGGAGGATCGCGCAGGTTCGAAGCCAGCCGCGCATGCTGGCTTAGGAGACCCTGTTTCCAAATAAAAATGTAAAAATAGGTCTGGGAGTGTAGCCCAGAGGTAGAAGGGCTTCCAGGAACCCCAGTACCACCAAAAAAAAAAAGAAAAAAGAAAAGAAAATTCCCAGTCTCTCACCCAGAAAGCAGTTCAGGATTTGAGTAGATTGAACGTACACTTGGAAAAAATATATATTCAAAATAAATAATAACAGTTCCAAGTAATAATGCATGAGCCACCACAAGGTGGCCTTATAAGCAAAATAAAAGGTAAAAATGAATACTAAAAATAATAATAAGAGAAAAATAGGACATAAATGATGCCGTTCTAGACGATGTGAATTCAGCTGGGCGGCCAGAGAGGAGGGAGACTCTGGGTCCCTTTCCCACTCGTGGAGGGAGGGGCCTTCCACCGCCTACTGGAAGGGCCCACTGACCAGGGGACTCACTGCAAAGGCTGTGACCATGGCGGCCCACTAGCGCCGGATACCGCAGGCGGCAGCCGCGCGGGCAACGGCGGAGGAGAGACGCTGGTGCCCTGTGGCTTGTGCAACAGGCTCCCGGTTCCGTCCGTTACTGGTGCCCAGGTAACTGTGGAGGTGACGCAGTGGGGAGCTGGGCCTCCAGGCTCGTGCTTCCTGGAACCCCCCAGGCCTCCAGGCCGCCCCTGCATCCCTGCATCCCTGCATCCCTGCATCCCTGCATCCCTGCATCCCTGCATCCCTGCATCCCAGCGCCAGACCCTCGCAGCTGAGGCTCACACTCCAGGCCGCCCCTTCTTTTTATGTTGTTTTGTTTTGTTTTGTTTTTAACTAACCTGCTTGGCCAAACTCCTTTTCCTCTTCACTAGAGAAGGAAGCTCTGGGGATGAGTCAACGCCCTTTTCTACAGGAAGATGAAACTAAGACATCACAGACTTAATTGAACTCTCACAGCATTGCTGGGCCTAGTCTCCCTCCTCTACAAAGGAGGCCTCAGAGGGCAATTAGCGGCCCATCATCAACGTCACTTCCACTTAAAGAGCCCGCTTCTGCTTTTCTTTTCCTTGGGACCCTATGACCAGCACTACACACAATAAGCTGCGTTTGTTTTGGTAGTTCTAAGGTGACTTTAGTATGAGAAACCTAAACAAACTAAGAAGAAGAAAAGGAATTTTTTCTCTTTTCTTTCTTTCTTTCTTTTTTTTTTTTTTTTTTTGTGTGTGTGTGGTACTAGGATTGAACCCAGGTCATTCTACCTCTGAGCTACGCCCCCAACTCTACTTCTACTGTTTTTTGTTTGTTTGTTTGTTTGTTTCTTGTTTTTTGTTTTTGCGTTACTGGGGATGGAACCCAGGGGCATTCTACCTCCAATCTCCAAGCTACACCCCCAGCTTTATTTTTTATTCTTTATTTTGAAAGGGTCTGAGTTGTGAAGGACCTCACTAAGTAGATGAGGTAAAAATTTTGTGTTTTCATGGGGAAAACAAAGAACCCAATCCTTATAAAGAGACTGTTTCTAACAAAAACACAATTTTGCACCATTGATCCTTCTCACAAAATATATAACCTAAATTTTGTATCCTTTCAATGAGAATCTACTGTAACCTGAAACCAGCTTCAAAGAAAAAGTGCCTTCTTGAATGAAATCACTCACTAGGTCATACAAGGGAAGCTGGTTAAAATCATAGGATTGGGATAGGCTCATATTTTCATCCAGACAAATATTTCCAGACAACCCTGGGAACATGTGACTCCCAAGGTTAAATCAGCAAAATCTATTACCATGTGCAGCCATTCCGTTAGTAATCTTTTCTAATGGGAAGAAATCGGCAAGACATTTGGAATAAGGTCCTTCCTGCCAGAGATGTAAAATGCCAGGCAGTAACAAGTAAACTAGAGTATTTATCTTAATATCGATCTCTTTTTTTTCCGGGTCTGGGGATAGAATGCAGGGACATTCAACCTCGGAGCTACACCCTCTGTCCTATTTTTTATTCTCTATTTTGAAACCGTGTCTCACTGAGTTGCAGAGGGCCTCACTAAGTAGCTGAGGCTGTCCACGAACTGCGATCCTCCGGTCTCAGCCTCCAGAATGCTGGGATTACAAGCGAGCGCCACCACGCCCAGCTCTTAATATCAATTTTAATACATGCAGACAGAGCTCTTTGTGCAGATTGAAAAACAAATTCTAGAATAGGCTTAACTTGTTCTCATTTTCCTCCACCAATTATTTAAAATTTGGCTTGTTAGCCACACAATATTGAAATTTAAATCAAATGATCCATTTGCATACCAAGAAAAATATTTTTGAGAGCTTAAAATATCTAAGTGAATATATAAAGTGATGCCTAGATTTCTCTTATTATAAGACAAAACATCTGTATCTCTTAAGACAAAGGGACACACAAAAGAATCTGAAAGAACCTTTGTTGATTATAACAACAAAGAATATGATTTGCCCTATCATATTCTTTCTCTCTTTTTTTATTATTTTTGTTTTTGTGTGTGGTACTGAGAACTGAACCCAGTGGCATTCTACCTCCAAGTTACATCCCCATACCTATCTTCTGTTTTGAAACAGGGTCTCACTAGGTTGCCGAGCGTCTCACTACTTGCTGAGGCTGTTCTTGAACCTGTGACCTCTTGTCTCAGCCTCTCAGTACTAGGATTATCGGCATGCGCTGCTGCGTCTGGTTCATATATTTTCACTCAACCTCAAACCCACTAGAAAAACAACTAGATTTAACTCTTTCTTTGGGTCTTCACTTCTGAAGTCGCCTGAATCATATAAAACTTGCATTAAGTACATTTGTTTGCTTTTGCTCTTGTTCATCTAGTTCCAGAGTCATCAACCATGAGCCTAAAGTACACAAAAGGAAAGATATTTCCTTCCCTACAAAAATAATAAGACAGCCAGGCGTGGTGGCACGCACTTGTAATCCCTGGGCTTGGGAGGCTGAGACAGGAGGATCGTACACATTAGAAGCCAGCCTCAGCTACTTAGTGAGGCTCTCAGCAACTTAGTGAGACTCTGTTTCCAAATAAAATATAAAAAATAGGTCTGAGAGTATAACCTGGAGGTAGAAAGCCTCTGGGTTCCACCCCCAGTACCACAAAAAATAATAATAAGAAGAAGACATTATTCCTAGTAGAAAAACAGAGTTTCTAGAAAACTAGAATAAACAAAAATAGTGAATTTTTTCTAGCAACAATAAAAATAGAATCATATTAACAGTGAATACAGAATATAATAATTCATTAAAAAAATACCTGCATAGCCGAATGTGGTGGCGCACGCTTGTAATCCCAGCACTTGGGAGGCTGAGACAGGAGGATCGCACGGGTTCAAAGCCAGCCTCGGCTACTGAGTGAGGCTCTCAGCAACTTAGTGAGACCCTGTTTCCACATAAAATATAAAATAGGTCTGGGAGTATAGCCCGGAGGTAGAAAGCCTCTGGGTTCCATCCCCAGTACCAAAAAAAGATAAAAAAAAACAAACCTGCAAACTGTCTTTCTTGAATGAGAGCAAAGACACACAAAACAAAACAAATCCCATACATTTTGTGTGTGTGTTTGTGGCACTGGCATTCTACTGGAGGCATTCGACCTCTGTGCTGCACCCTCAGACCCATTTTATTTGTATTTGGTACAGGGTGTCACAAGGTTGATGAGAGTCTCACTGCTTGCTGAGGCTGTCCTCTAACCTGTGATCCTCCTGTGTCAGCCTCCCATGTATTAGGATTACAAGCATATGCTATGCCACCACTCCCAGTTCAAATCATGTGTTTTTAAAGGATAAAAACAAATTTTATCATTAGCAGACTCACAATGAATAACATACTTAAGAGGAAAAAGAATAGTGAATAAAGATATCGGAAGGATGTATAACTCAACAGTTTGGCTGTACAAAAACATGTTTAAACCATCCATTTGTAATGGTTTTCTTTCCTGAATTATCACCTCTCCAGTTGGTTCTTAAGATCTTTATATACTATTGTTTGCATATATTTTCCACTGTGCTAGACCATTTTGAGAATCAAGTCAATGAAAGTACTCTGCATCCCTTCTTAAATTCATCTCAAGTTTTCTTTGTTGTTGTTGTTTTGTTTGTTTTGTTTTTGGTGGTACTGGGCAAGGAATCTAGGGGCATTCTACCTCTGACCTATACCCTCAGACTTATTTTATTCTTTTTTTTATTTGAAAACAGGGTCTCATAAATTGCAGACAGCCTCACTAAATTGCTGCAGCTGGCAGAAAACATGTAATCCTCCCGTCTCAGCCTCCCAAACACACAGATTACAAGCATGTGCCACCACATCCAGTTTATCTCAAAATTATTTAAAACTACTTTTATATTACGTAAGTGCATACTACACTTGCCATGGAGAATAAGATAAATCCTCATATTTATTGATAATAATCTCCTTTTAAGAGATTATGGTTTGAAGCCGGGCGTGGTGGCGCACACTTGTAATCCCCACGCTTGGGAGGCGGAGACAGGAGGATCACGCAGGTTTGAAGCCAGCCGTGCTGGCGTAAGAGACCCTGTTTCAAAATATAAAATAGGTCTGGGAGTGTAGCCCAGAGGTAGAAGGGCTTTCAGGAACCCCAGTGCCACCAAAAAAAAAAAAAAAAAAAAAGAGAGAGATTATAGTTTAAGAGATTTATGGTTTAAGAAAAACCATAAAGGTCCTCACCAAATAACTGGAACTGGTTTCTAATTATATCTGAAAGAATGACATGACATCAATTTTTAAAATTAAAAAATATTGCCTTTGGCAGATACTTTCCAAAGTTCAATTGCTTACATTAAATTAATTCATTTTTATTTTGTAAATAATTCATGTTGATATACGATGAGAAAGTACAAAGTTTCTAAAGCGTACTGGGTACTACTTGTGCTGTGTTCTTGCCATGGAAAGCTGCAGGTGAAAGCTGCTGCTGATTAGAAGTCTCTCGCACGAAATGACTTGGAGTCAGAAATGTTAATTTAGAGCAAATTATTATGTTTAAAATTTAATATTTGGGGTGGCTACAATCTTCTTTGATAGAGAGCTTAAATAAGGCATCATAAAAAATGATCAAACACAGGCGCCAGCAAATTGTCATGAGTCAAGATAAGGAAAGACAGCAAAGCAGTCATGGGACAGGCCTAGAGGAAGGACGGGCTAGACATTACTGGTTGATGGAGAAGACATCAAAGGCCGCACTCTCATTGATCCCCTCGGGTCCCTTGGTAGCCTGTCCACTTGCAGACAGATTTCTGCTTGGACAGCTTAACTGGTCCAAGATGTTAATCTCAGTGTGTGGTTCTAAGACAGCTCCCAACATCTTCTACCTTTAGTTTTTGATAAAAAGACTAGTAATATAAGTTTTAGGACTTTAATCTTGTTAAACATCAGTTGTTTTATCCAATTTTTAGGCCACACAAATAATTAAAAGTAACCAAAACAAGAAGCCCTCATATATGAGTAGAAAAATATTTAAAAGGTTAAGACTAGAGATACTATCACCTAGACTTTAGCATGTGTAAAGGTTGGAGAACTTGAGACTGTAATTTTAGTACATCTAATGAAGCATTATGAAAAGGACTAATCCCCCCAAATTATTTCTAATATAAGAACATACTGTATTATTATCCAATAGGGCATTTTTGTTATAATATTTATATATGTTTGCAAATATAAAATTTTGCAAAGAGTTGTGACCTTTTTAAGTCCTATAATTTTTTTCCAGTCCAAATTTCAGAGTCTTTTAACTGTCTAATTACTCCAAGGATTTCTTGTTTGATGTGAATCTGAGTCAGCCAATTTTCCATATAATTCTTTTGAAAGTTCTGTAAATATTTGACACTTTGGACTGAATGATGTAGGCCATGGAAACAACAGAAGCAGAGGAATCTGGCTAGAGTCATCATCCCAGCAGTCACTAGATAAAGCTCTTTGTTCTTTTAAGTGTTATAATAGTTCCTGCATGAAGGCTACTGAGGGCATATTTTGCCGGGGTTCTTCAAATGTAACTGGTATCCATGATATAGCTGTCACAGATCTTTAAAAAATCATAACATCAATAACATTACCCCAAATGATATAATTAATGCATTGCTATGTAATATATATGATTTTCATTTAATTTAGTAATAAACACTGTGGAGTCACAACTATCTTTATACTCTAAACCTTCACCTGCAGCTTGATTAAAATAATTTAAAAGTTCCCCATAGACCCCAATCAATAACATCTTTCCCTGCTATAGTCAACTTTCGAGGATAGGCTGTTACCCACTATAAAACATATAAATGAACCCATCTAGATTTTCCTATAAAGTTTTACCCCTATTAAGAATTATGTCCTGTGCTAAGAAGCATTTCTGGTAAATATGCACTATTTTTTAAGTAAATGGTAGGTGGCACATCAAACTTGATGATTAAAAATATGTTTCCTAGAGTTCTAGCTTATCTAAATTGATCCACTTCTGATAGGCCCTCTGGACCGTAGCCTTGATCTGTCCCCAAGTGATCGGGTGAGAGGAAGTTGTCCTGAGCACCACTGCTCAAGTATCTGCTGCTCCCGGAGGTGTGGGGGGAGGATAACATCAGCCTTTTGATTCTTTTGGTCATCTCCTGAATTTCCCGTCTGATATGGTTTCCACCTGGAATCCAAACACAAACATCAATATTTTATGAACAATCATATTCTCTGCCAATAATCATTAATGGAGAAGGATCTTTCCATTCCCTGTGCAAGGGATCCTTTGAGAAGACCTGAGGAGTAAATTGAGTCAGTGAATAAGTTTCCATTGCATCTCTCTGAGACACTGGAAGAGAATCTTCACCAATTTGACAAAAGGGAAAAAAAATTAAACACAGTAAGAGAATCCTTAGTGGAAGCTGTACTCAATATTCCTCCTTTGTTTTAGAAGAGATTTTTGAATTGGAGATAATAATATAGTTTGTTTTGCCCTCCACAACTTAGTTAGAAAGTGATTCGAAATAAAGAATAAAAAGTAGGGTTGGAGTGTAGCTCAGAGGTAGAATACTCCTGGGTTAAAACCCAACCACAAAAAGTAATTAATATTAATAATAATAATATAGTTTGTTTTTAGGTAATTGATGATAAACCACGTTCTAGTTTAATGTAAAAAATTACAAAGATATATGAGAGAAATACAAAATAAAATGATTAGGGACAAAACAAATGTAGTTTATAATATTTGATATTTGATGATACAAGCAAATCTTTAATTTGAATTTTATATATAACTGTTACTACCCAATTTTAAATTAGAGTGACATGATTTGAAATGCCAAATGTTTGAGTACCTCTAGTTGTTTTTTTAAATGGTCACAATATAATTAATTAAATATAAATGTAAATCTTAAAAAAGCATATTACTCTTAATTTTTTGTTTAGAGGATATCAGCTTGGTAAACTGTCTTTTTAAGCTTGCATGTTAGAAGATACTTGTGAAATATAAATATATTTAACTTACAAAAAAGTAATAATAAAACATCACAGTTGTATTTATATTAATAACTCCTATTATTGGAATGAAATCTAGAATTTACTGCTTAGTAAGACATATAATTATAGTCTTATGTAGCTTAACAACATTGACAAAAAATTAAAGAATAGCTCTAGATCTTATATAAGTTTAGAGAACAGTGTTGATGATTAGAAACAGAATTATTATCTGATGGCATTTAGTCAAAGCAAAACAGATGTAAACCAGGTCTTAAATGATTGATTTTTTGAATAGTACTATACATTAGATATAATGTATACTGAATTAAAAGATCATTTATTGGTTACACAGAATGTATTTAAAATTTATATAGTTCATGTTATAAGTTTTTCTAAGTCAAGCCCTTAGATGCATACAAGTCTATAGTCACAGATATATAGGATGTCAAATTTATAGTAATATCTCAAGTAATAGTTGTTAATTCATTTTTGTCAGGTGTTGAGTCAGCTAGAACAGACTGGAATTTTACCTGCAGATCTCTGCTTACTTTGATCCTCTTCCCTATGAAAAAGGGGCAGAGAAACAACACAGAGGCACTACCTGAAACATGAAAATTACAATGAATAAATCTCTTGTATTTCTTTGTGCTTGCTGTTTGAATGTTTGCCAAACAGATAGGCAAGGATAACTTTAGGACCTCTCACCCTGTAACAAAATCTCTCAACCTGTAAGATTTTTAACAGGCTATAAAACATAAAACTTTAGACTCTGCTAAGGTCTGACCAGGAGATTTTCCTGATATAGATGTAAGATTTTTGTTTAAGATAGTTCTTAGTAAATTGTTACCTTGAATAAGAAGAACCCTTTTTATTTTAAGAAAATACAAGAAATTGCCTTAATAAAATGTGAAAGAGATCTTTGCTTTTAGGCTAATATTATGTAAAATTTTTTATCAAGAACAGATCAATATCTTAAGAAAACATGATTGTTTTAAATATAGAATTGAAACATTAAATGTGACCTTTAGAAAACCCTTTAAATAATTTCTTTTAAATTTAACCAATCTTACTACACGTACTAAAAATTTTAAGTCTTATCTTTTACAAATCATCTGTGACTTCCTCAAATCTTAATAACCTTCTGATTTTTTTGGTCTCAACTTTTTCTTTCCTTATGGGATAACTCAGTCACTTAGAACAAAAATACTTCCATGCAAAATGCTTTTCTGGGCTGGGTATAGTGGTGCACGCTTACAATTACAGCATTCGGGAGGCTGAGACAGGAGGATTGTGGTTCAAGAACAGCTTCAGCTACTTAATGAGGTCTTTTGCAACTCAGTGAGACACTGTTTCAAATAAAGAATAAAAATAGGGCTGGAGGTGTTCCCCAGTACTGAAAAAAAAAAAGAAAAGAAAAAAGAAAAGCAATACTTTTCTATCTAAAAGCATTTTTCTTTCCTTTTTACTAACTACCTTTTTATACCAATAAATATCTTCTCTTGTTTATTGGGTTTTCTTATATATAAAAGATCCTTATAGGCCGGGCGTGGTGGCGCAAACGTGTAATCCCCGCACTTGGGAGACGAAAACAGTAGGATTGTGCAGGTTCGAAGCCAGCCGCACTGGTTTAAGAGACCCTGTTTCCAAATAAAACGTATAAAATGGGTCTGGGAGTGTAGCCCAGAGGTAGAAGGGTTTTCAGGAACCCCAGTACCCCCCCCAAAAAAAATTCTTATAAAAATCTTTTAATTTAAATAAATTATCTTTTCTAGGTAAAATAAAATATTTTATGTTTTAATAGTTGTTAATCAAAACATAGTCTAAAATTTCTTTTAGCCTTTTATATAGCATTGTATATCAATTAGAATTTAACCCTGACAGACCACTAAGATTGGTTATCTTTGGAGATTCATTATTTTTGTTAGTCTTTTACCTATTTCTAAATTGTATTGTTTGCTTTTATTGTTGCTAATTTTTAGGATTTCTATTTGGAGTATTAATATACCTTCAGATATAGCATTTGGAAATATTTTATCCCATTCTATCAGTAACTTTTAACTCTGTTTACATTGTCTTTGGATATAAAATATTTTTTTTATTTTTTAGGGAGTTTGTTTACCCTTCTGTTGCCTGTGCCATTGAAATCATATCCAAGAAATCACTGCCAATTTCAATGTTGTGAGGTTTTATGACCCAGATTTTCTTCTAAAAGTTTATAGTCTTAAGATTTATATTTAGGTCTTTTATCTATTTTGAGTTAATATTTGTATATGGGATTAGGTAAGGGTCCAATTTTATTCTTTTTCATGTAATTATTATTTTTCAACAATATTCAGTTAAAAGAGTATTATTTCCTCCACCAAATGTTCTTGGAAACCTTGTCAAAAATAAATTGACAATATATGGAAGAATTTATCTCTAGGCTTTTATTTAACTCCAGTGGTTTATATATCTGCCTTTATAACAGTACTACACTGTTTCAATTATTGTAGCTTTATAATGTTTGAAATCAGAAAATATATATCTTCTAGCTTTGTTCTTTTTCGAGATTGTTTTGGGTATCTAGAGTCCATATTCCACATTAGGATGGATTTTTTCTGAAAAATAAATAAATAAATGTATGATAGTTTCACCTAAAAAAAAAAAAGAAAAAATATTCTCTGGTAAGAATGAAAGCAAAAAGAAATATTGAAATGTTATCTTTAAGTCATCAAAATCTTGGTATCAGACAAATGAAACTGTTATGTGAGATTATCATTGTTAATTTTGGATAAATTGCTTTAATACTAGATGTCAACCACTAAGCCAAGCAGGGGAAGGAGGAATGGGGAGGGAACGGGATGGGGATTGGGTAGGGGCTAACTGGGCGATGTGTGCATGTATATCTACAAAAGTATTTTTTTATCCCATTATGATGTATGAATACAGTGCACTAATAAAAAAATAAATTAAAATTAAACCTTTTTAGTTTAAAGAAAGAATTTAACTCTTAATAATTTATGCTTAATACTTTGTTTGGTTAATATTTAAAAGAATGTAATCCTAAATACATTTGATAGATATATTGTCTTTTGCTGGTGTTAAAAAAAAAGGCCAAGAATATATTTAGCAATTGATTTTTAGCATTTTAACCTTCTTGTACAAAATTTAGATTTGTAAAAGACGTGTATAAAAGCTTTATTATTTGTATTTATTTAATTTACTCATTTTAGTCATTTTTTAGATTATTTGTAAAAACCAGATAATGTTAAACAAAAATAATTAGCATTTTAAGCCATTATTCCTGTAAAGAAAAAAAAACCTAAATAAAAATGGTATTCTTCAGACATCTAGCAGAAATGTACGGATACAATCCTGATTGGCAAGCATTCTGAAAAATAATTATGTTGATAAATTTTAATATTATTTCTTATTGTTATCAACTATTTTAATTAACTTATTTTTCAAGAATTTAAATTGCATGAACTAATGTATATTTGGTGGATCCAGTTTTGTTTTTGTTGTTATTTTTTTTAACTTAGGACTCATTTATTTGAAAACCAATTTTGGTATCATAGAAAATACAGTAATTCATTAAAAACATACAGAAAGATAGAAAGAAATAGACTATCTCATAGCTTTATTTTGCCAGGCATCATATCTTTATTGAGTGTGTTCATAACCTATTGCAGATCTCTGTGCCAGTGAGAAACAGACTACAAGGTCAACATGAATATGGATATATTTGAGGGATATTTGATATCCTCAAACATGGATATTTGAGGCCAGGTCCACCATCAAAGGTGACACTAAATCAAATGATTTAGGTGGTCATTAGTCACCTTGATGAAGACATTACCAATGCTTATTTTTTATGGAGGAACAACCAAATTTTCAGATCTGCTATTATTTTTTAGAACAAACCTTTATTTTTTTAATTTACATTTAGGTCAAATTGAATGACAACACTAGTTTTATTTTTTCATTTTTAAATATTTTCATTTACCTAATCTGCAACCCAGGGATAAGATTTTATAGATAGCATGATTTAAAGTCTGAGATACTTA
Source organism: Muscardinus avellanarius (assembly GCF_963383645.1). Taxonomy (NCBI): domain Eukaryota; kingdom Metazoa; phylum Chordata; class Mammalia; order Rodentia; family Gliridae; genus Muscardinus; species Muscardinus avellanarius. The sequence continues at coordinate 42,482,104 of NC_137803.1, read as the reverse complement.
TTTCTCATTACATTTAAAAAGCCAAACATTACTTTGAGCAAGGGTAATAATTATGCCCCTGCTTACAGGCAAATCTAATCCTGAGATTCCAGGAGTTGTTGGACTGAACGATGTGATTATCTGTCACTCATTGGAAATACTCTCTGTAGTCTGGTTGTGGCCTGGGAGTGGCCTGTTATCTCCCTGATTATCAAATTTAAAGAGGCATCAATTGGTCCAAAATTTTCCTTTCTACAATAAGGAGGTTTAGGAGCAGAGGTTTATGTTTAGACCTTTTAGTTAAAATTAGTACATTGTTCTTGAATATGTCCATATCTTTTATATTTAAAACAATTAAATTTTGGGCCGGGTGTGGTGGTACACGCTTGTAATCCCAGCATTCGGGAGGCTGAGACCGGAAGATCACGGTTCGCGGACAGCCTCAGGTACTTAGGCCCTCTGCAACTCAGTGAGACCTGGTTTCAAAATAAAGAATAAAAAATAGGGCAGGGGGTGTAGCTCGGAGGTCGAATGCCCCTGGATTCGATCCCCAGACCCATTAAAAACAAAACAAAACAAAACAAAACAAAACACTAAATTTTGGAACCAGTAGGTGTTTAAGGACTTTGCCAAGGGCTGCAGTGAAAACTGTCTCAGCCACCTCAATATAATCAGACAAAAATTTACCTCTAACAGAAGAAAGGGCATTTTTAACATCCTGATTAGCATTATCAAAGGCCAGTTGTTTAATTAAAATGTCTGCATGACTGTGGCTTGAGTATGGGTAACTTGCTGCTTTAGTTAACTGATCTAAAAAAAAAAAATCCATAAAAGATTTTAAGCAAGCTTTAATGAGAGCCTAGGCAGAGAAAAGAGCAATGGGCACCTTTATCCCTTGTAGAAGCAAAGCAGAGTAATATTGCATAAGAAACAAATTATTCCCCATTTGTTACTCAACCATGAAATTTACCGTTCAGGCTGGTCACGACCGCGGCAGCTGAAAGGATGTGAGCAACTTACCTAACCTCTTAGGTCTCCTGTTCCACCCCCGGAGCCACTTGAAGCAGGTACCACTCATTCCGTGTTCTTGACGTACAAGTCTGCAGCTGAAGACTGCCACTGACTAGAAGTCTCTCACATGAATTGAGTTGGAGTCAGAAATAATAATTTGGAGAAAAATTTATATTGTTTTGTTTTTGTTTTTGTTTTGTTTTGTTTTGTTTTGCTTTTGGTGGTACTAGAGTTCCTGGAAGCTCTTCTACCTTCGGGCTACACTCCCAGACCTATTTTATATTTTTTTATTTGGAAACAGGGTCTCTTAAGCCAGGATCTCTTAAGCTGGCTCCGAACCAGTGTGATCCTCCTGTCTCCGCCTCCCAAGCGCAGGGATTACAAGCGTAAGCCACCACGCCCAGCGAAAAATTTTATATTTAAAAATTAATGTCTAGGGTGACTGGAGAGGAGGTAGTGTGAATCTCCCCAGCTCCTGCGGCAAACACTCTTCGTTTAAATAGTCATAAATATGATTAAAGACAGGAACAAGCAAATTAAATACAATAAGAAAAGAGAGCAAAGCCATCTATGAGACAAGCCTAGAGGAAAGAGGAGTTAAATGTTACTGGTAGATGGAGAGGACATCAAAGGCAACACTCTTATTACTGATTCCATCAGGTCCCTTGGAAGTCGGCCGACTTGTGGACAAATTCCACCCAGCCATTACTGTTTACTCAGCCAAGTCAGTCCAAGATGTTAATCTGCAGTTATAAAGTGGCTCCCAACACAAAATTATGCTGCTGACATTTTTTGTAATTACATATTATTTAAAATATCTAAAAATAGAATATTTTGCCAGGCGTGGTGGCGCACGCTTGTAATCCCCGCGCTCGGGAGGCAGAGACAGGAGGATCGCGCAGGTTCAAAGCCAGCCGCGCGCGCGCTGGCTTAGGAGACCCTGTTTCCAAATAAAAATGTAAAAATAGGTCTGGGAGTGTAGCCCGGAGGTAGAAGGGCTTCCAGGAACCCCAGTACCACAAAAAAAATATAAATAAATAAAAAATAAAAAAATAAAAAAAAAACATTTTGCTTTTTAATAAATGGTGTAGAATTTGGAGACAATCTCAACCTTATTCCTGTGCTAAAGTTTACCATTACAATAAATTCCTAAAGTAAATGTCAAGTAGTGCTACATACTAAACATTCCTACAGATATCCGTGATGGCTCTCTTTGTGAATAAATGGTGGTCATTTACCCAGAAAAGTGGCCCTCAGATTTTATCCTCAGATTATATCTGCACCATCTGCTTGACATAAAGCTGCGAGTCTCTCCTCAATCCACATGTTTTGCACAATACTTACAACCCAACACTTCATCATCAAAAAGCACAACGTCAAACCCTTTCTGGCCAATTTTAATAAAAGTTTGCCAGTAAGTACAAGGTAGACAATGTGAGCTATTTTAATGATGGAAAACACTATACTTTTTGAACATGCTTTCTGAATCAGATGAAAGCAACACCAAATTACCTGTTCAAACATTATTACCTTACCACTTTACACAGCCATTTTTACTTGTGTTCCATTACTCTGTCAAATTCATCAAATGGCACTATATTAAAAATAAACATGAAATGTAACACTATGTTAAAAAAAGTTGTCAGTGATTTTGTCCATCATATCATTTACTGGTTCCATGTAACATTATTTCTAAAAAGCTAGTGTGGGGGTGCGGAGCAGAGAGGTAGAAAGGTTGGAGGACACTGTGTGTTAGGAGGCAAACAACAAAGTTTAGTCTCAGAAATCCTATCAATCATGTGTAAGTAAGAGATTTATACAGTTATTATATCTTGCCTGCCATCAAGCTTGCCTTTAGCAATGATATTTTCTTTTTGGTCCTTATTTTATTACATTTTCTTGCTGTCACAAGATACTTAAGTTTGTCAAGAGAAGTGAGGTATAAAAAGGTCAAAATAAATCAAAAGTGATATATAAAAGAAGTGTTCAATCAGGATATAGTTTGCCAAATTCATGTCACTTAACAAGCTATCGGTATGAATTTCTGTACACTTTGGAGGAAATTAAATTGTTATTCTCTAAAACCCTCATGATGTTATCTGATCCATAACACTGTTTGTTATGGTTTAGGTTTAGAAGGTCCCTCAGAAAACTCGTGTGTTGAAAGCGTGGTCTCCAACACAGAAGGATTAAGAGGCTGGGCATGGCTGGCAGAGGCGGGTCACTGGGGGTGTGATATTGGGCATTCTGTTTTCCTAGGTCTCTCCTTTTGCACTCTCTGCGTCCAGCCCTTGTGGCTAACAGAAGCTTCTCTTTACCACATTCCCTGCCACTGTGGTTTCTGTCTTAGAGATGGCTGACCATGGAATTAACATCGAATAATGTAAGCCACATAAACCTTTCCTCCTCTAAGTTGTACTTGTCAGGTATTTTTGTCACATCAACAGAAAAGCTGACTAAAATATGGTCCTGTCACAGAAAATGAAGTATCCCGTGTTTTCTCTCATCTGAGGAAGCTATGGAGTAATCTGGATACAAGAGGGACTGTGAAATAATGAAGGAGAAACCCCAGTGGAGACATGGAGGGTTTAGGGGAATGTGATGGTAGAGGGGAGGGAGAACTATTGAAGAAAACAATTCCACTTATTTTACGTACATATGTGAAATTACCAATGCCAATCTTAGCATCTTGTATGAGGAATGGGAGGGAATGGGAGGGGAGCCAGGGGGAAGCTTAACCAAGACCTGTATGAATATATGTCCATATCACTCTGAACTACATTATGGTGTGAGACGACAATGCATCAATACAAGTACATTAGATAAAACATTTTCAACACATTTAGATAATGTTAAGATACAGCACTGCCTAAAACTGAATCTGCTGTCCTAGAATTGATAATGGTTTTGGAAAGTACTAGATTCACAAAAATAAAAGTAAATAAAAGATAAAATTCTTAAATCTCCAACTCCTCGTGGAAACAGATCTAAATACTATAGTGAAAAATGTTTTGCTGACTTTGGCTTATTTTGATCACCAGTTTCCTATCTCAACCAATAATAATTTTTTAATAGCAAAACACTATTTTATAAATAAATAAACAAATACTAGAGATTAAACCTAAAGGTATCCTACTTCTAGCTACATCCTCAGGCTTATTTTATTTTTATTTTAAAATTATGTCTCACTAAATTCCTGAGAGCCCTGCTAAGTTGCTGAGGCTGGCCTCAAACCTGAGATCATTCTATCTCAGTCTACAAAGTCACATTTTATTGTCTTTACGTTCTTTGATTTTTTTCCCAAGGAGTAAGAATTTAGAATTTTAGCATGAAATTTTCTTTCACCAGTCAAAACTAATCAATTAAAATGATAAATAATACATAGATGATAAACAGATGAATAGAAATCATGTTCAGATATTCTGAATTGCCTGTCACTGAAAAAAACTAGTTAAATAATATAAATTTTGTTTGCTGATGCCTATTACTATAATCAATAAGGATAATAATTTGCTAATTTCTAATTTTATTAATTGCTTTCTAACTTTGCCCCCAAAATTCTGAATAATATTTTAATAGTTTTGCCATTATTAATTTATTAAAAACTATCATATGTCAGATTATGCCCTTTCCTGTCATCAACTCTATCTTTTGAGAAGTAAATATTATTTCTTTTTTTTTTTTTGTAGCAATTGAGATTGGATCAGGTTAAGTAACTTGCCTAGAGCCACACAGTTGGTAATGAGTAGGGTAATATTCAGACCCAACTGTGACTCAAATCAATGCACTTCACAATACATTAGTCACCGGTCTTATAGGGATGTATAAAAGATCATTCTCAAATAGCTAATTAATTACTGTTTATTCCACATGATTTTTCCAAAGCATGAGCCAAACAAGATGATTCTGATAATCCTGTGGGAGGTGGAGGATGAGAGTCATTAGTTGTGCTTCTGTCCAGAAGTACTTGAAATGTTAAAGTGAAGACATTGAATAAAATCTAGTACATTACTGCTTACAAAATGTGAGCAAAGTTAAAGGAAATCTTCAGGTATGATGCACTTCATAACACTACCAATTAAAGAAAACTATCACCACCCCAGTGGCTAAAAAGGCACAGTGGGAGACCAGCACATAAAGAGCTAAGAAGTTGCCTCCCAATCCTGAAACTTCAGCAGTTCTTATATCCATCAGAAAAGCAATATCACACGGGAATATTCTACCTATCATCTATGATTTCCATAACCTTCATTGACTCCTATATTTTGATGGAATTTGTGGTTCCCAAATTTTAGCATAATTTCATAGGCAGAACCTATAATACCTAGATGTTTTTCACAGATTCCTTTACATAATATTTGTGGTAATGACCATACATAGTTAATCTTCTGGGCAAAGATTAGAGAAAATGTGACAGTGTATACCAGTGGCCAGGCAGTTAAGGTGTTTTATGTCTGAGGACTAGGTGAGAGCTGGAGCTAGGGAAGAGATATCTTACAGAGACTTGGTTTAGGTTTTAATACACTAAATCTAGTCTTTCTGCCTATGTATGTCAAAAAATACCCCATAGGCTGTCTATTTTATTCCTAGAAACCCTGTGATGAAATGATCATCACAGTTTCCTCTGAGCTTTTCATCTGGTTGTCATTCTATTCTACTCTTGTTGCTCTTTATAACCATTGTCCTCTGACAGTAAAAGTGCCAGGCTTCTATAAGAGAAGGAATGACTCTATCAATAATGAGTGTTCACAGAGATTTGGGAAGCAAATCCCATAGATTTGTCTATCCAAACTCCCCTATCTTAATGTTAGGTGAGTTTCTCTTTTTTCCAGTAATGCCTTAGATTTAGTAATCTGCAAATGTTAAGCATTTAATTGGTGCTGAATCCCTGCCTTCATTAGAGTCAAATCATAATTTTCATCCTTAGCCATATTTTCCTTGAGACTTCAGGAGGTGAGGAATTCCTTGAAAGCTAACACAGAATCTTTCTCATGTTCACTCATGTTCTGAATAAGCATTCATGACCCTCAGGTTGTCATTTCCTCTTTGTATACTCTGCAGGTTCATCTAAAAATTCAGCTGGCCACGTGGGCTATATATGAATTATTGTTGACATAGAGAGAAGTTAACTAACCTGGTTGTCTCCCCCAAAAACTCCCTTTTCACATGATCTTTATTTCATGCCACCACAGGTAATAATGTAACAATAATGCCATCATATGACTCAGTTTAATAAGTTCCTTTTCTCTCCAGAGAATAGGTTGGCCATTTGTTCCTCAGCTCTATGAGGAAATCAGTCTCAAAATTCCCAATTTAAAGATCTGAATCCTGAGACCACATCTGCTACCCAATATTTTAACAATCAAAGGGCTATTAGCAAAAAGAAGGCATTATTTTACTGGTATCTCCAGTTAGAAGATGGATGGCAGCAGCAAGGACTCCAATGATATTGTCTAAAGAATTTTACCCTTCTAGGGCACAGAGCAGAGTGGTGAATAATGAAGAAATAGATATATAGAAATAAACAAAAAAGTATGTGGCAGAGTAGTAAATGTCTAATAATAGATGTCTAAAAGAATGTCCCCCAAAACCTGCATAACCAAATGTGGATCTAGCCTTAAAGTAGCAAAAATGTTGGGTATGGATACAAAAGCCAGGTAAACGAGTCTTTCTGTTTGCAACCCAGGAAGACATCAGCCTCAGAGAGAAGTACCTAAAAGCAGCATGGTATATGATTTTTGTCTTAGTGACCAAAATACTTGACAAGAACAACTTAGAATAATTTGTATTTGGTTGTTTATTTTGGCTCAAGATTTCAAACACTCAGTTTATGTTTAGCTAATCAGCTTATGGAAGCAAGGCAGGAAAAAGAGGGAGAGGGCGAGAAAAGAGAAGAGAAAACAGAAACCAGAAAAAAGAGAGAAGAAGAGGCCAGTGGCAGATTTAGTCCTCAAAACCATGCCCCGGTGGCTCTCTCACCCAGTCACGCCCAGCCTGTAAACCTTGCTGCACTGGAGGCCAAGTTTCGACACATGAGCTTATTAAGAAACATTCCAAATCCAAACCAAAATAGTGTAATAACAGCAGACTAGAAATTGTGACAGGATGCCGGGCGTGGTGGCGCACGCTTGTAATCCCCGCGCTTGGGAGGCAGAGACAGGAGGATCGCGCAGGTTCGAAGCCAGCCACGCGCGCTGGCTTATGAGACCCTGTTTCCAAATAAAAAAGTATAAAAAATAGGTCTGGGAGTGTAGCCCGGAGGTAGAAGGGCTTCCAGGAACCCCAGTACCACCAAAAAAAAAAAAAGAAAGAAATTGTGACAGGACAATATTATTTGAGAAAGTATCCCAGCATACTCATGTCTCTCTTGGCCATAGAAAAGGAAGAAAGTTCAGCTGAATATTTACTGTGCTTACTATCCTCCTTGAGAGAGTCACAGAACATCTGAGATGCCAGGCTCAATTGAAAATCTCCCAAAATAATCACATAATTCACAAAGAAAATAACAAGTGTTAAAATAAGACCTTAAACATTGTCTCAGATGACTGTGGCACTAGATGCCATCAACCAAGGAGTGTAGCGTGAGCTCTGTCTTCAGTCTGGTAGCAAAGGACAAGGGACATACCATGCCCGTAGATGATAAGATGCTTCATGAAGCACTGTGTGGAGAGGAGCCTGGGCTATACTCTAAACTGACTGAGTATAAATGATGTGAAAAAATATTGTGTAATTGAACTTGACTAGCTTCAATTACCAAACCATCAATCAGAATGGTTGTTCAATCAACAAGTAATCACATTTGCCACCTGAATATGTGGTTTAAAAATCCTTATCCACAAAGCTACACACACACACACACACACACACACACACACACACACACACACACCGGTATACCCATATATTATACTACACTAAAAATAATGTAAGTGAAAGTTTAGATGAGCATAAGCAGACATAATTTTCAATATTCATAGTTCTATTCTGATTGCCATCAGGCATTTCAATTTATAACTCCAACAACATATTTTACCCGAATAGCATACTGTGTTAATCAGTACTATTCATCTTACACTGCAAGTTTCTCCTCAGCACACATATTTCTATAATTCAATGTCATCAAAAGTTATGTTTCCACAGCAGCAAATACATTTGCAGCTATTTTCTTTTACTTGAATCTGAGAGTAATTCTAATTGATTGTACTTAATGTTTATAAAATTTGAAAAAGGAATCCATAGTTATTATCCTTAATGATGCCCCTATGGTGTGTCAGCCTGAGCAGCGACTACTGCCACTTGTCTTAGGGAGCCTTCAACATGCCCCAACATGTTGCCACAACATGCTATTGCTAAGTTAATTATAATTTAGAATATTAAGTTAATGTACATGTGTTGCCTTGCAGTCTTCAATATTTAACCATCACTTTTAAAAAAAAATATTTCATTGTAATAAAACGAATGTTTTCCCTGCTTTTCAAAATGTAAAAGTGAGACTTTCTAAATAATGGAAACCCATTTGTGCTTCAAATGAACACAGCATATGCCTTGGTTTCAGCCTCAAGACAAATTTTAAGACCACGTTCCCTGATCCTAAAAAGAAGATTTTATGATTGAAATGCCATTTCTTTAATGACACAGTACTTTCATGGCCTTTGTCATTTCTATTCATTTTAAGGCTCAAATATTATTCTTGATTCTTTTTATTTTTTCTTCCTTTTTTTAAAAATTGGTAAGTGAGCTGGGCGTGGTGGCGCACACTTGTAATCCCAGCATTCGAGAGGCTGAGACCAGAGGATCACGGTTCGCGGACAGCCTCAGCTACTTAGTGAGGCCCTCTGCAACTCAGTGAGACCCGGTTTCAAAATAAAGAATAAAAAATAGGGCAGGGGGTGTAGCTCGGAGGTCAAGTGCCCCTGGGTTCCATCCCCAGACCCGCAAAAAAAGAAAATAAATAAATAAATAAATAAATAAATAAATAAATAAATAAAATCGGTAAGTGATGGTAATATGGATTGAACCCAGGGGTATTTGACCTCCAAGATACACCCCAGTTCTTTTCTGTTTTGATATAGGATCTCACTGGGTTGCTGAGAACCTAGCTAAGTTGCTGAGGCTGGCTTCAAAATTGTCATCCTCTTGTCTCAACCTCCAAGTACTGGCTTTAGGCATGGTCCACCATGCCTGAATATTTTTATTCTGGTGTGTGTGTGTGTGTGTGTGTGTGTGTGTGTGTGTGTGTATGAGTACATGTATATGTGTTTTACTCGGGAATATTTCTAAATACACAAAGTTTACCTCCAAATGATACCTAGTTCCATTTTGATGTCTCTTAATACTAGACATTCTCTATATTAAACATCCCTCTGTTCACTTTAATAGTTGCTCAAATTGACATCACAGTAGACCACTGTACAGGAAGTGCTTCACTATTGAATGTGTAAGCCAAAATACTCTACACAAAATGTCTTCTGGTTGCAAGTATTGTGTGGACTCCCACACATTTCTGCTTTCCACTCACTACATTCATCTCTATTCTCACTCCTGCCTTGTAGAAGCCTTTCTAGCTCAAGGAATATGTAAATAGGTTTGTAAATTTCAGGATATTTCTAATTATACCAGCTAAGAGTCACAGCTTTTGTTTCCTGTAGAGTTTACACAGTTAGAAAATAAAAGTTCACTATTCCTCTTGACACAGGAAAAGTAAAGATGATTAAGGGATTAAAAAGAATAGGCTCTGACCATCACAGTCCTGAACAGAACCATGTAACTAATGAGGTTAAGTGTTTGCATTGCCTAGTACTGGTCCTTTAAATATTTCCCAATAATTTAAATAAATAAAAACAGAAATAGATAATGTAGTTAAACAACTATGTATTGTTGTACTCACTTAGACTTGGTTTCTCTGATTTAAAATTCTAGCACTCTTACTATGCCACAGAACATTAAATCACTCTGTTGAAATTATTAATGACAGCATTAAAAATCTGAAGGCAATTCTTTTTAATTCCAAGGATTTGGGCAATTATATTTAAGTTACTGGCATTGATTCATAGTTAAATTAACTCATAAAATTACTTTAACTTCTAGGTGTCAAATAATTTCTTTTATTGAATATTTAGTTAATTTTTAAATTATTTTTTCAAATGTGGTCTGCAGCACAAATATTTACAGAAAATGTAGTTAATATGAAAAGAATTGTTGAGTCATTCATTGAACAATGTCTGTTGAGCTTTTAGCTATTTACCAAATATTTTTAATTTCAATGAACAAAACAAAGTTCTTGACATAATGAAATTACATTCTACTGTGGGAGATGGATATTCACTAATAGATTGTATACACAGATGCATACATAGTATCAGGTGCTAAGAAGAAAGTTAAGAGAAGTTAGGGAACAGAGTACTTACAGTAGGTATTATTTTATGTGTGTTGTTTAGAAAGCGCCTCTTAGGAAAAGTGTGCCATTTGAAACCATAAATTAGGGAGCAAATCTTGAAGCTATCTGGGGAAGAGTGTTATTACTGAGGGAACCTCAAATACCAAGGCTCAAAGACAGAAGAATGTAAATACTTCTTCTATTTTCATATATATTTTTAAAAATCAATGAAGGATAAAACTTCTATCTGCCAAAATATGGGCCTATATTAATTTGGTATAAAAGAAAATTAAGAGTAAGAGGAGGTCATGCAAAATATTGACATCTTTGAAACCAGAAAACATAGTTAAGGTTACCACCAACTGGGTAACACAGCTAGGTAGTTAAGCATGACTGAGGGTAAAAGTAACAGACTGGGAATTTGTTAATTATACAATGTCAGAACAGAACTGGCAAGAGCTGAGAGAAAGAAGATGGAAATGAAACCCTAAGGGCATGGAACGACCATCACTGGGCTTAAGAGAAAGGTCTATCCAAACAGCAGAGAGCTACACAAGGCTGAGGCTGCATCTGTCTGGGTAGGGGATATTTATAGAAAGGCCTTATTTTTTCTTAGTTTCTTATTTTACTACTTTTAAAATTAAGTGAAGGCATCTTTCCTTCCTGTGGAAGTAGTTGTAACTCTTCTATTGTTGGTTTGGTTTCCTTTGCCTAAAGAGAATCACACAGAAACCTGGAGCAACTTGGCATCATGCTGATATCATTAACCTGCTTACAATCAAATAAAGCTAATTTTCATTGCTGAAGCAATATTGTTGAGAGAAGAAAAATTAGATCAGTGTGTCTTGAGATCAATGAGTGAGTAAAAGTATTAGAAAATTACACCAAATAAGTAGTTAAGTAGCCAGGATCAAATTCTACAGACCTTAGGGAAAACATGACCAAATTTTATGGAGCTCAGAGAAGATAGCCAAAGTCAAATCATGGAGAAGTTAAGACCTTGGATTTTACAGTAATTGTGATAAGAAGCATTTGGAAAATTAGGAGCAGGGGATCATTTTAGAAGGAATACTCCAGTAAATGCATGGATAATAGGATCTAGGGGTTAAGAAAAGACAGCTAAGAATGAATTAAGTAGTTATCCTGATAAGAAATTGTTGTGAATTAAACATCAGTGAGCCACAGTCAGGGTAATAAATGGACAGACAGTGAGTATATTTTCAATGATAGAGTAACAGAATTTTCTGATAGACTTTATGTGGGTTGTAAGAAATAGATAGAAAGCAAGTATGACTAGATTTTTGGTTTTGCCTTTTTTCTTTTTCCTTTATCTTATTAAATACAGGTATGTATGTTGAGATTGGGGACATGGAAATGAATAATTATAAAAGGGATTCAAAAAGCAACTAAATATCTCATGATCTCATTTTGAACTTATTAGGATTAAAGTACCTAAGAGAAATCCAAGAGGGGATGTGGAGTCCAAAATAAAGTAGAATGCTTAGGCTAGAATTTTATATCATTGCATCAGGAGAATATGGGTAACATTCGAAAATATGAAACTGGATAAAATCCCCTATGGAGTAAGAATAAATACAAGTGTTTAAGACTAATTCATGAGCACACCAATATTAATATTTTTGGAAATTCAAGAAATGTGACCAGGTCCAGAAAATCAGCCTGGGAATGAGTGAAAAGTGAAACAAAGGACTCTTAGGAAAGTATTGAGATCATAAAACTAAAGCAAAAAAAAGTTTTAAGAAGGTATACCTGTGGTCAACTATGTTGAATGCTTTTAATAAAATGTATGTATTGACAACCAATCAGTGAATTTCAGATTAGTAGCTCTTTGGGATCAAAATTGCATGATCTCAGTGAGGCAACATAATTCATTAAGAACAGCTTGGAAGAAGAAGAAATTAACAAGTATAGACAATCACCGTGACGCATGCAATGTAAGGTAGAATAAAAGTGTGGGCTGAGGTTGGAGGAAATGTGAGGTCATGGACGCTTTTAGTAAGATGAATACTGCAACACGTTCATGTGGTGATGAAAATGTTTCATCACTGAGGGGCTGTGGATGTGAGAGAGGCATTGGGGATGTGGATGAAAATCAGTAAAGTAAAAGTAAAGAATGAGGTAAGGGTAAAGGTGTATGGTATATTCAGAGATTGAGGAAATTCCTAGGTGCAAACCCACAGAAACTAAAAAAAGAAAGGTTTAGAAAAATATAGATGGTCTCATAAATAAGTAAATATTACCAGAAGAATTTAAAAAATATTAGAAACACAAAATATCATCAATTGCAGTTGTGAGCTTCTTGGACTCTAGAAGCCAACAGTGGCATCTGAACTCATGAGAGTCAGCAATAATAGCCACATCTACTTCTAGAAGTCTTTGCCTATAATCTGTCCTACTTGAAGCAGATGCTGGGGGAAAAGAAAGCCGCTCACTATTGGTTGCACCTATGACATACATTATGTGTTTAGGGAGAAAAATAGGATATAGATTAGTGTGGGCACTTGTCTAGAAATTGAGCCAAGTCACCCTCTGACTTAGTGTTAAAGTTAGAAATAGAATTGACCCCCAAAGAGCTAATTAATTTTTTTTGAAGTCAATGTAACTGAGTCATGAGCACTGTGATCCCAGCAGTGGATTTAGCCCAGCATAGGTGGTAGCCTGCACTGGTAGGGTGTGGCTGGAGAAAGCCAGTCTCTGGAGTGTGGCCTTGGGAATTGCATATGGTTCTTCTTCCACCTCACGTTCTCTCCGCTTTCAAAGTGTTATGCTCTCCTTCTCTACTTCCCACCACCATGCTCTGAGTTCTGCCATCCCCAGCCTCACATGGGCTGAACCTGAAACGGTGAGCAAATACATCTTCCTTCCTCTGTTATATGGTCATTTTTTTTAGTATAACAGGGAGAATGCTGGCTAGAACATCAGTGACTTTTTTTTTTTTAAGATATCTTCAGTATCACTGAGGAGAATGAAGCCCGAATTAACAATGGAAGACCTGGTGACATAGATGGAACTCTCCTTAACTGAAATAATAGAAATATGTACTTCATTCAAACAATTCTGCAAACCAAAATTAAAAATCACATAAGGAAATACAGGGGGAAAAAAAACAACAAAATCAACAATTTGGAAGTTAATTTACTGTGGGTGAAATAAAAGAATCAGAATAATTTGAGATGAACACTTCAATAGTTATACTTAAAATGTGAGATAATATTCAAGAAATATCTATGAAATGTCTATTCAGTACCAGACATAATTCTAGGTGCTACAAATAGAGCAGAAAGAAGAGACACAAAAATCATTAACTTCATAGAGCTTAAATTCCACTGAGATATATGAAGCAATTATATCCATGAAAAAATACAAAAAAACATCTGAAATAGAACATGGGGATGGATCATAAATAGTTAGCATGTGGTTAATCATTTAAAATATCAAAATAGTAATTGACATTTTTTTTTTGCAGGATTGGGGATGGAACCAAGGGGTATTCTACCTCCAAGCTATACTCTCAGCCCTGTATTATATTCTTTATTTTGATACAGGGTCTCACTAAGTTACAGAGGACCTAAGTAGCTGAGGCTGTCTACAAACCCCATCCTTCTGTCTCAGCCTCCCATAGAAAGCAAGCTGGGATTACAAGCATATGCCATCACACCTGGCTAGTCATTGACATTTGTAAAATGCAGAATAAATAAATAAATAAGCTTGACAGAAAATTGTTTGAAGAAAACCAAAACATTGTAAAACCAAGAACACATACAGAAATGTAATATCATTTAAACCCACAAAAATTAGTTAATAAATGTAGAATAAATATTGCTTCAACACTCATTTAAGAAGAATTCAAGATTATAAAGGCCAGTTTAACCTAGGGACCTAGTTTAATGGAACAATAACTACGTTCTATTAAGTTAACCGGGTAAAGGCCTCACTAAGTTGCTAAGACTGCCTGCCCTCAAACCTGCAGTCCTCCTGTCTCAGCCTTCCAAGCACTGGGATTATAGACATGGAACACCAAACCTGGTTGAGATTACAGTCTTAAATTCTGAAAATAACTCACTCCAGTATATTCAGTTTGCTTTACTTTACAAAAGAGAAAAGGAGATTCAGAAGTGTTAAAGCACTTACCCTAAGAATATGCGACAACTTTGGGAATCAAATTCAGTCCATCTGGTTGCTGAGCCAGAGCTTCCTGTGCCACATTGCAAGCCCATGCTGTTTTCAATCCACTGGTCATCTGCATGAGAGCTGAACAAAGACATCCTTGTTTGGCCTCAGCTGTGGGTGGATGCATTAGTTGACTCAAATTTCTCACCATCCCACGTGTGTCCACAAATGAATATGAAAGCTGTGAGAATGAATTTTATGATTTCAAATAAAGTCTAGCAAGTAGGTAAATTTTTTAATTTGACATAAGGGAATAATGAGGACCAACTATACACTTATCTGCATTCAATGATACAAGTATATTTTACAATGACTTGCAAAATAAGTATTATGCTATGTATGCTTTTATTTAAAAACATAAACTTAAATTTCAAGTAGAAAAATACCACAGAGGGACATTGTTCATGAAATAGGCAGCTCATTTTAAATTCTGTATCTCTCTTGGGAGTAAATTAGAGATATCAAATTGTGCAGAAAGGAGTTAACATAATAGGCCTGACATTGTGATCCTTAGACATCTGTAAGGTGAGCTTTTGCTGAAGCCTGGGAATAACATTTCAGGAGGGTTCCCACCATTTCCTAAGTGATGAAGGTGACTCACTGGACTTAAAATATTTGTGCAAACAATGTGGTTTATGCTAACACCTGCTTTCTTTCTAAGAGTCTGCAATTTTGACTCATGCTAAGCAGAGAACTAGCATGGCTTCTGGTAAGACTCCCTGGTAGACTCCATTTTGACTAGGCTGTTACAACTCATTGCTGGGGGAAGTAAGAGTTACACTGGGAGAACACACTGCCTGGTTCCTTTAAACTGCACCCCTTGTGTTTCTTCCCTATGCTGATTCCTTTGCATCACTTTGCTGTAATAACCAATAAATCATAGTTTGACTAACCATAGTATGACTGAGTCATCCTTAGTGTGTAGCTAGAACTACAGGAGTTTGGATATTTAATTCAATTTTAACAAAGAGGAAGACCCTGCCATATGTAACAACATGAATGAACCTGGAGGAAGTGATGCTTAACAAGAAAGAAAGAAAGAAAGAAAGAAAGAAAGAAAGAAAGAAAGAAAGAAAGAAAGAAAGAAAGAAAGAAGAGAGAGAGAGAGAGAGAGAAAGAAAGAAAGAAAGAAAGAAAGAAAGAAAGAAAGAAAGAAAGAAAAAGAGAGAGAGGGGGAGAGAGAGAGAGTAAATTTAGATGTGGAAATGATAAAATCTGAATTCATAGAAGCAGTGTTGATCAGTGGTTGCTAGAGACACAGATGTTGGACAAGGATATGAAGTTGCAATTTATTTGGATAAATAAGTCTAGAGATCCAATATAAAATATGATGCCCATGTGACATCCCGTTTCAGTCAGCATTCTCAGTACTGTAATCTAAAACACTTGACAGCCATAATTTAGAGAAAGAAAGATTTATTTCCCTGTCTCAGAGCCCTGGCCCTGACTCAGAGCCCTGGCCCTGACTCAGAGTCGGTTCTGATGCCAGCTTTTCTGTACCCAGCATGTGTCTAACCTCTTGGCAGGCTCCGATCCCAGCCTCAGAGGCCCCAGCACCGGCCTTGCCTCTTGGCAGGCTCCGATTCCGGCCTCAGAGGCCCCAGCCCCGGCCTTGCCTCACTGCAGGCTCTGATCCCGGTCGCGATGGCCCTGGCACTGGCCTAACCCCTCGGCAGGCTCCAATCCCAGCCTCAGAGGCCCCCACACCAGCCTTGCCTCATGGCGGGCTCTGATCCCGGCCTCACTGGCCCCGGCACCGGCCTCACCCTTCAGCAGGCTCCGATCCCAGCCTCAGAGGCCCCAGCTAGAGCCATATTTTAAAATGTTTCATGGCTCCCACTGTGCTCAGCTTATGTAGATGTCATTCAATCTTTATTATATAATTCTGATAGATTAATGTTCTCAGAGCAGAGTTTGAACCACATCATTTCTCTGCTACCAAACCAATCTTAACTCAGGGAATATTACTTTAATTAAAGAGGAATGCTGAAAAATAAATAGTGTCATGTTCTTAATTTATAGTCCCAAATAAAGTAAGGGTGGTAGTGTTGTGAGAACTCTGTGTCATCACAGATTTGAAAGTAAAGGAAAGCACTGTGTACTATGAATACACTAATAATAAATACTGGACAAAAGCAGATACCAAACAACACAGCAATAGTACAAATAAAGGCGTAGTCTGTATAATATGAAAATAGCAAATTCTAACCTCAGCAGACTTGGGCTTCTATTTTCCAATTTTCAAAAGTATTAAAGATATTTTCCAATTGTGTGCTTATGTGTATATACACACATGCACATGTGTTTAGGAGAAGAGAAAAAAAAGAATTTGCTTTATTTTTATTTTTATGTATTTTTTATTTAATTTATTTTTATTGGTGCATTGTAATCATACATCACATTGGATACAAGACTTGAGAGGATATACAAGCACACATCATCTAATAAGCCCTCATCCACTCTCCATCCCATTCCCTCCCCCTTCCTGATCCCATGCTTGTTTGGTGATTAACTTTGATACCTTTGTTTATGTACCTCCTGCGTTTTAAAGAGGCTCCATCCTCCCCTATTCCATACCCTCTGATTGGTCACCTTAATTGCGTCACTGTAGGGCTCTTTCTATAGCTCGACCTCTTCCTGTTGCCCCTTTCCTCCTAGTTAATGCTGATTAGGGGAAGTATCTGGTTTTTATTTTCTGCAATATTTCTCTGTGCATGCCGCGTTGCAAGTACCGATCCCACTCTTGACGGCCCTAGTAGTGGCCTGGCTACCTGTTGGACTGATGCAGACCTCGCTGGCTCAAGCAGCGGCCTTGCCTCATGGGAGGCACCAATTCTGGCCTCGATGGCCCCCACCCTGACCTAACCCCTTGGCTGGCTCCGATCCTGGCCTCGGTAGCCACAGCACTGACCTAGTCTCAAGGCAGGCTCTGTCCCAGCCTCACTGACACTGGCACCAGCCTAACCCCTCGATTGACTCCTCTCCTGGCCTCAGAGGCCCAATACTGGCCTTGCCTCATGGCAGGTTCTGATCCCAGGCTCTCTGGCCCCGGCACCAGCCTAACCCCTCGACAGGTTCCGGTCCCAGCCTCAGCACCGGCCTAATCCTTCAGCAGGCTCCAATCCCGGCCTTGGAGGCCTCAGCAGCAGCCCTATTCTGGTCATAGCAAAATATTTTGCCCACTAGCAAAAATACTTTGATTTAGGAGGACAAAGCAGGTATCACCAAGCAAATTTATTTGGAATAAAAAGCTTGTCCTGTGCATAATAAAGACATTAATTCACCAAAACTATAATATATAACCTTAATATAATAGCTGTAAGGACATCCTGAATTAGTGTTCCATGTGAAATAAAAGATGAGGGAAAGGAAAATGAAACATAGAAAAAACTACATTTCCATTTACATGTGAAATTGTATAAAGAAATAGAAGTCACTTTGATACCAAATCTTATTAGAGTTGATATTAATTCAAGTTCTTCATTGATTCTGAGTAATCCAAGCCACTCAAAAATCATTTTCTATATCCCCCTTTAGCTTCCTTTCTAAGTTTTATTAAAAGCTACCTGGATAACCTGTATTCCTAAAGAGCCTTACCAATTCATTGAAATACCAAAAGTGAGATTTTTTTCAGCACAAACATTCTCAACTTTGTGCCAGTCTTCCTTGAGAAAATTCCCACCCTTGAACAGATTCTCCTCTTTTTCTCCTTTCCTATACATGAGTATGAGTTAGCCTTCATCAGGAGCAAGTCTTCCCTTGAATTTTACTTTCATAAATAATGTCATTCCTATTTTTAAAATGTAGTATACAAATGTTAACATAAATTATAAGACTAAACTGTAAAAACAAATATGGCTGTGCCAGATCCTTAGTCTCCTTTCCCTAAGAAATTCTCTAAAATGCTCTAAATTATTTAAAAAAATAACTTTGAAGAAATGATGGCATACTGTGTTTCTTTTGATCCAATAAGCTCAATTTTTTTCTACTTTTTCAGTGTGTGTGTGTGTGTGTGATTAGGGATTGAACCCAGGGGCATTTACCTCTGAGCTACATCCACAGCCCTTTTTATTTTATGTTTTGAAATAGGAGCTTGCTGGGTTGCTGAGTCTTGCCACACTGCTGAGGCTGCCCTCGAACCAGCAATTATCCTGTCTTAAACCCAAGTACTGAAGTTACAGGCATGTGCCACAGTACTTGCTCAGTCTCTGTTTCATTGTTTTCCTTCATAGCCTCCTTTTCTTGACACAAATATGTATGGTCTACAAGTCTTCTGCTATTAACTTCTATATATGCTGTCTCATATTATTAGCTATTATTTATTTCTTGCAATTTATAAACCTATCATTAAGAGGGTTTGGTATTTTTTAAAAGTAATAAATATTGCACTTGTAGGGCTTAATGCTCAAGAGACTTGAAGGCAACAGTTCAAATAACTCTACATACATATTCAAATTATTAATAACAATATCAGTGACATCTATGGGGAAGGAAAGGGAGTGGGGTGGGAGGAAGAGGGAGCACACCAAGTGTCATGTGCATGTACTTTCCTATCACTCTATACCTCATTATGAAGTATAATTACAATGAATCAATAAAAATGTATTTGTAAAAGAAAGCAGCAACAGATGCAGTTCATATGTGCTCTTGTGATGCTCCTAAAACCATCAAATTCACCCTATCCTAAACTGAACTTATCTTTAGGAAATCCTTTAACATTTAAAAGTCACAGGCTGATTACCACAAAATCAGCACCTTTCATAGCCAGAAAACACCATCACCAGAGAAACAAAAAAATCACCAGGCTCCAGAGAGAAAGCGGACTGAGGACAGAGCTCAGAGCCACAGAAGAGATACACCGGCCTCACGCCTGAGGACGCAGCAGCAGCGCCATACTGCTGGCGGCAGCGGCGAATTCACTGGACGGCCACAGCAAGCCGAGGTGAGCTGCACCTGTACAGCCAGGCGGAATTTCTCGCCACAGGTAAAATCTAAAGCTCCCAGTGGCTGAGCTCAGCACATGCTGCAGGGATTCAGAGTGGAAATCAAAACAAAGAAGAAATACGCCAGCCTCACGGCTGAGGGCGTAGCAGCGGCGCCATATTGTCATCGGCGGCAGTAGCAGCGAATTCACCGAGTCCAGTACAGCTACATCTGCATACTCAAGAACAGTGAGTCAAATTGTGGGCCACAGAGGAGAAATACCAGTACTGTACTCCCTGGGACTTGACCCAGTGTGGGAGGGGTGGTGGCAGAGATATCACACCATACGAGAACGTGCAACCTAGCACCCCCCACAGTCTAAAGCAGCCTCTATCGACTCTCTGGGTCGGAGACTCTGTGATAAAACCCAGTAAGGAGTAGTGGAGTCTGGATACTACAGACTCGAGATCCAGAACACCTTAAGTGAAGTCATAGTGACCCAAGGGAAGAACCCAGAGAAGACACAAACTTCCTAAATCATGGGAAAGAAGAATAATACTGGAGCAATGAATGCCCACAACCCCACAATATCAGAACCCGATAAAACAGAAAATCAGAGATTTTTAGAAGATCAAATGAGGAAAATAACTGTAGAAATAATAGAGGTGCTTCGAAAAGAATTCAGAGAGAGCCAAAAAGAGATAAAGGATGCAATTAATGAAATAAAGGCTTCAATTCAAAGCACAAACAACCGATTAGACCACATGGAGAACAGAATCTCGCTCTTAGAAGATGATCATTCCAAAAATGAACACATAGTTTCTAATCTAGGAAAAAATATCCAACAGCAGAAATCTGATATTGAAGAAATATGGGCCCATTTTAAGAGAGCTAACCTAAGAATAATTGGAATAGAGGAGAGAAAAGAAAGTGAAACCAAAGGGATCAACAATCTCTTCAAGGTAGTAATAGCAGAAAATTTTCCAAACATAAAGCAAGAGGTTGATACACAGGTCCAGAAAACTTATAGAACTCCCTTTAGACAGGATCAGAGAAGAGGATCCCCACGCCACATAATTGTCAAAATGACCAATGTGGAAGCCAAGCAGAGAATCTTAAAGGCAACAAAAACAAAGGGCCAAGTGACATTCAGTAGCAAACCAATTAGAATCACTCCAAACTTCCCAAACCAAGTCATGAGAGCCAGAAGGGCTTGGAGTAACATATTCCAAACTCTGAAAGAAATCAACTTCCAGCCAAAAATTTCCTACCCAGCAAAACTTTCTATCAAATTAGATGGAGAAATAAGAAGCTTCCATGACAAACAGAAACTGAAGGAATTTATGTCTTCAAAACCAGCACTAGAGAAAATACTCAAAGAGATTAACTACAAAGAAGAAATAGGTAACACACTCCAGAACTAGAGAAACAAGATTTTCCATCCAACAGACAACTAAGATTGGTTATCTGTGGAGATTCATTATTTATGTTAGTCTTTTACCTATCTCTAAAGGGTATTGTTTGCCTTTATTGTTGCTAATTTTTAGGATTTCTAGTTGGAATATTAATATACCTTCAGATATAGCATTTGGAAATATTTTATCCCATTCTATTAGGAACTGTTAACTCTGTTTACATTGTCTTTGGATATACAATATTTTTTTTATTTTTTAGGGAGTTTGTATACTCTTCTGTTGCCTGTGCCATTGAAATTATATCCAAGAAATCACTGCCAATTTCAATGTTGTGAGGTTTTATGACCCAGATTTTCTCCTAAAATTTTATAGTCTTAAGATTTATATTTAGGTCTTTTATCTATTTTGAGTTAATATTTGTATATGGGATTAGGTAAGGGTCCAACTTTATTCTTTTCCATGTAATTATTGTGTTTTAACAATATTTAGTTAAAAGATTATTATTTCCACCACCAAATGTTCGTGGAAACCTTGTCAAAAATAACTTGACAATATAGGGAAGAATTTAGCTCTAGGCTTTTATTTAACTCCAATGGTTTATATATCTGCCTTTAGAACAGTACTACACTGTTTCAATTATTGTAGTTTTATATGGCTTGAAATCCAAAAATATACATCTTCTAGCTTTGTTCTTTTTCAAGATCATTTTGGGTATCTAGAGTCCATATTCCACATTAGGATAGATTTTTTTTTGAAAAATAAGTAAATAAATGTATGATAGTTTCACCTAAAAAAAAAAAGAAAAAAATATTCTCTGGTAAGAAAGAAAGCAAAAAGAAATATTGAAATGTTATCTTTAAGTCATCAAAAGCTTTGTATCAGACAAATGAAACTGTTCTGTGAGATTATCATTGTTAATTTTGGATAAATTGCTTTAATACCAGATGTCAACCACTAAGCCAAACATGGGATGGAGGGATGGGGAGGGATCGGGGTGAGGATCGGGTAGGGGCTAACTGGGCGATGTGTGCATGTATGTCTACAAAAGTTTTTTTTTTTTATACCATTATGATGTATGAATAGAGTGCACCAATAAAATAATAAATTAAATTTAAAAAATTATTTTTTATACAGTCTTGCTAAGGTAGTACACATTGGCCTCAAACATGCAATCCTCCTGTCTCAATCTACCAAATTCTATGAATATAGGTGTGGACCACCATGCCCAGCTTGCCTTCTCATTCTTAATTATATTCAAATATGGACATAATCTAAGGGCAATCAATTTGAAGAACATTCTCATTGATGTGCACACTACATATAACTATATTACCTGCTTCTTTTGATTATTGGTCCTTAACTAAGTGAACTTTAAACATCTAGAATTAATTGGGAGAGAAATATATTTTCATTGGGTAGGGGGTTTTTAGAAGTCCATTCTAAGAACCACAGTAAGGTCCAGACTCTCCTGCCCTTGTTATCAATTTCAGCCTTTTGTGGAAAAGTTGCTTTCAGCATTTAAGGTTTCATCTTTCAAATTCATGAAACTTAAAAAAGCTAAATTTTCTATCCTTTCTGCTTTCAGATAGTCAAATTTTAGTCTGAATTTGCACATTTCTTATAGGGGGTTGCTAAAAATAATTAAATAAGTACTATCAAATTTTGGATTTTTCCATTGTTAAATGAATGAGGCATTAATGAGCATCACCCAGCACCAAGTTTGACTTTTAAAAAGATAAAAAGGTAGGAAGGCATAAAAGCACATGCTACCCAAGAACTGTAATCACCCAAGAACTGTAATCCCAGTTCTTGTGAGACTGAGACAAGAAGATCACATGTTTGAGGCCATTCTCAGCAATTTAGCAAGACCCTGTTTCAAAATTTAAAAAAAAAAATTAAAGGGTTGAGGGTATAGCTTTGAGATGGAAAATCCTGGGCTCAATGACCAGTATGAATAAGCAAACAAACAAACAAAAGATAAAATTCAGGAAATAATACAATACACACAACAAAGCAGAGCCGAAGTCCTATGACTCCCAGAGAGAGCTTCCAATTTCCCAGTCATTACTCTCTAAGAATATGTGTGGCCATGAGACATAGGCTGAATATGGCCAGGAGAATCTAAATCATGAAAAGCCATCCATTCTAGGGTGCATTTTTCCTGGCCAGTCACAAGGTCCTCAGCCATCCATGATCAGCCAATCACATGGTTCTCTGAAGTGTTCTTGATCATCTGGTAACATGGCCTCCTCCTTAGTCCAAAATCTCTGGGGAAGATTTAAGTCATCAATACCAGGGAGTTTTATATCAGCAGTCTACAAGAAGGAGTGAAAAACTAGTTCAGAACGTGGTACTCAACTGCATCTCATTTATCTTGGATCATGTATCTACCAACAAACATTGATGTTGCAAAAGTACATACATAGAGTCAGATCATCAGGTGAAACTTGACAGAAGCCTGCAGAATCAGTCAAGAACTTTTCCCTCCCCCCATTTCTATTCACTCTCTAAAACAGATTAGCACATAGTTCCTGTCTCAAGGTACAACAAGCAATAGTGAAATACTATCCACTATATTTTCAAAGGATCACAATTTTAAAAAGCTTTTTAAAAGGTGGGATTAGTGGTACACACCTGTAATCCCTGCGTTTTATTAGGCTGAGACAGGAGTATCAAAGGTTCAAGGCCAGTCTCAGCAACTTAGAGAACCCCTATGGAATTTAGCAAAACCCTGTTTCAAACTAAATAAAATAAAATAGACCTAAGGTATAACTCAGAGGCACAATGCTCTTGAATTCAATCCATTCCTCTATTCTAATGCACTCTCTTCTATTTTCATGAGATCTCTCCCTTTATCTCTTTTTTTCTCTAACTTCTACACATGAGAAAAAATATATGACCCTTGACTTTATGAATCTGGCTTTTTACATTTAAGATAATTATTTCATGTTCCATCCATTTTTCTGCAAATGTTGTAAATTCATTCTTCTTCATAGCTGAATAAAATTCCATTTTGTATGTATATAACATTTTTCATATCCATTTATTTTTACAAACATCTAGGATGATTCCATAGCAGGGTTTTGTGCTCTAAACATGGGTATGCATGTATCACTATGCATGTATGCTGACTTTAATTATTTTGAATAAAAACCTAGAAGTGGTATAGCTGGATGATATGGTAGAGACATTCCTTGCCTTTTAAGGAAACTCTATACTAATTTCTGTAGTGGTTGTACTAATTCACAATTGCACCAAGAAGCATGAGTGTTGTTTTTTATCCACCTTCTTGCCAGCATTTATATTTGTATTCTTGATGATTGCTATTTTAACTGGAATGAGATGGAACTTAGTATAGTTCCAACTTGTACATCCTTGATTGCTAAATATATTAAACACCTAAAATATATTTGTAGACAATTGTATTTCTTATTTTAAAAAATGCATGGTTGATTCATTTGTTCATGTATTTATTTGGTTGCTTGGTAGTAAGTTTTTTTGAGTTCTTAATATATTCTGGATATTAAACCACTCTTAGAAA
The DNA here is from genome assembly GCF_963383645.1 of Muscardinus avellanarius. NCBI lineage: Eukaryota > Metazoa > Chordata > Mammalia > Rodentia > Gliridae > Muscardinus > Muscardinus avellanarius. The sequence continues at coordinate 42,457,668 of NC_137803.1, read as the reverse complement.
AGTAGCTAGCAAAGACTTTTTCTCATTCAGTAGGCTTTCCTTTACACTTTTAATTCTTTCCTTTTTTATGCAGAGCTTTTAAACATGGTGCCATCGAATTTAGTAATCCATGGTATATTTCCTGAGGTTTACGAGTCCTATTGAAGAAGGAAATCATTGTTTCACCCCTTATGTTAGGGTATTGATCTTAGGTTTTCTTCTACCAGTTGTTCAATTTTTGGTATAATTTCTAGATATTTGATACATTTTGAATTATTTTGTGCAGATTGAAAGACAGGAATCTAGTTTCATTGTTCTACATATAGATTTCCAGTTTTCAGAGCCCCATTTTTTTTAAAAGGCTGCCTTTTCTCCAATTTCCATTTTTGGTGTCTTTGACAAGGATCAGATGACTGTATCTGGTTGGGTTTGTCTCTGTGTCTCCTGTTCTATTGGGCTGAGTATCTATATTTATGAGAGCTATATAGAATAATTTAAAATTAGGTGTTGTGATATTTCCAGCATTGCTGGTTTCACTTAGAATTGCTTTGACTAGGCCTTTCCCAGAACCTCCAGTCTTGCCTCATGAGTCTCCTATGAAAAATATCGTGATTTTTCAGGATCTCTGTTCTTACTAGGATTGCCAACATGTGGTGGCCTCCTCAAGGAGAAGGGACAGGGAAAAGAGGGATTGAGATGTCTTTATGCAAGAATAATTTATAGCCATAAAGACAAGTCATGACCCCTCAAAAATGTCACATAAGTAATATATAAAAAATTTTAAAGGGAATTCTGTTTTGTTACAAATAAAATAAGGAAAAAATTTATTTGGCTCTTCTGAGTCTGTTATTTTTCAATATGAATTTTAGAACTTTTCCCCCTAGTTCCATGAATGGTATTTTTGATAGGCATTGCACTGAATCTATAGATTGTTATGTAGATTTTTATTGGTAAAATAGTCATTTCAATATCAGTTTTTCCTATTTGTCTATTCACAAACATAGGAAGTCTTTCTTCTAGTGTTTTCTTCCATTGTTTCAATGTTCTATCATTTATGTTACAGAGGTCTTTCATGTCCTTGGTTAAATTATTTTCTTACTTTTTGTTGTTGTTTGTCCTGTTTTGTTTTGTGACTATTGTGACTGGCACTATTTTACTGATTTCTTCTTAGAAGATTCATTTCCTCTGTGTGTGTGTGTGTGTGTGTGTGTGTGTGTGTGTGTGTGTGTACTGGGGATGGAACCCAGAGCCATTCTATCTCTGAGCTACATCCTCAGCCCTATTTTTTATTCTTTATTTTTAAAACAGGGTCTTATGTTGCAAATGGCCTCACTAAGTAGCTGAGGCTGGCTGTGAACCACGATTCTCCTTTCTCAGCCTCCCAAATGCTGAGATTACAAGCGTGTGCCACTACACCCAGCTTAATATACATTTTTTGATGAACTGTAATCACATATGGTAATGAAGTTCAGAGCAATAGGGATATACATGCACACAGCTTTTGGTGAGCTTCCCTAGACAGATTCATTACTTTTGCCTATAAAAGCTATTGATTTGGGGATGTTGCTTTTGTACCCTGCTACTTTGCTGAATTTGTTTATCAGTTCTAAGAGTCCTGTGATAGACCTTTTTGGATTAAGTACAGAATCATATCTTCTGCAAAAAGTGATAATTTTACTTCTTCCTTTAATTTTCCCTTTAGTATTCTTCTGATACAGTGATTTGAATTTTACTAAGCAAAGTTCATATAGGGTCAGTTATAACAAGTTTTAATATTATTCTATATTGATAGCTTCTAATATGTAATATTTTAAAAATTCCATCTTAGAAACACCACTTGTATAACAATCCTAGCTTCTTTCAACTTAATTACTAAAATCTAGGTGTTTAACATTGTGGTTTGTGACCAATACAAGCCCATGACTAATTAGGTTTTAAACTTTGTTTTTCCTAATTTTTATTTAGTCCAAATATGAAGATATTTCAGTCTTAGGTAGATTTCTAGTTCTAGGAATGACTACCAGTTTGCATGCAGTCAGTGATTAAATTGTCCTCTTTAATTTTCCTTTTAAAGTTGACACTATAATTTGGTTTAAAGTAAGAGCCACGTTTATTCAGATAGTATTTAATTAGGAGGATGAAGAACTGGAGACTATCTTTTCTGCATCAACAGAAAGATTAGATTTTTATACAGTCAAATCACATGGAACTGTATAAATTACAAAGAAAAGGTATTAAATTTAGAATAGAAAATATTTTTGTACATTTTAATGCTATGTTGATTTTTATTCATATAAGAAATTTGGATAAGAAAGTTAGAATATGTTTTGAGATGGTATGTGTCAAGCATAATTTGTTTAAAGATTTCAGTAAGGAAAATCAATACTTGAGACATAAGCATTTATACTAGGTTATTATATTGCTTGAATTTTATAGATAAATGCAAGACTATCTCCAGTGGGCTTAGACTTGTACCAACAGAACCCTTTTGTTAGTGAAAGAAAGAAAATACCCTTCACTGGCTCAAAATATCAAAAACTCTGGCATTAACCTCTGGGATGATGGCTTAACTAAGTAAAAAAGAACTGCAGAAAAAGCTTATCAGAAGCTACAAATTGTGTCAAGATAAATCTTTGAATGTGTCTGGCACATTTGCCCATCTGTTTAAATTATTAGAAAATACTTTTATAGGTGAGAATGACCTTGATGAATTAGATTCTAGAGGGAAAAATAAGTTGTGTTTTTTTATTTTAAGCAGCAATTTTACATTAACACAGCTTTAGTCTATTTAAAGAAGTGCATAATACTAAGGAAAAGAAGACAATAGTTCAAATGAATTACCCAAACATCTTTAGTTAAAAATAAACTATGAAATATCCATATTAACACTTTAAGCATTTTTATTTTCCAAATGGAGTTGCAAAATTTAGAGAGGGAAAAATACCAAAGATGCTGAATAAGATTTAAATATTAAATTCAGTAAAATCAATTTTTAGAAAAAAATAGGTCCTATAACATGTTTGGGAGATCATTAAACTATAAACTATTACTAATTTTTGAAATTCATTATCTGGAATTCAAATTTAACTACATTTGCCACCTATTTTAAGAGAGAAAAGGACAAAAAAACCCAAAACACAATAAAGTGCTTCATTCTGGTGATGATGTACTTGGAATTGTACACATTACAATCTGATATATATTTTTTATTTATATTTCTATTCCTAGATTGTATTTGTCTTTATCATTAGAGTAACTAAAATTTTTATGACTACAGGAAGTTAAGAGATTAAATGCTTAAAAGTTCCTTTCTAACACAGTTGAATCTATTCTACAGGGAACTCATTTTTGAGCAAATTATTTACGATAACAACTAGTAAAATCAACAGAAGTATCATTCATTATAATGCAAATCTGTATGCTCATTAAAATACTGTATTTGTCGGCCGCTGGCCCCGGCACCAACCTAACCCCTTGGCGGGCTCCAATCACGGCCTCGGAGGCCTCAGCTCCGGCCTTGCCTCATGGCAGGCTCCGATCCCAGTTTTGCTGGCCCCAGCACCAGCCTAACCCCTTGACAGACTCCTCTCCTGGCCTCAGAGGCCCCAGCACCGGCCTTGTCTCACAGCAGGCTCCGATCCTGGCCTCTAACCTAAGTAGCGGCCTAGGCTCCAATGACTAGGCTACTGAGGACTCCGAGGCCAGGATCGGAGCCTGCCAAGGGGTTAGGCTGGTGCCGGGGCCAGTGAGGCCGGGATTGGAGCCTGCCATGAGACAAGGCCAGTGCTGGGGCCTCTGAGGCCAGGAGAGGAGTCTGTCGAGGGGTTAGGCCAGTGCCAGGGTCAGCGAGGCTGGGACGGAGCCTGCCTTGAGGCTAGGCCAGTGCTGGGGCCTCTGAGGCCAGGATCAGAGCCAGCCGAGGGTTTAGGCAGGTGTGGGGTCCAGCGAGGCCAGAATTGGGGCCTCCCATGAGGCAAAGCCACTGCTTGAGCCAGTGAGGTCTGCATCAGTCCACCAGGTAGCCAGGCCACTACTAGGGCCGTCAAGAGTGGGATTGGTACTTGAAACACGGCATGCACAGAGAAATATTGCAGAAAATTAAAACCAGATGCTTCCCCTAATCAGCAATAACTAGGAGGAAAGGGGCAACAGGAAGAGGTCAAGCTATAGAAAGGGCCCTATAGTGAAGCAATTAAGGTGACCAATCAGAGGGTATGGAATAGGGGAGGATGGAGCCTCTTTAAAACACAGGAGGTATATAAACAAAAGTATCAAAGTTAATCACCAAACAAGCATGGGATCGAGGGAGGGGGAGGGAATGGGATGGGGACTGGATGAGGGCTAATTGCATGATATGTGCTTGTATATCCTCTCAAGTCTTGTATTCCAATGTGATATATGATTACAATGCACCAATAAAAATAAATTTAAATAAAATAAAATACTCTATTTGTTTTCTAAGTTATGTTCAATAACAGTCAAAAGGCTTGCCCAATTGTAGCTGAAGAAAATTTCACAATAATGATCTCAATAATCTCTCTGTTGGAATGAAGTTAGTTCAAAGATAGCCTCAGGAATGCCATTCAATGCCAGGATATCTTCTGTTTGGAGCAACCTGGGAGTGTAAGTTCATTCTGTGACTCTCTATAGGCCACCCTAAACTTGATTTGGATCTACAGCTTTGGCTATGAGTCTCACTGTGAGTAGGAATATATAGCCTATAGCTGTTCTAGATTAGATTCACTTTGCAAAACCAGTCAATTCTATGCCACTCATAACTCTTGGTTCCAGTCCAATTCATGTTTTATCATGCTCCAATGTCCTACTTCCTGGAGATTTTCTACCAGTAGAAACATGACATTGTTAAAGAAAGAGTAACATAAAATAGTGTAACAGAATTTCATCAATTCTGACAATATTTGTAGAATATTAGTACAACATATTAAGATTGACCAAATAATTTAGCCAATTAGTCCTCTATTGCCCTACATATAAGCACAACCCAGATGAGCTAGTCCACTAGTACTAGTCTATAAGGTATAGACACTCTAACATGAAATAAGCCCTATCAATGAACTACAACAGCCTGTAGAACATAGAATTAACCTCACATATAGCATAACTTTTTAATAGGGCACAGATTTGCCACCAAAGGGGCACATTATATTTATCATGGTCAATTTTTCAAAGCTGGAAACACACCTTTGGATATTCTAATTTAGCAGATTTGGAGTAAATAGAATCTACCTGATTAGAGATTACTGAAATGAGCTCAATGTCCTTTCTTACTTGATTAAAATAATTTTTCCCTACCTGTCTCTCCACGAGGATAAAATTTTCTTTTTTTTTTTTTTTTTTTTGGTGGTACTGGGGTTCGTGGAAACCCTTCTACCTTAGGGATACACTCCCAGATCTATTTTATACTTTTTTTTTTAATTTGGAAACAGGGTCTCTTAAGCCAGTGTGGCTGGCTTCAAACCTGTGTGATCCTCCTGTCTCTGCCTCCCAAGTGCAGGTATTACAAGCATGTGCCACCACGCCTGGCTTGAGGATAGATATTTTAATTGATTTACAAGCCAGGTGTGGTGGTGCACACTTGTAATGCCAGCATTCAGGAGGCTGATACCAGAGGATCAGGGTTCGCGGACAGCGTCAGCTACTTAGTGAGGCCCTTTGCAAGTTAGTGAGACCCTGTTTCAAAATAAAGAATAAAAAATAGGGCAAAGGGGTATAGGTCAGAGGTTAAATGCCCCTGGGTTCCATCCCCAAACCCTAAAAACTTTTTTAAATTGATTTACATATGCATATAGGATAACAAATTAATCACTATTACTTTACTTACTTTTTGCCCATAAAGAAATCAATGGTTTTAGAACATGAACTTACAATTTTTCTTACTATCTTTTGTTTTTATACTGTGAAGGATGAGTTATCAAAGGATCTGTTTTATTTTGTAAGTAGAAAGTATAGTTTTCATTTCTCCAATCAAAGTTGATTTGAGAAGTAGGAGCTGTTACAGACAAAAAGTTAAAGACCATGATTTAGAGTTTAAATTTTGCTTAAATTCTTTTATCTCCAGATTGATAGTTCACGTTTAAATTACGTCAGATAATATTTATTTATTTATTTATTTATTTATTTATTTTGCAGTACTGAGGATGGAACCAAGGAGCATTCTACTTCTGAGTGACAGTCCTAGCCCTAATTTTTAATTCTTTATTTTTGAAACAGCATCTCACTAAATTGTAAGGAGCCTCACTAAGTAGGTGAGGCTGTCCTGTGAACCAGGATCCTCTGGTCTCTGCCTCCCGAATGTTGGGATTACAAGTGTGTGCCACCATGCCTGGCCTAATCATTAATTTTCTTACTTGTAAAGAAATATAAGTAACTACAACATAAATAAAATTAAATTAACAAGGTAAAATTTGTTACTTTTTAAAATGTAGTAACATTTGTAAATACCTAGTCTGACCAACAAATAGAGACTATTCAATAATACACCAGAATCAGAATTGAGATATAGGAACATTAATAGAATAATAATGGAGTTTGTAAAAAAATTTGGACTAATAAATTTGACAACATTAATGAAATGGGAAGATAAAACTGTCTTGTTTTTTAATTTACAATATTGAACCATCAAGATAAGTTGGTCTGTTCTCAGGTGGATTTTTTTCTCTGATTGTATTAGCTCAGACTATAAGAAAAATACAGTCATAGGAGTGATAGGGAATCTTTTAGATATTTTTGTTCTTCAGGTTTTAGTTAACGTTTGTCATCAGTTTTTAAGTATACTGTTTATTAATTTAATAATTTTTTTCTATTTCTATTTTAAGTTTTTATTCAGTGATTTCTGGAGTGGTGGGAAGATGGCAATGAAGTAAGGAGCCTAAGACAAGCCTGTCTCTAACTCATCTCAGGGAGCCCCACACTAAACAGTAATCCACACCCCAGACTTTTCTCATGGGAGGTAGGAACTAAAGACAGAGAAATTAATAATACCTACAAGGCCACCTTTAAACATCCAGGCTGAAAAAAGGGGAAAGATCAACCAAGCAGATATGTAAGAACAGTAGTGCATACCAAGAACTGTACTCCACAGAACAGCAGAAACCTTTGGAAGGTCTGAAAAATCTTATAATTAGCAACCTGAGACCTACTTCACCAACATCAAGATCACCAGCTAAAGAATTATAGAGCCCTATGACAACAGGACAGAGAAAGAAGACCACATACATGGCCCCATTCATCCCAACACTTGCTCCACCATGTGTCCAGTGGCAGAGAAGATGGCATAAAACCCAGGGAAGTGAGTGCAGAATTCCTATGGGGTACGTGAAAAGAGGCCACAAAAACGGGGTGGGAACCTATGCAGACTATGGCTGCATTGTACACATGAAACTCTGAGGAATACCCTAGGTCTGAAAGCTGCAGACCAACCCAGCCTTCTCTGTGGAGAGCAGAGTCCCACACTTGCACTGGGACAAGCCTCAATGACAGTCAGTGTCTGCACAGGCAAAGAGAGACATCAGGATAGGGTGTCTCTCTCACTACAGGACACCAGAGCTTTGGAAATGCAAATTGACATCATTGCTATAGGTTTCCAAACAAGTGAGAATGCTTAGAACATAAGAACCTACTGTAATAAGTGTATCTTAAATGGATGAAAGTATCCATGCAGAACAAGAGGGCAGAAGAGACCAAGTGCAAGAATTTTTTCTTTATTGTTGTTTTATATATATTTTTCTCTTCAACTTTTTTCTGTATGTTTATTCCTTTATTTATTTATTTTTTTTTTTACTGCTGCTCTGTGCTTGTGTATTGTGTTATTTGTAGGGTATTTTTTAACCCGTTTTGTGAATTTTTTTCTCTTGTCACTATTCATTCTTCTCTCCTTACCTTTTTATCTTTCTTTTGTAATGTAGGAGATTATGCCTAGCACCCTAGTGAATACTGGGTAAGCACCCTGGGCCACTCTCCAAACCCCAAGCCTAGAAGAGCCTACTCCCACCAACCAGCAGAGGCCAACCCCTCCCTGCAGCTCTTCCCTAATCTGCCTCCTTAGTAAGTAGAAGAAAGAGCAGGCAGCGGAGCAGTCTTGAACAAGAGATTTTGAACAGCTTTCACATCTCTTCTAAGCAAGCCTCAATTCAAGAAGAAGAAGAAAAAAAGTCAGCAAGGAACTATCCAAAGCCAAAAGGAAAATCTGCTCTTTTCTAACAGAGAAACTTTACTCACTCCTGATTAAGCAATTCTTAAGGTTCCTTTTTATTTTTTTTTCTCTTTCGCACATGCAAAAGATTGTCACTATTCTTTTCTTTTCTTTTCTTTTTTTTTTTTTTTGGTAGTACTGGGGTTCCTGGAAGCCCTTCTACCTTAGGGATACACTCCCAGACCTATTTTATATTTTTTTTTTATTTGGAAACAGGGTCTCTTAAGCCAGCACAGCTGGCTTTGAACCTGCGCGATCCTCCTGTCTCTGCCTCCCAAGCGTGGGGATTACAAGCGTGTGCCACCACGCCCAAAGATTGTCACTATTCTTTTTTGTAGATCAAACTCCTAGTGAACTTGTTTTCCAGTGACTTGTATTAAATCCATATTATAAAACTGTACCTAGAAAAAAAATGGTGACTGAGGGACACAGCACTTCTCAGTAGCTGAAACAAATAAAGTTCAACTACTTAGAAAGCAGTGTCTTAATCAACAAAATAAATACATCCCAGGTACCAAAACAGATCCAGGTACCTCAGCGGAACCCTGAACTCAGAAGAAGAAGAAGAAAAAGAAGAAGAAGAAGAAGAAGAAGAAGAAGAAGAAGAAGAAGAAGAAGAAGAAGAAGAAGAAGAAGAAGAAGAAGAACAACAACAACAACAACAACAACAACAACAACAACAACAACACCGATCGGACAGCAGACCTGCTGCAGATACAATCGGGATGCCCTCCGGCGGGCTGCCTGCGCGGCTGCCTGCCAGCCCAAATGGCACTCCCGAGCCCTGACTGAAATCACCACGGCAAGATAATCAGAGACTGAAAATGAACATAGAGCCTCATCTTAAGCAGCGAGCAGCACCCACGTCAGAATTCTGTGTGCTCACTAGCGACTGTATCAAAACAGCACAGAGACTCCCATGGACACGGACACCTGGACCAAAGAACCTGAGTGCATCCAGGGAAAGTGCAGGTCCTAGCGTGCACCCCAGCCCCAGCACTGTGTGGTGTCCAACAATGATCTCTGCCTCCCGCCGGTCGTAGAAGCTGGGGATCCCGAGGAGGTTTCACGGGCGCACAGAGTTTTTGCCGCCTGGAAGGCAGGCCTCCGGCAAGGTGGATGCCTGGGCTCCAGTGGGGGATGGGGACTAGACACACAAGGTAAGCTCCAATTTAAGGCAGTGGCACAGGCACTGACTACTAGCAAGGGCCCGGGGCGCAGGCAGGGTGCGCGAAGACAGTGCTGGGTTCTGAGGTGTGGGGCAGATGCCCTGGCCAGCATCTTACAGGACTTAACTCACCAATCAAAAGACATAGACTGGCAATGTAGATTAAGAAACATAATCCAAATATATGCTGTCTGCAAGAAACTCACCTTACAGCCAAAGACATTCACAGACTGAAAGTGAAAGGATGGAAAAAGATATACCATGCCAGCTGTGACCAAAAAAGAGCAGAGGTAGCAACCCTGATGATATCCAACAAAACAGACTTTAAGCTAAAACACATCAAAAGAGACAAATCAGGGCACTTCCTTTTATTAAAAGGAACAATACACCAAGAAGATATAATGATAGTATATATTTATGCCCCAAATGTAGGTGCAACCACATTTGTAAAACAAACCCTTCTGGACATAAGATCCCAAATAGACCCAAATACAATAATTCTGGGAGACTTTAATACGCCTCTCACACTACTGGATCGATCTTCAAGGCAAAAGTTGAGTAAAGATGCTTTAAAACTAAAGGAAACCATAAACCAAATGGACCTAATAGACATTTTCAGAGTATTTCAACCAGGAACAACAGAATACACATTCTTCTCAGCAGCCCATGGAACCGTCTCCAAAATAGACCACATCCTGGGACACACACAAAAAAATACCAGCAAATTCGAAAGATGTAATATAATTCCTTGCATCTTTTCAGAGCACAATGGAATAAAAGTAGAAATCAACAACAGGAAACTCAAAAGAAGGTGCTCAAATTCATGGAGAATGAATGATACACTATTGAAGGATGAATGGGTAATAGCAGAAATTAGGGAAGAAATAAAGAAACGTATGGAAAGAAATGAAAACAGAGATACAACCTACCAAAATCTATGGAACACCATGAAGGCAGTATTAAGAGGAAAGTTTATTGCATTGAGTGCCCACATAAGAAGGACAGAGAACCACCAAGTAAAGAACCTAATGACACAACTCAAGGACCTAGAAATTCGGCAACAGTCTATTCCCAAAGACAGCAGAAGGCAAGAAATCATTAAAATTAGAGCAGAAATAAATGAAATAAATGAACAAAAAAACAATTCAAAGAATCAATAAAACAAAAAGTTGGTTCTTTGAAAAGATTAATAGAATTGATAAACCCCTGGCCAACCTAACCAAAAGAAAAAGAGAATCAACTCAAATTATCAATATTAGAAATGAAAAAGGAGATATCACCACAGATAGTGAAGAAATTCAAAAGATTATCAGAAACTACTTTAAAAATTTATACTCCAATAGACTTGAAAACATGGAAGAAATCGATAGATTTCTAAGCACAGTTAACCTTCCTACACTCAGCCAAGAGGATATAGCAAGCCTAAACCAACAAATAACAACCAAAGAAATAGAAATGGCAATAAAATTCTTCTACCAAAGAAAAGCCCAGGCCCAAATGGGTTTCCAGATGAATTCTACAAAACCTTCAGTGAACAACTAATACCAATACTTAATAACTTGTTCCGGGAAATTGAAAGAGATGGAACTCTCCCAAATTCCTTCTATGAGGCCAGTATCACATTAATCCCCAAACCAAATAAAGATATCTCAAGAAAGGAAAACTACAGACCAATATCCTTAATGAACACAGATGCAAAAATTCTAAACAAAATACTAGCTTTACACATTCAAAACAATATCAAGAGAATAATACACCATGACCAAGTTGGTTTCATCCCAGAAAAACAAGGCTGGTTCAACATACGCAAATCAATACATGTTATTCACCATATAAATAGAACCAAGAACAAAAACCACATCATCATAGCAATAGATGCTGAAAAAGCATTCGACAAAATCCAACACCCATTTATGTTAAAAACACTGCAAAAAATTGGGATCGAAGGAAAGTACTTCAACATCATTAAGGCAATATACTGTAAACCCAAAGCCAACATTATATTGAATGGGGAAAAACTGCAAGAATTTCCGCTAAAGTCAGGAACAAGACAAGGATGCCCACTATCACCACTCCTTTTCAATATAGTCTTTGAGACTATTGCTGCAGCAATAAGACAAGATAAGGAAATAAAAGGAATTCACATAGGAAGAGAAGAATTAAAATTATCCTTATTCGTAGATGACATGATCCTTTATCTGGAAGACCCAAAGAACTCAACTAAAAGACTTCTGGAGCTGATTGACAAATTCAGCAAAGTCGCAGGTTACAAAATCAACCTAAAGAAATCAGTGGCTTTTCTTTATGTCAACAACGAATCCACAATGAAAGAAAGAAAGAAACAAACAACAACAACAACAAAAAAAAAAAAACAATTCCATTCATTATAATCTCAAAACCAACAAAATACCTAGGAATAAACCTAACCCAAGATGTAAAAGACCTCTACAACAAAAACTATAAAACATTAAAGAAAGAAATTGAAGAAGACCTTGAAAGATGGAAAGATCTCCCGTGCTCATGGATAGGCAGAATAAATATCATCAAAATGGCCATTCTGCCAAAACTGATCTATAGGTTTAATGCAATTCCCATTAAAATACTAGCGACATTCTTCAGGGACCTAGAAAAATCAATCATGAACTTTATATAGAGAAAGAAAAGACCCAGAATAGCCAAAGCAATTCTCAACAATAAGAAACATGCAGGAGGCATTACAATACCAGACTTCAAACTATACTATAGAGCAATAGTAGTAAAAACAGCATGGTACTGGCACAATAACAGATATACTGACCAGTGGATTAGAATAGAAGATACAGAAACAAACCCACATGTCAATTAATCTTTGACAATTAATCTTTGACAAAGGGGCCAAACACATACACTGGAGAAAAGACAGCCTTTTCAACAAGTGGTGCTGGGAGAACTGGCTAACCATTTGTAAAAAGATGAATCTAAACCCCTATATCTCACCAAACACAGGAATCAACTCAAGATGGATCAAAGACTTAGAAATTAGACCTGAGACTGTGAAGCTAGTAGAGGAGAGCATAGGTTCAACACTACAACATATTGGCACAGGCAGTAACTTTCTCAACAAAACCTCCAAAGCTCAGGAAATTAAAGCAAGAATAAACAAGTGGGATAACATCAAACTAAAAAGTTTCTTCTCATCAAAGGAAACTATCAATAACCTAAAGAGGAAGCCTACAGAATGGGAAAGGATCTTGACCAGCCACCATTCTGATAGGGGGCTAATATCCAGAATATACAAAGAGCTCAAAAGACTCTACACTAGCAATACAAACAACCCAATCAAGAAGTGGGCAAATGAACTAAATAAACACTTCACAAAAGAAGAGATACAAAGGGCCAATAGATACATGAAAAGATGTTCTTCATCACTGGCCATCAGGGAGATGCAAATCAAAACTATACTGAGATTCCATCTAACACCAGTCAGAGTGGCAAACATAAGGAAATCAAACAACAACAAATGCTGGTGAGGATGTGGGGAAAGAGAAACTCTTTTACACCTTTGGTGGGAATGCAAACTAGTTCAACCACTATGAAGATCTGTGTGGAGATTCCTAAGAAAGGTGGGAATAGATCCACCATATGATCCAGCTATACCACTCCTGGGTATCTTTCCAAAGGGGTTGAATTCAGAGAAATACAGCAACATATGCATACCTATGTTCATAGCAGCACAATTTGTAATAGCCAAAATATGGAACCAACCCAGATCTCCATCAACAGATGAATGGATAGCAAAACTCTGGGAAATACGCACAATGGAATTCTATTCAGCCATAAAGAAAAACAAAATTATATCATTTGCAAGAAGATGGAAAGCCCTGGAGAACATTATGTTAAGTGAGATCAGCCAAGCACAGAAGGAGAAGGTACATATGTTTCCTCTAATATGCTCAAACTAGGAAACACAAAGGATACCAGTGGGACTCCAGGTAATGGAGGGGAAATATCAGCAAAGCTTGAATGGAAAGATAGGAGAGGAGGAAGGCTGATCTTGATTAATGAGGGTCTACATCTGAACATGCGTAAAATTATGAACATGACATGGTTATCCTGGTCAACCATTGGTGGGAGGGGGGAAGGAAAAACGGGGGTGGGGTGAGGGCACCAAATATAGTTTAAATGCATACTATTTATATTCAATAAAAAATTGTTAAAAAAAGCTGTACCTAAATATTTTACATTGACTGTTAGAATTCTCCTTTACTTTAACAATCTCTAATCTTAACTATATATTACCTAGCTATACTCAATCTTTATTCTACTTGATTCTATTTTTTATTCTTGCATTCCTTACTCTAGCTCCTTTCTCTTCACTCACTATTCATCATTAAATACAATTTGCCCTTGTATATACCAGCTGACCCTTCTAAACCACTACTGCTGAGGTTGGACTAGATAGGTGAATCAAAAGGAAGGGCTACCAGATTTCACACCCAGCACCTCACACATTGAAGTTTAAAAATGCATTGGGCACAAACTTCTTTGCTCATACCTCAGAGCCTATTATCTATTATGAAGCTGGCATACAGTTTCTCAGACTTTGACACCTGGAACCCATCAACATCACCATCAGAGACCTGGAGTAACTCTACAGGCTGAACAACAGGAGGGTTATGTGGGACTCAAAGCCAACATCAAAGAGTAACAAATACTCAATAGAAAGATGAGAATACTCATACAGTAGAAGCTCTTCACCTTTAAGGCATATCTTGAAGAAAGTATCTACCACCAGAATAAGACATTATAAGCATGAGAGATTGGACATAGGAAATGCACAGAATGAGAATCTATCAAAAGCAATGAATATTAAACTTAAGAAATGTAAAATCATAAGAAAGAAGAATAGAAAGGAAATAATGACTGCTCACAATCCCACAATAATAGAACACAACAATGTTCTGAGAATGAGAATGCCAAAAGGACAACTTCAAACTTCAGTAGTAGAAATAACACAGGATTTCAGAAAAGAGTTCAGAGACCGCCTGAAAAAAATAAAAAAAATCATCAAAGAATCTAATACCTTGAACAGAAATCAAAAAGAAGCTCTGAAGTAACTGAAGTAACTGAAGAATGGAACAAATGAAATGAAGACATCAATGCAAACCATAACAGTAGTTTAGATTACATGGAAAATAGAATCACAGTCTTAGAAGATGACCACTCCAAAAATTAGTGCATTATGTATAATTTAGAAAAAACAATTTGACAGGATGAGTTAGACATTGAAGAGACCTGGGCCAACTTTAAAAGAGAAAAACTTAAGAATAATAGCCATAGAAGAGGGGCTTGAAACTGAAACCAAAAGAATAAAAAATATTTTCAGAGAAGTAATATCAAAAAATTACACAATCATAGAAAATGAGTTCTACACACAGGTACAGGAAACATATAGAAACCCCAGTAGATGAGATAAGAGAAAAGGTTCCCCATTTCACATAATGAGATAAGAGAAAAGGTTCACCATTCCACATAATAATAAAATTGACTTATAGAGAGTCCAAGGAAAGAATCTTAAATGCAAGGAAAGTAAAAGACCAAGTGACATTCAGAGAAAAACATAAGAATCACTCCAGACTTCTCAAACAAAGTCATGTAATCCAGGAGACTCTGGAGCTACATATTACAAACTCTAATAGCAAACAACTTCCAGCCAAGACTAATCTACTCAGTAAAGATATCTTTCAAATCTGATGGGTAAATAAAATTCTTCCATGACAATTAGAAGATGAAAGAATGTGTTTTCCAAACAAGCACTAGAGAAAATGCATTACAAAGAAAAAAGAAATGTCATTACCAGAAAAACAATGATTTTTATCGAATAAACAATTAAGGACAAGCACTACCTCAAAGAGAAGTTACAACTCAAAATGTTAGAAATTAAAAATCATTTCTCAATAATCACACTGAATATCAATGGCCTCAACTCCCCAATTAAGATACATAAGGTGGTAAAATGAATTAAAAATAATAATCTCTTTATACGCTGTCTATAAGAAACATACCTTATAAGTAAAGATACTCATAAATTAAAGGTGAAGGGCTGGAACAAGGTAATTCATGATAATGGAACTCAAAGATAAGTAGGGATAGCAACTCTAATCTCAGACAAAATAGACTTCAAGATTAAGCTTTTCAGAAAAAAAAAGTTAATTTTCTATTGGTAAGAGGAACAATCCACTTCCGGGAAGATGGCGACTGAGAAAAGCGGGGCTTAAGAGCCCCGCTAACAACAAATCTCCATTACCACAAAATCAGCGCCTTTCATAGCCAGAAAATACCATCACCAGTGAAACAAAAAATCACCAGGCTCCAGAGAGAAAGCGGACTGAGAACAGAGCCACAGAGGAGATAACCGGCCTCACGCCCGAGGACACGGCAGACGCAACAGCAGCGCCATACTGCCGGTGGCACCAGCAAATTCACAGGACGGCTACAGCAAGCCGAGGTGAGCCACTGCGGAACAGCCAGGCGGGATTTCTCCGCGCAGAGAGCATCTAAAGCTCCCAGTGGCCAAGCTCAGCACACACTGCAGGGATTCAGAGTGGAAATCAAAACCAAGAAGAAAAACACCAGCCCCACAGCCGAGGGCGTAGCAGCGGTGCCATATTGCCACCGGCGGCAGCAGCACCGAATCCAATGAGTCCAGTACAGATACATCTGCGTACTCCAGAACAGTGAGTCAAATTGCGGGCCACAGAGGAGAAATCCCAGTACTGTACTCCCTGGGACTTGACCCAGTGTGGGAGGGGTGGTGGCAGAGATATCAAACCATACGAGAACGTGCAACCTGGCACTCCCCACAGTCTAAAGCAGCCTCTATCGACTCTCTGGGTCGGAGACTCTGTGATAAAACCCAGTAAAGGAGTAGTGGGGTCTGAGATACTACTGACTCGAGATCCAGAACACCTTAAGTGAAGTCATAGTGACCCTAGGGAAGAACCCAGAGAAGGCACAAACATCCGAAATCATGGGAAAGAAGAATAATACTGGAGCAATAAATGCCCACAACCCCACAATATCAGAACCTGATAAAACAGAAAATCAGAGATTTCTAGAAGATCAAATCAGGAAAATAACTGTAGAAATAATAGAGGTGCTTCGAAAAGAACTCAGAGAGAGCCAAAAAGAGATAAAGGATGCAATTAATGAAGTAAAGACCTCAATTCAAAGCACAAACAACCGATTAGAACACATGGAGAACAGAATCTCGCTCTTAGAAGATGAGCAATCCAAAAATGAACGCATAGTTTCTAATCTAGAAAAAAATATCCGACAGCAGGAATCTGACATTGAAGAAATATGGGCCCATTTTAAGAGAGCTAACCTAAGAATAATAGGAATAGAAGAGGGAAAAGAAAGTGAAACCAAAGGGATCAACAATCTCTTCAAGGAAGTAATAGCAGAAAATTTTCTAGACATAGAGCAAGAGGTCGATACACAGGTCCAGAAAACTTATAGAACTCCCTTTAGACAGGATCGGAGAAGAGGATCCCCACGCCACATAATTGTCAAAATGACCAATGTGGAAGCCAAGCAGAGAATCTTAAAGGCAACAAAAACAAAGGGCCAAGTGACATTCAGAGGCAAACCAATTAGAATGACTCCAGACTTCCCAAACCAAGTCATGAGAGCCAGAAGGGCTTGGAGTAACATATTCCAAACTCTGAAAGAAAACAACTTCCAGCCAAAAATTTCCTACCCAGCAAAACTTTCTATCAAATTAGATGGAGAAATAAGAAGCTTCCATGACAAACAGAAACTGAAGGAATTTATGTCTTCAAAACCAGCACTAGAGAAAATACTCAAAGAGATTAACTACAAAGAAGAAATAGGTAACACACTCCAGAACTAGAGAAACAAGATTTTCCATCCAACAGACAACTAAGATTGGTTATCTGTGGAGATTCATTATTTATGTTAGTCTTTTACCTATCTCTAAAGGGTATTGTTTGCCTTTATTGTTGTTAATTTCTAGGATTTCTAGTTGGAATATTAATATACCTTCAGATATAGCATTTGGAAATATTTTATCCCATTCTATTAGTAACTGTTAACTCTGTTTACATTGTCTTTGGATATACAATTTTTTTTAGGGAGTTTGTATACTCCTCTGTTGCCTGTGCCATTGAAATCATAACCAAGAAATCACTGCCAATTTCAATGTTGTGAGGTTTAATGACCCAGATTTTCTCCTAAAAGTTTATAGTCTTAAGATTTATATTTAGGTCTATTATCTATTTTGAGTTAATATTTGTATATGGGATTAGGTAATGGTCCAATTTTATTCTTTTCCATGTAATTATTATTTTTAACAATATTTAGTTAAAAGATTAATATTTCCAACACCAAATGTTCGTGGAAACCTTGTCAAAAATAACTTGACAATATAGAGAAGAATTTAGCTCTAGGCTTTTATTTAACTCCAATGGTTTATATATCTGCCTTACAATAGTACTACACTGTTTCAATTATTGTAGCTTTATATGGTTTGAAATCAGAAAATATATATCTTCTAGCTTTGTTCTTTTTCAAGATCATTTTGGGTACCTAGAGTCCATATTCCATATTAGGATAGATTTTTTTCTGAAAAATAAATATATAAATATATGATAGTTTCACCTAAAAAATAGAAAAAAATATTCTCTGGTAAGAAAGAAAGCAAAAAGAAATATTGAAATGTTATCTTTAAGTCATCAAAAGCTTGGTATCAGACAAATGAAACTGTTATGTGAGATTATCATTTTTAATTTTAGATAAATTGCCATAATACTAGATGTCAACTACTAAGCCAAGCATGGGAGGGAGGGATAGGGAGAGAATGGGGTGGGGATTGGGTGGGGGCTGACTGGGAAAAGTGTGCATGTATGTCTACAAAAGTATGTATCCTACTATGATGTATGAATACAGTGCACCAATAAAAATAAATAAATTTAAAAAAAGGAACAATCCAACAAAAGTATATAAGGATAGTTAACATTTGTGCCCCAAACATAGATGCAATCATTTTCATAAAACAAACTCTTTGTTACAGAAAGTCTCACATAGATCCAGACACAAAATATTGGAGACTTTAACACTCCTCTCGCAACACTTGACCAATATTCAGGACAAAAGGTCAGAAAAGATGCCTCAGAGCTAAGGGAAAACCATGAAACAAATGGACTTACTAGATACATACAGAATATTTCACCCAACTACTGAATTCACATTCTTTTTAGATGCTCACAGAACCTTCTCTAAAGTAGACTATATCCTGGGTCACAAAGCACATACTAGCAAATTCAAAAAAATATAACATTACCCACTACATCTTTTCAGACATTAATGGAATGATAGTAAAATCAACTATAAGAAGACCTAGAGAAACCTCATAAAGACATGGAGACTGAACACCACATTGCTGAATGAGGACTGATTCATAGAAGAAATAAGGGGAGAAATTTAAGAAATTATTAGAAACAAACAAAAATTGAGAAACAATATATCAAAATCTCTGGGATACTTTGAAGGCAGTATTAAGAGGAACATTCATAGCATTGAGTGTTAATATAAAAAGAATAGAAAATTATCAAACAAATAACCTAATCACATACCTCAAAGCCCTTGAAAAACAGAAACAGTCTCATTCCAAATCAATAAAAGACAGGAGATTGTTAAAATCAGAGCAGAAATTAATGAAGTAGAGAACAACAACAAAAAATATATAAAAACCCCAAAACTGGTTTCTCAAAAAAAAATAATAAAATAAAATAAGAAAGATAAACCACTAGCCAACCTAACCAAAAGAAAGAGAAAGTCACCAAAATTACTAAAACAAGAGATGAAAATATATTACCACAAACAAAATAGAAATCCAAAGTCTTATCAAAAACTACTTTGAAAAACTATACTCCAACAAAATGGAAAACCTAAAAGAAATTGACAAATTTCTGGACACATGCCACCTTCCTAAATTGAATCAAGAAGATATAGAAAATTTAAAATGACCAATACCAATCAATAATATTAAAGCAGCAATAAAAATCTTACCATCAAAGCAAATCCCAGGTCTACATAATTTCCCAGATGAATTTTGTAAGCCATTTATAGAAGATCTAATCCCAATACTTCTCAAACTATTCCATGAAATTGAAAGACACAGGACTTTTCCAAATACATTCTATGAAGTCAACATTACATTAATACCAAAATCAAATAAAGACAGCTCAAGAAAAGATAACTATAAACCAAAATCATTGTTGAACTTAGTTGTAAAACTTCTAAAAAATACTAGCAATGTGCATTCCAAACCATATCAAGAAAATTATGCACCATCACCAAGTCGGGTTCATTCCAAGGATGCAAGGCTGATTCAACATACAAAAAGCAATCCATGTAATACACCACATAAGAACTGAAGACAAAAAGGATAATTTCAATAAATTCTGAAAAAGCATTTGACAGAACCCAACACACATTCATGCTAAAAACACTGAAGAGAATTGGAATAGATGTAATATTCTTCATTATCATAAAGGCAATATATAGTAGGCCCATAACCAACATCATATTGAATGTGTAAAATCTACTAGAGTTCCCTTAAGAGCAGGAACATGACAAGGATGTCCACTATCACCACTTCTTTCAATATAGTACTTTACACTTTAGCCAAAGCAATAAGGCACGAAAAGGAAATCAAAGGAGTACAAATAGAAAACAACTGAAACTATATTTTCAGATGATATTATTATATTATATTATACTTACAAGACCCAATAAACTCAACCAAAAGGCTTTTAGAACCAATCAAGAAATTTAGAAAGTGTCTGGATACAAAATCAGTCTTAAAAATTCAGAAGCTTTTCTGTATGTCACCCATAAATCCACTATAAAAGGAATCCAGAAAACATTTCCACTCATAATATTTCCCAGAACAATAAAATACTTAGGAATAAACCTAACCAAGGAGATAAAGGACAAGGAAAATTATACAACATTAAAAAAGTAAATCGAAGATCTTAGAAGATGCAAGAACTTCCTATGGTCTTGGATAGGCAGAATAAATATAATCAAAATGGTCATTCTTCCAAATGTGACCCATAGATTCAATGCAATACCCACTAAACTACCAAGGTCATTATTTACAGATATAGAAAAATCAGTCCTTAAATTCATTTGGAAGAACAAAATACCCAAAATATCAACAAGAACAATACAGGAGGCATCACTATACGTGACTTCATACTATACTACAAAGCCATAGTAATAAAAACATCATGATATTGGTACAAAAACTGACAGTCCAATAGAGCAGAATAGAAGACTCAGAAACAAGTCCTCACACTTACAGCTAATTGATTTTTGACAAAGGACCAAAAACATACACTGGAAAAAAGATAGCCTCCTCAACAAATGATTTTGGCAAAACTGGTTAACTCTATGCAGAAAAATAGATATAGACCCCACTTTCTCAACCTGCAAGAGTCAATTCAAGATAGATCAAAGACCTGGAAATTAGACCAGAGACTTTGCAGGTAATTGTAGGTATCATAGGACCAACACTCTAATACACAGGCACAGGTAAAAACTGTTTCAACATGACCTCAAAAGCATAAGAATTTAAAACAAAGATTAATATGTGGGATTACATTAACCTGAAAAGCTTTTGTGCAGATAAGAAAAAGATCAAGAACCTCGACAGAGAGCTGACAGAATTGGAGATTTCTGCTAGCTACTCCTCTGGTTGAGTACTAATATATAGAATATACAGAGAACTCAAGAAACTCACCACCAATAAAACAAATAACCCAATCAAAAACTGAGTCCATGAACTAAATAGAAACTTCACAAAATAAGGAATACAAATGGCAAATTAATAAATAAAAATGTTTAACATTATTAGCAATCAGAGATGCAAATGAAAACAACCCTGAGATTTCACCTAATCCCAATTAGAATGATAATCATTAAAATACAAACAACAACAAATGCTGGAAAGGATGTAGAGAAGTAGAAAATCTGATGCATTGTTGGTGAGATTGCAAATTAGTGCAATCACTTTGGAAAACAGTGTACAGGATCCTCAGAAGAATGAGAGTGATTTTACCATATGACCCAGCAGTACCACTTCTGGGTAGCTACTCAAAAGAATGGAAACCAATCTACCAGAGCAATGCATGCATATCTATATTTATAGCTGCACAATTCACAACTACCAAACTATGAAACCAACCAAGATGTCCATCAACAGATGAATGGATTACAAAACTATGGAATATTTACACGCTCAGATTTTACACAGCTATAAGCAACAAAATTATGTCATTTGCAGGAATATGGATAAAACTGAAAATATTATGCTAGGTGAGATTAGTTGATCACAAAAAGTGAAAAGTCAGATGTTCTCTTTAATATGCGGAAACTAAGGAGAAAATTGGACATAAAGGGACTCCAGATGAAGGAGTAGAACCTTAGATGAGTGAAGACAGTGATCTAACTGAGGGAGAAGGGAGGGAGGAAGAGATAAACATCTTGATGGACAGGATATATATACACAAACTTATCCAAGTCAATTATTGTGCTGAACATGGGAAGAAGGGGAAGAGAAGGAAATAGAGCAGGAATTGGGGGAGGGCTCAACAAGTGCTGAGTGCATGTATGCTTCAGTCACTCTGAACTTCATTAAGATGTAAGATTAATAAAAATGTGATTACTATACCAAAATGTATTTTTAGTATCTGTTGACATTGGAATCAGAAATTTTGATGAAACAGTTTTGGGATTTTGTTGTTGCTTTGAGATGCTTTCTCTTTATGTTGCTTAGACTAGCCTGGAACTCTATGCCAGAAGATCCTCCTGCCTCAGCCCTCCCCCCCCCACCCTACTTTACCCTCACTTTTTAAAAACGTGTTGTTGCTTCAATTTGCAAACATTTTATAGAGAATTTTTGCATTTTCATTTAGAGGTAACTTTAGTGTTTTGTTTTGTTTTCCTATGGAGAACTGGGGTTGTATTGCTTCATTAAATGATGTGAAAATATTTCTATTTTTATGTATTTTCTGACCTCCTTAGGTAATACAGGGGCTTTTTCCAATTGAAATAAATTGATACTGGGATTTATTGTGTGATACGGATGACGTTTTTCACTGGGTAAAATAAATATTGTTAAATAGATAGTATTGCAATAAATGGGTAATCACCAGAGAAAAAATTACTTTATTGCTGATATTTTTCCAGGAAAGCAAAGATTTAAGTTACAATAAATAAAACTATAAACATTCTAACCTAGAAGGAAAATAACAACTTTTTGCTACATCCTCTCTATCTAAAAGAAGGGAAAATCTTCCAAAGTATGACAATGAAAAGAGAAGGACCACAATTAAAATAAGAAAATTTGACACCATAAAAGTCAAGACTTTTTTTAATTCCAAAACCCACCTTTCTGAGTCAGTATCCTAGTACAAAACAGAACTTAACTCAAGTGGGTATAAAAATGCCTCCATAATTCATGAGCTAATTATGGAAGGATAAGTCTAAGGAAAAGAACAAGGAAGCCTCAGAAACCAGAAACTATTAACAAAGGACAGGAGACATTCCCTCTTATTGATTTGAAGGACAAATGAAGGAAATACTTTTCTTGAAGCCTAGTAAGACCTGGAGCTAGGGAGTATCTATAGTCCATCAGTAGATGCAGTAATTGTCAACAAGTTGGGTATGGTTGTATAGACCTGTAATTCCAGTATGTGTGAGACTGAGACAGGAGGATTCCAAGTTCCAGACCAGCCTTAGCAAATCAGTGAGACCCCAGTAAGTTATTAAGACCCTGTTTCAAAATACAAAATAAAATGGGCTGAAATATAGCGTAGAGATAGAATTTCCCTAAAGTTAATCTTCACATACACAGAGAGAGAGACAGAGAGAGAGAGAGAGAGAGAGAGAGAGAGAGAGAGAGAGAGAGAGAGAGAGAGAAGGAAAAATGCTCCAATCTCTTTTTCTTCCTTACGCCTTGTGATAGACATATACTTTTAAGATATCATTCTGGATTTGATAATCTTCTATAATTCCCTTTTTTACAGTGTGGGCTAAGCCTAGTAACTTGCCTCTAACCAATAGAACACCACACAAATTTGATGAGTAGATTTCTTGCTAGTCAACTCTCTCTGTTGGCTTTTCAGGTTGATGATGCAAGTGGCCATGTTGTAAAAACCTACAGCGGCAAGAACTAAGAAAGACCTCTAAACCTTTACCAAAGAAGAGCTGAGCCTTCGGTGCAGTAATCCTCAAATGACTGAATCCTGCCAAATACCATGTGGACTTGGAATGAATCCTTCCTAAGTAGAATTTTCAAATGAGATTGTAGGCCCTGGACCACCGTCTTGATTCCAACATTACCAGAAACAAGCATATGATCCATCTACACATAGTTGAATTTTCATGCATTTTTATGATAAGTTTTGAGATAAATTGTTAAATGAATATATATATCAAAAAAGATTTTGAGCCGGGCGTGGTGGCGCACGCTTGTAATCCCTGCTTGGGAGGTGGAGACAGGAGGATCGTGCTGGTTCGAAGCAAGCCTCGCTGGCTTAAGAGACCCTGTTTCCAAATAAAAATATAAAATAGGCCTGGGAGTGAAGCCTGAAGGTAGAAGGGTTTTCAGGAACCCCAGTACCACACACACAAAAAAATATTTTAATACCCAAAATTGGTGTGCTACTATAAGAAATATATAAAAATATGTGAATGCTTTGGAATCAAGCAGAGGTAAAGACTAATAGATTTTGATGATCATGATAAAGGCCTAAATTTTCTTGAACCAACTTTTGGGGAAAAAAGCCTCCTGCCAATGAGAGTTCAAAAAAAGTGAGGGGCATACTATTGGAAATTGATAGATGGATGATTCCAACTCCAAGTAACTGATGCCTTTCAAGCCTCAATTTGTTTTGTCTACTAATGTCCCATAGGTCAAAGTGTGTCACAACCAAATCCAACTTATGGGGTAGAATAAGAAATTCTACCTCTGAGGGAGAAAAGGTATGATCATTTTTAAAATTCCACCAAAATTTATTCTCTAACTATAAATTTCACATAGCTCCAATTTCAAAATTTGTTCACCTCATTCTAGGACCCTTAATATCTCATTCAGTTGTGGCATTAACCTAAATGCTCAGAATATCATTATCTGCATCAGATCTGGAGGTAATAAAGATGAAATCACACAAATTACAAGAAAATCAATGTAACTAGAGAATATTATGCTAAGCGAGATTAGCTAGTCTCAGAAAATGAAGGGACATATATTTTTATACATATGTGGAATCTAAAGAAAAACTAGGAAACAAGACACTTCAAATAAATGGGGACAGATACCAGTAGAACAGTAGTACCAAATTTGGGGGGAGAGGCAGGGTGAAGAAAAAGGGGACTGGATGAGTGAATCAGCTCAAACAATCCTATGTGTAGTCCTGAAGCTATCCACACCAATTTCAACATGATGAATGTGGAGGAGGATGGAATATGGTGAGATCTGGGGGAAATGCACCAGGTGTGATGTACATGTATGTTTCTACCACACTAAACCTCAATACGATATATGATCACAATGCACAAATAAAAGTACGTTAAAAACATGCCTAAAATACAGCACACACTTCTGAAAACTAACAACAAAGAAAATATTTTGCAAAAATTTAGATAAGGATGATGTATTCCCTACTGAAAAACACTAATTAGAATGATTGTCACATAGAAAATAGACTATAAAGGTAGAATGAACTGATATAATACTCAAATTCAAAGCAGATTCTGATACACAAGAGCAGAGAGAGTGAGAGGCCGGTTCTGGAGTCAGGTGGGCCTGAGTTTAGATATTCCTCGGTCACAGTTTGTAAAGTCTCTTTGCCATGGGATTAAAGAGCAGACATGCCTAGATGGTCATATTCTGATTTCCACAAAAGCATTTTACCTAAGAGAAAAGGGGTAGTAAGGAAAGAGAATAAAAAAGGAGATAATGCATCATGTGGATAAAAGTAAATCTAATACAGGTGTGTGTGTGTGCATGTGTGTGTGTGTGTTCGTTTGTGTGTGTAAAGTACTGGAGATTGAATCCAGGAGCATTCTATCCATTAAATAAACCCCAAGCCTCATTCCATTTTTTAATTTAGAAACAGCTCCGAACCTGTGATCCTCCTGTCTCAGCTTCCCACATACTGGGATTTCAGGCATGTGCTACCATGCCCAACCCAACACAGGTTTTTGATGAAGCACCAAAAGAAGCAGTCTATCGTCATAATCAAATGAATTTCATATCCTTAAAAAGGAAGTGATTTTCTGACATAAAGAAGAAAAGGGGAGAACAGAACCCAGGTAACATGACAGCTGTCTAATTTGAGAAGTATGACAATCAGGAAAATTATGTATTACTCCAAGAAGAATTCCCGAAAGGTCATAGCGAACCACAGAGTTTCAGAACAGAAGGGAAAATAACAAAATCTGCTTTCTTGTAGTTCAAGTGAAACCCTGAAAGGAAGCAGCCCTCCTGGTAATTCTGTCAGGTCTCCTGATGTTCAGAAACCTCCCCCACCAGTCTGTTGATCACACCAGAGTTCAGTGAGGCAGAGTGCCACCCTCTGTTTGTTTTCAGTAATAACACTCTGTGGATGTGGATAAGAGGCTGCTATTAGCTCAGTGTGTATGTGCTGGGCTATTTGAGCACAGCCTTTTAAGACTCATAATGGGCCATAAAAAAATCACACTCTGGGGAAATTTTTTTATAAAGTATCCATTTCCTCCTGTATAACCAGGCACAAAAAAAATCTTTAAATTTTAACAAATATAGTTACTAACATGATTTTACTCACTGTAAATTCTGGCTAGAAATCATTTTTGTTAAACTTGTGCTTTTAATAGAGGAACACTGTTAATTATTCATAATGCTTAGGTATCTGATTTGAACTATCTTGTCATGTCATTAAATTAATCATGAATATGTATTTGGAAAACATTTTTTCATATCTCATGATTTACAGATGCTTCTGCAAATGTCTGTAATGTGGTTTTTCATTAACTTTGCTGAGCTAAATGCCTTTTCAAGAAAGAAGTCTTTTAAAATACTATGAGATGTAAGAAAATGACTAAACTAAATTTAACATGGAAATTTGTTTAATAAAGATTATGAGAAAAATATTCATGAAGCACAAAATGAGATTATTATTCAAATAAAACAGCAAGAGCTTCTATTTTTGTATACAGGCAAATGACCAAGAAAAGGAGGAAAAAAAGATTTTTTTCTCTCAATATAAGCAGTTGTATAGCTATTGGAAATGTAAAAGTTATTCCCACTTAATTGAAGCAATGTCACATTTGTTAACAGAATAAAAGTAGGAATTGGGTAGTTAGAACTCAAACGGATAGAGCTACAAATTTCATTAACTTAATGTTACTGTATTTGGAAAATTAAGAATGGATAATTATTATTTATGTTAAAACAATTTACTCTAAAGCATGTTATGTATTAAAAATTCATGCAAATCAAGTGCATTCCCAAGATCCAAAATGAAAGGGAGGGGACAGGGAGAGCTGACATTTTTCTAAATTTTTTTAAATGAAAAATCCCAAAGTGTGTGAGTTACAATCATAAGGTACACCATGGGGAGTCACCTTTTCAGGACCATCTTTAAGCAAAACTATCAGATATGTTACCCTGAAACTACTGTTTCTCACTGCCCAGAGACCTACATCCAGATGTATCTTCATCCCTTTCCCCATTTAGTCTGGGCCACAGCTCAGGAAATTTTGTAAGGGCCCTTCCTAAGCCCAGTATTTGAATATTTGTCTCATTTCTTTAAGGTCTTTCTATGTCACTGGCTAGTTAACTGAGAAGATTAATTCCAGCTGTGAGGCGGTAAAAACAGATAATACCATGCTTGTTAAATTGTAGTCTGAGCTGGGAGGGCAGCCAAAGCCACGGGGCAAATATGGAACATTAGCATTAGCTTTAAGCCCTCTCAAATACTTTTGTACACATAGTCTTAATTTTTGCCTCATTAAAAACTTTCTAGAGACTATAGTATATCTCTTTGAAAACTTGAATTCAAATTATATTAAATCTAATGCATTGATATTTGTCTTTGAAATACTCATGAAATATAAGCCATGAACCAAAAAAACTATTTGGAGAAATTACATAATTATTATTTAGTGTAAGTTTTTTACTATTAAAAAGGTGGTTATATGACAATGTAGTTATAAGCTATAAAATTCCATTTTATTTACTCTAAGAATAACAGAAAAATTGTTGGAAGTGATTTAGATCAAGCCATCAATTGAGTGGCTTGTCAAATCCCAGTCAGAACATAATAACGTTTAGTGAAAATAAGGTTCAATGAAGATTAATAACTATAAGTTTGAACAGTTTATTTTGTAAACAAATTTGACAAAATTATTGTGCCCCCAAAGAGTACAGATTTTTATGTTTTGCAGAAAAAAATTAGACAACTAACTTTTCTCCACATTGCAATGAGAAAAAAACTTAAGATTCAAATTTGGACAGTTTTAGGTCATCTAAATGACCCATCCAGTCACCACACAGTTCATTAAGTAGATTGGTCCATGTTAAGATGGACTTAGAAATTAAATCAACTGAAAAACAACTGATTGGTTGGTATGGTTCAGCATAGCCTAAGTATAGTCATTTTCCCAGATTTTTATAGGACTGTTTAATGGTACTTCATTAATCCAAAAACATAATTTTTTTTTTACAAAAATCCAGGTTTTACATTATTTAGGAGAAAAAGATATGCTACAAACATTGACAGATGAAGATTCTAGGAGTGTTTGATATCTTTGCAGTATTTTCAAATACTGTGGTATTAACTTTTGGTAGGAAAGCAATTAATGTGCTAATTACAGATGTGCCCTTATTCTAGTTCTTCCAGCAGAGTCAGCAAAGCTATGCTTGGCAGGCGGTTTACTAGTTTGAAGAACTGACTACACCTAGAAATAAAATTGCATTTTTTAAAAAACAAGAAAAATTCTCATTTATCTGGCTCATTATTCCCCAGATGTGGGGACCTCACTCATCCAGTTCACCCTGGAAACACAGCAGCTGCCTAAGCATAAAGCTCTGTGGCAATATCATTACTTTATAAAACAGGTGCTTTTCCTACTTCTGTTTCTCAGTCACATTGTTAGAAAAAAAGAGAGGCACATATAATCTATAATTCAAATGTTAGGCTAATTTGTTCAAATTTACCAAGATTTGCTATTTAAGGGGGAAATTGGCCTATAGAATACTTAAAAGTGCTAAATTAGTGGTTTTCAATGTTAAACACATTCACAATCATCTTTAAAAGAAAGGAGAATCTAGGAGGAACAGTTTTTGTTGCTATTGTTTTGTCTTATTTTTTGTCTTTGTGTTTTTAATGCTTGCTGTTATTTCTCTGTTTACTATTTCTGGCAGGCTATGTGGTTTTGTCTTAGTCATATGGCATTTGGTTTCAAAACTGCATTCATCATACCAAAATTTCTAGGGCCAGGTGCTTAGTAGCAGTGGGTATGTGAACAATCAGCTTCTATGGGACAGTGGCATACATAGCTCTGCAGGTTTTGCCTCTGCTGCATCTGTTCTATTTCAGTGCCTATTATCTTATATATCTCCTTTAACTTATTAAGGGTATTGTAGAACAATACTTAGTGAACTCATGTTAGCCAAGAAAAATGAAGGGAAGAGAGAGATGGCAAAAAGGGGAGGAAGAGAGAGGGAGAGAACAGAGGAAGGGAATGAGAAGAAGGGAGGGAAGGAAGGAAGGAAGGAAGGAAGGAAGAGAGGAAGTAGATTGTTTTTACTATTTGTATTGTTGACTGCACAGAGGTACCTGCAGAGCCTGAAAACCTGCAAGGCATAGTGGTGTAACCTGTAATCCCATTACTTGGGAGGCTGAGACAGGAGGGTCATACGTTCAAGGACAGCTTCAGCAATGTAGCTACTGAGACCTTGTTTCAAAATGAAAAATAAAAGAGCTGGGAGTGTAGCTCAGAGGTAGAATGCCCCTTGGTTCAGTCTCTAGTATCACAGGCAAACAGGAACCTACATTACTTTGGTGAAGAGTGGGGTACATGATTGGCAGAGAGCTCAAAGAGGCTTCTGGTAATACTTTTAGATCTTGTTACGTTACCTATGATTTCTAACAATCTGTCAAACAGTAACCATATGACATGTGTATTCCTTAATGTATACATTTCACAAATATTCTACAATAAAACGTGTGCTTTGGGCAAATATTCTTTCTCCATCTTTTTGCCTGGAGGAAGTGACCTTGAAAATGACTTAAGGCATTAAGTCTAGCAACTACAAAGTCAAATGTGATCTTTCCTCATCAAAGAAAAGATAGCACTGAACTGCTAAATTTATGTTTCCATTCTGGCGTGTGTGTGTGTGTGTGTGTGTGTGTGTGTGTGTGTGTGTGTATGAGAACTGAACCCAGGGGCAATCCAACTCCAAGCTACATCCCCAGTCCTTTATATATTTGTTTGTTTGTTTTTTGAAACAGTGTCTCCTTAGTTTGCTAACAGTCTGGTGCCTGTCTTGAACCTGTAATCCTTCTGTTTTAGCCTCCCAAACACTGGAATTGCAGGTGGGCACCACCATGCCCAGCTTGGCTTTAGCTCTTTGATAACTGAATGTTATTAGGTAAGTGGCTTCATCACCCTTCCCAAAGCTAACTTTTTTCTGTTTTGTTTTGAAAACTATTACATAATCATTTGGTGAGATACTAATCCCTTTTTTTTTTTTTTTTTTCCTGCAGTATAACAGACACCCAGTTGGATGTTTGCTGGGCTTCTGTGCTTCAGAAGTAATTGCCTATCTTCCTTGGGTTTCAAGACCCATCCGAACAAAACCTCAAACCAGCCTTTGATGGAAAGAACGAAGCTGGTATTTGAGAAAAAGCTTCAATTAAGGCCTGACTGGGTGGATGGAGGGCAGCTGGTTTGTGTTGAAGAAGGGAAAGAGAGTGGAGTCCTGAGTTTGAAGTTGACAGAGGGGGAGCAGGTTCTGTGATCAGCTGAATTCTGAGTGCTTCTTAGTTTTCAGTGAATGAAAAAGTTCCATGGGTCTGTCTGCAGTATCCACAATAGCTTGGAATAGTTCCCCTTTCCCTACTAGTGTATTGGTCTGAATAATCCCTTGTAACCAGAGGTATCCTGTGAATTATGAGATGTTTGTACCACTAGCACCTGCCCACAAATGACTCTTAAGGATCTAAATCCCTATTCCCTCAAGGAGAACTAGTGGCCTAAAGCAAAGTAAAGTTGCTGGGTTTGGCATAGAACGAGTAGAGTGAATATATGCCTGGAGATGCAAATCCACCTGGCTCTGACTGAGCCTCTGAAATTGAACAATGAACATATGCATACAACCAACCTCATGCAGACTGTGTGGAAGCCAACTTCTGAAAATTGTAAATCTACATTGTATAGGCCTCATATCAGTTCAAGGACTCAGGGGTTGAAGACAGCGAAGAATGCCTCTTCATTAACCCAGGTAAGTGGGATGAAGCCTGGTTTGATTTGATCTGATTTAGAAAAAAAAAAAGAGAGAAAGAAAAACTAACAGTAGCTGGGTACGGTGAAACAAGCCCGTACCTAGTACTTGGAAGGTGGAGACAGGGTATCACAGGTTTGTGGCTAGCCTCAGCAATTGAGCAAGATCCTGTTTGAAAATATAAAGTTCTGGGAGTATGTTCCAGAGGTAAAATATCTGGGTTTAATTATTTCATATGCCATGATGAAAATTTCTACTTGTTACAGGTATTTAAAAAAACAAGGCTACAATGTTTCTAATGTACAACAAACACCAACCAATGTTAATTATGTTGTTACTCCTGTCTTATAAATAACAGAAGCCAAAGAAACTTTTCAAAATCAGAATAAGCAATAAAATGGGGGCCAACATGAATTACTTTTTGTGCCCCGATCTTATATAACACTGTTGCATGTACTAAGGGTTAATTTTAATAGAATGTCTCAGAAGTAATACTGTAATACTATATCTCCTTTCAGTTTAACTTAGAAAATACATGTGTCCATTGTGTTCCTAAAACTTCTTTTAGTCATTTCAGATTACAATAGCAATATGTAGCCAGGGTAGCCAGGGTAGCTGGTGTGATTTATGGAATCTGTGCCTTTTTCTTTCTTTCTGTCCTTTCTTCAAGATAACCGAAAAATATAAATAACCTGCCAGGATAAAGGTGATTAAGTATAAAAATGATAGATACTCATTGTACTTGCTAAAAATTATGAAATAAACCTCAAATAAATCAGGAGAGTTGAGAAACGCATCATGGGATTTGAACTTGAAATTCAAGAATAGGTGGGACAGGCAGAAAATGTGAGCAAAGCTCACATAACATAAACATTTCTAGTCCATAAAGGCCCCCAGCCAGTCTCAGCCCCCGTGACCCTTCCATCCAGGAACACACCAAGCCAGGGCTCAACCATCCCCACCCACATCACACCCTGTCAGGACTCAACCTCTGTCCAAGTTCCTCCCCTTTCAGACGTTTCTGTATACTTTAGAGCACTCCATTTGCAAATTACTTCAGATTCAAAATTCACTTTTACCTCCTCCCACTTCCCAAGGAAAAATCTGCAACTCCTGCTTCTCTGTTCTCAATTTCATCATAGCACCGGCTGCGTTATTTGGAGATTTATGTTTATGGATATCGTGGTTCCTCACACCAAGTTCAGAATCTCAGAAAAGTATGTTTTTATCCAGCATTATCCAAAATTTTGTTTTACTCTTTGGTTAAGCACCATCAAAATCTGTTTACACAAATACTCACCAGGCACTTTAAATTCATTTTTAACTGCTCAACTAAAGCATAACTCCAATTTCCTTTAACATTTTTTACAAAATAAATAATTAAATAAACCTAGACCTACATCTAAAATGCTGAGGATTTCAATATACTCTCCCATTCCTCTGAGAAAATTACTATTTTCTCTTTGGTGCATAGTTCCAAAAGAATTTTTTACCCCTGGTTAGTGAGTACATGTGCTGTTTTAAATTATTGTGTTTTTTTATTACTTAGGTAGTATCAGATTCTATGTACTGGGCAATATGTGATTTTAGAGTTATTTGTGTTGATGCCTGTGGGTTCTGTATCTTAATTCACTGACAGGATTCCATAAACTGTACATTCCATGTTTGATTTAAAATTCAACTTGGAAGACCTTAAGTTTGGTTCCAATGTTTTGATTATCTAAGTAATGCGATAGTGAGCATTCTTTTCCCTCAGGCACAGATATCTAGTAGAACTGCAAGGTCACAAGCTCAGAAAATATATTTCCAGTTATGCTTACAAATATTTGCCTCAAGTGAGTAAATTAATGTGTTCATACTCTAAAAATAGTAAGAGGATATGTTTTCCATATTTTTACTGATACTTTTTATTGCTACAGTTTTTTTTATTTTGCCAAGTGGTAAAAATAATCTCATTTTTTTATTCTGTATGTTTGTTGAGTATACTAATTTGGGGAGGACTGAACATTTTTATAGTAGTGAATATTGCCATTGACATAGTTCTCTATTAAGTCAACTTATATAATTGAATAAGGTTTTATCATCTTATTTGTAAGTATCTCTTAAAATATATCCTTGTTTATGCCGGGCGTGGTGGCGCACGCTTGTAATCCCCGCGCTTGGGAGGCGGAGACAGGAGGATCGCGCAGGTTCGAAG
This sequence comes from Muscardinus avellanarius, assembly GCF_963383645.1. Taxonomy (NCBI): domain Eukaryota; kingdom Metazoa; phylum Chordata; class Mammalia; order Rodentia; family Gliridae; genus Muscardinus; species Muscardinus avellanarius. Next base: position 42,424,550 of record NC_137803.1, on the reverse strand, counting down.
CCAGCCCCGCGCGCTGGCTTAGGAGACCCTGTTTCCAAAAATAAAAATGTAAAAATAGGTCTGGGAGTGTAGCCCGGAGGTAGAAGGGCTTCCAGGAACCCCAGTATCACCAAAAAAAAAAAAAAAAATATATATATATATATATATATATATATATATATATATTCTTGTTTTTTATCAAATATTTTATATTTCTGTTACTATAACATACAGGCTTTTGTTTTCTATTTCTAATGATTAATTTCAGTGAAGGGTAGGAAAAGTTGAGTTTTGCATGGAGAATTCTATTCAACCAATGTGTTAGCTTATTTTATTGGTTCCATTGTTCATTAGTTAAGCTTCTTAAATATTTTATGAAGACCATCAGACTGTGTGTGTGTGTGTGTGTGTGTGTGTGTGTGTGTGTGTGTGTGTGTGTAATATGCATGGTGCTGGAGATTGAGTCCAGTGGTGGTCTATCTGTGAGCTAAAGTCTCAGCCCTGTTTTGTTTTTATTTGGAAACAGGGTCTCACTAAGTTTCTAAGGCTGACCTCAAGATTGTGATCCTCCTGTCTCAGCTTCCTAAGTACTGAAATTACAAGTGTGTACAACTGCACTTGGTAAATAATTTCTTTCCAATCTGTTAGCTGCCTTCTTTTCTATTTTAGCTTGGATTAGTAGCTTATTATTCAACAATAGCAATGATAATTAATCTGGGCAAGTTTCTAATAATTCATTATTACATATGGTGTTTGCATAGCTATTTATCAGATGATTTTAATGGATTAAGCAAGTATTTTTGTATTTCTCATTGTTCTAGTTGTTACCACGAATGGGTATTAGATTTTATAAAAAGTATTTATTACCATGCATTAAAATAATCATATAATTTCTCTTGTAGGAAATTAACAAAGAGAATTACCTTGAAACAATATCATACATTTGTCCTACTTTACTATACATAAACTTTTCTTTTAAATGTTTTAGCTTGGAATCTCATTCAGCTGCTAAGAGATACTTGGCTAGAGTGGATTAAGCACACTAGAACTTATATTTCTAAAGTAATTAAAAGTCTAGAATGAAGTGGTGTATGGCATTGGTTCAGAAAAAAAAAAAACATGGTATATCCTGAGAATTAAATCTGGGAGCACAGGAGCATTCTATCTTCCAGATGTACCCCTATCCCTCTTATTTATTTATTTATTTATTTATTTATTTATTTATTTATTTATATTTGAAACAGGTCTTGCTAGATTGCTGGAGTCTCCCCAGGTTGCTTAGGTTGGCCTCAAACCTACAATCCTCCTGTTTAAGCCTCCCAAGGACTGGGATTACAGGTGAGCACCAATTTATCCAGCTGGTTTAGTAATTTGATAATATAAATGAGAAGGTCTTTATATACCCAAGGTTTTCCCATGGGTTTGCCTCATAGTCCTAAGATTGCCACTAAAGATTTAGTCCTATACTTATCAGCAATGGGAAAAGTGAATAAAAGGGAAGTAGAGAAGCTGAGCATGGGGAACACCCATAATCCTAGTACTTGGGATGCTGACACAGAGGATCATAGGTTCAAAGCCAACCTTAGCACCTAGCAAGGTGACCTTCACAACTTAATGAGACACTGTTTGAAAAATAAAAAGTAAAATAGGGCTGGGGGTGTAAATTGGAGGTAAAATGCTTCTAGGTTCAATCCTTAGTACATAAAAAGTGGAAAAGCACTGGTTTCTCCAAAGTCAAAACCCACAATTTCTTCTTGTATTCATTCCTTTAGTGATCCAATCTCCAAGGACTTGAAAGGAATATCATCTTTAAGCTGCTTGTATTAGTGAGTGGACTAAAACTGGGATTTTGAGACTAGAGAAGAAAAATGAGTTTCTAGTAGGTAAAAGCCCCCACCAGTCATCATGTACTATTAACAGATTGCGTGATTTGAATGACTGGCATTTGTAATTTTTAAGTATCATGACATTTATTAATCCATATAATTTATTCTGATTTCACCAGCTATATGAGCACTTATTTGTGTAGGAGGAGAAGCATAGCTTTGTGCACTTCTATCATAAGTAGAGCTTTAGGTAACCATCTGCACAATCAAAATACACAGTTGTACAATCACCACACGCTCCACATTCTACTTTCTGTTAAATATTTGTGTGTGTGTGTGTGTGTGTGTGTGTGTGTGTGTGTGTGTGTGTTTTACTGGGAATAAAACCCAGGGGCCTTCTACCTCTGAGCTACAACTCCAGACCTATTATTATTATTATTATATTATTATTATTATTATTTATTTATTTATTTATTTTGGTGGTACTGGGGTTCCTGGAAGCCCTTCTACCTCTGGCTACACTCCCAGACCTATTTTATTTTTGGAAACAGGGTCTTTTATGCCAGCGTGGCTGGCTTCGAACCTGCGAGATCCTCCTCTCTCTGCCTCCCAAGAGCAGGGATTACAAACGTGTGCCACCACGCCCGGCGCACTCCAGACCTATTTTATATTTTATTTGGGAACAGCTAAGTTCTCACTAAGTTGCCAACAGCCTTACTAAATTGCTGAAGCTGGCTTCGAACCTGTGATCCTCCTGTCTCAGCCTCCCAAGTACCTGGATTACAAGTGTGCACCACCACATCTAGTTCTAAATATGTTTCTACTGGAGTCATGTACTTATACATCATGGTGAGATGCAAAGTGATACAAATACATATTCCACTTCTTTATAGTCACAATGACCCTGCCTCCCTATCCTAAATCCCACTAATCACCAATTTGTTCTCTTTCTCAACAATAATGTTATTTCAGAAATGTTATGTGAATGGAATTATGCTGTCTATTTCTTACGAAAATTGGCTGTTTCGCTTAGTACTTTTTTCTTCAGGTTCATACAGCATATTGCATGCTTCAGTAGTTTTTTCTTTTGTATTCCTAAGGAGTACTCCATGGTGTGGATGGATTGTTTTCATTAACCACTCACCCACTGAAGAACATGTGGATACTTTCTACCTTTGGGCTACTATAATAAAGTTGATATGGACACTCATGTACAAGTTTCTGTGCAAATATAGGACTTTATTTCTCCAGCATATATGCACAATAGTGTAATTTCTGGGTCACATATTAAATGCATGTTCAGTTTTAACAAAGAAGGGGAAACCATAGGTGATCAAATAAGGTGACCTAACTGAGAAGAATGGGAGGTGGAAAGAGGAAAATTCTCTAATGTACATGATGTACATTCACAAACATATCAAAGTCAATCACTAAGCCAAACATGAGAAGGATGGAGGGAAAGGGAATGGGTTGAAATTGGGGAAGTGCTAAATGAGTTTTACATTATTAAAATGTATGACTGTAATGCACCAATAAAAATGAAAGTTAAAAAAAGAGCTACTAGAGCCATGTGTGGTGGCGCATGCTTGTAATCCCAGCATTTGGGAGGCCGAGACAGGAGGATTACCGTTCATATACAGCTTCAGTTACTTAATGAGGCCCTTTGCAACTCAGAACAATGGTTTACTTTCCCACCACTGTTATATGAGAAATCTGATTGTCTTTATCCCTATTTTTAAATTTGGATATTCTGCCGGGCATGGTGGCGCACGCTTGTAATCCCCGCTCTTGGGAGGCAAAGAATGAAGGATCACGCAGGTTCGAAGCCAGCCATGCGTGCTGGCTTAGGAGACCCTGTTTCCAAATAAAAATGTAAAAATAGGTCTGGGAGTGTATCCCGGAGGTAGAAGGGCTTCCAGGAACCCCAGTACCACCAGAAAAAAAAATTAAAAAAATAAATTTGGATATTCTGAGTTATGTAGTGCTTTCTTATTGTGGCTTTAATTTTTATTTATCAGGTGATAATGTTGAAAATATTCTCATGTGTTTATGTTCTACCTTCATACAGTTTTTGGTGAACTATCAATTCAAATTTTTGGCCCACTTTCCAATTTGGTTACTTAGTTTTTAATGTTGAAGTTTGAGAAATTTTATATAGCCTGAATGTAAGTTCTTTGACAGATTGTTATATACAAGTATTTCCCACACTGACTTGTTTTATTATCTTCTTTACAGTCTTTCACAGAAAAATAATTTAATTTTGCTGAGGTCCAACTTACCAGTTTTTCATCTTATGGATCATATTTTTTGGTGTCAAATCTGAAAATTTTTCTAAATGTCAGCAGAAATATCTTAATAAGGGCCCTCCAGCAATCTTCTCCTCCATAACAGCACTGGTAACACTGGCAAAAAATTGTCAAAATCAACATGTTTCACCTCTAGAAATTAACCAAAAACAGTCAACAAGCTATGGATTGTTCATTTTCAAGAAAATGGCTGAAAATGGATAAGAACAGTAAGTATTGTATTATTTGACAATTTTAGTCTATGACTCTTGCTTCGCTTCATGGTAGCCCTAAAAAGCAACATCTCCAAATTCATGGTGAACACCTTTTGCATAGTGAATTTGTCACAGAATTCATCCTATCAAGGGAAAAGAACAGGGGGGATCTCTCCTGATGCTCTTTCCCAGTTAACTGTCTTTATTTGATCCCTAAGGCCACTTTCTGAGAAATCCTACTAACAAGGCTTCTCATAATTGGATTTGACACAGAACTGGTTCACTATCGGTCCTTTACCTGAAGATACTTGTCGAAATATTTGGCCATCATTGTTTAGTATCCCCGCATCCTGCAATGACAATAAGAGGATAAACAAATTGATCCAAATCTTTACAAAGCAAAACTTCAAAATGAGATGTCTACAGGTGAATGAAAAACTGTGGCATATTTCTAAGGATATAAAAGAGTATGTACATCCCTGGGTCTCATAGCCTAGCCATGAAAGACCCAAGTTGACTGGAAGCTCTCATGTCTGAATGAAATTGAAGATCTATACAAGTCTGCATGGTACCTACATTAAAATAATTTCCTTCAACTCACAGAGAGACCTTGGGGAAAATCAGAGAGAAACACTAATTCAAGCTTTGAAAGAAACACCTGTTCATAACTAACCATTAAACCTAACTGGGTAGTCTTCAGTGTCCACACATGATCGAAAACTCAAATTTAAGACTTTGAAGCAAACAGAAACAACACACAGCAACAGCACACTTGTTACAAATGTCCAATTTTCAAAAATATTTATGAGATACAGAAAGAAACAAGAAAGTATGAGCCATACTGAGGAAAAAACACTGATTGCTAAAAACTCCCAGAGAGTCACTTGACTTTGGGTTTACTATGTGAAATTTAAAAGCCCAAGCCTGGCGTGGTGGCACACACTTGTATTCCCAGCATTTGGGAGGAGGATCACGGTTCATGGATGGACTCAGCTACTTAGTCAGGCCCTTTGCAATTTCATTGAGCCCCTGTTGCAGAATTAAGAATAAACAATAGGGCTCATAAGTAGAATGCCCCTGGGTTCCATCTCCAGTACCACAAAAAATGCCAATTACATATGCTCAAATAATAAACAGAGGCCATATGGGAAGAACTGAGAAAAATTTGTGAAGAACTGAGAAAAATTTGCATTGTTTCATGCCTCATAAAATTTTTAGTTAGCTATTATATATAGAAGAACAATGGACACTGAAGTGGAAGATTGTGTGTGGTTTTGCTCTGGAATATTGTAAATCCTGTGAGGTAAGATGAAAAATTAGTTATCAGATTTTTCTTAAAGCTGAGTTTAGCTGGCATTATTCCTTAGACTTTTAAAAATTATTTTATTAGTGCATTGCAATTATACATCATAGTGAGGTGCAATGTGATAAAACACACATGCACACTGGTGTTTGTAAACTTCTCTCCATATTACAACCTTCCCATGTCAGTTAGTGGGATTGGTAGTAATATCTTCACATATTGTCATAGTATTATTTGAACTCTTTCCTTCTTCAGTTCTCCTTTCTCTCCCTAACTCTCCCCCCAAGCCCCTTCTACAGATCTATCTCTATCTCTTTCTCTGAATTATTTAAGACCTTCTATATTTCTTATTTTCTCTCTTGCTTCCACAAATCAGAGAAAACACACCACCTTTAACTTTCAAAGACTGACTAATCTTATTTAGCATTAAATCGTTCAGTTCCATCCATTTTCCTACAAATGACATAGTTTTGTTTTTCTTTATAAATGAGTAAAATTTCATTATATTTAGCACATTTTCTTTAGTGTCTTGGTTGGATCCATAATCTGGCTATTGTAAATTGTGCTGCTATAAACATGGATATTCATGTATCACTGTAATATTGTGACTTTTGTTCTTTAGGGAAGATATCAAGTAGTAAAGTTCCATTCCTAGTTTTTTGAGGAACCTCCATACTGTCTTCATAGTAGTTGTACTAATTTACACTCCCACCAACAGCATATAAGTGTTCTTATTTCCCCACATCCTCACCAGCATTTGTTATTTGTATTGTTGATAATTTTCATTCTGACTGCAGTTAGGTGGAATCTCAATGTAGTTTTCATTTGCATTTTCTCAATTGCTTGTGATGTTGAACATGTTTTCATACAATTACTGGCCAACCATATTTTCTCCATGTATGCTTCCAACACCTGAACTCTACATACCTGCCTTTTCAGTGAAATCACTGTTGGAACTGGACAGGGTAGTTGGATATTCAGGTCATGTAGTTCACCTCTGAATTTAACTCAGTCAGAGTCTAGAAGCCAATCGCCATATGAATGTGGAGGACTAAGCAATTTTCCTCTGCTTGCAACACCAATTCCATTCCTGGTTTCTTTGCAGAATTTGGAGAGGGGAGACATGTAGTATGAGAGAATTATTGGATTGATTCATTTATTTATGGATTATTACTTTTGCAGATTTGATATACTTTCCTATCCCAGCTGACTTCTCATTCCTGCCATCTCTCCCTCTATGGTATGTTGTTGACTCTCCATCTGCCTGAACTTAGACTGTGTACTCACGCTCAGCTGTAGATCTTACCTGAGCTCTATCCCACCTCTTCTGGGCTTCTTTTTCACCTCTAAATGGCTTTTACTGTCAGTATTACCATGGGAACAAATCTGTATTGTAGCCATTTGACACGATAATCAGAAGAAAAGTCTCAGTTTGCATATTATTTTTTGTTTTCTAATAAATATATTTTAGTTCTGTATTTTTCTCTAAGCTGCAAAATCCACCATGTGTTGATATATTTGTAGTTACCTGTCACTTATGCCTAAATATTAACAATTTCCAGTTCAATATTCTTTCTGACCCATGATTCCTTCCCCTCCCCCTGCTAGATAGTATTATTATTTGGCCAAATATTTGTCATTCATTCTGTTATATACTTTCATATTACTTCATTAGGTCAGGACATACAATGCATATTGAATATTATCTCTCACATTTTGGAAGTATGATCAAGCTTATTGTGATGCTAGCACAAATTTACCTTTGTCTTTTAAAATTCTTGGATGTTTAGCCAGGCATAGTGGTGCACGCTTGTAATCCCAGCACTTGGGAGGCTGAGACAGGAGGATCACATGGGTTCGAAGCCAGCCTCAGCTACTTAGTGAGGCTCTCAGGAACTTAGTGAGACCCTGTTTCCAAATAAAGTATAAAATAGGTCTGGGAGTATAGCCCAGAGGTAGAAAGTCCCTGGGTTCCACCCCCAGTACCACACACACAAAAATTATTGGATATTTAAAAATAGTATTGAGAGCCAGGCATGGTGGTGCACACTTGTGCTTGGGAGGCAGAGACAGGAGGATCACACAGGTTCAAAGCCAGCTGCACTGGCTTAAGAGACACTGTTTCCAAATAAAAATATAAAAATGGGTCTGGGGGTGTAGCCTGGAGGTAGAAGGGTTTCCAGGAACCCCAATATCACACACACACAAAATAGCATTGAAATAATTCTGTAGTATATGCAATTTGACCAAACATATCATAACTTCTAAGACTTAGGGTGTTTTGTTTTCCTCAGGTCTATTAATCTCTCAGTATAACTGGATATGTTATTTTTTTCATTGATTTTATCAGTTTAGTTATTTTGTATGGATCACAACCATTACATTGTGTTAAAGAATGTGTGTTTTGTCAAAAGGAAATCGTTCCCTTCAATCCTTTTAGTGCTTTGTATCTTAAATTCTCTTAATAGAGTATAATAATTTTTGTTAGCATCTGCTAGAGTTACTTTTTATTTCTTTATTTTCTAATCGTAATCTGCTTCACTTTGGGTATTTGTCTAATAAATAAAATATAGATATATTATTAAATACAAAAGGTACAATACATAAATAAATCCAAATCATTGTTATTGTTAATTTATTTGAACTTACTTCTGCTATTTTATTTGATGTTTAGTATTTATAATATACTTTTTTTAAAGTATGTTTTTCCTTTTTGCCTAATGACATTTTCTTTGTTCTATTTAATTTTCTGCATATATTGGAGTTTCACAGTTTCTTCCTAGAGTAGTTATTTATTTTAAACTTTATCACAAATGCAAGACTGAATGTTTATAGATCTAGACTTGATCTGTCCTCAATTCCTACATATAGTTAGCCTGCCATCTTGAAGCCAGATGTCTTTCCCAGATATGTGAGTTTATACTTCAATGAACTTTTGAGGGAGATATATTTTAGTCATATGTCAGCAATCACTTATGTCTTTAAATTTTTTCTCTTTCAAATTCTGCATTTCAGTTCTCTGTGCTTTGCTGAGCTCATCATTTGGCTGCTGACCTAGGAAAAATGGCAGTTTGAGAAGATGGAAAATTTCCCACCAATCTAGTAGAACTGGACTCAGAGCCAAAGAGAAAAGAAAATGAACCAATAGTTTATTTTGCACACAAGTTTTAGGTATACTTGCCACATACTTGAAATTCAACAGTAAAGTACTCAAAGGGAAATATAACTTGCTTTAATATTGTTTTTAAGGAAGGCAGTGAAGTTATTCCTAATATTATCCCAAACTCAGAAATTCGAGGCACATTTACTACTTTGGCCGAAAGGCTGTGCTATGGCTGATTGTACAAGGAAAACAAAGCAAACATGTTATGAAGAGTTTAAATGAATAAGCACAAAAATAAAGACATTTTATTAGGAGTCCCCATGAGAGATTCAATGTTTGGGTTGCTTTACTCTTTTCTAAAAAGAGAGAGCTTCCAATAACAACAAAATTACTGAAGAAAGCCCTTCCTCTCCCTGAAAATAGGTGTAGGTGCCCTGTAAGCAATAAACTGTTCAATTTAGTGATCTGGGGAAAGCTATTTGGATCTGTTTGGTTGTAGATGTTGATAACAATAAACTTCCTAATTTTTAAGGAATAAATTCCTCAGGAATAAAACTAAAAAAAAAAAAAAAAGGTCTAGCTCCACATTCTCCGCCCCTTAGACTATATATACCATATGTGTTAATCTGCATTACTAAAGTTATCTTTTTTTCACAAGTGGAGATACTTGTGTATGCCCTAGGGGAAATTTACTAGATATAAGTCCTTTGGAAATGTCTAGACTTGAAAAACTTCCAAATAGGCTGAAGACAGTACTGCATATAGCACTATTTATAGAGTATCAAATTAACAGATCAGTGTAATATAGTATGGTGACAGGTGGGCTGTGCTTTGCATTGATGAAAGATCTGCTTCTCTGGATGGGATTATGAAAATCTCTCAAAACAGAAATCATTTATTTGTTGACAAGAACAATTAATTTAACTAGTGTTATTAACAAATAATTAAATTACTAAAACTAAAGTCAAGTTCATTAATCATTTTAAATTAATTACGACAATGATGTTAATAATAAATTTTGCATTTGCTTTTGGGTGAACATTATGTATCAGAGACTTCAAAATATTGGTTCTTAAAATGTAACACAAAGCTAGAATGGTAGTGCACACCTGTAATCCTAGTACTTGGAAGGTTGAGACAGGAGTATTGCAGATTCGAGGCCAGCATTAGCAACTTTGCAAGACCTGCAGCAATTTGCTGTGACTCTGTTCCTTTTTTTAAAAAAAAATACTTTTATTGGAGCATTATAGTGATGGTGAAATACATGCACAGAGCACGTGGTGGGCTTTTCCTCTGCTCCTCCCCATCCCCTGGCTTCCCCATACAGGATATGAGGATTTACTCTGGTTTTCTCACATATGTCCATAATATCAAAATGACATAATTTTGTTCTTTATTACTGACTACAATTCCATTGTGTGTATTTCCCATTAGTTTTGTAACCCATTCATCTGTTGATGGACACCTAGGTTGGTTCCATAATTTCCTTTGTGAATTGTGCTCCTATAAACATGGATATGCATATACTACTATAATATCCTGATCTAAGCTGGATCATATGCTGGATCCATTCCCAATATTCTGAGGAACCTCCATACTGATCTCCATAACAGCTCCACTAATTTGCAAATTCCCCAACAGTGTAGAAGAGTTCCTATTTTCCCACATCATCAGCAGCATTTATTTTTGTTTGATTTTTGATGTTTACTATTCTGAGTGTAGTTTGCTTTGCATCTCCCTGGTTTTTAATAATAATGTATATTTTTTCATGTACTTATTGGTCATTTGTATTTATTCTTTTGTGAATTGTCTATTTAGCTCAATTTCCATTTATTGATTGGGTTATTTGTTTTTTTAGTATTAAGTCTTTTAAGTTTTTTTCTAGATACTAGTCCTCTATTAGAAGCATAACTGATAGAGATCTTCTCCCATTTTATTGGCTCTCTTTATTTTAACTTTATTTTAATTTTTTGAGCTTTGGGGGTCTTATTGAGGACATTTCTGCTTGTGCCTGTACTTTGGAGTGTTGGACCGATGCCTGCCTTTAGTAACGTCAAAGTCTCTGGTCTAATTTCCAGGTAATTGATACATCTAAAATTGTCTCTTTTGTAGGGGTGAGAGTTAGGGATTTAATTCCATTTTTCTACAAATAGATAACCAGCTTTTCCAGCACCATTTGTTGAAAAGGCTGTCTTTTCTCCAACATATGTGTTTAGCATCTTCATCAAAAATCAATTGGCTATAAGTGTGTGGATTTGTTTCTTTATATTCTATTTTGTTCAATTAATCTAGATGTCTGATTTTGTGCAAATACCATGCTGATTTTATTACTATAGCTCTGTCGTATAATTTGAAGTCTGGAATTGTGATGCTTCCTTCATAGTTCTTATTGCTGAGAATTGCTTTGGCTATTCTGGGCCTTTTGTTTTTCCACGTGAAATTTAGGATGAATTTTTCTAGAACTGTGAAAAATTACATTAGTATTTTGATAGAAATTGCATTGAATCTGTAGATAATTTTTGGTAGAATGATCATTTTGATATTTAGTCTGCCTATCCAAGAACAAGGGAACTCTTTCCATCTTCTAAGATCTTCAAATTCTTTCTTCAATGTTCTATAATTTTCATTGTAGAGGTATTTTCCCTCCTTATTTCAAGATATTTTATTGTTTTTGAGGTTATAAATGCAATTGTTTTCTAAATTTATTTTTCAATGGATTCATGGGTGGCAAAGTAAAAAGCTATTGATTTTTTTAATTTTGTATCTCACTACTTTGCTCAATTTATTAATCAGATCTAGAAGTCTTTTGGTTGAGCGTGTTCGTTCTTCTAAATATAGAATTTTGTCATCTCTAAATATAGATAATCAGTTCTTTTCCTATTTGAATTCCTTTGACATCCTTCTTTTGCCTCATCACTCTGGCAAGAGTCTCGAGGTCTATGTTGAAATGGAATGGTTATAGTGGACATTCTTGTCTTGTTCCTAATTTTAAAGGGAATTCTCACAGTTTTTCCTCATCAATATGATGTTGTCTTTGTATTTACTATATTTTGCCTTAATCATGTGGCTAACCCTGTTTCAAAATAAAAAGGGCTGGAGTGTGGTTCAGAGGTAAAATGCCCCTGGTTTCAATTCCCAGTAAGAATCTCAAGATCATGTTTGAGGAAGAGAAAAAAGTGGGGAGAGAACACACAACTGCTATGTGCATGTATGTTCTTTATCATTCTGAACTACACTATTGCGTGTGACTCCAATGCACCAATAAAAGTATATTTTTAAAAATGGATAGAGCTTTTGGTCACCAAAAATGGAGTTACAAAAATGGAGAATATTGGAGCCTCAAAACACGAAATATTTGTAGAATTTTGAAGCTAAGTGAGGTGAAAAGAAAGAAAACTAAATGAAAACTGCAGCTAAATTGTGTGCAATATCAGGAAACAAAGACTTTTCAGATGAAGATGCTCCAGCAAATATATGACTCCTGAACTGCTGGAATGAGGCCAATTTTTTTTTTTTTTTGGTGGTAGTGGGGGTGGAACCCAGGGTCTTTCTACCTCTGGGCTATACTCTCAGACCTATTTTATACTTTATTTGGAAACAGGGTCTCACTAAGTTGTTGAGAGCCTCACTAAGTAGCTGAGGCTGGCTTCGAACCTGTGTGATCCTCCTGTCTCAGCCTCCCAAGCACAGGGATTACAAGCGTGCGCCACCACGCCTGGCCAAGAGGCCAATTTTATATGGGGTTTCCTTTTAAGCATTTATAGAATTCTAAATTTTTTCAGTTGCGAAAAACTAAAAAGGTAAGCCAAAATTTAAAGGAGCAAAAAATTTATATCACCTAACAGTAATAGAGGCCCAAGGCTAATCAGCAGGCAGTACCCCAGTGAATATGAGCATATTCTCATTGTAAAGCCCTGGCAAGCCAGCTCTAGCAGCCAAAAGACAAAACAATATTACCACAGCCAAGGAGAAACACATAGATAATAATAAAATAGTAATAATAGTAAAGCAGTAATTTCACAAAAAGAAATGTAATCCAGATATTAAAGCTAACAGGTAAAGACTTGTAACTAATTATCATTAATATGTTCAAGAAATTATGGAAAACTGTAGAAAATACAGTAAAATATTTAAAGTTTCATTATAAATTTGCAATGTACAAGAAAGAAAACATATAACTGAGATTATAGAAATTAAAATATAATATATGAACATAGAAATGTAATTAACAGATTTAATAGCAAATTACATATAACAGAAGATAGGATTAGTAAAATGAGGTATAGATCAATAAAATCCCAAACTAATACTTGAAAAGAAGCCTTACTAAAATGTGTTATATGAATGCCAGAAGAAGAGAGTAGACCAGAAACAATATTTTTAAAAGTCATAGCTGTACCAGGTGGGTGGCCAACTTCTGTAATCCCACTTGGGAGGTTGAGACAAGAGCATCATATGTTTAAGATCAGCCTCAACAATTTAGTGAGAACTTTAGCATCCTAGATTCTGTTTCAAATTTTTAAAAAATAAAAAAGGGCTGACAGTGTAGCTCAGAGAGAGAATTGCCCGAATTCAATTCTAAGTACTCCCCACCCCACAGTCATAGAAGAGTATCTTAAAAAATCTCTAATAATCCATATAAGGTTAATTAAAAAGAAAGTCTATACTAGACTTAGCATATACAACAAAGAGAAAATTCTAAAGGTAAAAGAGGGAGTGGAGTCCCACTACCCCACTACCTTCAAAAGAGGAATAGGACTGAAAATGGAACAGAATGAGATCGGTAATGCTATATTCACATGCACCAATAAATTGTGAGAAAAGAAATTAAATGGAACATAATGAAATGGCACAGTTACAACATCTAAGAAGAAAGGATGCCAGCTTCGACTTTCACATCTAGTACAAGCACTCTTCACTATGCCTCAGTGGAGATAAATAATAAAGAGGTTTGCAGATAAACCAAAATTACCAGAATGTGTTGCCTCCAAACCTGCACTAAAAATATAAATCAATTAAAATTCTAGCACTCTGCTGTGCTGATACCTTGATGGCTGTCAGTCCCATCAGGATAAAATCTGAATATGCTAAAATGCAATGCTTTTTCTTAGACCCATCAAAAAGTGGAGTTACAGAACAAACCAGCACCTCGAAGTGTGAGGTCTTTAAGTTGAAGGGGAACACAGAACCGCAGCTGAGTATGCTTCTCTGGAGTTAAGCCTCAGGAGCCATAATCTAGGAGCAACACTGATGAATCCTGAAGGGTGAAGGTGACTAGCCTGAGAGCGAGAAATCTCTGGGGCCCCACACCTCTACGGGTGTACTTCCAGGAACCTTTCCAGGTTCTCACAGTAGAGACCCAAGAAATCACTCCTCCCGTTTCTGGCAGGAAGAAGGGAAAAAGTATCCAACATTCAGAGCATTCTCCATAAAAAAGGCCTTCTTTCCAAGGAAAAAATAGCAAGGCCTTATTTAACCCAGGGAAAAGGCAATTAGCCAACTTCAGCATCCTTGAAACTTTCGGTCTCTCTCACAAAAGGGAGAAAAACATTTTGAAAGGACTCAGTCACATTAAAATCTGAATTTAATCAAAATACTATAAACAAGTATACCTTACCAGCACATTAACAGACTGGTATAAGGTCATTATATGGCAACCAAAATGTGGTAGTGCAGGCCTGTAAGCACAAGACTTGGAAGGTTGAGAAAGGAGGATCACAGGCTCAAGGCCAGCCTTAGCATCTTAGTGAGACCTCAGCAACTTAGTGAGACCCTATTTCAAAGTAAAATAGGGCTGCTGGGCATGGTGGAGCACACTTGTAATCCCTGCGCTTGGGAGGCTGAGACAGGAGGATCACATGGGTTCGAAGCCAGCCTCAGCTACTTAGTGAGGCGCTCAGCAACTTAGTGAGACCCTGTTTCCAAATAAAATATTAAAAAGGTCTGGGAGTATAGCCTGGAGGTAGAAAGCCTCTGGGTTCTACCCACAGTACCACCAAAAAAAAAAAAAAAGTAAAATAGGGCTGAAGGTGTAGCTCAAAGGCAGAACATCCCTATATTCCATTTCTAGTACCAAAAAAGAAATAGTAAAAAAATTTATATAGTTTTCCAATATGAAATATATAAATATATAAATAAAAAATAAGTACAAATATTTTATTGATTTAAAGAAATTCAAGAAGAGATAAAATAATGAGCATAAAAATTCAGGCGCATCTAAAGCAAATTGCAAGGTGGTAGCTATAAAGTCAAGTTTATCAATAAATTTATACCAAATTTCAATAAAGGACTAAGATATCAGTCTCAAAATTTAAATGATATGCTAATTGGAAGAGATACATCATACATTCTATGACACAGAATGCTTGAAAGTAAAGAGAGGAGAAACAGTACCATAATCACACAGGTACATTTGAAAATGATGAAAGAGACAGTCCATCATATAGACATAAAAATCCTGCTTGTGCACACTCGAGTCTATGTCCGACAAAAACCGACCTAACTAAATGGTGACACAGACGAATGTGTGATTATGTCATGCGGTTTTAATGTACCTCCTTTAATAGCAGCTAGCCTTCTAAATTTAAAAGACAAAGTTTGAAAATGTAATGAGAGGAGTTAGATTTCTAAATGAAGAGTAATTATTTGCGATTTTCTGTCAGTGGATCTCTCTAAACATAGACCATGTCAATTTTTTCTCATGGAACTGTCAAGGCTCCATAATCTGAGATCTGACCTCCAGTACTTGTCTGACAGGATATCTGACACCCCAGAGAATGAAATAGTGCCATATTTATGGCAGGCTTTCAGAAACAGAAGCACCAAGCATGGTGTTGCATGCCTGTAATCCCAGTACTTGGAGGCTGAGACAGGAGGAGGATCATGGTTTAGAGGACAGCCTCAGCATCACAGTGAGACACTCATCAACCTAGCAAGAGGGTTCAATCCTCAGTACCACAACAAAAAAAGAGAGAGAGAGAGAGAGAGAGAGAGAGAGAGAGAGAGAGAGAGAGAGAAACCCAGAAGCATTAGAACAAACTGATCTAATAAAAGAAACTAACACACATTATGTTTTTATTTTATTATTATTTTTATTTTTTCATTTTTATGTGGATTATATTGAAAATGGTGTACATTTTCAAACTGTGCTTGGTGCCATCTCCCCCTGTCTCCCCCCAACGGTGAGTGTCCAGGTTGACCATGCTATATTCATACTTTAACACATTTCCGGATGTAGCTCCCCCGTTAATCAACCTCAGTCTTCTTCGTCTCCTATCTTTCCAGTTTAATGAAATATTTTCAGTGTGAACTAGAATAAGAAAAAATTAAAAGGATAAACAAAATGATTTGAAAATAAGAGTTGATATAAGGAGCACAGCGGTGAGGTAAGAGCTGAATTAAATATGTAACCGAGGGAGGGATTAGCAAATGGAGGACATGTGTCTTTCTGAGAGGAATAAGTAAAGCTCAGAAAAAATAATTCTAAAATTTAAGATAAAAGGTATATACAGCCAGGCATGGTGGCGCACGCTTGTAATCTCAGCATTTGGGAGGCTGAGACAGGAAGACTGAGGTTTGCTGACAGCCTCAGCTTCTTAGTGAGGCCCTTTACAACTCAGTGAGACCCTCTTTCAAAATAAACAACATAAAATAAGGCTGGGGGTGTAGCTCAGAAGTTGAATGACTCTGGGTTCCATCCTCAGTACCGCAAAAAAAAAAAAAAAAAAAAGTATATACAGGGAACAGAACCCTAAAAAGGACAATGTAATAGAAATCAAGAAAAGAAAACATTTAAATAAGTTATAAAGAATCACTTCCTGGAATTAAAAACAATGAAAGAAACATGTCATTAACCTTTCAGGCTATCATTCCAAACTCTTTGAGTGGCTTAATAGAAGCTGTAGCATATAAACAACAGCTTCCTTGCAGTGCAGCTGGCTGGGAAGTCCAAGATCAAGGTGCTCTTTTGTCCTGCCTTCTTGCAGGGCTCTCAACCCTTTCATGAGTGTTCTGTCCTGTGGCCTAATCATCTCACAGCCCCACCTCTAAATGCTGCAGTGCTGGGGATTAAGTTTCAACATATAGATTTTGAGAGAATACGAACATTCAGATCACAGTAAAACATTCCTTCTACAAAGGTTCATAGATTGTTAAAAGGGAAAGATTACTGAAACTAAGCCATAAAACTGCAACTACGTTGTTTCTAAAATCATTCAAGCTGTTTTTCAAGACCAGGTATAGAACCTTAAGGCCTGATCTAAAATGACCTTGAGAGCCTAGCAGAACCAAAAGTCCCCAAGCAGCAGAAACTAAGGAGGGAAAAGAGGGTCTGGCAGATGTAGATTAGAAAGGAGGATGCTGTCCACATGAATTATCCACAAGTTATGTTTGGACTGAAGTACTGAGTGTAGACTATTTCACTAGTTTTGGTTACAAAACCAATCAGCCTTCTATTTTCTTTTACCACAGGGTAATTACATTCCTTTGTTACTAGTTTACCCTGGAGACAGATCTCTCTAGCAGTCAACCTATAGTAAAGCTCTTACTTTTTGCAAAAGCCAGCACTACAGTATTGGCTTCTATGCACACTGGGGGAGGAGTCCTGGCTTGGTAACATTAGTGAAAGAACACACTTGAGAGTGAAAGAATGTATCTGAGAATAAGGAAACTTCTAAAAGCTTCACAAGGAAGGAGCCAATCAAAAAATAATCAGGCCAACACATTTTTTAACATCTCTGGAAAAAGATAAGAATAAGACAGTATTTTTCAGATAAAAAATAAAACAATTAAGCCGGGCGTGGTGGCGCACGCTTGTAATCCCCGCACTTGGGAGGCAGAGACAGGAGGATCGTGCAGGTTCGAAGCCAGCTACGCGCGCTGGCTTAGGAGACCCTGTTTCCAAATAAAAATGTAAAAATAGGTCTGGGAGTGTAGCCCGAAGGTAGAGGGCTTCCAGGAACCCCAGTACCACCAATAAATAAATAAATAAATAAATAAATAAATAAATAATAAAATAAAATAAAACAATTAAACATTGATCCTGAGAATCAGCCAAACTCATTCAAATACCAAATATTATTTTTAAAATTTCCATATTAATTAAAAACTCCAGCTCCTACCCCCTCAAAAAAGACTCACATTAAAATAAGTTTTGGCCAGGGCCAGTGGCCGGCATCAGAGCCTGCGGTGAGGCACGGCCGCTACTAAGGCCTCCAAGGCCGGGATCGGAGCCTGCCGAGGGGTTAGGCCGGGGCCGGGGCCAGCAAGGCCAGGATCGGAGCCTGCCATGAGGCAAGGCCAGTGCTGGGGCCTCCGAGGCCGGGATTAGAGCCTGCCAAGGGTTAGGCCGGTACCAGGGTCAGCAAGGTTGGGATCAGAGCCTGCTGTGAGGCAAGGCCGATGCTGGGACCACCAAGGCCAGGATCTGAGCCAGCTGAGGGGTTAGGCCACTGCAGGGGCCAGCAAGGCCAGAATCAGGGCCTCCCATGAAGCAAGGCCGCTGCTTGAGCCAGCGAGGTCTGGATCAGTCCACCGGGTAGCCAGGCCACTACTGGGGCCATCAAGAGTGGGATTGGTACTTGCAACGCGGCATGCACAGAGAAATATCGCAGAAAATAAAAATCAGATGCTTCCCCTAGTCAGCAATAACTAGGAGGAAAGGGGTAACAGGAAGAGGTCAAGTTATAGAAAGGGCCCTATAGTGAAGCAACTAAGGTGACCAATCAGAGGAATAGGGAAGATGGAACCTCTTTAAAACTCAGGAGGTATGTAAACAAATGTATCAAAGTTAATCACCAAACAAGCATGGGATTGAGGGAAGGGGAGGGAATGGGATGGAGAGTGGATCAGAGCTAATTAAAGGATGTGTGCTTGTATATCCTCTCAAGTCTTGTATTCCAATGTGATGTATGATTACAATGCACCAATAAAAATAAATTAAAAATTTAAAAAGTGAAAATAAAAAAATAAGTTTTGGATAACATTTTAAAAAGCAGTTTAATAGATTTTAATTTTAAGTAATCTATGAGATGTTACAGAACACATATGAAAAACAAATTAAATATGCTAGCAAAGTTTGTTTTCTTTAAAAGCATAATGCGTATAGGAGAAAAGAATATATACTTCTACTGCCCCAAAATTAAAAGCTAGATAACATCTAACTAATAAGGAAAGAGGGAGAGTATGACAGAGGAATGAGAAAGTGTAGTGAATATATTATCTTCTTATAAATGAAATTTGAAGAGAATAAAGTAAGATTTGAGCCATATATTTTCTTCTTATAAATGAAATTTGAAGAGAATAAAGTAATATTTGAGCCAGGCATGGTAGTCATACTTGTAATCTCAGAACGTGAGAAACTGACACAGGAGGATTGTAGCTTTGAAACAAACCTCAGCAATATACAGAAACTCTCAGTAATCTAGAGATACCCATTTCAAAATTAAAAAATAAAATGGGCTGTGAATATAGCTCAAAGATAGAATTTCCTTGAGTTATATTCCAAGTGCCACAAAAATATATTAGTAATAATAATAATAACAAGAAGGAGGAGGGGAAGAGGAAGAAGAGCAGGAGGAAGACATTTAAAACATGGAATGATATAATAAGGTAAAATCTCAAAAATACATCAAGAAATAAACTAAATACATAAAATACATCAAGAAATAAACTAAATGTAAATTGTCTAACCTCACACTATTCAAGGAATGTTTTCAGATTGGGTTTTTAAAAGCACAGAAACAAAATATATGCTGTTTATAAAAGAAAGACCTAAAAAATGAAAACACTGTACCTTTTAATAAGTGAATGTGTTCTATCAGACAAATGGTAGCCAGGAGAATCAGGTTCAGGTAAACTGGAATCAGAAAGCTGTGGCAAAATCATACCAATCTGTATCAAACAAAGGATGTCCTGGTCTGTTCTCAGATTCTTGCCTGGAGATGTTTTTGATGTTTGAATGGCCTTGCTGGCCATTCTCGTGGAGCTGATAGAGCCTCTGAGTTCTGGGAGGAAGGGGCAGCTGAAAGATGCAAGGCACAGTAAAAAGACAAGGGAATTTGAAGGTCAAGGGCTCCAGAACACTTTAAATCTGACCAAAGAATGACTGAAAGGTATAAACAGAGGACCTACACCATAGACTCGGGTACCATGAAGAACTGGACACAAGCACTCCCATCAGCCAGAGTGAAGAACCTATAGACAGTGCCTGAAACCTTCAGAAGAGATCCATGAGGTCCAGCATTAGCAAAGGGCTGCATGATCTCCAGAGGAAAAGCTACTATAAATGCATCATGAGAGTATTAATAATGAAACTTACAATGGAAAACAGAAAATTCAATCAGCCTACATCTGTTTAAAAAATTGAATTCATAAGCAAAGCCGCTATCACAATGAGATACCATGCCAGCTGGTAAATTCCATCCAACATTTCATAAGAAATACCATTCCTACACAAAATCTTTTAGAAAATAGAGGGAAAACACAGGCTAACCTAATAAGAAAACATTACTTTGATATGAAAACCAGGAAAACATATTATGAAAAAATACGACCAATTTCCTGGATTAATAGTTAAAAGTTGCTTACCATAAAATGTATTTTATATTATTTCTTTGTTAAGTGCCTAGGAGATGTGAAGTCCTGAAACAACACACCACGCTAGTAATGGTTTGGCGAGTGAAGGGCTTCTGTGAAAATGGATGTTGAGAATGAAGAATAACAAGATTTTAGGAAATGGAATATGTGCAAGTTTGTGGTCAGGCAACTGACACCTTAACATTCTCGTTACCCGTGACATACTAATTTTATAATCATAGACTGAAATCCTAGTAATACTATGCAAGTATGTAAAACTGTTGCCTGAATTGGACTTACAGATTCTTCAGGAAGGAGATCTGATCATCTTGGACTCTTTTCCTACTCTGCCATTTATGTTGTTTACAATTTTATTTTATTTACTTTTCACTTTCTCTAGATTTATTGTATTCATAGGCATAAGTCCAGAGATAATTTCATAAAGATAGTTCCACTATAATTTATATTCAAGTACTTACTGTACTACTTATTTCTGGTTTATTTAGGCTTGAGAATTCTGCTTTCCATCTGACTGGACTTTACCTTATCATGTTGTTGGAATATTGTAGCATCTGCTTCCAATAAAAGTTTTATGCAAAGTACTTTTATCATAATTCCTTAAGGATGGAGGAGTGAAGCCTTATTAAGTCTAAAAAAGTTGTTTATTGTTTTTATGCTTGCCTGCTAATAAATATTTAATTGTGGCAGAAATTGCCTGAAAATTGCTTTTAGTATAAAAACTAGCAGAAAAATTGGGAAAGGGGAAAGGAGTTCCTAAAGCACTTATGCATCATAATAATGGATGGTCGGCCCCGGCCGAACTGCGCGTAGCACGCCAGACCCCTGGAGAAACCAGGCCCAGTAAGACGCTGGGTTCTGGGCGGGGGTCGCGCGCGCGGCGCACAAAAGCCGGGGCCCGGGTCGCGGGACCCTGGGCCCCGGGCCGAACCGCACGTAGCACGCCAGACCCCTGGAGAAACCAGGCCCAGTAAGACGCTGGGTTCTGGGCGGGGGTCGCGGGCGGGGCACGCCAGATGGGGCCCGGGTCCCGGGACTCTGGGCCCCAGGCCGAACTGCGAGTAGCACGCCAGACCCCTGGAGAAACCAGGCCCAGTAAGACGCTGGGTTCTGGGCGGGGGTCGAGCACAGGGCAGGCCAGCTGGGGCCCGAATCGCGGGACTCTGGGTCCCGGCCGAACTGCGAGTAGCACGCCAGACCCCTGGAGAAACCGGGCCCAGAACAGAAAAAGATAAAGAAAAATATCGGAGAGGTGGTAAGAAAGCCGTTATGGATGCCAGGACACTGGAGATGCAGACAAAACTTATCTAAATGCACTGGAACTTATGGAAAAATTCGCCGTGAAAGAGGACTGCTATTTCTCTATATTGTTAAGAATCTCAGACATCACATATAAGGAGAGAGTTTAGCGGAGACCAAGGAGAAATGCGGTGTTGAAAGAGTTCTTCGCGATGGTGGTGGAGACTTGTATTCAGGAGAAGCAGAAACCGGATCTTACCAACTTTATTTTTTTGGAGAAATTACACCAAATGTCGAATGCTACCATCACGCATGCTTAGGAACACTGGACAACATTCAGAGTGGAAAAAGAGCCTGGGAAGGATTTGAAACGGTGGAGGCAGTGGCAATGCCAGTGGCCAATATTCAGGGGAGGCAGAGATCTGATACATTACAACTGGAACCTTTAAAATAATAACCACAGAGACAGTGATCGGAACCTGCTGAGGGGTTAGGCGGGCGCCGGGGCCAGTGGCCGACATCGGAGCTTGCTGTGAGGCAAGGCCACTACTGAGGCCTCCGTGGCCGGGATTGGAACTTGCAGAGGGGTTAGACCGATGCTGGGGCCAGCGAGGCCGGCATTGGAGCCTGCCATGATGCAAGGTTTGTGCTAGGGCCTCCGAGGTCGGGTCCGGAACTTACTGAGGGGTTAGGCCGGTGCTGGGGTCAGCGAGGCCGGCATCGGAGCCTGCCGTGAGGCAAGGCCAGTGTTGGGGCCCCCGAGGACGGGACCGGAGCCTGCTGAGGGGTTAGGCCGGTGCTGGGGCCAGAGAGGCTGGCATCAGAGCCTGCCATGAGGCAAGGCCGGTACTTGGGCCTCCGAGGCCAGGATAAGAGCCTGCCGAGGGGTTAGGCCGGTGCTGGGGCCAGCAAGGCCGGCATCGGAGCCTGCCTTGAGGCAAGGCCGGTACTGGGGCCTCCGAGGCCAGGATAAGAGCCTGCTGAGGGGTTAGGCCGGTGCTGGGGCCAGCGAGGCCGGGATCGGAGCCTGCCGAGGGGTTGGGCTGGTGCTGGGGCCAGCGAGGCCGGCATCGGAGCCTGCCGTGAGGCAAGGCCGGTACTGGGACCTCCGAGGCCAGGATAAGAGCTTGCCGAGGGGTTAGGCTGGTGCTGGGGCCAACGAGGCCGGCATCGGAGCCTGCCGTGAGGCATGACCAGTGCTGGGGCCTCCGAGGCCGGGATCGGAGCCTGCCGAGGGGTTAGGCCGCTGCTGGGGCCAGCGAGGCCGGCATCGGAGCCTGCCTTGAGGCAAGGCCGGTACTGGGGCCTCTGAGGCCGGGATCGGAGCCTGCCGAGGGGTTAGGCCGCTGCTGGGGCCAGTGAGGCCGGCATCGGAGCCTGCCGTGAGGCATTACCAGTGTTGGGGCCTCCGAGGCCGGGATTGGAATCCTGCCAAGGGGTTAGACCGGTGCAGGGGCCAATGGCCAGCATCGGAGCCTGGCGTGAGGCAAGTTCACTCCTGCGGCCTCCAAGGTCGGGACCAAAGCCAGCTTAGGGGTTTGACCGGTTCAGGGGCCAGCGAGACCAGAACTGGGTCCTCCCATGAGGCATGGCCGCTGCTTGAGCCAGCGAGGTCTGTATCAGTCCACTGAGTAGCCAGGCCACTACTGGGACCATCAAGAGTGGGATTGGTACTTGCAACGCAGCATGCACAGAGAAATATCGCAGAAAATATAAATCAGACGCTTCTCTTAATCAGCAATAACTAGGAGGAAAAGGGCAACAGGAAGAGGTTGAGCTATAGAAAGGGCCCTATAGTGAAGCAACTAATGTGACCAATCAGAGGGTATGTAATACTGGAGGACGGAGCCTCTTTAAAACGCAGGAGGTACATAAACAAATGTATCAAAGTAAATCACCAAAGAAGTGTGGGATGGAGGGAGGGGGAGGGAATGGGACGGGGGCTGGAGGAGGGCTAATTGGATGATGTGTGCTTGTATATCCTCTCAAGTCTTGTACTCCAATGTGATTGATATATGACTACAATGCACCAATTTAAAAAATAAATTAATTAAAAAAATAATAATAATGGATGGTCACACTGGCTTGGATTGGCTAAATTGACAATACCTCCTTAAAATCAGCAGTAAGAAAACATACTTTTTACTCCTTCCTTCTCCCTTGTCTTTCTTCTCCCTCTATATATATTGTATAGAGAGTCTAAATGCATATAGCTTCTTAATGGTTTTTCCAGATTTATACAACCTCCTAAAAATAAACATAGCAGTTGAAAAGTTATTTTTGGAACACCTCTTACTGGAATGATACAGTGACCTAAAGATATTTCTATGTTTTTTAATTAGTTGATTTCTATTTTAGAGCTGGGCATAGTGGCACACACCTGTAATTTCAGTACTTGGGAGGCTGAAATAGGAGGATCAAAGGTTCTAGACCAGCCTCAGCAACTTAGCAATACTTTCAGCAACATAGAAAGACCTCATTTTAAAACTACAAATAGGGCTGGGAGTGTATTTTGGATGTAGAACACCCCTGGGTTCAACAATTTGTGCCAAATAAATAAACAAATAAATTTTAGAATATTTAAGCATTTATAAAATCAATTTTAAAATGTGATATAATTTTTTGATATCATTTGCATATGGATCTACTCTTGCAAGTAGAAATCAAGAAAGTTTGGTACATAAAAACACATACCATATCTTTTTTTCTTCTTTGCAACTGTAACCATAGCTGCCAGCAGAAGTTCCTTGGGGGTT
Source organism: Muscardinus avellanarius (assembly GCF_963383645.1). NCBI lineage: Eukaryota > Metazoa > Chordata > Mammalia > Rodentia > Gliridae > Muscardinus > Muscardinus avellanarius. The sequence continues at coordinate 42,400,252 of NC_137803.1, read as the reverse complement.
TGAAAAACATCAATCAGTTTCTCAGCTGGAGAAAGGGTTTTTTCTTAGAGAACAATTTTAGCTAAAAGAAGAATAAGTTTTGTCGTTTTTGAAAGCACACAACCAATAAATTTTAAGAAATTGCCACAAACAGCTTTTTATTCACAACAGACTTGATTTGAACAGGAAAAAAACCAAAGAAGATGAAATTCAATGCTGGCCTAAGTTCTTCACATCCCACTTAGTCTCTGGACTGCAGCAGTACAGTGTGGTGATGCCGCTGGACAGGCTGGGCCTAGAAATGATGTCTGTCCAGCCCTGAAAAAAAGCACGATACACAAATGCTACAGCAAAAGCAATTCGTGATGCATGCTTCTTGCACTGAAAGATCTTAACCTCAAGTTAATTTTGTTTACAGGTTGTATTTTGCCTTTCCCTTGAAGTTGTTTTTATTCACGAACACAACAAACACATGGACATAATACCATCATGATTTCTCTATTATGATTTTCCCTTGAAGTATTTATTATATGTGTTATCGTACATTCATATAAGCAGAACATGTCATCTATTAGTTGCATCCTCTTTGCATTTAAAAGAAAAATATAATTTTTAAAAGAGATAATTATGCGACATACCCAATAAGCTCTGTTCATAGAAATTTGTTTTTACTAGTACATTAAATGGGATAATCTCCTTCTGTGTGTCATTGTCACAATATTTTGATGAATATTCAGAAGAATGAAGGAATACTTTTAATCATTTAATAGAGATGTTAAAATGTACTATTGAATCAAGCCCATTCATTTTTATTGGTTCATACTGATGAAAGAAAACTACCATGCTATATAACAATTGAGCTATTACTCTTTTAAAAATTAATATATCTGTATGCAAAAATGTATTCACCTATGGCTGATATATGAAATAACAATTTGGTAATTAACATTTAATTTCACCCAAAGAATTGCTTTAAATAAACCGTAGAGATTTTTCTTAGAAAAATCTATCAAATTTGAAAGTACACAAAAATGTTTTATTTCTTTTGTAATTTTTACTAGCTTCTATGTTTGAAAATGAGGGAAAATCACCAATTGTGAAGTGGATAAATATTAATAAAATCATTTGAAACTCTCATCTTGATTTTTATTTTGTACATATAAATACATGACTAATAAGGACTCATGTAGTTTGAGGCTTTCAATTCTTTATTGTAATTATTGGCCATTCTTCTTCTTCTTCTTCTTCTTCTTCTTCTTATTATTATTATTATTATTATTATTGTTGTTGTTGTTGTTGTTTTGGAGGTTGAACTCTGGGGTTTTCTATCTCTGAGCATTTTTATTTTAATTTTGAAACAGGAGTTCACTAAGTTCCTGAGGCTGGCCTCGAACTTGTGATCGTCCATTTCAAACTCCCAAGTACTGGGGAAACAGGCATTCACCACTACATAGGGCTTGGTTCATAGTATTTGTCTTGTATTATTTGTTCTGACCAGCTCTAGTCTTTGAAATTATACATTTTATTCCCAAAATATTTGCCAGAATTCTCCTAAAGTTTCAAATGTGCTATTTTTATATCATTTGCTTAAATAGTATAATTTTTCTTTTTACTATAACAACAACAACAACAAAATAACTGGTTGGAAATAAATTAGCTCACTGATCAGTAGGAAATCTAGGAGGAAGACTGGAGAAACAGTGGAGTGTTACAGAAAATAGAAGTTGAGTATCTACATGAAGTGATCCTGGACATTTCATTTTGACCCTTTACAGAGACATCATTGTCAGAAAATTATCATTTTCTAGATTTTACAAATAAGAGAACTTGGGATCAAGAAGTTCAGGTAACTTGACCCAGAGCAATTAGTACATGCTAAGCTCTAGCAGGCAGACCTAGGCCCCACCGACCCAAGGCCTGTGAGATGTGGCCCCTTTTCATCACGTTATACATGTGAGCCAGGACCTTCTCCAGTAGCAACTGGAGAATGGATAAAACTTTGATTTAGTATCTTGAGACCCCATCCAAATACATAACACCAGCTCTCATAGTCACCCAACAGCATTAAGTAATGCCCTACAGCCCCTCTCATTTCTTCCTGCCTAATCTCTGTGCTGCTAATTTATTTAACTGTCTATTTTCTCATGCACACATTCCCTGAGTGATTACTACATGGTAGGCATTGTTTGGACCCTTAGGCTACAAATATAAACTAGAAGAACACTATGCTAGTTTTCATGAAATTACCATCTAATAAAATCTGAGAACAATCTTATGGATATTCTCTAATTTCACACATAAATGCTTAAATTATAATAATTCCTTGTTCTCCCCAACTCTACCATCAATGACAACATCTATCTCTAAGGAAAGAAATGAAAACTTCAAATAAATTTTAAATCTCAAAGTCTTATTTTGCCATATTCTTACCACAGTCCAGATACCAACAGAGAGGCGACCAGGGCAGGGGCAGGGGAACAGGAAGAGGAGACTCTAGTGGAGGAAAAAAAAAGGGAGGTGATAACCTGCACAGGTGATTGGTCAGAGCTGAAAGATAAAGCAGCAATGCAGATAGTTTAGAGAAGTGAGTAAAGGAGAATCCTGACTAGCAAAATAAGCTGTGCGAGAGAAAGATGTCCTGGGACTTATTACCTAGCTGTGCGTCATCACCACATCAGCTCACATTCTGTGTTGCACATAGCACACACTCTTTAATGTTAAATGAAAGAAGAAAGAAGAGATATTCATTATCTCAGCATAATTTGGTTTTAATATCATGTATGTCATGTACTAGTGATAATTGATAGGCACGTTGGTAAATGCAGATAACCCCATGTCTTCTGGCTCTCACCCTCTTGGTAAATAGGAAATCTGTTTGTGGCTTTCAATTCTTGGATTTGTTTGTTTTCTGTGGTAACAAAGTCTGTTACAATGATCTGTTTCTACCCACAGAAAACTTTTGACATTGAATCAGTAGGGTTATTTTTTCTCCCTCACACCAAACACCAATTCTCCAACTCTCCAGACACTATCTGTGCTTTCTACAATTTAATTCAATTTTAACACTAATTACTAAAGTTAGCATGAGACCCCACAAGCTAAAGGCTCATTCCCATGAGATTGCCCCATTATAGATATCAGTTGAAGTTCTGTACTGCCAGGACTTGAGACCTTCTGGCTATGAATGCAGGGAGTTCCCATGACTCCCTCTTTAAGTTTAGTAATTTGCTGAAAGAGCTCATAGAGCCCAGGAAAATACTTATATTTATCAACTTACTATAAATTTTTTTCTTATGGTACTGGGGATGGAACCCTTCTACCTCCAGGCTACACTCCCAGACCTATTTTTTATATTTTATTTGGAGACAGGGTCTCTTAAGCCAGCAAGGCTGTCTTCGAACCAGTGTGATCATCCTGTCTCCGCCTCCCAAGCACAGGGATTTCAAGTGAGCGGCACCACGCCCAGCAACTATAAAAGATTTTATAAGGGATACAGATGAACATTCAGATGAAGCCTTACATTGGGGAAAGTCCAGAAAGTTCTCAAGCACATGTGCTTCTGTCCCACAGAATTAGGGTATGCCATACTGTCTGAACAAGGATATAGTCACCAAACCTGAAGTTCTCCAAACCTCATCAGTTAAGAGCTTTTATGGAGGATTCAGTGTTGTAAGTGTTGTAGGCATAATGGGTCATTAACTCAATCTCCAGCTGCTCTCCCTACTCGGGAGATTGGGAGGAACCAGACTGAATGTTCTTGGCTTTTGATCAAAGGTAGCTCTTTCTGGGATCTGCCTCCATTCTGAAGCTATGTAGGATCTCACCAAAAGCTGTTTCTAAGAACAAAAGTTTCCTATCACCCAAGAAATCTCTATAGATATAGAACTCTGGTGCAGGAACTAAAAACACTCCTATATGCAACAATACTCAGGAAATTACAAAGATTTTAGGAGCTCTCTTTTAGGAAGTGGGGTTAGCAATTAAATAATCATTTTTATTATGCCACATTCATATATTAACCAGTTATAACCCCCTCCCAGACCAATGAGGGGAACATAAATGCCTATAATAAGAAAATGTTTTAAAGCCATGACAAACACAAGTACTTGCTTGATTTTTTAATGTGAGTTCTTGGAATCTTCTGTATGCTCAGCTGGACACTACACATTTGAATTAGTCTGAGCAATTACTTAGATATGCTCCCTGTTCCAACAGCTTCTACCTCCCTGCACAGGTCCAGAGTAACCTTGATTTGATTTCTGACCTTCTGATTTGATATATTTTATCGAGCACATGCATAAACAGTGCCCTAGACACAGTTCAGTTCTCATCATTGAATCTCAGAACCTTCTCTGGGTCAGGGCATAAGTTGAGACCCTTCAGTTCTTTGGATAATTATAATATATAAGCCAACTTCTATTCCTGGATCCATAGTTCAACCAGCTTGAAATGATCCCATAGGCAGGCCCCCAGTAGCTCCGCACAAGAGGAATTAAATTCTCTTCCTACTCTTGTGGATCAGCATCTTGCATGCTGTACTTTGTTTGGGCCCCACTGTTCTTTTTCTTCCTGGGTTAAGCTGATCTCTGCATTTGTACTTAAATTCTCACTTCCCCATTTGTTCTCTGTATCTTCTCTGGTTTGGCTTCTACTCTTATGTCAACTGGAACGACAGTTGTCAGGTTTTTCTTTGTCAGGACAATTCACTATCTACTATTAACATACTATGAGAATATCTGAAAAAGCCAATAGACTCTTGGGTTGGGTAGTTTACCAAATCAGAGTATAATTAGCCCATCTTCATAGGAAAAACCTAGTAAAAGGTATGGAATAAGCTCTGCCACTTTACAAGAAGAAGAACATGTGGCTTTTGCTCTAGAAAAGTGTCTTGCAATTGGAAAAATAATGGAAACCCAGTGCTTTCTCTTTTCTCAGATTGTATGTGTGATTCTCAAATGTAAACAAGACCCAGAAGTAAAAGGAGAAGTTATCTCCTTCGTGATTGTATTAACAAGTCAAATGTTGACATCAACCCTGTTTACACATCTTCATTATCCCTGGAATCTCTTTGGGGTTGCAGAAAATAGAAAAGAATTTACTCAGTCCAGTTGTTATTCATTTCTGTGAGGCTAGTACAAATTCACTCAAGTGCCAAAAGGTCTTCTGACTCCAAGTGGTACCAGAACTGAGGTAGCTGCAAACTTACTTAAAGCGCTTTATCAAAAAAGACATTTGTACTTAAAAGAGAAAAAATGAAATGCAACTAAATTTGTCCAAAAAAATCTTTCAGTTTGAATTCAGGGATATCATTGTGCCGGAACATATTACTATTCTTCAATATTCAATGTATATCTCTATATATAATATGTATACATATGTGTGTGCATTTATTTATCACCTAAAGGGAATTTTATATATCTTTCTCCACTGAATAAATGAATATTTAGCTGTGTTTATAAAGAACAGAAGAACATTTAGGCAGAAAAAAGAAGGGTACTCAAGGGCAAGTGTGACTCTCTGACCTGAGATTTACAGCCTTCCCTTGATGTGGAGACAGTTATGCACGTAAATCTTTTTGCACTGAGAAGTGAATCTATTCCCTGTGCTCTGTTAGGTGAGGGAAAGAGCGCTCAGCAAGAGCAGATGTGGCCATTCGCCCAATTGCCCAGTGAAAACAAGTAATTACCATGGCAACTAGAAAATACCATGTGGGACATGAACTGACCTCTGAGACAGGGCTTTATGCTATAGGAATTGCATATGTATACTTGCTTGTAATGTAGATTTCCTTCCCATGTGAGAGTACTACAGTGCTAAAACAATTATTTCTTTTTCTCCAATACCCTCTAGCTTCACTCTATCTGAAGATGAACAAGCTAGTCCTTGATGTTGGAACTAGAAAAGGTACTATTAAATGATGTAAATAAATGCTGAACTACCATGAAAAGATGAAAGACTCCTACTTACAAACAGCTTGGGAAATAAAAAGCTCAGGTTGTGTTTGAGAGCATTTCGGCTGCCCTTCAAAATACTTGCACACTGACCCAAAGCTGTATTTTTAATCATATTTATTTAATCCCTGTCAACCATAAATTCAGCTGGAAAAGTAATAACAAAGCTAAATGAATATAGTGATTGCCGTAACTAATGGATGTGTATGTATAATATAGATGCACTAAAGGTAAAAAGTAAGTAATTAAGTATTTCTAGTGTTTAGTACTTTCCCAGTTACAGGAATTTGTTTTAAGCATGAAACTCTAACAGGATAATTACAATGTAATTACCCTGTGGTTAATGTTCTCCATAATATGAACAATACCTACAACTCAACTTTTACATGTGGAAGACTGGGTTAGTTCAGCCTTTCCTAGAAAAATTTTCAAGACCAGGAACAATTCTGGGAGGTGAAACTGGTGAACTTCTGCCAGTTTGATTCATTTCCATTTGGTTTCCATCCACCTGCAGTGTGACCCACAGGGAAAGAATATATATGATTAGTGTATACATTCGTGCTTCTCCTGTGTTCACTGATTTAAATTGTTGTGTTCTCCTGCCCTTGAAAGTTGGCTTTATCTAAAATCTCAGTATTAGTTGTCCAATGTCACTTATTTCTGGAAGGAAAGAAAACATACTATGTAGGAATACCATTAACTCTGAAAAGTAAAATCCATCTATATTTTCTTGGAGACGTTTTGATTGAGGTTCACCAGAAACTGCCCTGAACTCTAAATAGGCGTGATTCTACATGAATGCTGAGACTTTAGTCACAACATTCTCTGGACCTTAGTTCTGTCTTGTGGAAAAGTGAGTTAAAAATTATCCCTTAGAGGGCTGTCATCCCTACAATGTAGTAGCTTTGTAAAACTAGTTTTTAATCAGTAATGCATAGTTCTGTATCTCTTAAGAATTCAAAGCTCCCTGGTGTTACTCATCAGAGTAGCATAATAATTATAATGCTCTCAATAAGGCAATTATTTAAAAATTTTTTTCTTTAGAAGTTAAAATATGACTTCTCAACCTGAATGTCAAGTTGAAATTATATGTCAAAAAGAATTGGAGTTAAGAATTATTGATATTATACTTTCACAGTCAATCATAATAAATATTATAATCTGCATTTTAATAATTAAAAAAGTCATACATTATAAAACACCATAATCAAGCTTAAAAGGTAGGCAACATATTGACAGATATTTGCAAAAGAGTAAACAAAGATAACATAACAGAAAGCATATCAGAAAGATATATGAAGAAGTTCTGCAGATAAATAAAAAAGGAAAAGTATGCACAAACACAAAGGATACAAATAGGAAATTCACAAGAGAAAGTGAGAGCATCAGAAAAGTACAACTAATATAATGAAATATGTCACTCATTATGTTGATAAAAGTTAAATGTCTGACATGTTATGTATTGGCTAATAAGTGAAGAAATGAAATGTATTCACAGCTGGTAGTACAACCACTTTGCTCAACACATTAATGGAATCTAGAGAAACTGGAAATATTCATACCCTGTGGTCCAAAAATTTTCAAGATATCTGCTCTAATGGAAAAATACCACCCACATGCATATCATAAACACACACACACACACACACACACACACACACACACACAAACACACAAAGTTGCACACTGTTGTTTTAATTAGCAAAAAAATCTATCAATTGAACATGGATTTAAAAATATAGAATATTAGCAGAAAAGGAACAGTAAATTAAATAAAGTAGGTCTATGCATGGAAAGGATAATTTTAAATTAGTTGCAGAATGAAAAATATAATGCCATTTAAAAATATTAATCACTCAAGATATATTTTATTTATGATGGTTCATGTAAAAAAGTGAGAATTGATACAATTTACATTAAATTTTATTATTTTTTGTGGTGCTGGAGATTGAACCCAGGGTCATTCTACCTCTGAGCTACACCCCCATCCTGATTTTTTATTTTTTATTTTGAAATACGGTCTCACTAAGTTGTAGAGGGCCTCGCTATGTATCTGAAGCTGTCTGTGAACCCGGATCCTCCTGTCTCAGCCTCCCAAGTATTGGGATTACAAGTGTATACCACCATGCCTGGCTAAATTTTAATTTTTGAGTGGAAGAAATGAATGTAATGAACAAAAGACCTTTTACTTTGTTCTTTTGAGTTTTTCAACAATAGAAAAATTTTAACTGTACTTATGTCTTATAATTTGTGAAGTATATAAGACAAAACGTTAGTATGTATTAACTCCAGTATGTGCATGTAAATATTTATGAAATTTCTATGGACAATTTATTTATTTTCAAGTTTTAAAAATAATTTTAGACCAACCTTAGCTATTTAGTGAGGCTTTCCACAACATAGTAAGACCCTGTTTCAAGATAAAGAATAAAAATTAGGACTGGGGGTATACCTTGGAGGTAGAATGACCCTGGGTTCAATCCCCAGTACTGCCAAGAAGAAAAAAACTAAGAAATATGTGATTTACAAGTACCTTTAAGTACTTATACCTTACAAAGTAGGCATAAGTATGCGGGAATCTAAAAACATTTCATCAAATCTGTTCTTATATAAAAAAATTGATTCTTATATATCTGTTAAAATTATTATTTTTCAATAATGAATGTGAAAAAGGAAACTAATATAAACACTGTCTCTTAGTTTAATGTAGAACGGCATTACATCATTCAACAAAATTAGTGAGAATTAAGCATAATCTGAGACTACAAATCTAAAGAGTCTCGGGAAAGTGCCTTACAGTTCTCAGCTTCACTGACATAGGAGAGGAGCTACAGAATCATCTTCCACATAATTGTACATTAGAAGGTACTTATGTAACTCGAGGAGCAAGGCATTCATGATCTGACATGACTATTTCTAAAGCATTTCAAATGTAACTGGTTGGTTATTATGCTGGCTTGTTTATCATCACTGGAAAGCTCTAAATGAAGAACAATTGAAAAGCATTCTACGTCACAAGTGTTTGAGATTGCAGATTCTACTGGTGCAGTACAATGTGTATGAGCCCAGGCCTTGATTATAATTACTCAGCTGAAGAAAAAGTGAAATTGAATTCCACAAACTTAAAGCATGACACCAAAGGTCTGCAGGAATATGTGGCATTCTCTTTGTTTAAGAAGAAACAGAAATACTGTGATCCTGTGAAGCATATTGGGTGTTAAACAGCACTGCATATCCTAGATGGTGCGCTTCAAAATAATCTAAATAATGTATCTTATATTTTGTTATGAATAAGGATTGGGTAGGAGCCCACTAGAGGAAAGTTTGAAAGCTTTATGGCTTTGAGAGCTTACTCTGAAAAGTAATAAAACAATAAATGAGCAGGGAGATGGACAGCAAAGCATGTTCTCCATAGGACAAGATTTTTTCTTTTTGCTTTCCTGTTTATCTGGAACAAAGACCAATAATCTTATTATTTTTAATGTTTAAATGGGTTTCTCTGAACAGGATTAGTCCATTAACAATAAGGACAATTATCTATGAAGGAGCCTGTTTTCAAATGTGGGTCTTAAAAGAATAAACATAAAGGTTTTCTTAATTGGAGCCAGCTAGGGCATGACAGAGAACCAGCATAAAGTCAGGGGAGGCAAATGTGATAGGATTCGAGCCAGGGTGGGAAATAGAAATTAAACTTGGATAAAATAGAGAGAGTAGGTTTTGGAAAGAGTCCAAGCAGGAAAGAAGAAAGCAAAAGCAATCGGGAAAAGACAGGAGAAAAGGTCAAGTTGAACCGGGTTTTACCTGAGTTTATAAGTCACTGGGAAACTGACTTCTCTTAAATGGTAGCAGCTAGTGATAAGTGAAAGGAGCCCAATTCAAGTAATCATACATAAGCAAGGATTTTTTTTTCTGAATGAACTCTTCGATTCTGTAACTGAACAAATTATACTGGATTGTGACAAGTGGCAAAGAGAGAATTCACTGGTACATGCCTGTAATCCCAGTACATGGGAGGCGAAGACAAGAGGATGGCAGCTTCAAGGCCAGCCTCAGCAACAGTAAAGTAGTGAGACTGTCAGAACCTAGCCAGACACTCTCTCTCTCCCTCTCCCCCTCCCTCCCTCCCCCCCCCTCTTTTTTCAGGTACTGAGGATGGAAACCTCCTTCGAGCTACATCCCCAGCCCTATTATTTTATTCTTTATATTTTGAAACAGGGTCTCACTGAGTTGTAAGGGGCCTCAGTAAGTAGCTGAGGCTGGCCACAAACCACGATTCTCCTGTCTCAGCCTCCCAAATGCTGGAATTACAAGTGTGCGCCACCACGCCCAGCTCCAGACGCTTTTACAAAACAAACAAACAAACAAAAATTAAAAATAAAAGGGCTGGAGGCATAGCTCAAAGGTAGAGTATGGTATTGGGTTCAACCCCTAGTAACACACACACGTATTAGACAAGAAGGAACTCAATAATAAATGGAACTCAAGCAGAAATTTCTGGAACAGTCCCCTCATACTTTATTAGCTACAAAATAAACATCTTTCTAACACCCTTGAAATTCAGATCTACCTGTGCTGTGTTTAAAGCAGTAGTTGAAGTGTTATGAAAGTATTTGAGGACTCAGGTAACTTTTTCTCAATAGAATAACTTTATCTTAGATATACTCTATCAGAAGTTAACAGTTTTTATTAATATAGGAGAAAAAAAAAACAGAAAAATCTTTCCAGATAAAGAACATTACATTTTTTGTCTATTTAGTCCTTCTACTTTAATGATCACTGTCCTAATTTCAGTTATTTTCAAGCCTGAAAATAACTGTATTTCAGCATCACATAGAGAGCTTTAACAATATAATTTCATGGGTCCCAATCTCGGTTTCCAGTTCAGTGGCTATGAGGTAGGACCAGAGAATCTGCTTCCATGTGCTACTGCTTCAGCTCAGACTTTTGGTTTTGAGCACCACTAGTCCATGAGATATACATTGTTAGTTACACTTTACCTAGATATTTTAATAGAATTTTATTTTCTGTTTCCAGCCTTGTACTTTGCGGTACAGGGGTACACCATGGCAGGAAAGACTACATATATAAAAAAAAAGCTTTTTTTTTTTTTTTTTTTTTTTTTTGCGGGCCTGGGGATGGAACCCAGGGGCATTCAACCTTAGTGAGGCCCTCTGCAACCCAGTGAGATCCCGTTTCAAAATAAAGAATAAAAAATAGGGCAGAGGGCCTCACTAAGTAGCTGAGACTGCCGGAGAACTGCAATCCTCCGGTCTCAGCCTCTGGAATGCTGGGATTACAAGCATGCGCCACCACGCCTGGCTGCATAATTTCTTCTTATTGAAGAAATTCGATAATTCATCATTTCTTCTTATTGCATAATTTCTTCTTATATATCCCAATATTTCAGTGAAAAACAGCTCTCAGAAGTCAATGGCACGTTATCTTAGAGCAACTTTTGTCACCAAACCCTACAGAAAGTTCTCTACCAGAAAACAATTAGAAATCATCTCATACAACCATCCAGGCAGAGAAAGGTCAGTTTTTGAGGAGGAGCTGTCAATTTACAAAGGATACTCTCCAGTTTGCATGGCTCAAGTAATTGCAGAAAAAAATATGCTGGATTCCTCCTATAGTTATTCTAGTAAAATATTTAGAAAATTCCAACTCCAGAGAAAAATCTATAGCTAATCTCTATCTCAACCACCACAAACAATTTATTACTCATTGTGAAGAGAAAAGACAAGAAACATAAGACCTCTGAAGTTAAGTCGGTAGGCAGTTAGATGTTTATTGCAAAACTATACTACAAATGTCTGCCACTAAGCCATGTAGTTGGGTATAAATTCTTCTTCCCACTAGACTATAGGTTCCTGGAGAATAAAGAGAATGTCTATCTTATCTTTAATATTTTACCATGACTATAACTACATTATGATTTTTAGAGAGAAATCCTAGTTGTGGAATACAAAGAAAAGTTGTTTTACTCATTTGAACTAAAAATAAATGTCATCCTAGAGTACTAATGGCAATCATATTTTCTGTGACAAAATGTTGACCAAACTTCTTACTGACCGGTGTCCTCAGAGTTCTATAACTGAAAGTTTTCTGGGAAAGTACAAAATATTTCTCTATGTTTATATCTGTCTTGTCTAAAATGATAGTTATGTAATGGTTAAAAATACCAAAGGGCCTAGGTAAGATATAAAAAAATTTAAATTCCAAGTTATATGATCAAATATGTCTCCTTCAAATGCAACTTTAAGACCACTGCATATTAATGCATACATATAGCCAGCAATGTTCTAGGAATGCTGCATTCTGATTGTGAGAGTTCACTGTGAACATCTCTTACTGTGTTAGTCACCTTTCAGTCACTGTGACAAAATGCCAGAGAAAATCAAGTTAGATGAAGACAAGTTTATTTTGGCTCACGGTCTCAAAAGTTTCAGTCCATACTCATTTGGTCCCATCACCATGGGCTTGTGATGAGACAGATATCATATCAGAAAACACACAGGGAAACAACCATCTACTTCTTGGGAGCCAGAGAAAAGAGAAAGAGAGCAAGAGAGAAGGTAGGGAAGGTCCCGGAAAAAAATATATCCTTCAAAGGCATGCCTCCAGAGACATACTTCCTCCAAGTTAGCTCCTCCTCCGAGTTTCTACCACCTCCTAATAGCACCACCAGAACCCTTGGGGACACCAGATCTAAACCACAATGCTTTCTAATTCTGTATTCACACTGGAAATTTGAAATTGGCCATCCTGACTATATTTACAAAACAGAATGAACAAATTTTATAAATTAGGACTTCTGGCTTTCTGGAGATGGAATTGTTCAACATTTGGTAGTGCAGTGCTGTGTCCAACCAACAAAATAGCATAGCATGTGTTTCCAGCAAGTCAGTAAGCATCTAAACTGAATGGCCCAAGTATATCATCTTTCCCTCCCTTCCTCTCTCCCTCCCTCCCTTCCTCCCTTACTTCCTTCTTTTGTTCCTTCCTTCCTTCGTTCCCTCTTTTTCCTTTTCTGGTTGTTTTTGTTGTTGATTCTGTGGATTGAAACTAAGGGCATTCTACCTCCAACTATTTAAACTGCATCCACCAGCTCCTCTTCCCTCTCGCTTTTAAGTTTCTGTTTTGAAGCAGTCTTGCTAAGCTGCTGCAGGCCTCACTTCATTGCTGAGTCTGGCTTCGAACCTGTCTCAGCCTCCCAAGTACTGAAATTGTAGGTATGCACCACCATCTGTGCCCCAAAGGATATGCAATATTTGATGAAAGTACACAGTACTGTTGAGAACAGTCCATGTAAAGTTTTATGAATATGAAAAATTCTTCCTTAAAGAATTTTAGATTTCGCAAAGTGATGGTGGAATGTCTAACTTAAAGAGGCCAATGTTGGATGCTTATTTTATGCAAGTAGCAAAAGTTTACTCCCTGACCACTTAATGAAAAAAAATCTTTTATCAAAAAAATTTCTCAGCAATACCAGCAAAATAATCTTATTTTGTGTGATCTAACCTCTCTTCACACCTTTTTTCAGTCTTTAAGACAGAAAGGAAAATCCCTTCTTTGACTCAAAATTTTATACCAATTCAAAGAGATAATGGATGTGAAAGCATTAGTAAACTTTAATATAAACATATTTGGTGAGCAAGGCATTTTTAGAAGTAGAAAATATTATAGTGCATTTCCTCTTGTCTATAATTCACATTTTAAAAATAAGCACATGTATTCCTATGAACAAATTTTATAAATTAGGACTTCTGGCTTACCTACAGGTAAGTAATATAAGGTTTATTTTTCCAATTAGAATACTTTTTGGACATGTCCATTAATAAGCTATCATAGCAATGCTATTTATTATTAGTTAATACTTTTGTTTCATTGTAACTCAAAGTGATAAAGACATACATGCACACAGACTTAGTGTGTTTCCTTCAGGTCCAATCTCCACCTCACTCCCAAGCCCTCCCTGTACTTGTTGGTGAGATTAATAGTGATACCTTCAAATATGGGCATAACAGTAAGCCGTTCCCCTCACCAAGCCTCGTCTCCCCCTCCCCAATTTTCTCCTCAGTCATCTACTATTCTACTGATATATCTGTCTCCTCATTTATCTGAAGTCCATTTTGTTTCCTAGATTATCTCTAGCTTCCACATATGAGAAAAGTATCAGACTCGACTTTCTGAGGTGGGCTGATCTCACTTAGCACAATAATCTTTAGTCCAACTATTTTCCTGCAAATGACACATTTTTTGTTTTTTATGACTGAGTACAATTCCACTGTGTGTACCTACCACATTTGTGTTATCCATTTATCTGTTGATAAACACTTAGATTGGTTCCATTATTTGGCTATTATGAATTGTGCTGCAATATGTATTCAAAATCAGGTATAAGGATAGTATTTTGACTTTATTTGGGAAAGATACCAAGGAGCGGTATAGCTGGGCCATTTGTGGTTACAGTCAGTCTCATTATATACTATTTACATATGCCTTAAAGAAATTAGAAAGATTACCATGGGTCAAAGTAACAATAAATAAAATAAATTTACCAATCTAATATTTAGTGAGATAAGAAATAGAAGAATGTGATTAATGAGAGCAGTTTACATTTTCACTTGAAAGATTTCAAAATATTTTGCAAGTGATAAAATTACCAGTACCTTACAGTATTTATTGTGTTTATTTTCTTCCAACTTGCCTCACTTAATGAACTAAGCCACTTACTTAACTTCCTAGTGCACTTCATTAAATTAACTCTAAAATGTCTTGTTAGAGGTAATTTAGGCAAGAAAAAGCTCAATATTGTATTCATTACCATCCATTTATTCAAAGAGACCGTGGTGCATTTACCCATAGACCAACTCAGAATATGTAAAAGAACTATAGAGACAAAACATAAATTGATTTGGGGATAAGGCAAATAAATTTGTTTTTAAAGCCTGAATCACCTGGCCAATTAGCATAAAATCAGGTTGTGGATACGACTTTTGCAAACAAATGATTCTCAGTTCAATTTGCCAAAGATAGTTTTGCCTGAGGCTCAGTATTCTGAACATATAGCTACATTCAAATGTAATTCTATTAATTAAAGTGTATGTTTCATTTGAAACTACCACATGGCTGATTCTAAAAAAAAGACATAATTTTGACAAGGAAATTTCAGAAGTGAAGTGAGTTACTCTAATATGTCTAGTTAAAACAGTCACAATAAAGCCATCTGTAGGTCTTTGTATGTTAGGGATATCAACTCTTCAAATGAGTTGTAAGTTGTATATTTTTCTCAAGTTTGCCATTTACCTTTAGATGTGCCTTTTTCTGATTTTTAAAAACATTTGCCGCCTGAAAGTATTGCTGTTTTATAAAAATAAAATAGTATAATTTGCTAATTTTAAAGTAATATATCTGGTTGGGCATCATGTCACATATCTATATTCCCAGTACTTGGAAGGCTGAGGCAAGAGGATTGTAGATCCCGCAGTTTCGAAGCCAGCTGTGCTGGCTCAAAAGACCCTGTTTAAAAAAAAAAAAAAAAAAAAGAACCCCAGTACCCCCCCCCACACACACAAAATGTGTACCTTTGCTCTAATGAATTGCTATGCCATCTTTATCATACATGTCATTTACATTTGAACCTAGCTAGGCCTGTTTCTGAGATTTCTCCTCACTAGTCTATCTGCTAATGGGTCAATACTACACTGTTTTGTTATAGAAGTTATTTCATTTGCCTTAATATCTTGTGAGATTAATCCTTTATAATTCCCCCTTTTCATTTTCTTTCTAGCTATTTTTGCACAATTATTTTTCTAAATTAATTTTAGTATCAAGTGTTCTGGCTGCATTAGATTAGTTTATTGCTACTTTATTGAATTATATAAAGTTACAAATTATTTGTAGAACTGACATCTTTATGATGTTGGCTTGTCCTGTGGAAGAATAAGTGGACATGTTCCCATTGTACAAACCTACATTTGTGTGTTTTAGGAATATTTCAAACTTTTCTTTATATAGGTTTTGCTCATTTCCTGTTAGGTTTAGTTCCACATTTTCTATTTTCTTTAGCAATAGAAAATAGTTTTCTCTACCATTTTATCTTCAAGCTGGTTATTTATATCTATGAATATTATTGATTTTTATACATTATTTGTATATCTCACCACCTTGCTCATTTTTTAATTTGGCAATATTATGGATTCAGATTTCATAGGTGTACTTTTACATCTTATGCTAATAAAGAATATTTTACTTCTTTTATAATGCATATACTTAAATCATTTTTATTTAACTCTCTTGATAACAAAAATCTTCAGTACAATGTTAAATATTAGAGGGAGAAGTAGAAAAATTTGCCTCATTCCTGATATATATATATGTAAATAAATATGTAGATATATATGTGATATATAGTATGTACCATATATCACATACATATATGAGAGAGAATCAACTACATTGATGAAATAAATACTACTCTACTATAGTTACATAGTATAACATCACTAAGATCTTATTTATTGGTTTGTAACTTTCTTTTTGTGCTTTCTTCCTGTGGTTTCAGTATCATTGTTGCATTTTCTTTGGAAAATGTCCAAACATTTGTCTTCATTTACTTCACTCAAAACACATTATGTAGCATTGTGATTATCTTTCTTTAGAGATTTGCTAGATTTCTTATGAGAAATTAACAGGGTCTTGTGGTTAATCATAGAAAATTTCCTTAATAAATTTAGCTTTTCCTTCTATAGAAATTGGTGCGTGATAAACTAACTGTAACTGAACCAAATTTGGTAAAAGTTATTTTTCTAGGAATTTATTCATGTCAAATAGGTTTTTAAGCCTATATGCAAATTTATCAAAGTAGCCCTTTCCAGTATCTTAAAAATATTTATTATGCTTCAATATTATTACTCTCATGTCATGATTTACATTGTTTTATCCATTGTTATTATTACCTTAGCTAGAAGTTTAAATACTTTGCTGTTTTTCAAAGAACCAGTATTTTATTTATTAGTTGGAGCTATTAGTTTCCTAAGCTTCACCTCATTAATTTCTGCTTTTACTTTTTTTATTTCTTTCATTTTGTTGTATTTTATTTTATTTTATTCTTGATTTTCTAGCGTGTGTGTGTGTGTGTGTGTGTGTGTGTGTGCGTGTGTGTATACTGTTGGGGATGAAACCCAAAGGCATTCTACCTCCAAACTACACCCCAGTCCAATTTTATATTCTTTATTTTGAAATAGAGTCTCACTACAACGCAGAGGACCTAAGTAGCTGAGGCTGGCCTCAAAGCCAATCCTCCTGTCTCAGACTCCCCAAAACTAGGATTACAAGTGTGTGCTGCCACGCTCAATTCAGCTCTCTTTCTAGCTATATTATAATTGGAGATTTGATGTACTTAGTTTAACCCTTCATTTTTCCTGATATGTTCTTAAAGTTATATTTTCAATATTTCTCATGAGGTCTGCAATATAATGTTACAGATTTCATTATTTAAAAAATAATTCTAAAATAGTGTTTTCAATTTCCTCCTTCACCAAAAGTCTTTTCATAGAATATATTTAAATTTCCAGAAATGATAGGCTGACAATATAGCTGGGGGGAAGAGTACTTGCTTAGCATGCACAAAGCCCTGTATTCAATCTGAAGTAATCAAAAACAAGGTATTTTTTTTCAGTTGTTACTAATTTATAACTTTATTGCATGTTGACCTGAGAATGTTGTTTATGATATTTCATTTTTCTTTTTCCTTTTTTTTTTTTGCAGTACTGGGGATGAAACCCAGGGGCATTGCTACATCCCCAGCCCTATTTTTTTTTCTTTATTTTGAAACAGGGTCTCACCAATTGAGAAGGGCCTCACTAAGTGGCTGAGGCTAGCTGCAGACTTTCAATCCTCTTGTCTCAGCCTCACAAGTACTGAGATTACAAGCTTGCACGACCGCGCCCTGCTGTAATACTTCTCAATGAAAATTAATTATATACATTTGTTGACTAAGCATATGATTAATTTTTGCTAACTTTTTGTTAATTTGACTAATTTTAATCTCTATTAACATGGTGTGAAATTTGATATATATTCTTAAGATGTTAGTTAATTATATTGTATCTTTTATATTTTGACATATTGTGTTATGTTAGCAGTGACATGTTAAAAATCTTCTATTATTATTTTTGTATTTATTTATTTATTTATTTATTTTGAAACAGGGTTTCACTAAGTTGCTGATGCTGGCCTAGAACCTGAAGTCCTCCTGTCATAGCCTCCCAAGTACTGTGTTATAGGTGTGTCCCACCACACCTGGCTAATCCTCTTCTTTTAAAGGTGTATGATATGGATGCTTTGTAATTTGAAGCATAATCTACTATCCAGTTGTAAAGTATGGATGTTAGAAGTGAAAACCTGTACTCCTTTGACACAGTTTAATGTTTGATTACTTCAATTCTACTTTGACACCACAGTAGCAGATAAGGGTTGGGAGACTTGTTACTCATTTGGAGGTCAAAGTCTCAGCCAGCCCTGGTGGCGCACGTTTGTAATCCCAGCATTTGGGAGGCTGAGACCGGAGGATCGTGGTTTGCAGATGGCCTCAGCTATTTAGTGAGGTCCTCTGCAACTCAGTGAGACCCTGTTTCAAAATAAAGAGTAAGTCGGGCATGGTGGCGCACACTTGTAATCCCTGCGCTTGGGAGGCAGAGACAGGAGTATTGGCGCAGGTTCAAGGCCAGTTGTGCTGGTTTAAGAGACCCTGCTCCCCAGGGGAAAAAAAAAAAACAAACAAAACAAAAACAGTATAAAATAGGTCTGGGAGTGTATCCCGGAGGTACAAGGGCTTCCAGGAACCCCAGTACCACACACACACACACACACACACAAAGAATAAAAAATAGGGCAGGGGGTATAGCTGGGAGGTCGAATGCCCCTGGATTCCATCCCCAGACCAGCCAAAAAAAAAAAAAAAAAAAAAGTCTAGGCTTCTATTGGACTCTAATGACACTGCAAAGGCAGGAGAACCTTGGTTACACCTGGCATGAGTAAAAGTCCAAATCCCTACTTGGGCTTTTCTTTCTTTCTTTTTTCTTTTTATTTTCTTTTATATTTTTATTTGGAAACAGGGTCTCTTAAGCCAGCGCAGCTAGCATCGAACCTGCAAGATCCTCCTGTCTCCGCCTCCCAAGCTCAGGGATTACAAGCGTGTGCCACCACACCTGGCCTACTCGGGCTTTTCTAACAACCCTGGCATGGGATTCAGAACCTCCTTCCATCCAGACTCTCCATATGGCCTTTCTGGATGCGTCAGGTACAGCCACATTTGTTTTTCTGTAGTGTTAGGCAGGTGAAGCACAGTTACTGTCTGTCTAAAAGAGCTGTGTTCTGTTTGCTTTCTTTTATTGTCCTTATACATGGTGGCTTTGTCTTCAATATCTTCAGGAATAGATTAGCCAAAAAACAAAACTCAGAGACTATATCACTATGTTAGTCCTTGTATCACAAAGTAAGTTCCTAGCCAATGAGCCCCCTTCTCTTTACATACATACATACATATATATATATATATATATATATATATATATATATATATATATTCCAGAGTTTTTAGCTGTACTTATCTGGGGGAATAGTAAAATTTTCTAATCTATGCTACCTTCCCTGAATACTCAGTCTCCAGGACTACCCTCTCCTGTATAAGTAGATTCAGCATAAGCTTAGATCATTACTTTTATTTTATTTATTTTTTTCTGTATGTATGTATGTATGTATGTATTTATTTTTTTTATTTTTTTATTTTTTTGCAGTACTGGGGATAGAACCCAGGGGCATTCTACCTCTAAGTTACACCTCAGCCCTATTTTTTTCTTTATTTTGAAACAGGGTCTCACTGAATTGCAAAAGTAAGTAGCTCACTAAGTAGCTGAGGCTGTCCATGAACCACAGTCCTCCTGTCTCAGTCTCCCAAATGCTGGGATTACGAGCATATGCCACCACGTCTGGCTAAATCATTAGATTTAAATATATAAACATTTCAAATTAGATGTACTAGTGCTTTCATTCATCAAATATTGAGGCCTTGAAAATAAGAATAATAATACAGACCAGTTATTAAGTACTTTATGTTAAGAACTTTAAATGGAACTATTTATCTGTGGAAAGTTTTAAGGAAGAGATTATCATCCTCACTTTATACTAAGGAAATTGAGGCTCACGTTGGCTATTGAACTTCATGACTTCACACACATGGTGGAATTTGGTGCCAAATACAGGCCAGAAGCTGAAGTCATTTTTCTTCAGTAGCCCTGGAATTGCCTCTAGGAAACTACAATCTAGAAGATAAAGATAAGCATATAAACTGACTTGACAGCTACACTGAAATATGAAGCTTGAATGAGTTAGTGGCTCTTGCCATAATACTTTACAATCTTACAAAGTGTTAGTGCAATTATCTCCCATATTGTAATTAATCTCTTTCTTGGCTCTTTTTCTCATGTAATGCAGGCATAATCAAGTTCACAGCCAATTCTGACTGAAGAAGGGCATAGATAGCAAGGCCTCTATTTTAACTTGCAATGGCTCTTGGGATAGTGTTGCTCATGCCAGGCGTCCAAAGCCCATCACTGATGCCCTGATCCTTCATGCCCTTCTACTCATCTCCCATCCGGCCTCTGCATTGGGAGCTACTGGCTAATGAAACATACCAAAATATGCTCCCCCTGTGTCTTGGTCAACACTCTCACGGCTATAATCCAAGACAACTGACCATACAACTTAGAGAAAGTAAGATTTTTTAAGTTTCTTGGAGATTCCAGGTTCAGTTCATGTGAAGTCAGGGCCCATGAATCTCAGGTCTTGGCAGCTAAAAGCAAGGAGAGATATAGAGAGGCTCTGCTCTTACATCATGGAGGTCAGAAGCAAGAGAAAGAAAGGGAAGGAGAGAACCATATGTAGTCCCCAAGGCCGTATCCCCAGGAGTCCCTCCTTAGCAATGAAGCCCACTTCTAACATTGCTACCTTGTCCCCATAAGAGCTATGGGAACAGTCCAAATCCAAACTATTACAATACACATACCTGGCTCCTGGTTTCAACATATTCTTTTTTTTTAAATTCATGCATTGTGGTCATACATCTTAGATGTATGATCCACAACATCATAGAGGCATAGAAGGTGACCTTCTGGAAAGGTAACTTCTTGAGTCCTGACACAAAATAAGCCTTCCTAACCCACATGTTGTTGAAGGTGTATTCTACCTTTGGCTACTCAAGACTGCCTGAGATATACCCAGGCAGTCAAAAAAAAAAAAAAAGAAGTAGAAGAAGAACATTTCCCAGATTATAAGTGAGAACATGTATTCTGGAGCTGAAAATAAATATTAAGTTGTCCATATTTAAAACTTTGCTCTAAAAAGGGTAAATAGAAAAATACATATTTTTCTATCAGTTAGTATACAGAATAATGTAGGTAGGTTATGAAGACAATGTGAAGTATACTGAGAAAAGAATAGAATAGTTATGTTTCCAGCACAATGGGATACATCTGTAATCTTAGTATTTGGGAGGCAGAGACAAGACGATCATACCCTTGAGACAAGGGTGTAGTAATTTAGAGAGACCCTCTTTCAAAATAAAAAAAGGGCTGGCATGTAATTTAGTGGTAGAGTGACCCTGGGTTCAATCCACAGTAAGGGAGAGGAATAAAAGAACAGTCATACTATGCAAAGGGCGTAACTCTGGACCTCTAACTCACTGAATCAGTTTCAAGTATCTCAGTATATTAAACAGCGACAGATGGATAAATTATGTAATTCTAAGTGGCAGAATCTTTAGAAAACTGAAAAGCAATCAAGAATAATAATAAAAGCCTTTTGTACTATATGAGAATTTGAAGATTATACAATAAGTACTTTAAAAGTCATTTAAGTTAAAGATGAGCTACATAAAGTTTTTGAAAAATTCATGTGTTCTAATTTTGCATATATCTTTGCTGTGATCATATATAGAATAAGAAGTAGGCTATCTGTAGATATTAAAAATATAATTTTACAGCTGGGCGTGGTGGCGCATGCTTGTAATCCCTGCGCTTGGGAGGCAGAGACAGGAGGATCGCTCAGGTTTGAAGCCAGCCGCGTTGGCTTAAGAGACCCTGTTTCCAAATATAAAAAAATAGGTCTAGGAGTGTAGCCCAGAGGTATAAGGGCTTCCAGGAACCACAGTACCACCAAAATAAATAAATAAATAAAAAATATATAATTTTACATAAATAAATCATATTGAAAATAATTGGGGGAAACTTATATTTTCTTTCTTTCCTTCTTTTTTGCAGTACTAGGGATTGAACTCAGGGGTATTCTACCTTTGAGATATAATTTCAGACCTATTCTTATTCTTTATTTTAAAAAAAAAGTGTCTCATACATTGCTGAGAGCCTCACTAAGTAGCTGAGGCTGGTCAGGTCATAGACCTATGATCCTTCAGTCTCAGCCTCCCAAATACTGGGATTACAAATGTGCACCACCATGCACAGCTAAAAGCTGTATTTTTTTTTTTTTTTTTGGTGTTACTGAGGTTCCTGGAAGCCCTTCTACCTCCGGGCTACACTCCCAGATCTATTTTTACATTTTTATTTGGAAACAGGGTCTCCGTGCGGCTGGCTTCGAACCTGAGCGATCCTCCTGTCTCTGCCTCCCAACCGCGGGGATTACAAGCATAGGCCACCACGCCCGGCTAAAAGCTGTATTTTTAAAAGAATCATAAAATAGAAGAAAATATTCGACTGTATGTTTGAAAATGTTACTATCACTAAACAAGTTTTGTTGCCCTAATGATGAGAATTTTAATTCTCTAGAAAGACTTTAACGTTTGGCTAAATTTTAAAAATTTGAAACTAATATTAGCCTGTTATCTTGTAAATAAAGAATTTTAGAAATTTCTTTTTAACAAGATTGCTAAAATTATTAAAATATAACATTGTCCAATTAGTCTGCTAAAGAAAATGATTAACATTGAGCAAGAGGGAAATGTCTTATCTAAACTTAAACAGGCCGGGCATGGTGGCGCAGGCTTGTAATCCCTGCGCTTGGGAGGCTGAGACAGGAGGATCACATGGGTTCGAAGCCAGACTCAGCTACTTAGTGAGGCACTCAGCAAGTTAGTGAGACCCTGTTTCCAAATAAAATATAAAAAAAAGGTCTGGGAGTATAGCCCGGAGGTAGAAAGCCTCTGGGTTCCACCCCCAGTACCACCAAACAAACAAACAAACAAACTTAAACAGAAACGTTGAGTTGTTGTGAGTGTTAAAAATGTATTGTGATTTAATAAATGTATCAATGAAAGCTTTCTGCCATTAGTTTTGTATATCTTTGTGAAACACTCTTTCTAGCTCTACCAGCCTTGAGAAACAGAACTTTAAGTCTAGTCTAGAATAAAAGTAGCTTTCATTCTAGCTTAGTCAATTAATTAGTTAATTTGGAATAACATTTGCCTTGTCAACACAAAATATTTTTTATTTACAACACTCTCACTAAAATCTAATATTATTTGATGATAAATTAAGTAAAATAACACATAACTTAAATAATAATTTAATCTCTAGAATTTTTTTTAAATTTGTGCTCCTTTTGGCCCTGGGGATTGAACCAGAGGCATTCTACCTCCATGCTACATCCCCAGTCCTTATTTTTATTTATTTATGTATTTATGTATTTATGTATTTATTTATTTATTTATTTATTTATTTATTTATTTATTTATTTATTTGCACTTCTGGGGATGGAACCCAGAGGTATTTGACCTCTGAGCTACACCCCCTGCCCAATTTTTTATTCTTTATTTTGAAACAGGGATTCACTAAGTTGCAGAGGGCCTCACTAAGTAGCTGAGGCTGGCCACGAACCATGATCCTCCGGTCTCAGCCTCCCAAATGCTGGGATTACAGGCATGCCCCACCATGCCTGGCTATTTTGTTTTTTATTCTGAAACTGGATCCCTCTAATTGTTAAGAGTCTTGCTAATTTGCTAAGGCTGGACTGGAACCTGCCATCCTTCTATCTCAGCCTTCCATGTACTGGAATTATAAGCATATATTACTATGCCTGGCTAATTTGTGCTTTGTAAATGCTTAATAATAATAAATTTGCTACTGTAATGACAGAGGATACAGTATCACAGTAGCACTTATAGCGGGTTGTGATACATCACTTTAACTTTTGGGGGATGTGTGCTTAGGTAAATGTTTTGCAAGACTATAGCCTTTGAGCCTGCAGCTGCCCTCTAGGTTCTCTCTGAGGCAGATTGTACATTGGAACTCCATACCACTGTGCACAGGAGACAAGAAAGAGCTGCTCATCACAAGCTCACAAATACACACACACACACACACACACACACACACACACACACATATATATCGGCTATATCAACACACACACACACACACACACACACACACACACACACCGGACAGGTGCAAAACAAACATATTGACAATAATGCTGAACTAGTAGATAATATGTGTTCGGTTTTTTTTTTTTTTTTTTTTTTTTTTTTTTTTTTTTTTTTTTGGTGGTACTGGGGGTAGAACCCAGGGGGTTTTCTACCTCCGGACTATACACCCAGACCTATTTTATATGCTATTTGGAAACAGGGTCTCACTAAGTTGCTGAGAGCTTCAATAAGTAGCTGGGGCTGGCTTCAAACTTGTGAGATCCTCCTGTCCCAGCCTCCCAAGCGCGGGGATTACAAGCATGCGCCACCATGCCCAACATAAGTTTTCATTTTTTTTTTTAGCTTTTAGCTTTGTCTAAATATAGTAAATATAAAATATTTGAAAAACAAAGCTTTGTCAAAGCATTTAGTATTCAAAAACAATTTTCAATATTAATATATTTCCTAAATATCACTTCTATTCTATAAGCAATTACTGGGCTGCTGTTATACAAAGACATTTATTCAAAAGAAAACTTTTATAATTTTTAATTTATTGCTTCAGTTTACTTATACACACACACACACACACACACACACACATATACATGTATATGCACACTTAAAGTCTATAGTTTATTTTATTTTATTTTTTGGTGGTACTGGGGTTCCTGGAAGCCCTTCTACCTCCGGGCTACACTCCCAGACCCATTTTTTACATTTTTATTTGGAAACAGGGTCTCCTAAGCCAGCACGCGCGGCTGGCTTCGAACCTGCGCGATCCTCCTGTCTCTGCCTCCCAATCGCGGGGATCACAAGCGTGCGCCACCACGCCCGGCTAAAGTCTATAGTTTAAACAGCAGCTCAAATGGAGTTTTCAGTAAGTAATAAATGTTTACAAGGTTTTTTGTTTTGTTTCACTATAAAACAGTTCTAATACGTTAGCTTTTCAAACATAGAATTTATTCTTGGCAAAATATGTTTTACAGCTGCTATTCATATTTATTCCATTTTTATATTTTCTTTACCAATTTGTAAAGAGGAGCCTATATTTTTAAAATGATGAAAAACTCAAAAGGGTTGATGTTGCCTGAAAACAAATGCTAAGCGCTCTTTACTATGGGAACTAACCAGAAAACAAAATTGCACGCAGATTTCTAAGAACACCCTCTCAAATCTTAAATGCCAGTAAAGTTAAATTTTATAGGTTTTCCTCTCTTCTGCATATGTATAAACTAAGAATAGAAACTATTCCCAGGAAGGAGGCTTTTGTACATATAAGAAAAGATTTTGATGATATTATAATAACCAATAAAGTGAAACTGGGAAGTTTATCATGATTTTAGAATCTCAAGACATTAAGTTCCTGTTAATATATTACTGAAATAGCTGACAAGCTAATAAAATTATAAAGGAGCACATCACACAGGAGAGAAATTTGGTGACATTGATTTTGACTCCAAAGTGAGTTTATGAGCCCACAGTTATCAGTGTGTGTGTGTGTGTGTGTGTGTGTGTGTGTGTGTGTTATTGGGGGATGGAATTCATAGGTGTTCTACCTCTTAGCTACATTCCCGGCTCGTTTTATTTTTTATTTTGAAACAAGGTCTCAGTAAATTGTAGAGGGTCTAAGGTGCTAAGGCTAGCCTAGAAAATGTGATTTTTCTGTCTCTGCCTCCCAAGTACTAGGGTTACAGGTGTGTACTACCACTTTTAGCTCTATTACTTCTTTTAAATGAGTTGTCAAGTTAGTACATATGTATAACTTTTAGTAACCTCTTTTATTATTTGAGCCATGGAGCTGGGGCTAGTATATTGCTACTTAGGTTTAAGTAGAAATGACTTATTTTTTCAAAATAACTGCTGTAATGGTTTGGATTTATAGTGTCCCTTGAGATCTCAAGGAGAGTCAGCAACCATGCTGGAGGTGAAGCTAGAATGAGGAGGACTCCTGGAGGGGTCCCAGAGGGGTGTGGTCTTAGAGACCATTTGTGGTTCCTTCTCCCCCTGCTCTCTTTCTTGCTTCTGGCCTTCAGGATGTGAGAACAAAGCCTTGTTCTGTTCTTTCTCTGCTGCCCACTGCCATGCCCTGAGCTCCAAAGACCTGGCCTGACATGGACTGTCTATCTAACATCTCCAAAAATATGAGCAAATAAATCTGCCTTCCTCTATGTTGTATGTGGTCAGGTTTATTGGGTTACAACCATGATAATGCTAGCTGAGACAAATATGGATATGATTTTGTGCTTTGATTATAGGTATTTTTACTTAAAGTTACTTATTGCTGCGGTAATTTTCAGGGCATGGTGTTTTTATCAAGGGGGGGGGGTAAAAAAATATACCTGGAGCCAGTATTTGGAAGGCTGAGACAGGAGGATTGCGTTTGCGGACAGCCTCAGCTACTTAGTGAGGCCCTTTGCATCTCAGTGAGATCCTATTTCCAGATAAAGAATAAAATATAGGGCTGGGAGTATAGCTCGGAGGTAGAATGCCCCTGGGTTCTATCCCCAGGACCACAAATATATATGCCTGGTAGTGATTATGTCTAATCCACGGGGAAAGAGGTGAAATAGTATATATTGCTATAGCACAAAGTTCAGGAAAAGAAGTTGATTCCTAAGTATTAGGTGCCAGAAGATGTGCTATAATAAGTGTTGCCACAAAAGATTGTCTTTTTCCTCTGTTTTTTATGGCGCCCTTCTTTCTAGCTCTAAGAGTTAGGATGATGGGCTGCAGTATCAAAAGGCCTACAATTTCCTGTATAGTAGGAAAAAACAACACACTTCCTGTGCATTTAATACTAAGTCAACACAAGTATACCCAGGTCTTGGTTATCTTGATTGTTGTTGTTCTTAATTAAACAAGGTAATAAAGACTAAAAACACATTGACCATATGTATGTTCTTTGTGGTGCTGGTTTTTACCAGAATAAGTTATTCAGAATATATTCTTCTTATAAACAAGGATGCACATCTGCAAATTAACAGGCAGAAGTGGCTTCATACAGGGGTACATGTCCGAACATTGTTTGTTTGTTTGTTGCAGTACTGGCAATGAAACCCAGGGGAATTCTCCCTCTGAGGTACAACTCCAGCCCTGTTTTTTATTCTTTATTTTGAAACAGGGTCTCACTGAGTTGCAAAGGGCCTCACTAAGTAGCTGAGGCTGTCCACAAATCGTGATCCTCCTGTCTCAGTTTCCAAAAGGCTGGGATTACAATGTGTGCCATCATGCCTGGGCAAACACTAGGTTTTTATGAAGCCAAATTATCAAAGATTTAACTTTGTTGTTGACATCATATACACCATATTCTAAACAACTAAGTTAATTACAGACATCTATTATGTAATTATGTTTCACCTGATCTTCAAAGTCATTTCAGTGGAGAACAAATAGTTTTTCAAAAATACTTCTAGACACTCACGTGTTAAAAAAAATCAACCTAGACATAGACCTTTTACCTTACACACGCACACACACACACACACACACACACACACACACACACACCAATTCAAAGTGGATCATAAATAAAAATGTAAAATACAAACTATAAAATATCAAGCAAATTTTTGGAAATCTATGTGATCTTGAGTGTGATGATATTTTTAGCTACAAATGTCTGAGTTTGGTGATGAATTTTTAGCTAAAAAAAAAAAGAACACAATTTGTGAAAGAAAAAACATTGTGTGTTAGACTTAACTAACACGTAAAATGTCTGCTCTGAAAGACTTTATTAAACTAGCAAGAAGAGAAGCCAAAGACTTGGAAATGTTATTTGCAAAACACAAGTGTGATAAAGGATTTTTTATACAAAGTATGTAAAGAACTCTGAAAACTCAACAATAAAAAAGGTCAGCAAAAGATTTGCACCAACTCAACAATTCAACAAACAATAATAATACATGGCAAATAAGCACATAAAATGCTCAAAAATGCAAATTTAAACAACAATTAAATACCCTTCTGCATCTCTTCAGAATTCTTAAAACAAGAAAACTGACAATAATAACTTCTGGCAACATTGCAGGATAGGCAGACATTTTAATTAATGGCTGTAGTAAATGTAAAATTACATGGAATCTTTGGAAGACATGTTGGCAGTGTGTACAAAGACAAAAAGTAGTTTGACCATATGGTCCAATATTTATATGTCTAATTTTTTTACCCAAATAAGTTAAAAATTTATGTTCAGATAAAAATTGTTTACAGCAGTATTATATATTCATAATTGCCAAAAATCAAGCACTGAAGATGCACTTCAGTAGATAAATGGCTAAACTGGTACATTTTTGTGATGAAATATTATACAGCAATAAAAAGTTGTCAAGTAGCTGAGGCTGGCTTTGAACCTTCATGATCCTCCTGTCTCAGCCTCCTAAGTACTGAGAGTACAAGCATGCACCACCATGCCTGCTTTTTTTTTTTTTTTAAATCAGGGCTTCTATTTGTAGCATTTTTCTGCAAATAACACATCATGTGGATAGTTCTTATTATCTGTGATAA